>NC_133327.1:430954590-431609511 GCF_042186555.1 Aquarana catesbeiana | reverse complement strand
GTAAAGGGGAGGGGAGGCAGATAGTGGGGTGTGAAATAATAGGGGCAATAATACCTAGTACTGATGTAAACATATGAGGGTGCCAGAGAATGCACTCTGCACGGAGTCGGTATCGTGCCGGGCCAGCAAGGAGGTAGTTTGCAAAACAGGTAACAGGCGGAGGCATATTGAAACGTATTCGCCCATGCCTGGAGTATCTATAAGTATAAGTAACGGAGGGCCAGGGACAACAACCACAAGATTGGGTAAATCATGTGGAAACTAGGGCGGATAGCCAATAATTAGTGTCTAGCCAACCTAATGGGCGTCTGTCATGGAGGGTAGCATCAGGGATAATTGTAAAGGGACCTCTGACCTTGTGACGTCATGCGCCGGCGCCGTCCGGCGTGTGGTCAGCGTCATTGGGTTGGGAGCTACATATAGCAGGCTCTGCCTGTTTGTTGACGGTCGGCTCTTGGATCGGGGGATCGTGCATCATGGCCACAACCTTGTAAGTTAGAGGGTAATCCTTATCCTATTGTCTACTCTAGTCCTGTACCCCTGGGCACCAGCAGTGGTTATATCCTAACCTTGCCTTCCACTCTAGATACTCCAGGCATGGGCGAATACGTTTCAATATGCCTCCGCCTGTTACCTGTTTTGCAAACTACCTCCTTGCTGGCCCGGCACGATACCGACTCCGTGCAGAGTGCATTCTCTGGCACCCTCATATGTTTACATCAGTACTAGGTATTATTGCCCCTATTATTTCACACCCCACTATCTGCCTCCCCTCCCCTTTACCGCTATCATCCTTGGTTTCCCTTCTTGCCCTCTCCCTTCCTTCCTTCCTTTTTCCTCCCCCCCCCCCTTTTTTTTTTTTTCCTCCCTTTTTTTCCCCTCCCTTCCTCCCCTCCCCCCCTCCTCCCCTTTCCCTCTTTCCCCCCCCCCCTCCTTTCCCTTTCCCTTCCCCTCTTCTTCTACCCTTTCCCCAGGTTCCTCTTCTTTCCCATGCCCCACTCCCACTTTTGGCTTTAACTTCATCACTCTCCTGCCCTTATTCACCCTCTCTCACCTTATCCAACACTATCCCACCTGCCTACCAGTTTTCTTTGTTGTTGTTTCACATTCCCATGCACTACTTTCACCCAAGGTGTGCATTATGTAATTCACCCTATCACCCTGTACACTTTCACCTAAGTATCAGTCCTTCCTACCAATTATATCACTAGCTCCCTTTGGCAATTTTACATATCCAACTACCTCATTATTATTTTTATTTTTATTTCTATTATCCCCGTCATCCGTGCAGCTCCCCCGGGTCGCCGTGGGAGATTACCTTGGGTGGAGGAGCCCTGCGCTCGGGTTCTTTGGGACATGGGTAAGCAGACTTGTCCCTTTTTCCCCCCCTCAATTTATTACATTGTTTAACTTTGATGCTGCAATATTATTATCAATTTTATATTTTTTCAGTGTAATCTTACTGTATTTTTTCTGTATTGTTAGGCTTAGACTGTTTAGTCAGAACTTGCTATCTTCAGATTCCCTCCTGACGAAGCGGTTTCATCCGCGAAACTAGTCGAGGAATATTTCTGAGATCAATTGTCTTACTGCAAACTCATGACCCTATTGTTGTTGTTATGTTATTTATTTTTTATTGTGCTTTAACGTATCACCTATGATTTGTCCTTTGCATCAATAAAATCGATTATACTTTTATATTATTGATATATTCTCTATATTGTTTTGTGTACTGTACCGTAATAGTCCAATACGCCCCCATTTTCTTGGTCGCCTGACTGGGGATCAGGCTCCCAATTTTGCCTAATTATTCATTCCTGGATGATGGTACATCTAACCTTGCTTATCTCATTATTTTACTACAGAGGCCACACTACTAATTGTATACATTGGGTGGATAACACACCCGGCACCTATGTTGAGTGGGAGCGATTGGGGAGCCACCGGAGTGGACATGGCTAATGGCTTGCCCTCCACTTCCCTGGCCCCAATCACCCCACCCTTCATTTTTAATTAATCCCTATCGGCCTCTTTTAGCATACATTATTACCTGCGTTATATCATTATCGTCTTTACAATTATCCCTGATGCTACCCTCCATGACAGACGCCCATTAGGTTGGCTAGACACTAATTATTGGCTATCCGCCCTAGTTTCCACATGATTTACCCAATCTTGTGGTTGTTGTCCCTGGCCCTCCGTTACTTATACACATATTTTATTATGCTGTTGGGTTAAAATGGGTTTATGCCATGTTGGTGACCAGCATCAGTGTCTTAGGGTATTATTAATCCCTAATTTACCTTCTTATGTTCTATTATGTCGTTTCTAAATCATTTTATTAATTTATTATGCCCTACTACTGTTTGTTATTATCAATTGCTTCCAAGTGTTTTTTACTGGGATCCTCTGCTTCCCCTTTATGTTCCATAGCTAGAAGCCGGTGCTTGGCCCTCCCCCTTTGCTTCTCTGCGGCGACCTGGTGAGATCCCTGGTGGAGGGGTCGGTCTCTGATACAGGGCCGCCCCCCCCTCTTGCACTTATCCTGGTTGGGACTTTGTCCCTGTCTGCCTAAGGGTAAGTGCGCATGTGCATGGGCGCGATCTCCTTGCGCGCGCGCTGTGTGGGACCTCTGACCTTGTGACGCCATGCGCCGGCGCCGTCCGGCGTGTGGTCAGCGTCATTGGGTTGGGAGCTACATATAGCAGGCTCTGCCTGTTTGTTGACGGTCGGCTCTTGGATCGGGGGATCGTGCATCATGGCCACAACCTTGTAAGTTAGAGGGTAATCCTTATCCTATTGTCTACTCTAGTCCTGTACCCCTGGGCACCAGCAGTGGTTATATCCTAACCTTGCCTTCCCCTCTAGATACTCCAGGCATGGGCGAATACGTTTCAATATGCCTCCGCCTGTTACCTGTTTTGCAAACTACCTCCTTGCTGGCCCGGCACGATACCGACTCCGTGCAGAGTGCATTCTCTGGCACCCTCATATGTTTACATCAGTACTAGGTATTATTGCCCCTATTATTTCACACCCCACTATCTGCCTCCCCTCCCCTTTACCGCTATCATCCTTGGTTTCCCTTCTTGCCCTCTCCCTTCCTTCCTTCCTTTTTCCTCCACCCCCCCTTTTTTTTCCTCCCTTTTTTTCCCCTCCCTTCCTCCCCTCCCCCCCTCCTCCCCTTTCCCTCTTTCCCCCCCCCCCTCCTTTCCCTTTCCCTTCCCCCCTTCTTCTACCCTTTCCCCAGGTTCCTCTTCTTTCCCACGCCCCACTCCCACTTTTGGCTTTAACTTCATCACTCTCCTGCCCTTATTCACCCTCTCTCACCTTATCCAACACTATCCCACCTGCCTACCAGTTTTCTTTGTTGTTGTTTCACATTCCCATGCACTACTTTCACCCAAGGTGTGCATTATGTAATTCACCCTATCACCCTGTACACTTTCACCTAAGTATCAGTCCTTCCTACCAATTATATCACTAGCTCCCTTTGGCAATTTTACATATCCAACTACCTCATTATTATTTTTATTTTTATTTCTATTATCCCCGTCATCCGTGCAGCTCCCCCGGGTCGCCGTGGGAGATTACCTTGGGTGGAGGAGCCCTGCGCTCGGGTTCTTTGGGACATGGGTAAGCAGACTTGTCCCTTTTCCCCCCCCTCAATTTATTACATTGTTTAACTTTGATGCTGCAATATTATTATCAATTTTATATTTTTTCAGTGTAATCTTACTGTATTTTTTCTGTATTGTTAGGCTTAGACTGTTTAGTCAGAACTTGCTATCTTCAGATTCCCTCCTGACGAAGCGGTTTCATCCGCGAAACTAGTCGAGGAATATTTCTGAGATCAATTGTCTTACTGCAAACTCATGACCCTATTGTTGTTGTTATGTTATTTATTTTTTATTGTGCTTTAACGTATCACCTATGATTTGTCCTTTGCATCAATAAAATCGATTATACTTTTATATTATTGATATATTCTCTATATTGTTTTGTGTACTGTACCGTAATAGTCCAATACGCCCCCATTTTCTTGGTCGCCTGACTGGGGATCAGGCTCCCAATTTTGCCTAATTATTCATTCCTGGATGATGGTACATCTAACCTTGCTTATCTCATTATTTTACTACAGAGGCCACACTACTAATTGTATACATTGGGTGGATAACACACCCGGCACCTATGTTGAGTGGGAGCGATTGGGGAGCCACCGGAGTGGACATGGCTAATGGCTTGCCCTCCACTTCCCTGGCCCCAATCACCCCACCCTTCATTTTTAATTAATCCCTATCGGCCTCTTTTTGCATACATTATTACCTGCGTTATATCATTATCGTCTTTACAATTATCCCTGATGCTACCCTCCATGACAGACGCCCATTAGGTTGGCTAGACACTAATTATTGGCTATCCGCCCTAGTTTCCACATGATTTACCCAATCTTGTGGTTGTTGTCCCTGGCCCTCCGTTACTTATACACATATTTTATTATGCTGTTGGGTTAAAATGGGTCTATGCCATGTTGGTGACCAGCATCAGTGTCTTAGGGTATTATTAATCCCTAATTTACCTTCTTATGTTCTATTATGTCGTTTCTAAATCATTTTATTAATTTATTATGCCCTACTACTGTTTGTTATTATCAATTGCTTCCAAGTGTTTTTTACTGGGATCCTCTGCTTCCCCTTTATGTTCCATAGCTAGAAGCCGGTGCTTGGCCCTCCCCCTTTGCTTCTCTGCGGCGACCTGGTGAGATCCCTGGTGGAGGGGTCGGTCTCTGATACAGGGCCGCCCCCCCCTCTTGCACTTATCCTGGTTGGGACTTTGTCCCTGTCTGCCTAAGGGTAAGTGCGCATGTGCATGGGCGCGATCTCCTCGCGCGCGCGCTGTGTGGGACCTCTGACCTTGTGACGTCATGCGCCGGCGCCGTCCGGCGTGTGGTCAGCGTCATTGGGTTGGGAGCTACATATAGCAGGCTCTGCCTGTTTGTTGACGGTCGGCTCTTGGATCGGGGGATCGGGCATCATGGCCACAACCTTGTAAGTTAGAGGGTAATCCTTATCCTATTGTCTACTCTAGTCCTGTACCCCTGGGCACCAGCAGTGGTTATATCCTAACCTTGCCTTCCCCTCTAGATACTCCAGGCATGGGCGAATACGTTTCAATATGCCTCCGCCTGTTACCTGTTTTGCAAACTACCTCCTTGCTGGCCCGGCACGATACCGACTCCGTGCAGAGTGCATTCTCTGGCACCCTCATATGTTTACATCAGTACTAGGTATTATTGCCCCTATTATTTCACACCCCACTATCTGCCTCCCCTCCCCTTTACCGCTATCATCCTTGGTTTCCCTTCTTGCCCTCTCCCTTCCTTCCTTCCTTTTTCCTCCCCCCCCCTTTTTTTTCCTCCCTTTTTTTCCCCTCCCTTCCTCCCCTCCCCCCCTCCTCCCCTTTCCCCCCCCACCTCCTTTCCCTTTCCCTTCCCCCCTTCTTCTACCCTTTCCCCAGGTTCCTCTTCTTTCCCACGCCCCACTCCCACTTTTGGCTTTAACTTCATCACTCTCCTGCCCTTATTCACCCTCTCTCACCTTATCCAACACTATCCCACCTGCCTACCAGTTTTCTTTGTTGTTGTTTCACATTCCCATGCACTACTTTCACCCAAGGTGTGCATTATGTAATTCACCCTATCACCCTGTACACTTTCACCTAAGTATCAGTCCTTCCTACCAATTATATCACTAGCTCCCTTTGGCAATTTTACATATCCAACTACCTCATTATTATTTTTATTTTTATTTCTATTATCCCCGTCATCCGTGCAGCTCCCCCGGGTCGCCGTGGGAGATTACCTTGGGTGGAGGAGCCCTGCGCTCGGGTTCTTTGGGACATGGGTAAGCAGACTTGTCCCTTTCCCCCCCCCCTCAATTTATTACATTGTTTAACTTTGATGCTGCAATATTATTATCAATTTTATATTTTTTCAGTGTAATCTTACTGTATTTTTTCTGTATTGTTAGGCTTAGACTGTTTAGTCAGAACTTGCTATCTTCAGATTCCCTCCTGACGAAGCGGTTTCATCCGCGAAACTAGTCGAGGAATATTTCTGAGATCAATTGTCTTACTGCAAACTCATGACCCTATTGTTGTTGTTATGTTATTTATTTTTTATTGTGCTTTAACGTATCACCTATGATTTGTCCTTTGCATCAATAAAATCGATTATACTTTTATATTATTGATATATTCTCTATATTGTTTTGTGTACTGTACCGTAATAGTCCAATACGCCCCCATTTTCTTGGTCGCCTGACTGGGGATCAGGCTCCCAATTTTGCCTAATTATTCATTCCTGGATGATGGTACATCTAACCTTGCTTATCTCATTATTTTACTACAGAGGCCACACTACTAATTGTATACATTGGGTGGATAACACACCCGGCACCTATGTTGAGTGGGAGCGATTGGGGAGCCACCGGAGTGGACATGGCTAATGGCTTGCCCTCCACTTCCCTGGCCCCAATCACCCCACCCTTCATTTTTAATTAATCCCTATCGGCCTCTTTTAGCATACATTATTACCTGCGTTATATCATTATCGTCTTTACAATTATCCCTGATGCTACCCTCCATGACAGACGCCCATTAGGTTGGCTAGACACTAATTATTGGCTATCCGCCCTAGTTTCCACATGATTTACCCAATCTTGTGGTTGTTGTCCCTGGCCCTCCGTTACTTATACACATATTTTATTATGCTGTTGGGTTAAAATGGGTCTATGCCATGTTGGTGACCAGCATCAGTGTCTTAGGGTATTATTAATCCCTAATTTACCTTCTTATGTTCTATTATGTCGTTTCTAAATCATTTTATTAATTTATTATGCCCTACTACTGTTTGTTATTATCAATTGCTTCCAAGTGTTTTTTACTGGGATCCTCTGCTTCCCCTTTATGTTCCATAGCTAGAAGCCGGTGCTTGGCCCTCCCCCTTTGCTTCTCTGCGGCGACCTGGTGAGATCCCTGGTGGAGGGGTCGGTCTCTGATACAGGGCCGCCCCCCCCTCTTGCACTTATCCTGGTTGGGACTTTGTCCCTGTCTGCCTAAGGGTAAGTGCGCATGTGCATGGGTGCGATCTCCTCGCGCGCGCGCTGTGTGGGACCTCTGACCTTGTGACGTCATGCGCCGGCGCCGTCCGGCGTGTGGTCAGCGTCATTGGGTTGGGAGCTACATATAGCAGGCTCTGCCTGTTTGTTGACGGTCGGCTCTTGGATCGGGGGATCGGGCATCATGGCCACAACCTTGTAAGTTAGAGGGTAATCCTTATCCTATTGTCTACTCTAGTCCTGTACCCCTGGGCACCAGCAGTGGTTATATCCTAACCTTGCCTTCCCCTCTAGATAGTCCAGGCATGGGCGAATACGTTTCAATATGCCTCCGCCTGTTACCTGTTTTGCAAACTACCTCCTTGCTGGCCCGGCACGATACCGACTCCGTGCAGAGTGCATTCTCTGGCACCCTCATATGTTTACATCAGTACTAGGTATTATTGCCCCTATTATTTCACACCCCACTATCTGCCTCCCCTCCCCTTTACCGCTATCATCCTTGGTTTCCCTTCTTGCCCTCTCCCTTCCTTCCTTCCTTTTTCCTCCCCCCCCCCTTTTTTTTCCTCCCTTTTTTTCCCCTCCCTTCCTCCCCTCCCCCCCTCCTCCCCTTTCCCTCTTTCCCCCCCCCCCTCCTTTCACTTTCCCTTCCCCCCTTCTTCTACCCTTTCCCCAGGTTCCTCTTCTTTCCCACGCCCCACTCCCACTTTTGGCTTTAACTTCATCACTCTCCTGCCCTTATTCACCCTCTCTCACCTTATCCAACACTATCCCACCTGCCTACCAGTTTTCTTTGTTGTTGTTTCACATTCCCATGCACTACTTTCACCCAAGGTGTGCATTATGTAATTCACCCTATCACCCTGTACACTTTCACCTAAGTATCAGTCCTTCCTACCAATTATATCACTAGCTCCCTTTGGCAATTTTACATATCCAACTACCTCATTATTATTTTTATTTTTATTTCTATTATCCCCGTCATCCGTGCAGCTCCCCTGGGTCGCCGTGGGAGATTACCTTGGGTGGAGGAGCCCTGCGCTCGGGTTCTTTGGGACATGGGTAAGCAGACTTGTCCCTTTTTCCCCCCCTCAATTTATTACATTGTTTAACTTTGATGCTGCAATATTATTATCAATTTTATATTTTTTCAGTGTAATCTTACTGTATTTTTTCTGTATTGTTAGGCTTAGACTGTTTAGTCAGAACTTGCTATCTTCAGATTCCCTCCTGACGAAGCGGTTTCATCCGCGAAACTAGTCGAGGAATATTTCTGAGATCAATTGTCTTACTGCAAACTCATGACCCTATTGTTGTTGTTATGTTATTTATTTTTTATTGTGCTTTAACGTATCACCTATGATTTGTCCTTTGCATCAATAAAATCGATTATACTTTTATATTATTGATATATTCTCTATATTGTTTTGTGTACTGTACCGTAATAGTCCAATACGCCCCCATTTTCTTGGTCGCCTGACTGGGGATCAGGCTCCCAATTTTGCCTAATTATTCATTCCTGGATGATGGTACATCTAACCTTGCTTATCTCATTATTTTACTACAGAGGCCACACTACTATTTATGGATAAGCATTTTCTTAAAAAAGTTTTCAGGGTAGAAAGAAATATGAAAGGATAACTCAAATGAAATATAATTGAAAGAAAAGGTGAACTAGGAGTCAAATTCAGCAGAATTTGAAAGGTTTTTATAAATAATTAATTAGAGACGTTATTTCAACATTGCACCTGTTTCAGAGTCCAGAAAAATTGTGGAGGGAGAAAGGAAGAAAATGCATTTTGAAATGTAAATTAATGTGGTAGTTTATTGTCTTCTATTGATAAAACACTTTCATTAACTGCTACAACACATGAAAAAAGTAGGTTTAATAACACTATCTTGAGCTTGAGCGTATAAGAGCAATGGAATAAATTGAAAGCACTAAACTTTAACTTAGAACTGTATTCAATCTTCTAAACATGTCCACAAAAATCTGATTACTTTTCAGTAATGCTTGAAATGAAAGTTAATTGGTCCCTACACAACATCTCTTGGATAGGTAAAATTCATTCCATTAAAATGACCCTTTTACCTAGACTACTTTACTTATTCCGATCCCTTCCAATATCTATTAGGAAAGATCATCTTAAGTCATTGCAAGGCAAGATAATTAAATTTATCTGGGGCAAAAAGGGATACAGATTAGCTAGAAGTATTCTTTATAGCCCCAAAACACGAGGAGGACTGGGTCTCCCAGAACTCGTATTATCAAGCAGCAAGACTAGCTCAACTTTCAACGGTTTTCTTTAGACATGAGAAACCGGACTGGATCAATATAGAAAGACAGGCAGTACCCACATACACGTTAGATTTCCATTTATGGAGCCCCCGTAAATCTAGACCACCGATTATGTTCCCCACTCTCTCACAATCCATGCTATTATGGGATGACATGAAACACTTACCTTCTCTGACATCAGAAACACACCCGTTGGCTCACATTTTTCATAATCCCCTCTTCAGACCAGATATGGATATCAAATCCTTCCAATGGTGGTTGGATAAGGGGATGTATTGTATCGGACACTTTTTCACTCAATCGGGACTGATCTCACTGAAATTCTGCATCGATAAGTTGGACCTCCCCGATTCTGAAAAATTTCGATTCTTTCAAATTACCCATTTCCTATCCTCAATTTGGAAAAACAAACCCACCCCCTGGTCTTCTCAAACTATGAACGCTGGTGCGGTCAGGGTACAGAGCAAAAGAGGGGTATATCCACAATCTACACCTCCTTATCAGAACCCACCTCCAAATTCTCATATATGGAAGCTTGGGAAAAAGACTTGCAGGAAACCTGGGACCTGGAGGAATGGCACAGAAGAGGATCAAGAGCTTATAAAGGTATATTAAACATCTCACTGGTAGAAGCTAATTGGAAAGTTCTAACCAGATGGTATCTGGTACCGACAAGACTGGCTGAGATGTTCCCCTCTTTCTCCCCACTATGCTTTAGGGACTGCCAAGCCCAGGGAACCATGCATCATATATGGTGGGAATGTCCAAGAATTAGAGGATTTCATGTTGCTTGGAGCGAAAATCATGATCACTAAAGCATGGAAGACACCGAACATTTCCATCGTAGCCGCTAAGAGAAAAATCTCTTGGATCATGTTCCAGGAAAGAATAGTCAGCACCATTCTGAACAACACCAAAGCATTTGAGGCAACTTGGGAACCCTGGGCTGGGCACTTAGGCATATCCCTTATACCAGGGATCACCACAGTATGATAGCTAAACTTGTTCTGGGTGCTGGCTTCACCCCCCCCCCTTCCCCCCTCTTTCCACTCTTTCCATTCTTTACATCCTTCTCTAATTAGTTGTTTTTAAGATCACGTCAAATTTTATCGGTTTTTAAGCAACCGAAAGATAATGAACTTTATCCATCTTGTTTTTTGTGAGATCATATACGCTCTCTCCTAGTTTAATCAGAGGTTTTTTTTTTTTCCATCAACGGTGCTCAATTTCACCCATAGAAGGCGGTCTTTTTTCTCTGGAACATTACTGTAGTTCAGGAGAGGCAATATAAGTCCCATCCTTCATAGAGCACTCATTTTTTGGCTTTAATAGGGTCAAACCTTGACACAGTGTGAACCCATATGGGGTGCCGGGTTGGTCCCTAATCTATAGTGCTCGATTGTACTTTAGTTCTTGCAATTGTTTATTTTTGTTTTCTTTCACATTATGTTGTTCTTTTCTCACTTGAAGATCTCAGACTTTTTTTGTATTATTACAGCATACAAAGATGGATATACAATGTACTGTACTATTTCTCAATAAACGACCTAAAATTTAAAAAAAAAAAGAAAAAAAAAAAAGAAAAGGTATTATAAAATATTTACAAAAAAAAAAAAAGAAATGAAAGTTAATTATTCTTCATTTTTAATAGGAGTAACACTTCTATTATTATTATTATTATTATTATTATTATTACAAATAAATTAAAAAACAGCTTCATCCCCATCATCACCATTGCCTAAAACATACATAGGGATGAGTGACTCTGTCCAGTTTGATTTATGGAGGGTTCATCAAATCTTGCTTGATATCCCAAAGCCTGAACTTAGCAGAAAAACCCACTGAAATCTGTGGGAGAAAATCCTGATACTAAATTCTGCCCTGGCTTATGTCAGGACACTACAAAAGCATTGGAATGGGCAGCAAATTGAAAGAGATAAGGCAGGTTTTATCGTGTAATACAAATTAAGCTCCAGTGGGCTGAACAAAAAAAAACTGACAGATCTGACTGATCTACCCCTTGCTTTTGTATTCTGACACCAGAACACACTAATCAGTGCACGCAGCCATTTACTGCAAGCACTGATTGGATGTCAGTTTTCCAACATGTCTCTTTCACAAAAGCCAGTTGTTATACCAGCTTCTGCAGACAGAGAGTTGTACACACTGACTTATTTCAGAAGGAACTGGCCTATTTTGTCTGTGTGTACCCAGCATTGGAGTGTTTTATCTAGGAGAAAATAGCCACAAATATTGTACAGTGGCTTATCAGTGCAGCTCCTTTTTGCAGCAAGGATCAGTGGCTATCTGGAGATGCAGAAAAAACTATTCAGTGGCTGAACGGTATTTAAGCAACTTGGTTAGGCTGCAATATAAGAGGGAGAGACAAGGCAGATTATAAAAATATTATAATTCTAAAAAAAAGTGTTAGCCAACCATAGCCACACATATTGTACAGTGGCTGGACAGTGCAGCTCTAGATGGCAGCAGGAATTAGCTGCTATCTGGAGATGCAAAAATATTATAGTTATAGTTATAATCCCCAGGTCTGGGATCTGAGAAATGCTTTGTCTAATATCATTATGATGTAACTCCCCCTCTATATAATCTAGTGGAAATGCCTTTTCCTTGACTTTCCCAAATTCCCATCTGCAGTTTTTATTTTTGTTTTTTCATATTTTTTTTTATATTGATGTGGAGTTTGGGCTGCACACAGCAAAAACCAGGCATGTTCTCAATTCTTCTGCTTTGCCAGCATAATCTTTCTCCTCCCAGAAATTCTGCAGCCAGTTGTATTTTTATAATAATGTATTTAATTATAGTCAGGGGACTAGAGGCAAAGTTGCAAAGGGGGAAAACCTACAGCCATAGGCTACCCGCCCTTTCATAATGTACAGTAGGTGTAAGGGCAAGCTAAAGAAAATAGATGGGAGAAATTGTATGGCCAGGGAAAGTGCAATTAGCAGCAAAAGCGTATAATTCTCTGGCCATAGTCTGCCTACCCTTTCCCAAGTCAGATCCTTCCAAAAAATGTATTTTAGGCAAGCCTAAAAGGAAAGGTGCTGCCATATGGAGGAATCGAAACATTGCTAATGTGACCTACTCTTCCCCCTCTTCAACCTTCACCTTCACCTGTTCCTTTCTATAATCCACCCCTTCCTCTTTCCCTCATTTCACCTGCACCTCCTCTTCCTTCAACATGCAGCTGAATCATACATGTTAAAGAACTTAACACAGCCTCCTTTCTCTAGTTTTTGGCCTGTCCCACAGGCAATCCCCCACATGATGTTATAGTGCGATTGCACTTTTTTCACATCATGGAACTTCTTCTATAGGCTGCCGAAGACCAGTCCTCTTTGGAGTTTCATGGCCACACATACCAGTTATTTTGTGATCTTTCACCAACTACCATTGCCAGATGCAGAGAATTTAAGCCTGCTGTGCAGATCTTACAAATGCACTATATTTAGTACCAATGGGGGTTTCCCTTTAGACTCCAATTTCTCTGTGAGAGCAAAGCTTACTCCTTTTTTACTGTTCATGAAGCCAAACTAGGCTTGGAGTCCCTGCAACTTATCTCACCCGATGATAGCCTGTCCCAGAGGCCTGTACCTGAGAGAATTTCTACTTCTTTACCACAGCGGTAGACTTAACCCCCCATCCATGCCGCTCATGAAAGAACAATGTTGCCTATAGCCTGGATTCCTCCCAAGCCTCCCAGGTGAAATAATTTTTGAGCCCAGACTGAGTATACTTCAGGAACTGATGGTAACAGTGTTTTACCTTGGTGCTTGCTGTTTTGCTTCAGGACACCTATGTCTCTCCTGGACCCAGGCTTCTACTCCTAGTCATGTTGTAGATGACAGCTTGAGAGCTATGCAAGAAGTGCCTGTACTGTTCTGATATGGGCTGACCCCTTTTTTCTTTCTCTTTTTTTTTCTATAATTTGGACTAAAAGGACTAGCTTGTTGTCTATTTAACTATCGCTCTACTCTCCTTAGTGGACCTTGACAAACATTCTTACTAATGTTATTATATATACAGTCCTTAGATTGTACTGCACACTTCTGCATACCCTGCCTGGAGTCATTCACATACCCATATGTTTATGACCAAAACTGTGCCTCTTGAGCATTAATGTTTTTTTCTATGCTCCTGAGGAGAGTCTTACTATTCTGCCTACACTTGTTACTTCTCTATAAATGGTATTAAAGTGGAGTTCCACCCAAAAATGGAACTTCCACTTTAAGGGAAGGTGACCCCCTGACATGCCACATTTGGCATGTAATTTATTTTGGGGGGGAAGTGGGGAAACCCACTTTCTCCTGGCACACCCACGGCGCCGGAAGTAAGATCACCTCTCCCCCCTTCCCTCTCAGCAATCATCTGGGAAACGTCACAGGTCCCAGATGATTGCCCGGCCAGTCACATCGCTCAGTGCAGCTTGCGCACGCGCAGTGCAGAGGGGGAGAGAGGAGGGGGAGATGAGCGGGGTTTCGTTCCCCAACATCGCTGGATCCTGGGACAGGTAAGTGTCCGATTAATAAAAGTCAACAGCTGCAGTATTTATAGCTGCTGACTTTTATTTTATTTTTTTTTAATTGGAACTCCGCTTTAAAGAGGTTGTAAACTCAAAAAAAAAAAAAAAAACCTGTAAGACAAAGGCATAATGAGCTAGTATGCATCACATACTAGCTGATTATGAAATACTTACCTTAGAACGAAGCTCTCTCAGCAGCACCGGCACACCGCTGAGATGGCTGACATTTTCCCAGTTTTTTTTTTCGGGTTTGCGGGTTTCCTTTAATTTTTGTTAAATTTCGTTTTGTTTATTCATTTTCTAGCAAAGACCAAATTTTTAGAACTATTCGAATTTGGATTGGTCAAAAAATGATCCACTGATCCAAATTCTGTGTGAAGAATAGCTGGTTGTTAAGCAGTGGGCTGGGAAGCCAGCTGCCGTGTCCTTAACAACCAATGACTTAACAGCTGTCAGTGGACATCCCCGCTGAGAGCTGAAATGTAAACAAAAGAACGCCGGCAATAGAAAATTCCGAAAAAAAACTGTGTGCTCCCCCCAATCCATACCAGGCCCTTAGGGTCTGGTATGGAATTTAAGGGGGATCCCACACCAAAATGTAAAACAAACCTGCTGTGGGGCCCCCAAAATCCATAATAGACCCCTATCCAAGCATGGAGCCCGGCAGGTCAGGAAAGGGAGCGGACAAGCGAGCGCCCCCCCCCACCTGAACCATACTAGACCACATGCCCTCAACATGGGGGGTGCTTTGGGGCAGAGGGGACATCTGCCACCCCACTCCAAAGCACCTTGTCCCCATGTTGATGGGGACAAGGGCCTCTACCCACAACCAACCCTGGGCTGTGATTGTGGAGGTCTGCGGGTGGGGGCTTATCAGAATCTGAAAGCCCCTTTAATAAGGGGGCCTCCAAATTCTGCCCCCATGTGAATGAGTATGGGGTACATAGTACCCCTACCCATTCACCAAAAAAGTTTACAAAGTGATTAAAGACAATACACCGGCCTGTTGCTTAACAAATAGCTATTCTTCACACGGAATTCAAATCGGTTTATCCGAATTCGAATTGTTTCCGAAAATTTGCAATTCAAAAACAAATAAAACAAATTTTAACGAATTTCAATGAAATTTGTTACTATTTCATTCAGAGATTCGGATACATCTGAATCACCAAACATTTGCCAGAATTTGTATTCAGACCGAAACTAATTGCACGTGTCTAATAAGTTCTCTGGCCTCCAGTTGGAGCAGATGGGTATTTAAATCTCTTACTCTTGCAATCTGTATGTCTAGCGGTGACCCACTCCCTGTGGATGGGTAGTGCTTGGCATCCCCCTGTACTTCTAAAAGACAGTGAGGTTGTAACATTCTTCCTTTACTCTCTACTTTCTGACACCCACATTCTAGGGCACATGACTGTTACCATTACCATACCTCCCGCAGCTTATACATTTCTATACTAGGATGAGGTCTTCCACTATGATTGTCTGCTGTTCAATGTATTAATATTGTTATTTGATCACTGTCTGTTATGAACACTTCCATTTGCATTGTAGATGTTGTTGTTGCATTGTACCAGGATAACATGCCCTGAATATGAAAGGCACTCCAAGTACATGTTTACTACACCCTAGCATTCCTAGGGAGTTTATCTTTTTCTATCTTGTGGATGTTTTTTTGTTATCCTATTTGCAAGCCTTGATAGCTCTTCCCTGCATTGACAGGTTATCACAAGTTAATGTTTCTTGTATATGCATGGTTTTCTGTAGGGGGTCCAACCTCTCCTAATTGGTTGGGCACACTGGGATTGATTTACTAAAACTGGAGAGTACAAAATCTGGTGCAGCTCAGCATAGAAACCAGAAAGGATATACCGTATTTATCGGCGTATAACACGCACCGGCGTATAACACGCACCCCAATTTAGGAGGGAATTTTAAGGAAAAAAAAACTTTTAGAAGGGAAGTTGAAGGGAAAAAAACTTACATTTAAATGCCGATCATTGCAGCCTTCTCAGTGCAGCCTTGCCCCAGTGCAGCCATGTCAGTGCAGCCATGTCAGTGCAGCCTTCCCCAGTGCAGCCTTGTCAGTGCAGCCATGTCAGTGCAGCCTTCCCCAGTGCAGCCTTCCCCAGTGCAGCCTTGTCAGTGCAGCCATATCAGTGCAGCCTTCCCCAGTGCAGCCTTGTCAGTGCAGCCATGTCAGTGCAGCCATGTCAGTGCAGCCTTCTCAGTGCAGCCTTCTCAGTGCAGCCTTCCCCAGTGCAGCCTTCCCCAGTGCAGCTTTCCCCAGTGCAGCCTTGCTCCAGTGCAGCCTTGCCCCAGTGCAGCCTTCCCCAGTGCAGCCTTGTCCCCAGTGCAGGCTTCGATCCCCTGTCCCTGCTTTGTGGGCTTCAAAATCGCCGACCGCGATTTGAAAATGGCGCCGCCGGCGCCGAAATACACAGAGCCGGTCCTCGGCTCTTTCCGGCGGCTCTCGTTCACTTTCGGTTCCACTCGTAGTCCCGAGCGGAGCTATCCGAGTAGGTTCGGATAGCTCCGCTCGGGACTACGAGTGGAGCCGAAAGTAAACGAGAGCCGCCGGAAAGAGCCGAGGACCGGCTCTGTGTATTTCGGCGCCGGCGGCGCCATTTTCAAATCGCAGTCGGCGATTTTGACACTTTGACAGCTCGGGATCGCAGGGGATCGGCGTATAACACGCACCTGCGACTTTCCCCTGATTTTAAGGGGAAAAAAGTGCGTGTTATACGCCGATAAATACGGAAAGTGATTCTGTGCAAGGAATAAGTACCAGCAGAAAAAAAAAGAAAAATGGATTAAGTACCTGATTAAGAGAACTGCTGCCTGTACTAATTACTACCATTAGGTGGAGTAAGTAAATGAAAAGAAAGTGAAGTAGTTGTGGCGCTGTTCTATTGTGTTACATAGTTAGTCAGGTTGAAAAAAGACACAAGTCCATCCATTTCAACCTTATCAGGTGTTATGCACCTGATCACATACACTCTGATTGGTGGCAGAAGTGAACGTAAAAATATAACATTTTTTTGTTGTGTGAATGTGTAAAACATGCACTAATGCATTGGCATGCACTAGATTCCTAATGTTTGAACGTGATAACTGGAACTTATTAATAATATATAAATGATTATTATACATACAGGATACAAAATTAGCGACATTAGTGTCATTAAGTTATTAATAGTAAAATTACATTCATAAATCGGTTTATATAATAGTGAACTTGATTTCCAAAAAGGAGGGACAAGTCGGTCTCATAAAACATGCGTTACAACTAAATAAATTATAGTCCCACTTTCTATAATAAAGTGCTTTTGTGCTGGTGAGAAATAGCGTTGATCATTTCCAAGGGTGATCACAGCATACGTGTCTTATCTGTGCTCTTATTGTGGCTGCACTCACCTGAATTCCCCCCCCCCTTGGGGTGTGAAGCATTCACAGTATCTGCCACTGTGTAGCACTTTAAAGACTGGCCGATCCTCGATATATTTGCAGTCCTCCAATCATAAATCATGCACCATATAAAGGAAAGAGGAATCCCAATAGTGTGATACTGTTTCAACTGTTTATTCCATTTAGAAAACATGAAAAGGTACTCACATTCAGTAAAAGTAAAGCATTTGTTGCTGACACTAGCGCCAATGACCGGAAGTAATGCAAGAACGTGTGCTGACCCCGTCCTACGCGTTTTGTCACTCTGACATCATATGGAGTGCTCCTTGAAGTGGGCAGTCTCCCATTGGCTAATGCCCATTCTAACATTATCAACAATTCTGGAAGTAGTACCTTACTATATCGTTTGTATATTTCTACCAGGAGCCCATTTGGGCCTGGTGATTTTTGGTTGGACATCCCAGCCACTGCTTGTTTTAGCTCCTCAAGGGTCACTGGTGCTTCTAAATCTGTTCTATCCTTCTCTGATAAAGTCGGGATTGGTATTCCCTGAAGGAAAGCATCAATTCTTTCACACTCAGCACCCCTCTTGGATTTATACAAATACTTATAATATTCACTGAATGTATACATTATCTCTATCGAATCAATGGATATCTCCCCGTTTGGTAACCTAATTGTCGGTACAGAAGAAGGGGGAGTATTAGATTTAATCAAGAGGGACAACATATGGCCCACTCTCTCCCCTTCTCCAAAATGATTCTGCCTCTGGAATATTCATCGGTTCTCCATCCTCTTTGTAGTGACCATTTTGTAAATGTGTTGCTTATCTAGCCATTCCCTTTGCCTATCTGGAGTTGGGTCCTCAACATATCGCCTCTCTGCCTGCATCGTCTCTTCCCTAATGTCCCTCTCCCACCCTCTAGATTTCCCCTTGGTTCTTGCCACTTGTTGGTTCAGGAGACTTCTAAGATAGGCTTTCAGGGCGTCCCAGACAACTCCGGCTGGTGCCGTGCCTGCACTGATCTGCACAAATTCATTCAATCTAGTTACCATATCTCCAGAGTTGTCAAACAATTCCAGGCAAAAGGGACTAATCCTCCCTTCTCTAGCATGGACTTTATCCCCTATATTTATTGTCAACACCAATGGAGAGTGGTCCAAGACTGCTCTTGGATCATACTCTATATTGCTTACCGATGTCAATACCTCCCTATTACCTAGAGCCATATCTATTCTGGAGAGAGTGAGATGGGAGCTTGAAAAGCATGAGTATTGTCTTTCTTGCAGGTGGCGTGTTCACCATATGTCAAGTAGCCCCAACTCCCCTAGGAATCAAGAAAGCCGACCCACTTCTATCATATTGGGCCTATTTCCCGGAGGAAATCTGTCTAAACTCTTGTCTAGCACTTCATTAAAATCTCCCACTGCTATTATTGGGATTCCCGTTTTATCTAGTGTAAGCTCCAAAAATGTATGTAACACCTCAAACTTAAATGGTGGGGGATATATATAATGGCCAATACATATGGTTTATTCTCAATCAGACAAAACAAAAAGATATACCGGTCCTGTTCATCAATATAGCTCTCCCTGCAGGAGAATGCCACTCCTCTCCCGACCATTATGCTCACCCCCCTTGAATAGGAGGAATGGACTGAATGGTATTGGGATTTGAACCTCCGGCTGTGAAGTTGTATCACTGCTGCATTGGTCAAATGCGTTCCCTGCAGGCAGAGCAGACCAGGCCCACTCCCCTCTAATGCCGACAGAACCATAGCTCTCTTGACTGGGTCTCCCAAACCTCGGACATTCCAAGAGGTTATACTAAATGTCCCTCCTTGCATGGAAAGATGTCGAAAAATTTAAGAAAAAACGAACAAAAAAAAAAAAAAGCACATAAAAAAACAAAAAAAGGAGAGGTAAACGGGCCGAGACTCTCACTCTCTCCCCTCCACAATAAATATTTCCACCTATCTATATATTTCTTAGCCCTTTATTACTCACTGTTTTGGTGCTTGATGGAGTAGTTGGATTTGAGGATGTCTGCTCTTGGCTCCTTCTATCCAAAGAGGATCCCTCATGGACTTTGGATTGTGTTGTTGCCAGTTGGTTGCCCCCTTAGCAGATGACAGTGAGTTTGGATGGGCATAGCGCTCCACAGGGCTTTTTTTCTCAGAGAATAGGTGCAGGAACTCAACCATGCCCGCCACACTCACATACCTGCCAAATGACATCAAATAGTAGCTTTTCCCTCTGCATATAACCCCCTCCCTCCACTGCCTGCATCTTCTCCCCCCTCCTTAAAAGCTCCACCATCGGTCATATGTCTTACCTTTGTTGCAATATTAAGCTGAAACACCTATCCGGCTATAGTACCTCCCAGCATGCTATACTATACTACAGTCACTTGCTAGGGAGATTATGCAGTAGGAGCATCAACAACTGGTCACCAGGGAATAAATGGAGACCACAGAGGGTGCAGCCTACCATGCACCTTCTCCTGCCCATGACTGCACTGAACCCTGGGCACCTGTTCTGCATCTCCCTTGTCCCTGTCTGGCAGTCAGTGGGATCTGCACAGGAGATCTGATCTGTGGGGGCTACTGGGAGATAAGCTATCACTTGTAAATGCAGAAGCTGGACTTCAGTGTTACCAAGTGATAGTGGTGAGCAGGGAGCAGAAGACCTGAGCCAGAGGTGGTGAAACTGAGTTCCCCCTAGTTCCTGCTGAAAAAAAGCCCTGGCGCTCCAGCTTAGCAGCTGCAGCTGCTGCCACCTGGCTCCCCTTCTCTTTAGCAACCCGTGGTACTTGAGATCCGTCCTGGGAGGGCTGTTCCTCTGCACCTCGCCTCCTGGACATGATAAATGTGCTTGGGTTTGTTATTAGCAGAGGGGAGTTGGAGAGCTTAATTTGGGGCTTAGGGGAAGGGGTTGTAGCCCTCGGTCTCCCCTACTTCTCTCACTGTGTCTGCCTCTCACTATAGCAGCTGATAGCCACACCGCAGGTCCTATGGCAATCCTGTGACGAGATGATGAGATCTCGCGAGATCCCAAACGCTTTTGTACCCAGCGGAATCTCAGCTCAGTCACGGCTCTCTGCAGCTCTCTGCTCTCTACTCTCCGCACACCGATTGGCTCTCCGCTCCGCTTCAGCTGCCCCCCGTCTAGAGGAGATAGCTCCTTTACAAGTCACGATACCCCACGCAGCGCAGGGGTCTTCAAGGGAATCAGAAAGTCCAAAAGATCTGGAGGGTCCGGTGGCTCTTCAAGCAGCCCCCGCTGCAGGCTCTAAAGTGTCAGGCACACCACATCGATCACCCACAGTCTAAAGGCGGTAAGCGGTAAGGAGTGGAGGAGAGGGACGCTACACGCTCACACTCTCACACTCACTCACCCCTGCATCCAGTCACCCTCTTGTTATAGTTAAATTGAATTATATTCATCCTTCGTCCTTCTGCTTCCTCCCCGATCCCTTTTCACCCCCTTTTTTTGTATTTTTTTTTAATCTCACAGTAATGTCTTTGATTTTAATCTCTCTCAATACTCAGGGCCTCAATCAAATTTTCAAAGACAGGTGAAAGCTTTCAGCTCTTTTCAGTCTCACCATGCTGACGTGGTCTGCTTGCAGGAGACCCATTTTCAACAGAGCAAGGTTGCTAAGTTCCTATATTCTTTCTTATCCTCAATTTTATGCAGCCTCTTGGAGTATGCACAGCGGGGAGTCCTAATAGCTTTTTTGAATCTCGGTAACAAACAAATCGCTGATCCTGAGGGCAGCGCCATAATTTTTTTGGGCTCTATTCTCAATTCCCCTATTATGTTTGCTACCTATCATGCTCCTAATTCTGACCAACTTGTTGTTTTT
Organism: Aquarana catesbeiana; assembly: GCF_042186555.1. NCBI lineage: Eukaryota > Metazoa > Chordata > Amphibia > Anura > Ranidae > Aquarana > Aquarana catesbeiana. The sequence continues at coordinate 431,588,278 of NC_133327.1, read as the reverse complement.
TTTTTACACTTTTTTTTGTATGCCTGACTCATACGTAAGGCTGTCCTGGCATTGTGCGGAGATTCCAACTTGCCTGTTTATCCTCACAAGGATCATCATGACCCACAAAACCCTTCAGTCTCTTTGCGGGACATCTCTGTTGCAAGGCAATTCCGGTATTTATTGTCTAAATATAACATAAAGGGTACCAGGAGAGAAAAGCATCCTTCCACATTTTACTTCTACCCTCACAACCCATTGTCCCATATATTTCTATAGCACACCTTCCTACCCCAAGTAGCTAATCATTTAATTTTTCCCACTGTGTGGTCTAATAATGACGCAGTGGGTGTAAGGCTCAGCTTCACATCACTCCCTCTATCAGATGTGCAGTGGTCACAGAGAGACACTCTGCTCTCAGATCCAACCATGGTTTTGGAGATAGACATTTCCCCGAAGGAGTTTTTTTTTAACTAAATGATCCATCAGTCGGCTTCTTTTGTGAGAAGCTCATAAGCCTACCATATGTGGCAGGCTTATCCAATTGGTCTTGCAATGTAAGAGATCTAGAGAAGTCGGTATTAAACAGCTGGAAGGTGAACTCTCTCAAGCCTCTCAAATCTTTCAGAATGACCTTACACCTGCTCTTTTTTTTTTTTTTTTGCCACTTCAGCGAACTGCCAGCCCTCCTCTTTTTTTTTCCTGCTTTAGTATTAAGAGGGAGATTCTAGGTTTTCTGTTTTTCCATATAAATTTTATTATTATCGATTTTAACTTTTTAAGATATGGTTGTTGTAATGACACAGGCAACATTTGAAACTTATATGTAATCTTTGGGAGGAGAACCATCTTTAGCTAATTTTATTCCCAGGTACATTATTTCTTTCCTCCAGGAAAATTTAAATTCCTTTTTCAACTTCCCTTCTTCCAATTTACTTACATTTATGTTTAAGATTTCAGATTTCACTAAGTTTATTTTAAAGTGTGATATTTCTCCATATTGTTTTAAAGTTTTTAATAAATTAGGCATTGTAATCCTAGGATTAGCTATATAAAATAACACATCATCCGCGAATACTGCAAGCTTGTGTTCCTCCTCTCCTACCTTAAATCCACTAATGTCGGGGTTGTTTCGTATCATTGTAATAAGGGACAACCTTGTCTCATCCCGTTTTTCATTTCAAAAGGGAGGGAAGGTGTTCCATTGATTTTTATAGTTGCTGTGGGATGATGATATAGTGTTTTGGTCCACCGGATCATTCTTGGCCCAACTCCCATAATTTCTAGTGTCTGTATCATAAGCCCCCCAGTTTACCCTGTCGAAGGCCTTTTCGGCATCTATCAACAGGAGTAGATATGGGGGCCCACTTTCTTTTATCCTCTGAAGTAGGAGCAATGTTCTCACCCCATTATCCCTCCCCTCCTTCCTTGGCGTAAATCCTACCTGGTCAGGGTGTACCAGTGTGTTCATCAGTCCTTTCATCCGTCCTGCCAATACTTTAGCATACAATTTAATGTCTACATTTAGCAGCGATATTGGCCTGTAACTGGAACACAATGTACCATCCTTCCCCTCCTTCGGGATTACTGTAATTGTAGCGGACAAGGCTTCCCTACACAGCTCATAGTCAGCCCCCAGGCCATTCATTTATTGACATAACTTTGGTGTTAAAATCTCTTTATATTTTTTATAATAGTACATTGTAAACCTGTCTGGGTCAGGGCTTTTCCCCGGGGCCGAGTCAGACAAGGCTTTGTTGATTTCTTCCTCAGTTATAGGATTCTCTAAAATCTCCTTCACATTTTCAGAAATCTTTGGTAATCTGGCCTTTTTTAGAAAATCATTTATTTTTCCTCTTTTCTCCCCTGCCTGACCCCCCAGCTGATCTACTGAGTACAGTCCCTTATAATAGTTTTTAAATGTTTCCACTATTTCCTTTGTTGTATAGACAATTCCCCCTCTCTTGGTTTGAATTTGTTTAATATAATTTGTGGATCTTTTCTTTTGAAGCATTCTGGCTAAGTATTTACTAGCTTTATTCCCCCACTGATATCTTTCTTCAGCTATTCTATGGAATTTTTTTAGTCTCTTGTTCCATGAGGTCCTTTAATTCATCTCTTTTGATTACTAATTTTTGATATGACGCTAAGTGGTGGCCTTTATGTTTTTTTATGTTCTTGTTTGGCTTTAGATATTTCTTCAATTAAATTTTTAATTTTCCCTGTTCTCTTATTTTTTCCTTGCTCCTACATCTATGAAGATCCCCCTGATGTAGGCTTTATGAGTCTCTCATAGGGTAGACCCCAATATCTCTTATGTTTCGTTTATTGCAAAGTAATAATCTAATTCCTTTTCCACAATTTTTGAGCCTGCCTCATCACTTCTATTATGCTTTCAAGCAGTCTATTGTTAACTAGTATATAATCTATCCTAGAGTACGTCCCGTGTACAGGGGAGTAAAACATGAAATCTTGCGTTTTAGGATGCATGATCCTCCATATAACAACCATTTGACACATATGTAATTTTTGTTTTATCATTTTTAGTTGTGCATTGTTCGTCCCCTGCACCTGGGATGTACTATCCACTCCTGGTTCCATACAAAAATTCATATCTCCCATCAAAATCACATACCCGCTCTTAAAATCCATCAACTTCTCCAAGATACCTTTTAAGTATTTTATCGGGTTCTTATTAAGGACATAGATGTTTGCCAATGTAAATTCCATTTCACTTAATTTACCTTTTAGGAAGAGAAATCTTCCTTCTGGGTCGGACAATCTTTCCTCCAATTTAAACCGGATTCCTTTTGCCAACCCTATTGCCACCCCCTTGCTCTCTTTGTAATTGTATCTCCATAATACCAGGTCGGAAAATTATTGGAGTGCAATTTAACATTTGATTCATGTGATAAGTGGGTCTCTTGAAGAAAAACTATCTCTGCCCCTTACCACTTGAGTTCTTTTAGTATCTTATGGGTGTGTTTAATCCCCTTACATTGTAAGTCATAAAATTTATTGTGGTCATTTTTTTTTTTCCCCTGAATTCCTATGCTGAGCTCGCTTCTCTTGTCTATAACGGGTTTTTTCCATTCTTTTATATGTCCTGCATGAGTTATCCTCCCTCCCCCCTTCACCTTCCCTCCCCCTTCCCTCCTCCCCCCACCACTCCCCCTCCTCCCCCTCCTCCCCCTCCTCCCCCCACCTCTCCCCCCTCTACCCCCCACCCTCCTCGCCCCTGGCCCCAAACAGGCCACTGAATTGTTGAAGGCCCTGGATACCCTGACCCTCTCCAGATCTCTTTGTCCTGAGATGAGGCTCTGAGTGTGCCACCACACCCCTCCCTGAAGCAAGGTGGGAAATATGGGGGTGGCAGGCCGGCCACTCGCCAAGGACCCGACCTGGGTCAGCCTGTCTTGACCCTTTTCAACTGTCCCCCCCTCTCCCACACCCCCACCCCCACCCCCGAAACACCCTCCCAAGTAATTCCTAATGTTTCATTTTAGGCAGTATTTCTGACTCTTTGTTGCTCACTATCCTTTTTCTATTAGGTTTCCCATTCTTCCTCAGTCCAGCCAGGCAACTCTGGCACCTGTAGATCTAACTTATTGCAGAAATCCCCCAATTCTTCAGGGAACCATAGTCTGGTAGATCTTACCTCTTTGAAGCCCATTAAACATGCTGGGACTCCCCAGCTATACTTAATATTCTGCACTCGCATTTGCTCCAGAAGAGGTTTCAGGAGTTGCCTTCTTGCCAATGTTTCCTGTGCCAGATCAGTAAAAACCTGTAACTCAGATCCTTCATAGTATAAAGGTGATAGTCCTCTCATCTTCATCCAAATTTCTGCTTCATCTTCATAAAATCTGAATCTTACTATTATGTCCCGTGGCCTATCTGTTTCTGTATTGTATAATTTTCCAACCCGATGCACCCTCTCTATCTTTGGAAATTCATCTAGTTCTTTATTCAGTAATGGGCCAAATATTGTACTTATAATTCTTCTCAGGTCTTCTCCCCTTTTCTCTGGGACTGAGCAATTTCTCACATTTTGCCTTCTGTTTCTGTTCTCTTGATCTTCTAGTCTATAGAGGATTTTCTTCTGGTTTTGATGTGTTATTTTGACTTGCTCTTTAAGGCTGCGGAGCTCCTGTGCTTGTTTGTCTGTTCTTTTTTCTGTCGTCTCTACTCTTACCAACAGGTTCCCCAAGTCCTCTCTCAGCATATTTATGTCTGCTTTGATTGAGTTTTCCAACCTCAGGAACATCTCCATCATTTCTCCTTTTGTAGGGATTTGGGCATCGACTCTTTGTTCCTCTGCTCTACTTATTTCCAACTCACTCTCTGTTGTTAAGTCATCCCTGGAATGGTCTGATGTTTCTCCTGTTTTTTTCTCTGTTCCCCTTTTCTTTTCCACCTTGGCTAGCCCCTGTTTATCCTGGCCTGTATTCTTAGGACTGGCTCCCTGAGACATATACTGTTTGATCGTGCTAACCGTAGCTTTGTCTTTCGGGGTTCTGGGGCCCCCCTTGAGGATTTAGATGTAGCTTTACTCATGTTGCCTTTCTTTTTTATCCCTCTTATACATTTCCCCAGCTTCAACCCGTTCTGCTCCCCCCCAATTGGTCAAAGAGGGGGGAGAGAGAGGAGACCAAGAATGTAGCCGAAGAAAGGAAAAAGGGGGGAACAAAACAGGGGCTCTCTTTCTGTAGTTATAAGAAGTATGTAGAAAGTGTGGCTTTAAAGTCAACTCTAACAGTGCTTTTACTGCTACTAAGAGATGTTTATTTATGTCTTATGCCCCAACCCAATCCCTACAGAGAGTCCAGAAGGGCTACTATTTAATCTGCCTACTTAAAGTAGGTTGAATGGAGATACGCCGCACATGTATTGCATGCTTATTTACCGTTCAGTATTATAAATATATACCGCCGACTCCTGAGCGGTCAGACAATCCTCCAGCAATAGAAAATTCCAACGCGGCTGGTCGCAGAGCATCTAATTCATGTTTTCTACAATTCTCAATGTCTGAACACTGCTGAGCTCTGCTAAGCTAATATACTTCTTTGGTCCTCAGTAAGCATGTTTGTAATCAAGCCACTTCACAATTCCTCTATATTCTACAGCAGTCAATTCTGTACCTCTAAATGAGCAATGTAGGAAAAACACCTTTACAAATGAAACACCTTGTCATTCCGCCAATTATTACTTCATATGCGCTGAAATGGCCATATAGCAACCAGCAGATACTATTATGTACGGTGACACATTCAGGTGTTAGCTTATCCCTTATGGGGTGCCTTATGGGGTGCCTCCTTTTTCTACCTTTTTCTACCCTTCAAGACTGTTGGTCGGTGGTTCCTGTTGTTCCTTAATTCCTCATTTCAGAGCTCCCGCTGGATCTTTACCCTGCCTACTTCACAGATCCTCTCACCTCCATGCTAGGCAGGTCTGTCGGTTAATCCCCAAGGATTCTGGGGGGGCTCCAGTAGTTGGGTTTAGGGTGGCGGAGCACAGGGATGAAGGGGGCAGGGGAGAGGGAAGGGGGGCACACCGCTCGCAATCCTCGCACGCCGTCCCGCTCTACACAGCTTGACACAGCCCAGTTGTTCCATCTATGGTCCTGCGAATGAGCGGCGTACCAGCACGTGGATTCCAAAGCGGCCAGTGGGGGTGTCATCTGCGGGCATGGAGCCTCCCCCTCTCCTTCTCTTTCTCCTGGACCGCCACGGCTCTCCCCAGGTCAGCGCTCGTTCGTGCAACAGCCGACACAGTCAGCCCCTCCCTCCATGACGGGCGTTACGTCCTCACATCACCCATCACCGCATCAGTCTAACACCTCCCCGAAGGTTTTTTTTTAACTAAATGATCCCTAAGTTGGCTTCTTTTGTGGGAAGCTCATAAGCCTACCATATGTGGCAGGCTTATCCAATTGGTCTTGCAATGTAAGAGATCTAGAGAAGTCGGTATTAAACAGCTGGAAGGTGAACTCTCTCAAGCCTCTCAAACCTTTCAGAATGACCTTACACCTGCTCTTTAAACTAGTCAATCTTCTGAATTGAATCTCTGCCTTAGGCATTCAGGAATTTTTCTAATCAGCAAATCTGCTGGACACAACATTGCTTTTACCTAAAAGGTGACAAACCTGTACACTTTTGACTAAAAGACTCTGGAATACAACCATAGCTCATATACTGATCTAACTGCACTCTGCTGGTGGTAACCTTATGACTAATACAGTTGATGTGTTGCGTATCTTTCATGACAAGTTATAAACCTTATAGCACTATGGGGTCCCTAGATCAAAAATACACAATTTAATTTCTTTACAGTCCTTGCCCTTCCAAAATTTTCTGACTATTTGTATCAGTCTATAAATGTAGAGATAACTTTGCAAGAAGTACAAGTGATAAAGTTGTTGAAACTTGACAAGAAATCAAGATCTGATGGTTTCACGGCAGCTTACTATTGGCAGTTCCAAGATCTTTTAACACATTATCTTACTAGACTGTTCAGCAAACTTAGAGATGGGTCTAGGTATAGACTGGTTAAGATCTACAGTTTGTATGATTCCTAAATCTGGGAAGTATAGATATCAAACTTTTGGCAAAAATCCTAGTGGCCAGAGTGAATCTGGAGTTAACTGGACTTATTTCTAAGACCCAGGGAGGGTTCATCCCTGGGCAACAGGCATTCACAGGATTTCACTTTTTTGCATATAGCCAGACAAAGGAACTGTCAAATGATGTTTCTTTCTTTTAATATCAGTAAAGCTTTTGATTCTCTGGTTGAGTTGGGATTATCTACATTTGCCCTACATTGCTGGGGTTTGGCCCACACTTTCTCACTTGGATTAGGATTCTTTATAGTTCTCCTTCTGTGTACATCAGATACTTGAGCTTTTGTTCAGAAAAGTTTGCAGTTACCAAGGGTAAAAGACAGGGGTGTGCCTTGCCTCTGCTACTGTTCATTCTCGATTTCCTTGCTCAGGCATCTAAACATCTGGATGTGAAGGGGCTTGAGGTCGCAAACTATCATCACATGATTTGTCTTTTCGCTGATGAAGCCTTGCTAATATTAACTAACCCATCAATATCCCTACCTAACCATTTGCCCCTTCTGACTTTTGGTGATCTGTTGGGCCTTTCAATGAAACTAAATCAAAATCTCTAAATGTCATGTTACATACAGATACTGTGCATTAGGTACACTCTAATCATTCTTTGAATTTTCTTGAACCTTCTCTTCTCTGTTCTATCTGGGAATCCACCTCACTCCAGCTTGTAATATACTCTACCAAGTTAATTATCCTAATCTGTTTACTCACTTTACCTCACTTCTCACAACCTGGGACAAATATACCTCTTGGCTAGGTAGAATCACAGTGGTGTAGATGACGCTATTTATACAACAATTTTTGTTACGCTAAAAATTAGTTTAATGAATCAACATAAATGTGACAAAATCAAATGAAAAAAAAAGGAAAAACACTATAAATGATAAAAGTCCCAAATAAGTTAAAAAAGTGAGGGAATCACTCTAATCCAAAATGTGAGACCCCCAGGTGCACCTCCACCATTGGACAGAATAGACTACTACCAGAACACATGGACCTTTTGTTAAAAAGAGTCAAGAACACTGTATCAGTTGATATAATGTCAGTAAGAGGAACCGGTTTCTCCACTGTGGCTATGCAAATGGTCATTACAGTCTCCCAGACAGCAACGTAAGATGTTTCACCATGGCTTTACAGGTGATCAATTGTTTCAGTGGATAAATGTAGAGCACTCTACAAATATTTCAAGCACACTACTGGCTTCTCTTTGAAAACACTCCTTTCATGCTTTCAGTGCTGCCTATCCACTGGCCATCTCATTATACAACTTCTGTGATTCCCTGCATGCTTTTCAACTTCTTCTCTGCTTTTTACTTCATGTGTAGGGATATCAGCAAAACTCACTCCCAAATATTCAGTCCTATCCACAGAGGTGCCAAAGAATCACTTATGGTTATTGGAGCCCAGGTCCTAAGAGATGAAGCCCCCTCTGAAACAGGTCTTCCTTTGCACCTAAAAGCTAGGAAGTCCACTTTTTGCAAGATCTACAATGACAATTGGATAATAATATTTTCCCCCTTCATCTTCCATGACAGCTACTTGAGAGATGATTGGCTCTGCCTTCTACAGGAAACACAAACCAGATACAATTTAAAAGGCACCTCCCTCTCCTCTGACTCTCAGTTGTTTTGCGTTTCCAGACCTCCAGGAGTATGCACCATAATGTTTGTTATTTTTCTTAAGGTTTGGTGACTGTGATTAGTGGACCCCTCTTTTCAGTAATGCTCAGACTTGTTGTGACTGCAGCATTTGTTGCTTATGCAGGCTAAAAAGGGCCCCCCCATTTGGTTACTTGCCTTTGTTTGTCATTAGCGACTGCCACCCCCCAGCGTTTTTGTCCGTCGTTTGAAGTGCCTGGGGGAGTAGAGGAGCGGTTCCTTGTGTGTATCTCCATTAGGTGTACCAATATGGGGGCGGATGATGCACTTCAGGTGACGTGGCAAGATTGCACCGGAAGTAGCGTGACGCACTTCCGGACGTCGAGCCTTCTAAAGATAAGGGTCTTCTGGGTATGTCATGCTAGGAATTTGCTGCTTTGAGTAGCAGCGCTACAAACAGGACAGCATCAGTATTTGAAGATCGCTCTCCTGCCTGGCTCAAGTCCTCTTCTGACCCAGCAGCATGCATCCGAGTCCTGTACTATACCCAAGGTTAGTGTCTCTCCTGAGAGCCATTAGGGCCTGGGTTTGGTTGGTATTTCTATTCCCATTTAGTGGAAAGTTTTATTTTATATGCCTCTCTTTTTTTCTTTTTTCTCCTAGGTTGACAAGCCTGTTAAGAGAAAACGTGGAAACTGTAGTTCTAAGCTTCCTGATAGCTGTAGAAAACTGTTGTGTGATAGTTTTAATTCTTCAGTTGCAGGGGCTGACTCTGCTGCTTCTCTAAAGGAATTGATGGTTTCTATGAAAGAAGTTCATGGTTTCTTCTTCTCAGTCCTTAACAATAGATTAGCAGGGTTATGTCCTTCCACTTCAAGAGCTGTGACAGAGACCCAGGACCCTTCGGTCTCGGCAAAGTCTCTACCTCCCTTAGTGCTAGAAACTGTGAGTTCTTGTGCGGTCTCTGACCCTGAAGAGGGGGAAAATTCTGGCAGGGCCAGGTTTCCAATTAAGGATATTGATGAACTGTTGAAATCAGCTTTATACTTCTGAACAGATTGAGACGCCACAGCAGACTCAGTCTGTTCAGGATAGAATGTACGGAGGCCTTCAGGGGCATAAGCCCTTTCCAGTATATCAGTCGTTTAAAGACATAGTCCTTATAGAATGCAAAGAACCCTAAAGAAGGTTGTTCCAGTCTAGAGGGCATAAGAGGAGGTTTCCTTTTCAGTTGGACATAGAAGAAGTGTTTTTCAAATTTCCTAGGCTAGATGCTCCTATGTCACAGGTGTCTAAAAAATCAGATCTCTCACTTGAAGATTCTGGTGTTCTTAAGGATCAGAAAGCTGATGCTTTACTCCGTAAAGCCTGGAATGCTTCAGCCTTCTCGCTTTGTCCAGCCCTGGCAACCACATGTATCGCCAGAAATCTAGATGTGTGGGTCCATAGGCTAGATGACCTTCTCTGCTCCAACATGCCAGTGGAGGAGGTCAGGGAATCTCTCCCCCTAATTGCCAAGTCAGTGGCTTTTCAGGCGGACGCAGCAGCAGACTCAGTTAGGTCAGTGGCCAAAACGTCAGCGCTGATCAATTGCTCTAGATGAGCAATCTGGTTAAAGTCCTGGGAGCGGGATCTGAACTCCAAGAATATGTATTTCTTTTGAAGGCAAACTTTTACGTGGTTCGGCCTTAGAGGAAGTGCTAGCTCAGTCCTCAGAAAAGAGTAAGCGTTTTCTGACTCGGAAAACTAAGCCCCAAAATAAGAGGCCTTTTCTTAGCTTTCAAAACAAAGCTAATTTCAAGATAGGTGGTCAGCAGGCCAAGAAAAAGTGGGCATTTAACAAAGACAAAGCTAAAGGGTCACTCTTTGCTTCTTCAGCCCCGACCAAGAACTCCCAGTGACGCCAGGTTAGGGGTAGGAGGGAGGCTGACCCATTTCGTCAGAGAGTGGGCAGAGATCACAAAAATCATTTTATCCTCAAGATTATAGAAGAAAGTTATGGGTTGGATTTCATACTCCCCCCTCCCCAGAGGTTTTTTCTCACTCGGCTGCCCATAGACCAAGAGAGATGGCAGGGCATGTTAGATCTGATTTCTCTTTGGGGATCAGAAGCTCCAAGGGTTCTATTCTCATGTTTTTCTGGTGAATGGTGAAGAAGGCATCTGGAGGATTCATGGTAATCCTGCATCTTCATGACGCTTACCTTCATGTACCAATCTGCCAGAATCATCAGAGATTCTTGAGGTTTGCGATCCTCAAGGAGAATGGTCCATGTCGTTGGCAGTTTAGGGCCCTTCCTTTTGGTCTCTTGGCAGCTCCGAGAATCTTCACAAGAATCACGATCGAAGTCATGGCCTTTTTTATTCACAAAATATCTTGATCGTCCTGCACTTGGACGACTTTTTGATCTTTGCCCGGGAGAAAGAAAACCTTTGTCAGGATCTACAAGACCTTTCAAAAATTAGGTTGGAAATTCAATTTGCAGAAATCTTCTCTGGTTCCCTCCCAGAGCCGTCTCTTTTTGGGGTACCTGATAGACTCAGTTGCCCAGAAGATTTTTCTTCCAGGGGAGAAAGTCTCAAAGATCCTCCTTTTCATGCGGAGGTTCAGGTTGCTCCCCCAGACTTCCCTTCGTCAAATAATGCAGTTATTGGGCTTGATGACTGCAGCAATTCCTGGGAGTGCCCTGGGCCCAATTGCATTCCAGGTCCCTTCAGGCATTTTTTCTGCATTATTTAAATCACAGAAAAGGCTCATTGGATTAGGGCATATGGCTTCCAGGAGACGGTTCTCTCAATCTGTTCTGGTGGGAGCAGCCAGAGGAAGGAGGGCCTGGGTCCAGCATTCCCCAATAAAGGTTACCACAGATGCCAGCCTGTGGGGTTGGGGAGCTCACTCAGAGGGTTGGCAGGCTCAGGGGGCCTGGCGGCCAGAGGAGGCAGCCCAATCTTCAAACTTCAAGGAACTTTTAGCGGTAGGAAGGTCTTTAGTTGCTCTCCGTTTTTTCAGGAGCAGTGATTTTAATAATGCTTAAAGTGAAACAATAAAAATGAAATATTCCTATAAATATTGTGCCTGGGGGTGTCCTTAGTCTGCCTGTAAAGTAACGCATCTTTCCCGTGTTTATAAAAGTACCACAGCAAAATGGCTTGTGGCTGCATCTTTTCTGAAGCCGCTCTGATCTGGTCTCCAGCAGTGGAAGCTGTGTGCAGGAGACAGCCGACAACGGCTGGTCTCCTGCACACAGCTTCCACTGCTGGAGACCAGATCAGAGCGGCTTCAGAAAAGATGGATGTTTAACATACAAAAACATCAGAAAAGGATAAACACCCCTGGACGGAGGACCGCTTCCTGGACTCGCCATTGCAGGATTGTCCACATATGCCTTTTACCCCTGCAGGGGTTAGGCAGTCCGGTGAGTGTAAGCACGAGTGGGGGTGCAGTGAAGGACGGGGACAACACCAGTCAATGCTGAAATCACGTTTTTTTCACCAAAAGGATACACTTTAGGACCTTGATTTTGGACACTTACTGCTTTTTATATTTTTGTCGTTTTTTTCACATATATTTTTTCTTTACATATTGCTTTGTTGGACTTTTTATGCACACATGCTGGGGATTTTTTACTGTCATAATTGTTTGTTCCTTACTGCCAATACTGTTTTATTGCCATAAGTGTTTATTTCGCAGTTCTTGTTTTTACTTTTGGGCACATTCCTATACATATATAGGCAGTTGGTTCTTATTGAGAAATTGGCACATATATATTTATCTCAGGTGCACGTTGCACTTTATTATACGAACACCTGTTGGGAGTGTTGTTTGCACTTTAATAGCTCCCACAACACATTGGTTACACGCATATTAATTGTTTTATTATTTTTTCTACATGTATGCCTCCTTTTTTCTTGCACTTGTAGGAATCATTATTTAATGCACATATAGCTGGACAGCGCCAATTCCCCTGTTTATAGCAATTTCTGTATACTGGATTTCACCTAGGTGATTTTCATTTTTAGGGGGGCAGCAGTCCTTCCTTGTTCCTATTCTTCTAAGTGCAGAATACCGTCACCCAGATCATCATTTAAGTCTATAGGCTTACAGATAAAATTCAACTTTTCCTGTTAAGGTGCACCACAGAAAAATGACTGCCCCTTGAGCTTTTTAGCATTATTTTTTTTCTTCCCAGATTTGCAAGGCTTCCACCTGGTTCACACATTCTTTAAGTTTTACCAGCTGAATGTCCAAGCCTTGTCTGATAACAGATAAAGTTTCCTTCAGGTAGTCCTTTGAGCTGGAGACAGTCTCCGATTTTAGCCTGTTGTTTTGTGGGCCTGTTATTGTTTGTTTACTGTTTTGCCCATCCCTCAGTTGGATGGTTTTGGGATGCCCCAGTAGTCTCAGAATTCGTCTGATCTTGTGTGCTTTAAAAATGATTAGGAAAACTGGATTTTTTACTTACTGTATGTAAAATTCTATTTTGCAGTTCATGATGAGACACTGGTCTCACCCCTCTGTCTCATAATAAATCCTACTATTGCTTTTGGATGAAAATTAAGCATGTGGAGTGGGAGAAGTTATAACTGGCTGACTGACAGCTTTTTGTTTGCCAGTGTTCAATTCTCATGTAGGCAACTGTTTAACTAACTCAGTAGCTTAACCACCTCTGGACCAGCAGCCGCAGGTTTGCTCGGCTGGGCAAATCAACATTACCTTGCGTCAGGCATGCAGCCGCCTAGGGATCGGCTTCGCTTCAGAACCAATCAGTCTCCAGGCCCAGGCCAATGATTTCTAGCCTGGACCTGCTGATCCATCCTGACGAATACAATCCTCCCCTGCCTGTGTAAGTACAGTATAAACACAGACAGGGGAAGTGATGTCATCTCCCTCTCTGGAATTCTTTTATGTTTCAGAGAGAGGAGAGAGGACTTTCAAATGTGAATTGCACCAACACTACACTGACACAGTACACATAGGCACATGTCCATGCATACAACCTTAACATGGGAGGGGTGGACCTCAACAACCAGTTGTTGGCGCCGTACCTAATTGCCCGTAAGGCCAGACGCTGGTATAAAAAAGTGTGTGTAGGTTTAGCAAGCTTTGTCTCCCACCGTTATCGATGGTTCCCCTACCTGGGCTTCTGGGGCAATACGATTGGCCCGGGGGCCTCGAGGGGGGGGCGCGATTTACCTATGCGGGAGGTGGCCCCCCCAGGTGAAGAGCTTACCCTATGTTCACCTGGACACAGGGCACAGGGTCACACAGACTCCCGGCTGCTAAGGGCGGGGGCCTGGGTTGGCCCGGTGTTCCGGGTGGTATTGAATTTAATATGCTATTTACAAATTTACTAAGGATTTTTACGTTTATTGAACACTCTGTCACATTTTCATCATAGACTCTTTTGATGTCTTCAGTCAACGTGTTCTGAGAAACTGAGGCTGTAGTGGACCCAGTGCTCCTCCTTTAGAACCCAAGCATACCTGTGGTGCCCTTGGGCTCTCTCTGGTGTCCCTGTAGTAGGGATACTCTGGTCCATTTGGATGTAGGGGTAGGAACGACCAGTTCTTCCTACCCTTGGGGTTGGGTGGGGTCAGGGGACCCAAGTTATTTCAGTTCAACCCTCTCTCATGATTACTAATTATTTATTGCTATTATCTCAATAGGTATTATCTCGAAGGTAAGTCTCAGATCATATGGGTAGTTCTCTCCCCTCTGGACTATGGCTAGTACATTAGACCAATCCCGTTCCCTCAAAATTATTTCACACAATACTCAGGGTCTGAACTCTCCCATCAAAGGTAGGAAGATCTTCCAGTCCTATCATCCATGCACGCTGACGTCCTGCTGTTGCAAGAAACACACTTCCTGGTAACCTACAAAACCTTGTTTCTCCATCAGCACTATCCCCAATTTTTCTTAGCCTCAGCCGAAAATAAAACGGGAAATGGGAAATCTAGATCAAAGTGCTCTTCTAAACAAAGCGCTAAGATAGCTACCCTCCTACATGAAGAGGGGCTAATTGATGTCTGGAGGGAAGCCAATCCACACAAAAAAGATTACACTCATTTCTCTGCTCCTCACAACTCCTTTGCCAGGATGGACCACATCTTCTTTCGCTCCCACACTATCCCACTTATTTTAGGCTCTAAGATCATAGATTCCCCAGTGTCAGACCACGCAATGATTTCGGTCGTGGCCCAGAAAGCAAGAGCCACGAGGGGACCTCCCAGCTGGAGAATGCAGGAGTCACTACTCAGCGATCCAATCCAATGCACAGTTCTGGAATTATCCATTAAAAAGACTTTTTCCGTATCAATCAGATGGACGATGTTTCCCCCTCCACAGTGTGGGCAGCACACAAATCGGTTATCAGGGGGCATATCTTTCAAATGACCTCCAAACTCAAAGCTGAACATAAAGCAGTGCTCAAACTCAGAGCAGACTACCGTTCTGCTGCGAAAGCACACAAGTGTCACCCCACTCCAGAGTCTTTAAAAACCCTTGACAAGTCACGAGCCCTCCTTAACCTGGCCCTGACGACCGCTGCGGAAAAATATCTGAGATGGACTGGGGCTAAATTCTATTCTCAATCTGACCGGATTGGATCCAGACTAGCTGCAAAACTCAACCCTAAACAACGCTCCTTAGCGTTTCCCAAAATTGAGACAACCACAGGGGACTTGACCCAGAACCCAACAAAGATTATGGAAGCATTCTCACAATTCTATTCTAATCTATACAAACCTATCAAATCCCCCTCCCAACAGCAACAAGATCGATTCTTTGAAAATATTTCTCTGCCCACCCTGTCCAAGGAACATAGGGAGCTTATGGAGAGCCCGTTCTCCGCAGAAGAGGTTTTAGACACTATCTGCTCCCTTAAAACTGGCTCTGCCCCTGGCCCAGATGGTTTTTCCACTGGCTATTACAGAAAGTTTGGCCCCTGCTTGGCCCCTCACTTAACCAGATTTTTCAATTTCCTCCGGGATGGAACCCTCCTGGGATCTGATCTCAATTCCGCATATATTTCGGTAATCCTGAAGCCAGATAAAGACACTAGCGAACTGGGTAACTATAGGCCTATTTCGCTTATTAACAACGATATTAAAATAATGACGAAGTTTCTGGCGAATAGGGTTGTGAGCTTTATATCTGCCTATATACATAGAGACCAGGTGGGCTTCATCCCTGGGAGACAGGGACCAGATTAGATACACAGAACAATAGACGTGATTTCCCTTATCAAATCTAGGTGGGGTGGGGGCTCCCCTCAAAATGGTTTCCTCCTCTCCATTGATTTACATAAGGCCTTTGACTCTGTAGACTGGGCTTACCTAACTGACATTTTACAGAGATGGGGTTTTGGCCCCTACTTCCTGAATTTAATTAAGTCCCTTTATTCGACACCATCGGCACAGGTACGTCTCATGGGTAGATATTCAGAACTGTTCACAATCGGTCAGGGGACCAGACAGGGCTGTCCACTCTCCCCTCTTCTCTTTGCAGTAGCCATCGAGACCTTGGCTGTTGCGATCAGATCCAACCCTGATGTTAAGGGGGTGAGGTGCGGTGATCAGGAGCATAAGTGTGCGCTATATGCAGACAACCTTCTCCTCTATATCACCTCCCCTCTTACATCTACCCCTATGGTCTATAAAATCTTACAGGCTTTTAGTACAGTTTCAGACCTGCGGGTCAACATGTCCAAATTAATAGCTTTAAATATAACGGTCCCACAGGAACTACTCAAACAACTCTCTACCAACTTTGAATTCTCTTGGGCTACGACTGAAATTCCATACTTAGGCATCAAAATAACACCAGACATAAATAGCCTTTCTTTCACGAACATCACAGCACACAGAGCCTCAGTAATTACTGATGGGTTATATAGGTATCACTAGGTGATTGGACACTGGCACACCCTAACCAGGAAGTTCAACCCCTATATTAATCCCTCCCCTTGCAGGGATACCTCAATTTTTACGCCAGTGTCTTAGGTGTTGGACGTTTAAAGAGGTCCTGTGCTGAGCTCCAAAGGGATTATCCTATATCCTATACTGGGGCAAGCCAGGCAAACTGGATCCATTTCAAAGTGTCTTTTCTAGGCCGAATTGGATGGTACCCGGGCCTCGTGTCCGAAGAAACGAGGTTTTACCTGTAACGCTTCCTCTTTTTAGAGAGCTGGACCCCGCATATCAGAAAATGGTTTTCTATCATTATTTCTGGCCGGGTGCTTTACAAGCCCAGAACTGTGGATCCCCCTATTTGTAGGGGGCCCCAGTCTCTGAAAATTTTTTCAAACGGAGCCCACCATGAGAGGCGAAGATTGGGTCTGTATAACAGAACCCTGCGGCTGGATAAGGTAAGGGAGATTCCACAGAATTTTTTAATTCTCGTAGGTTTTCTCCTTTAAGGTAAATGCATGCTATGCCTATTGTCGCCACCGGGGGCTGCCAAGAGCACATACCTTCACATGCTGACGTCTGTCTCAGTGTTTCCACGTTGCACAAGCTCCTCCGGCCAGCTCAGGTAGGATGGGATGGGGGGCTCTCCTTAGGGATATCTCCCCCCAGACTAGGGGGAGGCCGCAGGTGGTCTGTGAGGCAGTTAGACACCGCACTTTCACCGCTGCCGCCATTTGCCACGTGCAGGCCCCATAACTACCGGCCTCTCTCCTTCCTCCCCCTCCCCCAGCCTTCCTCCATGCTGATCCCGGTGGGTAGGCTCGCGCTGGAAGCGCGCATTTTTTCGAAAATGAAGGGGGGGCAGTAGAGGGGGGGGGCGGGGCGTCAGCACAGCGTCCTGCGTGCTCAGATGCCCACAGGGCCGGCTGCAGGCTATTAAAGGCACAGATTACTGGTGCACTAAGCCTTTTTGGAGGGACGCAGAGCTGACAGGTCGCATGTAAGGTGGGACACAGGCATTCTCCTAGGCAGCATTTACTAAGGTAACACCAGACTGGGCATTTGGTAGCAAGGCTTTTGCCAGACTTCATCGCTCAGCAGTCAGTGTTCATTTTCTGATACCTCCACCTTGTTGCTTTGCACTATGGGTAGAAGAGGTTCAAATACCCCAAGAACCAGAGACTCTAGGGGATCTCATTCAGGTTCTGAGGACCCCCTTTCTGCAGCATCTTCCCCCCCTAAAGGGCCAGGGACGGCTAGCCAGGGAGAGCCATTGGGGTCAGGGGCTACACCTGCTTTTGGCACTTCAGCCCCTGTATGCATTACACAGGAGGTTTTTTCCTCAACCATTAATGATTTAGAGGAAAGATTAATGGCCGTGATTGCATCTGAGTGGAAGAAAACGCACTAGGCCTTCCTCTGTTCCCCAAGACCCTCAGGCAGAGGAGCTCTGGGATAAAGGAGAGGAATCCCTTTCAGAGGATCGGGATGGGACGGATGATTCCTCTTCGGAGGAATCAGGTGGAGAGGGGCCCTCTTCGGCCTCTCAGGATGAGAAGGTCTTAGTGCAGATCCTTACTGGATTGGTCTGCTCCACATTTAAGTTGCCCGTATCTGAATCAGTTAAAGAACCCTATTCTTCTTTAGGGTCACTGAAACCTCCTCAAACGGCACATGCTTTTCCTGTTCATAATTTACTTGAAAAGCTCCTTTATTCTGAGTGGGATCACCCAGATAAACGTTTTTTTCCGCCGAAAAAGTTTTCAACACTTTATCCGATGGAAGAAAAGTTTATTAAAATGTGGGGAATACCGGCCATTGATGCCGCCATTACCTCCGTAAATAATAATCTGACTTGTCCTGTCGACAATGCTCAGATGCTCAGGGATCCGGTGGATAAAAAGATGGAATCCCTATTGAAGGATGTTTTCTCCTTGGCAGGTTCAGTGGCCCAACCTGCAGTAGCAGCGATTGGAGTCTGTCAATACTTAAGAGACCATGTTAAGCAGGTCATCAGAGTTTTACCTGAACAGCAGGCCCAGGGGTTGGCTAACCTTCCAGCGGCCTTATGTTATGTTGTTGACGCCATCAGAGATTCTATCATGCAAACCTCTCGTCTTTCACTGAGGTTGGCGCATATAAGTAGAATCCTATGGTTGAAAAATTGGTCAGCTGAAGCACCATGTAAGAAACTGCTGGTTGGGTTTCCATTTCGTGGTGCAAGGTTGTTTGGAGAAGACTTGGATAACTATATCAAGAGAATCTCTTGTGGGAAAAGAACTCTCTTACCTGTTAAGAAGAAGAGTAAGCGTCCCTCTTTCAAACGGACTCTTTCCCCAGCGCCAGGGGCTTCAGCCTCCAGGCAGTCTCGACGGCCTCCTCTGTCTGGGTCAAGAGACAAGCGTCAACCCCAGGGGCAAAAGAAGTTCTGGGGGAAGAAGCCTACTAGGCAAAACACTAATTTCCCCCGTACACACGGTTGGACATTGATCAGACATTCCGACAACAAAATCCTAGGATTGTTGGCTCAAACTTGTTTTGCATACACACGGTCGCACAAAGTTGTCGGAATTTCCGATTGCCAACCACGCGGTCACGTACACCACGTACGACGAGACTAGAAAAGGCCAGTTCAGAACCAAGCGCAGCACCCTTTGGGCTCCTTTTGCTGATCTCGTGTTAGTAAAAGTTTGGTGAGAGACGATTCGCGCTTTTTCAGACTCGTGGCTTTCAGATCGTTTTCTGTGGTTCAGTTTGTGCTTGTGGGTTTGTATCTGCTCTGCAGTGCGTGCAAGCAAATTCCGCGTGACTTAGTCATTGTGTTCTTGTGCATTCGTTACTGTTTTTCAGGTCGCTCTTCACAGGCCTTGCTGTTCTTCAGTGCATTCTGTTACTTCGTTCTGAGCAGCCGACCGTTTTCTAGCCATGTTGCGTATACGTACTCCTCGTAGAGTTCGTGCTGTGCGGGGGCTTGGTGTTGGTGTCCTGACCTTGACACAAGTCCAGTCCATGAACAGGGTGGGGAGGAGTTCACGGACCAAGAATTGGTTGCTTCAGTGTGACCAGTTCTCTCATACGCCTTTGCTCCGTGAGATCCGTAAGAATAATCCTGATGATTTCAGGAACTTTCTCAGGATGACGGACCCCGTATTTCACCGTTTGTTGGCTTCGCTGACCCCCTATATCAGCAGGCAGGTTACCTGCATGAGGCAAGCCATCACTCCGGAGCAGAGGCTCGTCGCTACCCTACGGTACTTGGCGATGGGGAGAAGCCTGCAGGACTTGAAGTTCTCGACAGGCATCTCCCCCCCAGGCTCTGGGGATCATTATCCCAGAGACCTGTTCTGCCATCATCCAGGTCCTGCAGAAGGAGTATATGAAGGTAAGATTTTTATCCTTTAATATCACATTTTATTGTATTGAATGTTTGCTAATATATTGTATTTCTTTCCTCATTCCCAAATTACCATGATTGTAATATGCTGTGAATGTCCCCTTTGTTCTCATGCATGCTGGATTTTTATGTAATTATTTTTTTGCTCCTTCATACATATTTGCCTTCACTAACCTCCCCAGCATTCTCTCCTGCCCTATATTCACCTCATGTAGTCACTTAACAATGTATTTTATCAGCTCCATAGTAGTGCTTTACCCCAAACACCCCCTAAAATGTTTTGAAATGTGATTTGTGCTTTAAATTCAGGCAGAGTGCCAGAGGCTTTTTTTTGTAGTGTCCCCAAATCATTTTTATTAACCCCCCAACTGCTAAGTCAGCTGATACCTATTCTCTATCTATACTCAATCATCTATCTGCTGACTTTGCCAAACCCAAACACACTATACCCACCTCTTTTGTGGTCAGATTTATGGATGAATTCCCCAAAGCATGTATTGCAAGGGTCTGCCTGTATACTTTCAAATGGTACTGTTTCAAGTTTCTGTATCCTATTATTATCTTGATAGGTAATAGCAGAATGTCCAAATGTGCTCAAATGTGTACAGTGTGTATTTATATCTTTGAATTAGGACACTTCTTACCTGTCCAGTGGGCTGCCAATAGTGTAACTAAGGAGGGGCTGTTCCAAGTAATACCCTGTATTTAGGCATTCATCTCTCAATGAAGTGGAGAGGGTTACCTGTCCAAGATCCCCCCCCCCCATAATGTTAGAAATGGCCCATGGGGGGGGGAGGGGGAATATGATAGGTGTACCTTATACTTTGGTGTTGTAAAATTCCCCTTAATAAATGTTATCTGGAGGTTGGCCAAGAATATTTGTGTCTAATCTGCTTCCCATGTTTATGTGCAAAAATACAATTTTTTTTGTTTTCCTCAACAGTTTCCTTCCACGCCACAGGAATGGCAGACTGTGGCCTCCCACTTTGCCCAGTGGTGGAACTTTCCTAACTGCGGAGGGGCAATTGATGGGAAACATGTCCACATTATCCCACCACCCAACTCGGGGTCGTACTATTATAATTACAAGGGGTTCAATAGTATTGTGATGTTGGCGGTGGTGTCGGCTAATTACGACTTCTTGTATGTGTACGTGGGGAAGAATGGCCGGATGTCCGATGGTGGAGTCATCACCCAGACAGAGTTTTACAGGCGTTTCCAGAATGGCAGCTTAGACTTGCCACCTCCAGAAGACAATGTGGAAGGACTCCCATTCTTCATTGCGGATGAAGCATTTGCGCTGGGGGACCATCTTATGCGGCCATTCCCGATGAGGACCCTCACCCCGGAACAGAGGGTTTTTAATTACCGGCTGGCCAGAGCCAGAAGAGTGGCGGAGAACACATTTGGAATCATGGCCAGCCGGTTCCGCCTATTTCTGACACCCATCCATATGGCGGAGTACAAACTGAATCACATTATCCTGGCGTGCTGTGTTCTATATAACTTTTTACGCCAACATTCTGCCAATTATGCTGGCTCAGTTGGGCCTGAGGCCGGAATTCTACATGAAACAACCCTGACGGCGCTTGAAAGTGGCCGTCCTGGCTTGCCCTCCCTGAGTGCCGTGATGTCCGGTTAAGATACCTTGAGTTCTTTGCGGGTAGGGGGGCCATCAATATGCCAGACAATTTGTGAAGCCTTTATCAAATAAAAAAAAAAAAAGCTAATCTTTGTTGACATTTACTGCTGTTTGTTTTAGCTGACCCTGACAGCAATGTGGGGAGTCCTGAAAATGGCGTGATTGTGTAACCTTATACAAAGCACTGTT
Organism: Aquarana catesbeiana; assembly: GCF_042186555.1. NCBI lineage: Eukaryota > Metazoa > Chordata > Amphibia > Anura > Ranidae > Aquarana > Aquarana catesbeiana. The sequence goes on along the minus strand of NC_133327.1, from coordinate 431,566,950 downwards.
GGGTGTTATTTACTAAAGGCGTAGACACTTTGCACTACAAGTGCACTTGAAACTGCACTGAAACTGCACTTGTAGTGCAAAGAGGATTTGCCCTTAGGAAATAACCCCCATTTTCACAGAAAACAGCAATTACATCACCACAAAAGTGTTGTAGCATTGAGACAATAATCCACACATTCTTAATTAACAATCTATTTAATACCTGCACAATCACATGTGCATTTAGAAAAGGTTTTTAAAACAAACCAACATGTTTGTTGTATAACAATTTTTGGGGTGGCATTATCAAAAATAGAAATGTCCATTTACGATAAAACAGGCCTGTGTAAAACCAACAAGAAAGTCAAAAATCTTGAACTTACAAAGTTCACATATGGTAAAACTTGAAGGCAATATCAGACATGAGTATTTAGGAACTGTGTTTGATATTGCGTTCAGATGGGGTGAAGTCACCCCTTGAAAAGCCAATTTTGGAAGATGCACACCAATTTACGAATGTCAACATGTGCTAGCTGCCATCACGGGGGATCAAGGGACGTGTTTTGGGGGAGAAACCCCTTCCTCACAGCTACTTTATTATTGAGAAAGGGGTTGCACCCCCAAAACGCGTCCATTGATCTCCCGTGATGGCACATAGCACATGTTGGCACACTGTGTGCATCCTCCAAATCTGACTTTTCTAAACATCGCTAAAACATTTTTAAGATTGTAGCACACAAAAAAACTAAGTGATTTTGCGGGGTTTTAAATTCGCCCCAAAACATCAATGATGTTATTATTTTTTTGAATAACATCATTGATTTTTTTCTTGAGGTTTTCCACTTCTAAATTACACCCCATGATCTCCCCGATCAGGATCTGGGCACTTTCTGATGTGAAAGGATTTGGATCCACAACATCATGATCACCTAAAAAAAAAGAGAGAAACCAAACAAAAACAGGTATCAAAAATCTGCCGGCATCCATCTCTTACCTGAGTCTGTGGTCGCAGACACTCACCTGTTGTGGTGTCAATTTCCACCACGTCTTCTTCCTCCTCCTGCTTAGCTTGGGTTGGGGGTATTTCCCCTTCTTCCAGATGTGGGGGGGTCTGTGGTCTCCTCGGGTGAGGGGTGTCCTCCGAGTCTTTTCTCCCCTATGTAAAACAAAAATGGTATAATTAGCACACAGATATTTGATGGCCGAAATCTAAAGATGAAACATTGCTTGGAAGTGGGGTACAATTGTCTATTTGGGCAGAGTTCCAAGATGTAGCATTTTTATTGTCCTTTGTCAAGCTTCAATACTTTACCTGTCTTGTACAAGCTTCACAGATGGAGACACCCCTATAGTATACACGGGAGCACAAGAAAGGGTGTTCTTGTGTCCCACACTAGTGCTCCAGCGTCCAGATGTCTAAACAGCTGCTGAGTGTCCTCTCCTTACACAGAATCTAGTTTGCATTTCATTCTAGTAACAAACCCATCTACACAACCAAATATTTTTCATACAAGTAGGCCCTAAAAAATGTTGGCAAATGCATATGGCCTAAACAATGGTGTTTTATAGGCCGAAAGAAAAATGTTTGATACGAACGAATAATGGGCCCATGAACATTAAATTTGCAATTTTAAACTGTACAACACTTAAGAAAAGCACATGGAGCAGCACGAACGTAATAAAGACAAAAAGAATAGGAACACAGCACAACTACTTACTTTTTTGCAGCACTCTCTGGATCTTTCTGTACTGCTCGGGCTCTGTTAATTTGAGGTCCGACCACCGCTTCCTGAGCTGATCTTTCGATCGTCGTACCCCGAAATGCCGCTGCTGACTCCGCCATGTGCTCTTCACCCACTGCTCCGAACAAAAAGGGGCGGGGAATAGACTAGAAAGAACGTCAGGGGCGGGCGGAGTTACACGCATGCGCAGTGTGTATAAAGCGTAACACGCGTGTGTATTACATACGATCTGTGAGCAGAGGAAGGAGCATTGGAGGCGCCGATCGTAATAACAAAGGTAAGAGACAAACTTGGGCCTATACTGCTTCTAGATTGAGGCCTATATTGTAACAAGATTAGGAGAGTTTTGGCTGACATTAGGGTTTGTCTTGTGTTGTGTCTTGCAGTTAAAATGGATATCTTGAATGATACAGACTTCATGGCAATATTCATTGACATGTTCAGGGAGCTGCCTTGTCTGTGGGAGATAAACCACCCACATTATAGGAACCAAACAAAGAGGAAGGCAGCTCTGGATCAATTGTTGGAAATTGTGAAGCCGGTGATCCCCACGGCAGACATCACATATTAGAAGATCCTAATTGGTGGCCTGAGGAGCACATATGTAAGGGAGCGCAAGAAAGTCCAGGATTCGCAGAGATCCGGAGCAGCAGATGACATCTATGTCCCCAGGATGTGGTACTATGACAGGCTGCATTTTCTGGCAGGTCAGACTGAACCCAGGCCATCACTCTCCGGCCAAAAGATGCAGCCTCTTGTGGTACCACAGCCTTGGGACACAGATGTCATCTGCTGCTTTCCGGATCTTTGGGACTTCTGGACCAGACTGAACTCCCTTACATATGGACTCCTCAGGCCACCAATTTTGATGTTCAAGAATTGAAGTCTGCCCTGGGGGTCCAAGGCTTCGCTAATTTCTCCTGTTTACCCAGCGTTGCCTCCCTCTTTGTTTGGTTCTGATCCCTTAATAAAGGATTTTTGGTTTCAATTATACTTGCCTATGTGTGTTTTCCTTCTAAAAGGACAGTTTGTTTGTGAGGATTCAGGTACATTTCAAAAATGCAATGTGAAATTAACAAGGGACACCAACACCAAACAATCTCCTTGAGATTAAATAATACAAGATAATAATGGGGTTGTGGTAACTTGACACACAAAACACACACAAAAATATTCTGGAGTAAAACTAAAAATAAAATAAAACAAAGATCAGCCTTTGAAAAAATACAAACCTAAAATAAAAAATAAATCTGCCTTAAAAAAAAAAAAAAACAACACAAACATATTTTTGTCAGATGTGACAAATCAAAATATATTAAGGGAATCCCAATAAATAATAAAGAAAGAAGTTTGTGAGAAGTGTGTGTGATTATGAGCAGCAAAACTACTTAATTCTTCTCACATTATAAAGAAGAAGAGAGTGCGCTATATTAAACCATTTTTTACATTGCACCGTGACGAAAGTGCTGTATCCATTGCGAATGCTAAGTTTACCAGACCGAGCTGTTCCGTGTCAGAATTTCTTCTGAGCATGCGTGGCACTTTGTGCGTCGGAACAGGCCACACACGGTCGGAATTGACGCGATCGGATTTTGTTGTCGGAAAATTTTATAGCCTGCTCTCAAACTTTGTGTGTCGGAAAATCCGATGGAAAATGTCCGATGGAGCCCACACACGGTCGGAATTTCCGACAACACGCTCCGATCAGACATTTTCCATCGGAAAATCCGACCGTGTGTACGGGGCATAAGACCTCTTTATGAAGGGGCACCCCCACTCGCTTGAGTGGCGGTAAGACTGCAACAGTTCTCAAGGCTCTGGCAGGAGAACTTCCAGGACAGTTGGGTAATCTCCACGGTAACCTTAGAGTACAAGCTGGAGTTTCAAGAATTTCCCTCTCCTCATTTCCTCAGATCAAGTAAGGGCTCAGGGTATAGCTGTCATAGCATACCTAGACGACCTGCTCTTGATAGACCGGTCGGTAGCCTCCTTGAACGGGAACTTGAGGACCACAGTAATGTATCTGGAACACCTAGGTTGGATCCTCAACCTAGAGAAATCTTCCCTAAATCCAGTAAGAAGACTGGAGTATTTGGGTCTGATCATAGATACAAGCCAGGAGAAAATATTTCTACCTCAGGCAAAAATCACTGCTTTAAGGGAGCTGATTCTGGCAGTCAGGACCAAGAAGGGTCCTTCTGTCCGCCTTTGTAAGATGGTGTCTTCATTCGAAGCAGTTCCCTATGCTCAGTTTCATTCAAGACTGCTGCAACACAGTATTCTGTCGGCCTGGAACAAGAAGGTTCAGGCATTAGATTTTCCGATGCACCTGCCTCATGCGGTGCGTCAGAGCCTCAATTGGTGGCTAATACCCGAAAACCTGCAGAAGGGGAAACCCTTTCTACTTGTTACCTGGACGGTGGTAACAACAGATGCCAGTCTATTGGGTTGGGGAGCAGTTCTGGAACAGTCTGCGGTTCAGGGGGTATGGTCCAAGACCAAGAGGACCTTACCCATCAACATTCTGGAGATCCGTGCGGTATATCTAGCCCTAAAGGCCTGGACTATCAGGCTACAGGGTTGCCCGGTCAGGTTCCAGTCCGACAATGCCACAGCAGTGGCTTATGTCAATCATCAGGGAGGCACCAGGAGCCTAGCTGCTCAAAAAGAGGTGAACCAGATCTTAGTCTGGGCAGAGAAGCATGTGCCATGCATATCGGCGGTTTTCATTCCAGGGATAGAGAACTGGCAGGTGGACTATTTAAGTCGCCGGCAGTTACTTCCAGGGGAATGGTCTCTGCATCCCGACATCTTTTGGGCCATATGCCAAAGATGGGGGGTTCCAGATGTAGATCTCTTTGCATCCCGACTCAACAAAAAGATAGACAGATTTGTGGCAAGGACAAAAGATCCTCTTGCATGCGGGACGGATGCGTTGGTGATTCCGTGGCATCGGTTCTCACTGATTTATGCATTCCCGCCTATTCTGCTACTGCCACGAATCCTTCGCAGGATCAGGCAGGAAAGGAAGTCAGTACTTCTGGTGGCCCCCACTTGGCCCAGAAGGACGTGGTATGCAGAAATAGTAAGGATGACGGTGGGTTCCCCGTGGACACTACCGGTACGCCCAGACCTGTTCTCTCAGGGTCCAGTGTTCCATCCTGCCTTACAAACGCTAAATTTGACGGTTTGGCTATTGAGACCCACGTTCTGAAGAGTCATGGGCTTTCAGGTCCTGTGATATCTACCTTGGTCAATGCAAGGAAGCCAGCTTCCAGAATGATTTATCATAGAGACTGGAAATCCTGGTGTGAATCCAGGGGTTGGCATCCCAGAAAATATGTGATAGGTAGAATTCTTGATTTTCTACAATTGGGATTAGAGATGAAGCTGGCCTTGATTACCATCAAGGGCCAGGTCTCGGCCTTATCAGTATTATTTCAACGGCCACTTGCTTCGCATTCTTTGGTCCGAAACTTTATGCAGGGGGTGACGCGTCTTAATCCTCCGGTTAAGGCGCCCCTAAAACCCTGGGACTTGAACTTGGTTCTGTCTGTGTTACAGATACAGCCTTTTGAACCAATACGTCAGATTCCTTTGGTCTTGTTGACAAGGAAGTTAATTTTTCTGGTAGCCATTTCTTCTGCTAGAAGAGTATCAGAATTAGCAGCTCTTTCCTGTAAAGAGCCTTATTTGATTGTACACAAGGATAGAGTAATACTGCGCCCTCATCCTAGTTTTTTACCGAAGGTGGTTTCAGATTTTCATCTAAACCAAGACATTGTTCTGCCTTCCTTTTTTCCAGATCCCTGTTCTCAGGAAGAAAGATCGCTACATTCTTTGGATGTAGTGAGAGCGGTCAGGGCCTATCTGGAAGCAACTGCTCAGATTCGCAAAACGGATGTTTTGTTCGTGCTGCCAGAGGGTCCCAGTAGAGGACAGGCAGCGTCAAAAGCTACCATTTCTAAATGGATTCGACAATTGATTATTCAAGCTTATGGTTTGAAACAGAAGATTCCTCCGTTTCAGATCAGGGCACATTCCACAAGGGCTATTGGTGCTTCTTGGGCAGTGTATCACCAGGCCTCTATGGCTCAAATCTGCAAGGCCACTACCTGGTCTTCAGTCCATACATTCACCAGATTCTATCAGGTGGATGTGAGAAGGCATGAGGATTTCGCCTTTGGGCGTAGTGTGCTGCAGGCAGCGGTACAGGGTCCTCAGGTCTGATTGCACCCTACTTGGTTGTGGTCCCCCCCCCCTCAGATAGCATTGCTCTGGGACATCCCATCAGTAATTACTGAGGCTCTGTGTCCCGTGATGTTCGAGAAAGAAAATAGGATTTTTTAAAACAGCTTACCTGTAAAATCCTTTTCTTTTGATGGACATCACGGGACACAGAGGTCCCGCCCTTCTTCTAATACACTATATTGCTTGGCTACAAAACTGAGGTATCCCTGCAAGGGGAGGAATTATATAGAGGGTTGAACTTCCTGGTTAGGGTGTGCCAGTGTCCAATCACCTAGTGATACCTATATAACCCATCCAGGGCTTTTTTTCTGGCGGAACGCACCGGGACTGCGTTCCGCCACCTATTGTCAGGCATTCTGTCTCTAAACAAACTTCCTAATCTCTGTATAGCCTGCGTCCCGCCTCCTGAGGAGGAAACACAGATAAACCTCCGTACAGCTGAGCTGTGTGTAGTCCCGCGCCGTCTCCTCCGCCCCTCCCTGCAGATGATCCATGATCTTTGCTTCCCTGCTGAGACGAGTGTGACAGTGGTGATAGGTTAGTAATGTGATCTCAGGGAGGGGGTGTGACCAGCCTCGTCAGTGCTGTGCATGCCATGCAGACCTGGTAAGTCACTAAAGTCGATGTGTGTGCTGCATTGTGCTGCTGTAGATAGATTTAGAATCTAGATTGGTTTGTGGAGTGACTGTATTTAATCTCCCAGATGGGACATCATACACCTGACCCTGTCAAGCTAACATAATGGAGTTACATTATGGAGAGGGAGGAGGATGTTTTTGGGTGAAGATGAGATATATTGTGGAGAGCCTCTTCACAATGTAACTCTCATCTCCACCCAGAATCATCCTTATCCCCCTCCATCATCCTCATCCCCACCCCAGATCATCCATCCCTCTCCATCATCCTCATCCCCACCCCGGATCATCCATCCATCCATCCATCCCTCTCCCTCATCCCCACCCCGGATCATCCATACATCCCTCTCCATCATCCCCACCCCAGATCATCCATCCATCCCTCTTCATCATCCCCCCTGGATCGTCCATCCCTCTCCATCATCCCCACTCCTGATCATCCCCTCTCCATTATCCTCATCCCCACCCCGGATCATCCATCCCTCTCCATCATCCCCACCCCGGATTATCCATCCCTCTCCATCATCCCCACCCCGGATCGTCCATCCCTCTCCATCATCCTCACCCCGGATCGTCCATCCCTCTCCATCATCCCCACCCCAGATCGTCCATCCCTCTCCATCATCCTCATCCCCACCCGGATGATCCATCCCTCTCCATCATCCCCACCCCGGATCATCCATCCCTCTCCCTCATCCCCACCCCGAATCATCCACCCCTCTCCCTCATCCCCACCCAGGATCATCCATCCCTCTCCCTCATTCCCACCCCGGATCATCCATCCCTCTCCCTCATCCCCACCCCAGATCATCCATCCCTCTCCCTCATCCCCACCCCGGATCATCTATCCCTCTCCCTCATCCCCACCCCGGATCATCCATCCCTCTCCCTCATCCCCACCCCGGATCATCCATCCCTCTCCCTCATCCCCCCCCCGGATAATCCATCCCTCTCCCTCATCCCCACCACGAATGATCCATCCCTCTCCCTCATCCCCACCCCGGATCATCCATCCCTCTCCCTCATCCCCACCACAGATGATCCATCCCTCTCCATCATCCTCATCCCCACCCCGGATCGTCCATCCCTCTCCATCATCCCCACCATGGATCATCCATCCCTCTCCCTCATCCCCCCCGGATCATCAATCCCTCTCCCTCATCCCCACCACGGATAATCCATCCCTCTCCCTCATCCCCACCCTGGATCATCCATCCCTCTCCATCATCCTCATCCCCACCCCGGATCATCCATCCCTCTCCATCATCCCCACCCCGGATCATCCACACCTCTCCCTCATCCCCACCCCGGATCATCCATCCCTCTCCCTCATCCCCACCCCGGATCATCCATCCCATCTGTTTGCTGGGCAGTCTCTTTCCTGGGCACTCTTTACTGGGCAGTCTTTTTACTGGACTAATCTGGGTGGTCTCTTTGCTGGGCAGTCTCTTTACTGGGCAGTCTCTTTGCTGGACTAATCTGGGCGGTCTCTTTGCTGGACTAATCTGGACGGTCTTTTTGCTGATAGTCTCTTTGCTGGGCTGAGCGGTCTCTTTGCTGGACTATTCTGGGTGGCCTTTTTACTGGCGGTCTCTTTGCTGGGAATGTCTCTCTGCTGCACATTTGGGAATGTCTCTTTGCTCAATATATGGGGATGCATGCTTTGGTCCATGTGAGTTGCAGGCCTAAGCTGGGCAGTCTTTTTGCTGGACTAAATTGGGAGCTCTCTTTGCTAGACAGTCTCTTTGCTGGACTGGACGGTCTCTTTGCTGGACTGGGCAGTCTCTTTGCTGGACTAAGCTGGGTGGTCTCTTTGCTGGGCTGGACGGTCTCTTTGCTGGATAGTCTCTTTGCTGGACTGGACGGTCTCTTTGCTGGGTAGTCTCTTTGCTGGGCTGGACGGTCTCTTTGCTGGACTAAGCTGGATGGTCTCTTTGCTGGGCTGGATGACCTCTTTGCTGGACTATGGCTGTCTCTAATGCACCGGGAATGTCTCTGTGCTGCACACTTGGGAATGTCTCTGTCCCGCACACTTGGGAATGTCTCTGTGCCGCACACTTGGGAATGTCTCTTTGCTTCACATTTGGGAATGTCTCTTTGCTTCACATTTGGGAATGTCTCTGTGCTGCACATTTTACTTGCATCACTGTTCTCTAAAGGGGTGGTTCTAGGGGGCGGTCCTAGGGGTGGGTAGGGGCGTGGCCAGGGGAGGGGGGGTAAGTTCCACCACCTTTTCTCTGAGAAAAAAATCCCTGAACCCATCAGTAATTACTGAGGCTCTATGTCCCTTGATGTCCATCAAAAGAAAAGGATTTTACAGGTAAGCTGTTTTAAAAAATCCTATTTTTTGGGGCTAATTACCCCCCAATGCTGCACAGGTGCAGAGGGGACCTGGAGAGATGGACGAGATGTGGTCTATCCTGGCTGGGCAGAATTCATGCAGTAAAGATGACTCCTCTCCCCCGTCTCTTATATCTATTCCACTCTCTCCCACTCCTGATAAAGAAACAAGTTCTCTGCAAATTCCAATCGGAGATTGTCTTATTTATTTGGGGTCAAAGGGGGTTTAGATGTCCCTCTAGTATTCTTTACGATCTGAAAAGCCAGGGTGGGTCGGGCCTGCCTGATCTATGGGGATACTATCAGGCAGTACAATTGTCCCAAATTTCAGTGGTCTTTTAGAAAGGCCCGAAGCCTGGGTGGCTCTCAATGGAAAGACAGACCATCCCGCTAAATACCATCGACTACCTTCTTTGGTGTAACCCAAAATTGAGGCCAGCCATCCTGTCCCCCACCCTTTCCCATGCCATGGCACCGAGCACCAGGCTTTTTTCACAACATAATCTGATCTCAAGAAATTGGTCCTAGTTCTAAAGTACCTAAAATACAGGGTGACTCTGTAGGTACTTGATAGCAATTTGTGCCAACGTCCCCAACATTGTAATTGTGGTCGTATAAAAACTAAACAATGGGACTTTGGGGGCACAATGGTATTAAACTACAGAAAGGTAAATAGGGTTTTGGAAATTTTATTATTAGTGTACAAAAAACACAGGAAACAAACATAAAAGTTTAAAAACAGATCTGATTAGGCATGCAACCTAATTAAATACACCATATTGCATCCTATCCTGCAAGCTCTTATAAAATCCCTCGTAACTATAAGTAGACAGTTGAAACATTCATTCCAAACAGAAACAAAGGTAAACTTCCCCAGACATAGGGTGATGGAAGAATGTGGAGTTGGGATTGAAAGAATGCTTGCAGGTCTGGTGTTCCAAGGTGGTATGCTCTCTAATTGTTCTACATGTTTCACGTTGACAAGGAACGCTTCTACAGGAGCTAGAGGTTCTATTAAAAATGCATAGAGAAAAAGAAGACAAAAATATGTATCACAATGACAATAATTATACACTGTTGTCAAAACGTAGACTTCAAAAAAGAAGAAAATATACATATAAAAATCTATGTCAAAACATTCCGCCCTCCCGTGGTGATCCAAGGGAGAGACCCTATAAAAGATTATGGTCTCAGAGGGAAGGACAGCACAACCTGGTGGTCTAGGACGGCCGATAGATGAGGCATGAGAGGCGTTAATAGTATGGATTAAAATAAATGAATAGTGATGGGTGAGCTCCAGAAAAAAACAAATGGTTATACGGTCATCTATGGTCATTAATTGTTCAGACCATATTACAGGAGGGGGGAGGGGAGGGGGAAAGAAAGAGGGGGGAAGAGGGGAGGGGGGAGGGGAAGAAGAAAGGGGGAAAAGAGGAGGAAATGGGAAGCGGGGGAACAAGGAAGGGAAGGGGAAAAAAAGGAGGAAATGGGAAGCGGGGGAACAAGGAAGGGAAGGTGAAAAAATGAAAAAAAGTCGATTCAGGTTGGAGTCTATATATTAACAGAAAATGTTTGTACCAAAAGTAAAACGCTTACCAATTAGGTATGTTGAAAATGGATGCTCTCAATAATATGGGTAATCAGTAGATCGCAGAAGCGATCGGAAGTGATAATATCTGAATTGAGTTAGACAAGCAGCGATCAGAGCCAGGAGCCTCCCAGGTGCATATCACATCGAATAGTCATGGGTAGAAGGGATAGCTTTTGTAGGCTATAATTCTAATGTGTGAGAGGAACATAATCAAAAGTCACAATTAGCAGAAATGATGGTCAGCATAAGTTGCAAGACCAATCATTGTTTGCATGTAAAAAGGTCCTTACAGGGAAAAAAAAAAACAAAGGCTAAACTTACCCAGAGACAGATGGAAAAAAGGTTTGGGAGTGCGCCGCTCGATTAGGCCAGTGCCTTGTCCATACTCCTGAAACAGACAACAAAATAGCCCCATTTATAGGCAGCCCTGACCGGAAGCAGCCGGCCTTGTACAGCACGGCGTCTCCCAGCCCCATTGTGGGCTGCCGCGCATGCGCCGGGCAACGTCACCCCCACGCAAATCGACGCAAGAGCAGCAGGGATAACTCCGCGCATGCGACGAACCAGGGCACGGAGGGACGAGGTCCGGCCAATACGCAGACAGCAAGGGCGGAGGCTAGGGGAATCCGAACAGGTCCCCATGCTCCCGTCGATCGCCGCACATCCGGTCAGAGAATCAAACCGGATGTGCGGCACTATGCAACGGAACTCACCAAGGGCAAAGGCCAAACAATTCCAAGGGAGACCAACACTAAGGGAACAGTACCACAAATCACCACAGGGTGCAGGAAACAATAAGGAGAGAAAAGATATACAATTTGTATGCACAATAATATATACATAATTACAGATCCAAATAGAATCCAACACTGTATATAAACATTCAAAATATCGATTTAGAGTTCACAGGGACGGGGCTTAAAAATGTATTGATCTGGGGTAAAGATCAAAGTGAACTAAGTTAAGCTGTTAATTCCAAATGGTGAATATTAATTCGCTAACAATGAAGCACAATAGGGGGAATTTTCAGAGATGACTGTAAGATCAGAGAAATGGTTTATATGAATGGGATTCGTTCAGGCCAGGTGCCCTGGTGGCATTTATGCGCTCAATCCACAGGGTCTCTTTTTGTAATATGAACTTGTCCCATTCACCACCTCTGGGATTTTTGGGGATGACGGCCAGGACAGCAAAGGAGATACATGACGTGTCAAACCGATGATATAAATCAAGGTGTCTGCTCACGGCTGTGAGCATCTTCCCATTCCCTGAGTAGTAGACATGGTCGTTAATTCTTTGTCTTAGCTGTCTGGCCGTCTTCCCCACATAAAAAACCCCACAGGTACAGGTCATCAAGTATACCACCCCCTATGTGCAACATGTCGCTGAAAATTTAGGATGATAGGTTTCGCCATTTGGAAGTGAGATAGGGTATTCAGAAGATAGAGGTTGGGTTGAAGGCTTTGTATTGGCTAGATACAAGTTTGTCCTTGAGGGACACTGTACGTCTGTAAACTATTTCTGGGTATGTATTGACATATTTCTTCAGGATAGGATCCTCTATTAAGAAATGCCAGTGTTTTTTTAGAATGTTATTGATGTCTTGATGATGGGAAGAGAATTGGGTGATCAATTTAATGGTGGGATTCTTTGATCTGGCTTTTTTGGTATATAGTAAATCATTCCGTGATTTACTTTTGGCTTTGTTAAAGGCCTTACGTAGAAGGGATCAACTATAACCTCTAGCTAACAACCGAGATCTGAGCAGGTTCGCCTGGTGTTGGAAATCTTTCATTTGGGTGCAATTTCGGTGAAGGCGGATGTATTGCGCATACGGTATGCTTTCGATGAGGGTAGGTGGGTGTGCACTCGTGGCATGTAGCAGTGTATTTTCTGCTGTTGTTTTTTTAAATAGATTTGTTGACAAGGTGTTGTTGGCATCTTTGTATATCTCGAGATCCAAAAAGCTGATGGTTTTAGCATCACATTGGTACGTAAATTTTAAGTTAAAGTGATTTACATTTAGCATCTGTATGAATTGTTGTAAGGTCTTTTTAGTGCCTGACCAAATGATAAAAATATCATCTATGTAGCGTTTCCAGATCAAAATTTGGTCTAGATATTCTGAGCATTGATCTTGAGAAAACAAATGACGTTCCCACCCCCCCAGATACAGATTGGCGTAGCCAGGGGCACAACAGGTGCCCCTGGCTACGCCCTGCACCTGAAGGTAGTGGGAACCCATAAATTCAAAGGTGTTATGAGTCAGGATGAAATAAAGTAACTTCAGGATAAACTCGTTATAATTCCACTGATGATGGTCCTCCTCGTATAAGAAGGTACGGACCATCCCGACCCCCTGCTCATGAGGAATGCTGGAGTACAAAGCCAACACATCCAGGGTCACGAGCAGGGAATCGGGAGGGACCGGTAACCCCTCAATCTGTTTCAGTAGGTCTAGAGTATCCTTAGTATATGACGGCAGGACCATAACATGGGGCATGAGTGTGGCATCTACAAGTTTACTGGCGTTGTCTGTTAAACTACCGATACCCGAAATTATCAGTCTCCCAGGGGGCAACACCAGGTCCTTATGCACTTTAGGAAGTGCATAGAACGTCGCCACCCTGGGAGACCGAACATTCAGGTATTCATAGGTGTCCTTGTTAATTAACCCTCTTAGAAAGGCATCTCCAATGATGTCAAGGTATTGATTCTTGAAAGATACAGTAAAGGATGGAGGGATTTTTCGATACCAATCTTTGTTAGATAGGATCTTTATGCACATGGTTTCATAAAGAGATCTAGTTAGAAGGACTATATTGCCACCTTTGTTGGCGGGTTTCACAATGACATCAGGATGATTATGTATTTTGGAGATGGCTTGGCGTTGTGTTAAGGTTAAATTGTTTTTTCTAAAAGGTATGTCCATGTGTTTAACGTCACTCACAACATTCTGTAAAAATGTCCAAATCTGGGGATTTTGAGATAGATCGGGAAATTGTCGAGATTTAGGCTTAAATCTGTTGACTGTGGATGTAGAAGGACTCACAAGTGTTGGTGTGGATGTGTCGTTGTGATGGGTATCATCGTTTTCCTCTAGGAGGAGCATTAGATCACAAAGTGCTCTAAAATCGTCCATTTTAAAGTGTTTTATGCTCTCCGAAAATTCCCGTTCCTCTTTGGTTCTTATTCGATCTTGGTCAAAAAGAAATTTGTAAGTAAGGTTGCGGGTGAACATGTAGATGTCTTTAATTGTCTCGTATTTGTCGATTTTTTGTGATGGACAGAAACTCAGTCCCAGTTTTAATACATTTAAGTCTTGGTCAGAAAAGTGATAAGGAGTGAGATTTAAGACATCAAGTCCTAAGTGTGAGGTGGCAGTATCCCTGGTATGGGAAAATTTAGGGTAGGTGTTACATTAGAAATGATGTGGGAGTCAAGTGTGCTTTGTTTCTTGCACATTTGTGATTGGGTAAGGGAAAGTGAATTAGCTAAATTTGAAGGATTGGAAAAATTGGGCTGAGATGTCATGTTAGTAAATGTATTGTTAAGAGAACTAGTGCTTGGGGTGTCCCCCATAGAATCAGATTGAGGTGTCGTAGGTGTGTGATTAGTACGACCTTGTGAATTTAGCAATTGCAATGCTTTGTGTGCATTAGGGCCCATGTAATTGGACTGTGAATTAATACCACCACCTTTTACAAGAGGAGCCCCTTGACGCAGTGAACTATCCATACGTTTAATATCCTGTTTGTCTATTTTCTTCTTAGGATAGGGTGTGTAGTGCCCACCACCATATTGTCTCTTACGTGCACCAGTGTCATTGGATGTGGCCTTCAGATCTCTTCCTGTGAATGGCTGCGAGGAAAGAATAAATAAAGAAGAATCAGAATCAATTTCAGTATCATCATTAGTAAACATCATCTCGTTGTCTAAATGTTGTTTTTTGGAGGTAGTTTTTCTGAATCTGCGGTTATGAGAGGGGGTTTGCCAGTGATAAGCATAGCCCTCCATAAAGGCCGATTTATCTTTCATGAATTTATTTTGTTTTTTGAAAATGATGTCCTTGTTGATTTTAGTAATATAGTCCTTGACCTCTTGCCATTTGTGATTAAATTGCACATGACTTTTAAGATTATCGTTTTTGGTTTGGAACGCAATTATTTCTTCATCGAGATGACCAAGTTCAACCTGATAGTGAGATATTAGAAGTTTAATAAGGTCAGTGCTGCATTGGGTGAGAATTTTTTCCCACGCAGTCTTGAATTCGATGCCCACATTTTGAAAAGATGGAAATACCTGGACCCTCAAGCCCACAGGGCTTAGGTTCTCTCATGTATACTGTTGAAGGAAATCCACATGCCAGTGCAGGTTGGATTTTTTCTTCAACAGTTTTTTCATTTTGGTTATATAATGATTAAGCCCAATTTCTTGTCCCGCATCAGTTAGACAGCTTGCTTGGACATCGCTAATATAACCCAGCCATGCATTGCCTACAAAATCCATCCCAGATCAATATACCAGCCCCTGGGTTCTACTTAAGTTATAACATTTATAAGTGGGTACAAACCCAGATGAGAAAATAACACTAGTTAAGTAAAAATGTCACCTTGCTAGGGATTAAATGGGATGCTTCCACCCCTAAATTGAATAACAAGAAAGAGGCCCTAGTTCTAAAGTACCTAAAATACAGGGTGACTCTGTAGGTACTTGATAGCAATTTGTGCCAACGTCCCCAACATTGTAATTGTGGGCGTATAAAAATTAAGCAATGGGACTTTGGGGGGACAAACTACAGAAAGGTAAATAGGGTTTTGGAAATGTTATTATTAGCGTACAAAAAACACAGGAAACAAACATAAAAGTTTAAAAAAAGGTCTGATTAGGCATGCAACCTAATTAAATACACCATATTGGATCCTATCCTGCAAGCTCTTATAAAATCCCTCGTAACTATAAGTAGACAGTTCAAACATTTATTCCAAACAGAAACAAAGGTAAACTTCCCCAGACATAGGGTGATGGAAGAATGTGGAGTTGGGATCGAAAGAATGCTTGCAGGTCTGGTGTTCCAAGGTGGTATGCTCTCTAATTGCTCTACATGTTTCACGTTGACAAGGAACGCTTCTTCAGGAGCTAGAGGTTCTATTAAAAATGCATAGAGAAAAAGAAGACAAAAATATGTATCACAATGACAATAATTATACACTGTTGTCAAAACGTAGACTCCAAAAAAGAAGAAAATATACATATAAAAATGTCAAGAATGTCAAAAAATTCCGCCCTCCCGTGGTGATCCAAGGGAGAGACCCTATAAAAGATTATGGTCTCAGAGGGAAGGACAGCACAACCTGGTGGTCTAGGGCGGCCGATAGATGAGGCATGAGAGGCGTTAATAGTATGGATTAAAATAAATGAATAGTGATGGGTGAGCTCCAGAAAAAAACAAATGGTTATACAGTCATCTATGGTCATTAATTGTTCAGACCATATTACAGGAGGGGGGAGGGGAGGGGGAAAGAAAAGTTACTTTATTTCATCCTGACTCATAACACCTTTGAATTTATGGGTTCCCACTACCTCCAGGTGCAGGGCGTAGCCATGGGCACCTGTTGTACCCCTGGCTACGCCAATCTGTACCTGGGGGGGTGGGAACGTCATTTGTTTTCTCGAGATCAATGCTCAGAATATCTAGACCAAATTTTGATCTGGAAACGCTACATAGATGATATTTTTATCATTTGGACAGGCACTAAAAAGACCTTACAACAATTCATACAGATGCTAAATGTAAATCACTTTAACTTAAAATTTACGTACCAATGTGATGCTAAAACCATCAGCTTTTTGGATCTCGAGATATACAAAGACACCAACAACACCTTGTCAACAAATCTATTTTGAAAAACAACAGCAAGAAATACACTGCTACATGCCACAAGTGCACACCCACCTACCCTCATCAAAAGCATACCATATGAGCAATACATCCGCCTTCGCCGAAATTGCACCCAAATGACAGATTTCCAACACCAGGCGAACCTGCTCAGATCTCGGTTGTTAGCTAGAGGTTATAGTCGATCCCTTCTACGTAAGGCCTTTAACAAAACCAAAAGTAAATCACGGAATGATTTACTATATACCAAAAAAGCCCGATCACAGAATCCCACCGTTAAATTGATCACCCAATTCTCTTCCCATCATCAAGACATCAATAACATTCTAAAAAAACACTGTCATTTCTTAATAGAGGATCCTATCCTGAAGAAATATGTCAATACATACCCAGAAATAGTTTACAGACGTACAGTGTCCCTCAAGGACAGACTTGTATCTAGCCAATACAAAGCCTTCAACCCAACCTCCCTTCGGGGGCCAAGGGGCACATCACCCTGTAGTAGCTGCTCTTTCTGTTCGTGGATATCTTCTGAATACCCTATCTCACTTCCAAATGGCGAAACCTATCATCCTAAATTTTCAGCGACATGTTGCACATAGGGGGTGGTATACTTGATGACCTGTACCTGTGGGGTTTTTTATGTGGGGAAGATGGCCAGACAGCTAAGACAAAGAATTAACGACCATGTCTACTACTCAGGGAATGGGAAGATGCTCACACCCGTGAGTAGACACCTTGATTTATATCATCGGTTTGACACGTCATGTATCTCCTTTGCTGTCCTGGCTGTCATCCCCAAAAATCCCAGAGGTGGTGAATGGGACAAGTTCATATTACAAAAAGAGACCCTGTGGATTGAGCACCTAAATGCCACCAGGGCACCTGGCCTGAACAAATCCCATTCATATAAACCATTTCTCTGATCTTACAGTCATCTCTGAAAATTCCCCCTATTGTGCTTCATTGTTAGCGTATTAATATTCAATTTGGAATTAACAGCTTAACTTAGTTCACTTTGATCTTTACCCCAGATCAATACATTTTAAGCCCCGTCCCTGTGAACTGTAAATCGATATTTTGAATGTTTATATACAGTGTTGGATTCTATTTGGATCTGTAATTATGTATATATTATTGTGCATACAAATTGTATATCTTTTCTCTCCTTATTGTTTCCTCCACCCTGTGGTGATTTGTGGTACTGTTCCCTTAGTGTTGGTCTCCCTTGGAATTGTTTGGCCTTTGCCCTTGATGAGTTCCGTTGCATAGCGCCGCACATCCAGTTTGATTCTCTGACCGGATGTGTGGCAATCGACGGGGGCTTGGGGACCTGTTCGGATTCCCCTAGCCTCTGCCCCTGCTGTCTGCGCATTGGCCGGGCCTCGTCCCTCCGTGCCCTGGTTCGTCGCATGCGCGGAGTTATCCCTGCCGCTCTTGCGTCGATTTGCGTGGGGGTGACGTTGCCCGGCACATGCGCGGCAGCCCGCAATGGGGCCGGGAGATGCCGTGCTGTACAAGGCCGGCTGCTTCCGGTCAGGGCTGCCTATATATGGGGCTATTTTGTTGTCTGTTTTAGGAGTATGGACAAGGCACTGGCCTAATCGAGCGGCGCACTCCCAAACCTTTTTTCCATCTGTCTCTGGGTAAGTTTAGCCTTTGTTTTTTTTTTTCCCTGTAAGGACCTTTTTACATGCAAACAATGATTGGTCTTGCAACTTATGCTGACCATCATTTCTGCTAATTGTGACTTTTGATTATGTTCCTTTCACACATTAGAATTATAGCCTACAAAAGCTATCCCTTCTACCCATGACTACTCGATGTGATATGCACCTGGGAGGCTCCTGGCTCTGATCGCTGCTTGTCTAACTCAATTCAGATATTATCACTTCCGATCGCTTCTGCGATCTACTGATTACCCGTATTACTGAGAGCATCCATTTTCAACATACCTAATTGGTAAGCATTTTACTTTTGGTAAAACACTTTCTGTTAATATATAGACTCCAACCTGAATCGACTTTTTTTCATTTTTTCACCTTCCCTTCCTTGTTCCCCCGCTTCCCATTTCCTCAATTTTTTCACTTTCTCTTCCTTGTTCCCCTCCCCCCTCCTGTAATATGGTCTGAACAATTAATGACCATAGATGACTGTATTTGTTTTTTTCTGGAGCTCACCCATCACTATTCTTTTATTTTAATCCATACTATTAACGCCTCTCATGCCTCATCTATCGGCCGCCCTAGACCACCAGGTTGTGCTGTCCTTCCCTCTGAGACCATAATCTTTTATAGGGCCTCTCCCTAGGATCACCGCAGGAGGGCGGAATGTTTTGACATAGATTTTTATATGTATATTTTCTTCTTTTTTGAAGTCTACGTTTTGACAACAGTGTATAAATATTGTCATTGTGATACATATTTTTGTCTTCTTTTTCTCTATGCATTTTTAATAGAACCTCTAGCTCCTGAAGAAGCGTTCCTTGTCAACGTGAAACATGTAGAGCAATTAGAGAGCATACCACCTTGGAACACCAGACCTGCAAGCATTCTTTCAATCCCAACTCCACATTCTTCCATCACCCTATGTCTGGGGAAGTTTACCTTTGTTTCTGTTTGGAATGAATGTTTGAACTGTCTACTTATAGTTACGAGGGATTTTATAAGAGCTTGCAGGATAGGATCCAATATGGTGTATTTATTTAGGTTGCATGCCTAATCAGACCTGTTTTTAAACTTTTATGTTTGTTTCCTGTGTTTTTTGTACGCTAATAATAAAATTTCCAAAACCCTATTTACCTTTCTGTAGTTTAATACCGTTGTGCCCCCAAAGTCCCATTGCTTAGTTTTTATAAGCCCACAATTATAATCTGATCTCACCCATGAAACCGTTAGCTCATCTGTTCCACAACGTTGATTTTGCACCAGGGATGGCCATTAAGGTGTTCCAATGGTGGACGGACAAAGGTCTATACAGGATCGGTCACTTTCTCTCCCCCAGGGGCCCGATCACGTTGACACACTGTAGGAAGAAATTAGATATGCCCGACTCCGAGGTATTCAGATTCTCCCAAATCTCCCACTATCTACACTCAATTTGATTAAATAAACAGGAAACCCCCACCTTGACTCCCTATGAACAGTGGTGCTCCAATACAGAAGTCCAGAGGGGAGGGATATCCTTGATCTACATGGCACTGAAGTCACACTCAGACAAGCCAACTTATGCTCGGGCCTGGGAGGAGGATACAGACAGCTCCTGGACTCCACAGGATTGGTTTAGCCAGTTCAAACGTTCTTATACAGGGTATACTAAACATTTCCCTGATTGAAGCCACCATAAAGGTTTTAACTCGATGGTACTATGTCCCTGCTCGACTGTCAGTCATCTTTCCGGGGACCTCCCCACTTTGTTTTCGGGGTTGTGAGTTAGAGGGATCAATGATATATACCTGGTGGACTTGTCCGCGCATCAGATCTTTCTGGCAGAAAGTATTCTGCACAGTTAGTACCATCACAAAGAAAGTAATAGCCCCTAACCCTAATATCGCTCTGCTAAATGGCAAGATCGAGGCTCTTCCTAAATTCAGACAGACGCTGGTATACTTCATCCTCTTAGGGGCAAAAGTCACCATCACCAAGGCCTGGAAAAAACCCAACGTCTCTTTCCTGGGTTTCAAGAGGAAGGTCTCTTGGACCATGGCGCAAGAACAAATTGTGGCAAAGCTAAATGACAAAAGTGGTAATTTCTATGACACTTGGGAACCCCGGGCCATATACTGCAACATTCCCCTGCTTCTGGGAATGTCGCAGGTATCTAAGAGAGCACAAACTCCACAGTGACCGCACCCCTCTTCTACTCTTCCCCCTTTCACACCTTTCTCTCTTCCTCTGCCTGGGATGCTCTGGTCTCATACTTCTTATCTGTAAAGCCAGTTTTAACCAGTTCTACATCAGCTTATGGAGAGGTCTTGGAGGTAGTAACTGCACTGATGTAACGGGACTAGATGCCCTGCATATGCCACTAGAAATGAGCTTTTTATCTCTCTACTGAGAGTTTGGAGACAGTTGGTCGAACACTCTCATCAGAGGGCCGAGGGAGGCATCGGGAAAGAATCAGGAGGGAGTCTCCCAGGGAGCACTACGCACTTCCACAGTGAGTTCCCACAGGGGTGGGGTGCGTGGGGCCTTGGCAAATAGTCAGATGCCCTTATTCTGATAATGGTCATTATTACTCCTCTCCATTACAAATTTCTTGAGGAGAGAAGCCCAAACCGGACCTAGAGATTAGGGTGACGGTGGTAAGCTCCGGTATGGAGAGCCTCTCTTCTATCGCTGGTCTTTGTTATGGCCTGCCCCAAACACCTCTCCCTCTACACTCGTCTTAGGCAGATTTGCAGTTTTGTTCGTTCTTTCTCTTGAATGGTTCTCCGTTATTTTTCCATGATTTTACACATATGGAATGTTATGTATACTCTTTATTGCTTTGTATGTAAATTTCTCAATAAAAAGGATTAAAAAGTAAAAAAAAAAATGTGTGTATATTTATTACAAATTGGCTCTGCTGAATACTTTTTGTGCTATACAAAGCTTCAGGATGAACTGGATCCTTCCTAAAATTCCAGGAAGAGATCATCACAGTTCTTCTGTTTCCAGAGGGTGCTGTGCCCACCGTTCCAATGTAAATGCAGTAAGTATGATAGGCATTTTCAGTATGTCCTCCCTGGTACCTTTACCCAAAGAAACCCTCAAAGAAGATGTTCTGTCTGCAGAAAACGTGGATATAGGTGTGACACCCGCTTTTATTGTCCCTCCTGTCCTGGCCAACCTGGTCTTTGCATTGGTGACTGTTTCAAATGCTACCACACACTTGTGGAGTATTAGCATAGGGTACAGCATTGCACAGTCCTAGGGCACAATTACACAGGGTCTCGAAAAATTAGATGGCCATCACAATTTGAGAGATCCTAATCTGGAATGTTTACAGATACAGTTTACAGTTTATATAAAAAAACCACAAATAAAATAAAAATAAAAAGCCAAGAAGAGTTGTCGTTTTATTTTTCTTCTCTCTCTATTGTTCTCTCTCTTATGTTCGCTCTCTAGGTATGAGCCGAACACCCCCCTGTTCGGTTCGCACCAGAACATGCAAACAGGCAAAAAATTTGTTCGAACACGCAAACACCATTAAAGTCTATGGGACATGAACATGAATAATCAAAAGTGCTAATTTTAAAGGCTTATATGCAAGTTATTGTCATAAAAAGTGTTTAGGGACCTGGGTCCTGCCCCAGGGGACATGGATCAATACAAAAAAAGTTTTAAAAATGGCTGTTTTTTCGGGAGCAATGATTTTAATAATGCCTAAAGTGAAACAATAAAAGTGTAATATCCCTTTAAATTTCGTACCTGGTGGGTGTCTATAGTATGCCTGTAAAGGGGAGCATGTTTCCCGTGTTTAGAACAGTCTGACAGCAAAATGACATTTCAAAGGAAAAAAAGTCATTTAAAACTACTCGCGACTATTAATGCATTGCCGGTCTGACAATACACATAGAAGTTCATTGATAAAAACGGCATGGGAATTCCCCACAGGGGAACCCCGAACCGAAATTAAAAAAAAAAATGACGTGGGGGGTCCCCCTAAATTCCATACCAGGCCCTTCAGGTCTGGTATGGATATTAAGGGGAACCCCGGCCAAAATGTAAAAAAAAAAAATGACGTGGGGGGTCCCCCTGAATTCCATACCAGGCCCTTCAAGTCTGGTATGGATATTAAGGGAAACCCCGGCCAAAATTAAAAAAAAAAATGGCATGGATCCCCCTCAAAATCTATACCAGACCCTTATCCGAGCAGGCAACCTGGCAGGCCGCAGGAAAGAGCGGGGACGAGAGGGCGCCCCCCCTCCTGAACCATACCAGGCCACATGCCCTCAACATTGGGAGGGTGCTTTGGGGTAGCCCCCAAAACACCTTGTCCCCATCTTGATGAGGACAAGGGCCTCATCCCCACAACCCTGGCCGGTGGTTGTGGGGGTCTGCGGGCGGGGGGCTTATCGGAATCTGGAAACCCCCTTTAACAAGGGGACCCCCAGATCCCGGCCCTCCCCCCTGTGTGAAATGGTAAGGGGGTACTCCTACCATTTCACTAAAAAACTGTCAAAAATGTTAAAAATGACAAGAGACAGTTTTTGACAATTCTTTTATTTAAATGCTTCTTCTTTCTTCTTTCTTCTTTCTTCTATCTTCTATCTTCCTTCGGTTTCTTCCTCCATCTTCTTCTTCTTCGGGTTCTACTGGTTCTTCTGGTTATTCCTCCAGTGTTCTCGTCCGGCATCTTCTTCCCTTCTTCTCCTCGGGCCGCTCCGCATCCATGTTGGCATGGAGGGAGGCTCCCGCTCTTCTCTTCATCTTCTTGTCTTCATCTTCTTGTCTTCAAAAGCCCCTGGAACACCGTTAAAGTCTATGGGGGACTAACATGAAAAATCAAAAGTGCTCATTTTAAAGGCTTATATGCAATTTATTATCATAAAAAAGTGATTGGGGACCTGGGTCCTGCCACAGGGGACATGCAAAAATCAATGCAAATTTTTTTTTAAAAAACATCTGTTTTTTTTGGGAGCGGTGATTTTTTTAATGCTTAAAGTAAAACAATAAAAATGAAATATTCCTTTAAATATTGTGCCTGGGGAGTGTCTATAGTATGCCTGTAAAGTGGCACATTTTTCCTGTGTTTAGAACAGTACCGCAGCAAAAAGACATTTCTAAAGGAAAAATTGTCATTTAAAACTGATCGCGGCTGTAATGAATTGTCGGGTCTCGGCAATATAGATAAAACTCATTGAAAAAAAGGGCATGGCATCCCCCAGTCCATTACCAGGCCCTTGGGTCTGGTATGAATATTAAGGGGAACCCTTCAGGTCTGGAATGGAAATTAAGGGGAACCCTGTGCCAAATTTAAAAAAAAATGGTGTAGGGGTTCCCGCAAAAACGGGTCTGGTATGGATTTTAAGGGGAACCCTGCGCCAAAATTAAAAAAAATATGGCATAGGGGTCCCCCCAAAATGCCACGTGGCATCAGAGGGGGGCAGGGGTCACATGTTTACGTCACCGGGTGGTCCTGCCCTCAGCTATATAAGAACTGTCACCCAGAAGAAGCGTCAGTTAGTGGGAGCCTCCCATGGAGGTGCAACGGTTGCAGCTTTTTTTTTTCCTTTTTCAGTCCATCAGGCGGCGTGGATCTACATTGTGGGACATTTTTATTTTTTATTTTTTAATAAAGGACTTGTCCCAAGCTGTCTCCTGTCTTTTTACCATTTTTGACACTTTTTTTGTGAAATGGTAAGGGTAAAATGTACCCCGTTACCAATTCACATGGGGGGAGGCTGGGATCTGGGGGTCCCCTTGTTAAAGGTGGCTTCCAGATTCTGATAAGCCCCCTGCCCGCATACCCCCACAACCACCTGGCAAGGGTTGTGGGGATGAGGCTCTTGTCCCCAACAACATGGGGACACGGTACTTTGGGGTCAGACCCCAAAGCACCCTCCCCATGTGGAGGGCATGTGGCTTGGTACGGTTCAGGTGGGCGCTCTCTCATCCCCCCTATTTTCCTGCAGCCTGCCAGGTTGCGTGCTCAGATAAGGGTCTGGTATGGATTTTGGGGGACCCCTACGCTATTTTTAAAAGATTTTGGTGCAGTGTTCCCCTTAAAATCCACACCAGACCTGGAGGGTCTGGTATGGATTTTTGGGGGACCCCTACGCCATTTTTGAAAAAAATTGGCGCAGGGTCCCCCTTAATTTCCATATCAGACCTGAAGGGCCTGGTATGAATTTTAGGGGGACCCCCATGCAATTTTTTTTAATTTTGGTTTGGGGTTTCCCTTAATATTCATACCAGATACAAAGGGCCTGGTAATGGACTGGGGGGATCCCATGCCCTTTTTTTCAATGAGGTTTATCTATATTGCTGAGACCCGGCAATTCATTACAGCTGCAATCAGTTTTAAAAGACAATTTTTCCTTTACAAATTTAATTTTGCTGTGGTACAGTTCTAAACACAGGAAAAATGCACCACTTTACAGGCATACTATAGACACCCCCTAGACACGATATTTAAAGGAATATTTCATTTTTATTGTTTCACTTTAAGCATTAAAAAAAATCACTGCTCCCAAAAAAACAGCCGTTAAAAAAAAAAAATACATTGATACATGTCCCCTGTGGCAGGATCCGGGTCCCCAAACACTTTTTATGACAAAAACCTTCCATATAAGCCTTTAAAATGAGCAATTTTGATTTTTCATGTTCGTATCCCATAGTCATTAACGGTGTTTGTGTGTTCTGTGATTTTTTTTGCCTGTTCGGTATGTTCTGGTGCGAACCGAACTGGGGGGGTGTTTGGCTCATCCCTACCCACAAATGACCCCATTTTGGAAAGTAGACAGTTCAAGCTATTTGCTGAGAGGCATGTTGTGTCCATGGAATATTTTATATTTTGCCACAAGTTTCGGGAAAATTACAATTTTTATTTTTGTTTTTTTTTTTACACAAAGTTGTCACTAAATGATATATTGTTCAAACATGGCATGGTTATATGTGGAATTACACCCCAAAATACATTCTGCTGCTTCTCCTGAGTATGGGGATACCACATGTGTGAGACTTTTTGGGAGCCTAGCCGCGTACAGGACCCCGAAGACCAAGCACAATGTCTGAAACCTTTTTCAAATAAAAAATCATTTTATCTACTAAAATCTTTGGTAACATTTACTGCTTGTGTTTCTTTTAGCTGACCCTGACAGAAATGTGGTGAGTCCTGAAAATGGCGTGATTGTGTAACATTACAAAGCACTGTTGGGTGTTATTTACTAAAGGCAAAGACACTTTGCACTACAAGTGCAGTTGAAATTGCACTTGTAGTGCAAAGTGGATTTTACCTTAGGAAATAACACCCATTGTCACAGAAAACACCAATTAGAGCACAACAAAAGTTTTGGAGCGTTGAAACAATAATCCACACATTCTTGATTATCAATCTTTTTAATACCAGCACCATCACATGTGCATTTGTAAAAGTTTTTTTAAAACAAACCAACATGTTTGTTGTATAACAATTTTTGGGGTCACATTAGAAAAAGTAGAAATGTCCATTTAAGATAAAACAGGCATGTTTAAAACCAACAGGAAAGACACAAATCTCGAACTTACAAAGTTCACATTTGGTAGAACTTGAAGGCAATAACAGACATGAGTATTTACAAACTGTTTTTGATATTGCGTTCAGATGGGGTGAAGTCACCCCAGGAAAAGCCAAATTTTGAAGATGCACACAAATTGTCAATTGTCAACATGTGCTAGCTGCCATCATGGGGGATCAAGGGACGTGTTTTGTGGGTGCAACCCCTTCCTCACAGCTAATTTATTATTGAGGAAGGGGTTGCACCCCCAAAACACGTCCATTGATCTCCCGTGATGGCAGATAGCACATGTTGACACACTGTGTGCATCTTCAAAATTTGGCTTTTCGCGAATATGTCAAAAAATATTAGAAATTTTTAGATCACAAAAAGCACAAAAAAGAAGGGATTTCGAGGGGTTTTAAATGCAACCTAAAACATCAATGATGTTCTTAATTTTTTTTGAACATCATTTATGTTTTTCTGGATGTCCCTATTACACCCCATGATCTCCCCAATCTGGATCTGTGCACTTTCAGAGGTGAAATGATCTGGATCCACAACATCACGATCACCTAAAAAGATAGAAACAAAAACACACCATGTATTATAAATCTGCCGGCATCCATCTCTTACCTGAGCCTGTGGTCGCAGACACTCACCTGATGTGGTGACAATTTCCACCACGTCTCCTTCCTCCTCCTCCTGTTGTGTTTGGTGGGTCTCCACTTCTTCCTGAGGTGGGGGGTCTGTGGTCTCCTCGGATGAGGGGTGTCCTCCGAGTCTTTTATCCCCTATGTAAAAAAAATAGGTATAGTTAGCACACAGATATTTGATGGCAGAACTAGGAATATGAAACATTGCTTGGAAGTGGGGTACAATTGTCTGTTTTGGCAGAGTTCCAAGATGAAAAAATAGTTTGTCCTTGGTCAAGCTTAAATACTTACCTGTTTTGTACAAGCTTCACAGATGTAGTCACCCCTATAGTATCCACTGGAGCACCTGTGTGGGACCCCCTAATAAAAGGGTGTTCTGGTGTCCCACACTAGTGCTCCAGCGTCCAGATGAGTAAACAGTTGCTGAGTGTACTCACCTTACACAGAATCTAGTTTGCATTTCATTCTAGTTACAAACCCATATAGACAACCAACTTATTTTAAGAGAAGTAGGCCATAAAAAAAACTATTCAAATGCATATGGCCAAAACAATGGTGTTTTCTAGTCTGAACGAACAATGTTTCATATGAACGAATAATGTGCCCATGAACATGTAAGTTGCCATTTTAAACTGTACAACAGTAAAGAAAAGCACATGGAGCAGCACGAACGTAATAAACATAAAGAACAGGAACACAGGACAACTACTTACTTTTTTGCAGCGCTCTCCTGATTCTTCTGTACTGCTCGTGCTCCCTTAATTTGAGGTCCGACCACCGCTTCCTGAGCTGATCCTTGGATCGTCGTACCCCAAAATTCCAGTGCAGACTCTTGACCACTTTCACAATTATCTTGGCCTTTCAGACATTGGGGTTGGGGTAAGGTCCATACTTCCCATCATATTTGGCCCTCTTCAGGATGCCCACCATCTCCAACATCTCCCCAAAGGACATATTTGAGGCCTTAAATCGTCTCTTCCGGGATCTGCATGTTTCTGGCTCCGGGCTTTCCTCCTCCTCCTCCTCGTTGCTGTAATTAGCACGCACCTGCTGTGTCTCTGCCATGTGCTCTTCTCCCACTGCGCCGAATGAGAAGGGGCGGGGAATAGACTAGAAAGAACGTCAGGGGCGGGAGGAGTTTCACGCATGCACAGTGTATATAAAGCGTAACACGCGTGCGTAGTACATACGATCTGTGAGCGGAGGAAGGAGTATCGGAGGTGCCGATCGTGATAACGAAGGTAAGATCTAAACTTGGGCCTATACTGCTTCTAGATTGAGGCCTATATTGTAACAAGATTAGGAGAGTTTCACTTGACATTAGGGTTTGTCTTGTGTTGTGTCTTGCAGAGAAAATGGATGGCTTCAATGACCACAACTTCCTCCCCCTGTTCATAGACAAATACAGGGAGCTGCCCTGTCTGTGGCAGGTCAAACACCAACATTATAATCATAAACAAAAGAGGCAGGCAGCGCTGGAGAAACTGCTGGAGTTGGTGAAGCCGGTGGTCCCCACGGCAACCATCCCTTATTTAAAAGCCAAAATTGGTGGCCTGAGGAGCACTTATCTAAGGGAGCGCAAGAAGGTCACGGATTCCCAGAGATCAGGAGCTGCAGCAGATGACATTTACAGTCAGGTCCAGAAATATTGGGACATCGACACAATTCTAATCTTTTTGGCTCTATACACCACCACAATGGATTTGAAATGAAACAAACAAGATGTGCTTTAACCACTTGCTTACAGGGCACTTAAACCCCCCTCCTATCCAGACCAATTTTCAGCTTTCAGCACTGACACACTTTGAATGACAATTGCGCGGTCATACAACACTGTACCCAAATGAAATTTTTATCATTGTTTCCCCACAAATAGAGCTTTCTTTTGGTGGTATTTGATCACCTCTGCAGTTTTTATTTTTTGTTAAAAAATGCAAAAAGACTGAATTTAAAAAAAAATATATTTTTTTTTATATTTTGCTATAAAAAAATGAAAACAGGTAATTTTTCTCCTTCATTGATGTACGCTGATGAGGCGGCACTGATGGGCACTGATAGGCGGCAGTGATGGGCACTGATGGGTGGCAGTGATGGGCACTGATGGGTGGCAATAATGGGCACTGATCTGTTACACTGATAGGCAGCACTGCTAGGTGGCACTGATTGGCACTACTTGTGGGCATTGATAGCTGGCACTTGTGGGCACTGTTCGGTGGCACTTGTGGGCACTGTTAGGTGGCACTGTTAAGAAGCACAGATGAGGCAGATGTGCCTCTTCCTCTTCGGGACCTTTGTCCCTCTCATCTGAGCCGGTGATCGGCTTTTTTTTCTACTCACGCTATTAGCGTGAGTAGAAAAAAAAAACGATTATCGATCTTTTGTTTACATCATGTGATCAGCTGTCATTGGCTGACAGCTGATCACATGGTAAGGGGCCGGGACCTTGGATCAGTGATCAGCCGAGTCTCAGTGACTCGGTGATCACAGCGCACTCGGCGCACGCCCTGCAGGGCGCGTGCAGAGCGCATGCACAGGGGAGGCCGTCATATGACGGCCTCCCGGGAATTCAGGTCCACGCTGTGGCCATCATTCGGCCATAGCGTGGATGGCAGGTGGTTACCTGCAGACTTTCAGCTTTAATCTGAGGGTATTTACATCCAAATCAGGTGAACGGTGTAGGAATTACAACAGTTTGTATATGTGCCTCCCACTTTTTAAGGGACCAAAACTAATGGGACAGATTAACAATCATCCATCAAACTTTCACTTTTTAATACTTGGTTGCAAACCCTTTGCAGTCAATTACAGCCTGAAGTCTGGAACGCATAGACATCACCAGATGCTGGGTTTCATCCCTGGTGATGCTCTGCCAGGCCTCGACTGCAACTGTCTTCAGTTCCTGCTTGTTCTTGGGGCATTTTCCCTTCAGTTTTGTCTTCAGAAAGTGAAATGCATGCTCAATCGGATTCAGGTCAGGTGATTGACTTGGCCATTGCATAACATTCCACTTCTTTCCCTTAAAAAACTCTTTGGTTGCTTTCACAGTATGCTTCGGGTCATTGTCCATCTGCACTGTGAAGCGCCGTCCAATGAGTTCTGAAGCATTTTTCAGAATATGAACAGATAATATTGCCCGAAACACTACAGAATTCATCCTGCTGCTTTTGTCAGCAGTAACATCATCAATAAATACAAGAGAACCGGTTCCATTGGCAGCCATACATGCCCACACCATGACACTACCACTACCATGCTTCACTAATGAGGTGGTATGCTTTGGATCATGAGCAGTTCCTTTCCTTCTCCATACTCTTCTCTTTCCATCACTCTGGTACAAGTTGATCTTGGTCTCATCTGTCCATAGGATGTTGTTCCAGAACTGTGAAGGCTTTTTTAGATGTTGTTTGGCAAACTCTAATCTGGCCTTCCTGTTTTTGAGGCTCACCAATGGTTTACATCTTGTGGTGAACCCTCTGTATTCACTCTGGTGAAGTCTTCTCTTGATTGTTGACTTTGACACACATACACCTACCTCCTGGAGAGTGTTCTTGATCTGGCCAACTGTTGTGGAGGGTGTTTTCTTCACCAGGGAAAGAATTCTTCGGTCATCCACCACAGCTGTTTTCCGTGGTCTTCTGGGTCTTTTGGTGTTGCTGAGCTCACCAGTGCGTTCTTTCTTTTTAAGGATGTTCCAAACATTTGATTTGGCCACATCTAATGTTTAAGCTATCTCTCTGATGGGTTTGTTTTGTTTTTTCAGCCTAATGGCTTGCTTTACTGATAGTGACAGCTCTTTGGATCTCATATTGAGAGTTGACAGCAACAGATTCCAAATGAAAATAGCACACTTGAAATTAACTCTGGACCTTTTATCTGCTCCTTTATAAATGGGATAATGAGGGAATAACATACACCTGGCAATGGAACAGCTGAGCAGCCAATTGTCCCATTACTTTTGGTCCCTTAAAAAGTGGGAGGCACATATATATAAAAACTGTTGTAATTCCTACACCATTCACCTGATTTGGATGTAAATACCCTCAAATAATTAATTAATTAAAGCATGTCTTGCATGTCTTGTTTGTTTCATTTCAAATCCATTCTGGTGGTGTATAGAGCCAAAAAGATTAGAATTGTGTCGATGTCCCAATATTTATGGACCTGACTGTATGTCCCCAGGCTGTGGTACTATGATAGACTGCAATTTCTGTCAGACCAGACTGGAGTCAGGGAATCCCTCTCAACCCTTCCTTCCACTCTTCCTTCCACCCTATCTTCCACCCAAGCTGAGGCTTCCGATGTCCAACTTGGGACTTCCAGCCAGGAAGAAGTGGAGGAGCCCAGCTGGAGCCAGGTATAGCATTCTTCTACAGATTTCTGGTCAATAAATAAATGATGTTTATTAGATGTTATTATTGATCACTAATTGCTGATTTAATAAAGTGTTTGACATATCAATAGACAGTAGTGTTTAAAAATAATTGGGACAAGAATGAAAAATGCTGGGCTCAGAATGATAATCTGTTATATTTGTTAACATTCAATTTACAACAGTCATGAGGTGAAAATTGTGTGT
Source organism: Aquarana catesbeiana (assembly GCF_042186555.1). Lineage (NCBI taxonomy): Eukaryota > Metazoa > Chordata > Amphibia > Anura > Ranidae > Aquarana > Aquarana catesbeiana. The sequence goes on along the minus strand of NC_133327.1, from coordinate 431,536,100 downwards.
GATTGATGACTAAAAAACTAAAACTATGTCCCTTTTTCATACACAGGAAGACCTCAGCCAGGAGGAGGAGGCTGTGGAATGTGGCACACAGGAGGAGGCTGTGGAATGTGGCAGCCAGGAGAAGCCTGGGCCCAGTAGGAGCCTGATCGAATCGCATCCTCCCCTCCGCCTTCCAAACAAAAGACCCAGGAAGGGGAGTCACGTGCAGGACTCAGCGCTCAGGCTCATTCAGGAGGCTTCTGCATCCCTCAGAGCCACCCCCACTCCTGAAGAGGCCTTTGCCTGCATGGCTGCCACCAAACTGAAGGGAATGCAGGAGGGCCAACACCTCATGTGTGAGGACCTTCTTTATAAAGTCTTAACTAAGGGGGTGAGGGGTGAAATCACACACAATACCCACCTGAGTGAGTTGGACCATCCTCCTCCTCCTCCTGCCACAACTAAACCACCAGAGCCACAGCGTGGAAGGAAGCATGGAAGGAAGACCAGAGAGTGATGACCTGGGTTCAGTCTGGTCTGGCAAAAGATGCAGTCTCTTGTATGACCACAGCCAGGGGACATACATGTCATCTGCTGCTTTCCGGATCTCTGGGACTTCTGGACCAGACTGCACTCCCTTAGATATGGACTCCTCAGGCCACCAATTTTGCTGTAAAATAATTGATGTGTGCCCTGGAGGTCAAAGGCTTTGCCAATTTCTGCTGTTTCTCCAGCGTTGCCTCCCTCTTTGTTTGGTTGTGAGCCCTTAATAAAGGTTTTTTGTTTCAATTATACTCACCTATGTGTGTTTTCCTTCAAAAAGGACAGTTTGTTTGTGAGGAGGCAGGTACATTTCAAAAATACAATGTGAAATTAACAAGGGACACCAACACCAAGCAATCTCCTTGAGATTAAAGATTAAATAATACAAGATAATAATGGTGCTGTGGTAACTTGACACACAAAACACACACAAAAATATTCAGGATGTAAAATAAATAAAAATAAAAAAATTAACAAGAAGATCAGCCTTGAAAAAAATACAAACCCTCCCAAAAAAAATATATATTTTTTGTCAGATGTGACAAATCTAAATATATTGAGAGGATCACGATAAATAATAAAGAAATAAGTTTTTGAGAAGTCTGTGTGAATATGAGCAGCAAAACTACTTCATTCTTCTAGCATTATAAAGAAGAAGAGAGTGCGCTGTATTAAACAATTTTAAACATTGCAGCCTGACGAAAGTGCTCTATCCATTCCGAACGCTAATTTTACCAGACCAAGCTGTTCCGTCTTGGAATTTCTTCTGAGCATGCGTGGCACTTTGTGCGCCGGAATTGTTCACACACGGTTGGAATTGACGCGATCCGATCGCACATTTTCCATCGGAAAATCCGACCGTGTTTACGGGGCATTACACATGTGGTATCTGCATACTCAGGAGAAGCAACAAAATGTATTTTGGGGTGTAATTCCACATATAACAAATGGCATGTGTGAGCAATATATCATTTAGTGACAACTTTGTGTCATTTTTTTTGTCATTTTTCAATCACTTGTGACAAAAAATAAAATATTGAATGAGTTCCACATGCCTCTCAGCAATTTCCTTGGGGTGTCTACTTTCCAAAATAGGGTCATTTGGGGGTAGGGGGGTTTGTACTGCCCTGCCATTTTAGCACCTCAAGAAATGAGATGGGCAGTCATAAACTAAAAGCTGCGTAAATTCCAGAAAATGTTCCCTAGTTTGTAGACGCTATAACTTTTGTGCAAACCAATAAATATACTTTTTTTACCAAAGACATGTGGCTGAATAAATTTTGGCCTAAAAGTATGACTAAAATTGAGTTTATTGGATTTTTTTTATAACAAAAATTAGAAAATATAAATTTTTTTTTTTTTTTCATTTATATGGCAAAAAATAAAATACCATCAAAAGAAAGCTCTATTTTTGGGGAAAAAAAGGACACAAGTTTTGTTTTGGTACAGCATTGCATGACCACGCAATTACCAGTTAAAGCAGCGCAGTGACAAATTGTAAAAAGTGCTCTGGTCATTGAGCAGCTAAATCTTCCGGGGCTGAAGTGGTTAAGAACCCTTCTGACCCTGTGTCTTTTATTGAACTCCATGAAAAGGATTTTACAGGAAGTCTAAAACCCAATTTTACAAAGCACTGGCCACTAGCAGATTGTATTTTTGTTTCCAGGGTGCAAGTGTAAGAAAATTGGTAAAAAGGACTTTGCATTCTTTTTACCATTCCTACAGGAAACAAACATGTTTATAAAATTAGAGAGTAGTGGCAAAAAATAGGGTTTCTGGGGAAGTGGATTACACCATATGTTAGACATACTAGTTATGATCAACTTACCAGACTCTGAATTTAAGGGTATTTATTAATCGATGTTCCTTGGGATTGCCCTTGGGCCATGTACCGCTGTGTGACTTGCTGTATTATTATTTATTAGTGTTTAGGACTGTTACTAGTTATTTATAGAGACAAATATTAGAAGCTGACTTTATGTGAGCATACCATGTTCACTGGGGGTGTTTAGTTATCGTCAAATACCTATTTAGATGATCATTATTCTTTTGCTTAACCTTAATTTTATCTGCGTACAATAAAGGTGATATTTATATGTCACATACACAATAAATTATTGTTCATAGTTTTTTGAGTGATTTTTGCTTTATGTAGGGTATAGAACTATACTTGTTTTAGTAGTGGGATGGACACAAAACAAAATGTACAAAAAAACCTGTAGATTGGATAATCCAAACAAATCAGTTTGTGGAAAGGAACAAGAGAAACTACAGGTGGATCACATTTATAGATATTCATGTTAAATGTATTATGTTGCATTTAATCAATACACAAGTACAATTAGTAGTTGAAAAGATATATCAATAGAATCTATATTTATGATGAAGCAGTACAATATGGCAAAAATAATCACAACACTTTGCAAGTTTTAATCTAAAGGATTACAAAAGCTTTCATTGATTTTGTGAGCAGATAAAAGTACAATATTGCTACTAAAGGCAGATCACCATCATTGTGTATTGTGCTAGCTTTGTTCTCTTTTAGATTCCTCAGGGATTATGCTGAGGAAAATTTGAATGGAGAAGCCTGGGGCAACAAAGATGATTAGTTGTGCGTGCTTTTCAGTAAATGTCACCTCGGAGATGGATTGTTCTTTAAGTGTATGTGATAACAACCCATAGCATCCCTAGAGGCAAAAGTGTCTAGTGGATCACAGAATTATTGATCAATGGCTTCAAGAAAACCAAAACAACAAGCACAAAATGACAGGTAAGGTATTCTGGTTGTAAAAGTTAAAATAAAAAGTTGCTTTAACTGTTTTGTTGTGTCTGTGTGTTGTTTCTGTCACTTCAAATATATATACCAATAAGGCATTTCATTTTTATTAAATGGAATAAGCTTTGTATTGCTCACAAGTACACATATTACAAGTTCTGTACAGATTAGGCTAGCTTGAATTTTAAAAATGCAGTGGGCTGGGAAATTGTATTGTGACTAGGGTTGTCCCGGTACCACTTTTTTAGGACCGAGTACAAGTACCGATACTTTTTTCAAGTGCTCGCCGATACCGATTACCGATTCTTTTTTTTTAATGTCACGTGACAGTGGTTTTTTTTTTGTTTTTTTTAACAATGCTTTCATTTTTTCGGGGGGGGGGGTGGGGGTGAACGGTTTATGTGTGTTTTTTTTTATTTACAATTTTTATTTTTTACAATAATTTTTTTTTATTCTTTATTGCAATATGTGTTTTTTTTGTTTTGTTTTTTTTTTTTAATCAGCCCTGTTGGGGGGCTTTGGTGAGATATCAGGGGTCTTAACAGACCTCTGATATCTCCCCCTTGAGACAGAGAAAGAGACCGAGGATAGAGATTCCCCAGTCCCTTTCTCTGAAGCCTCAGCTGCACTGAGAATGAATGGAGAGAAGACAGCGGCTTCTCTCCATTCATAAACTGACACATTGTAATCACACAAGATTACAATGTTTCAGTTATGTGAATGGACTGTCCATTCACAAAGGAAGGAGGAGGAGGACAGCACAACGGAGGGGGACAGCAGAGAGGGACAGCAGAACGGAGGGGACAGCGGAGAGGGACAGAAGAATGGAGGGGACAGCGGAGAGGGACAGCAGAATGGAGAGGGGCAGAGAAGGAGAGGGGGATGGTGGAACGAAGAGGGACAGCAGAGGGGGACAGAGGAACGGAGGGGGCATGGAGGAGGATGCAGTGACAGTCAGCGGTGATCGCGTGTGGGGGAGTTACAGGAACCAATCACCGCTGTATTTCACTAAAGCCGCTGAAAGCCGCTGGGGGAGAAGCTTGTAACTCTCCCAAGCGCCGATCACCGCTGACTTCCAGGTATCAGGGGAAGCATCGGGAGCATTTGCCCGAGTACAAGTACTTGGGCAAATGCTCGGTATCAGTGCCGATACCGATACTAGTATCGGTATCGGGACAACCCTAATTGTGACCATGCAATTTCCCTGCAGTTTCCACAAATATGCTAAATTTTTAGATGTGTCATGTCAATAAGAATAAATGGCATCCCCACACGTTTTTAAAAGAGCAGTACATTTTGACTGCAGGTGGTTGCAGGTGGGGGAATCACTGCGATTCCCACCCCCACAATAGTGTAAACCTAGCCTTAGGCATCATGCACACTGCAGCTCAAAAAAGCTGCTTCTAGAGGTGTTTGAGCTTTTTTTTTTTTCTTTTCTCTGCTTGTAAACTCCCCTCCATGTTAGCCTATGTTTTCATGCACGCTATAGGCATTTTCAGCAGTTTAGTGGCAGGAGAATTTAGAGGCAGAAAAAAAATCTTTACTGATGTTTTCAAGAGAGGAGATTTTGAGCATAAAAACCTCTCAAAAGTTCCTTAACATGCATTAACCTATTAATGCTAGGTGAATTCCTGCTAGGCACATTCCAGCTTCAATGCATTGTAATGGGCGGAATTCTGGCCAGTAAAATGTATTAATGAAAAACACAGAAGCGCACATTAACAAGTTTGTACACGTATTAACACGCATGCAAAATGTGGCTTTTTTACTGCTGCCAAACTCCTGTTGGAGAAAAATGCGTCAATAGCATATACAGTATGTATGAATGAGGCTTTAAAAGTATTATAAATCCAAAAAGTAAATGGCATCTGAAACATCTGACTGAGTGAATTAAAACAATTTGGGGGTGTGGGACCTGTAGCTGAGCGAGATGGCTGCAAAAGACAAGAACTCCATGATGGGAAACATCATTCAGGGTATATACCTTCCTGATAGTCAGACCTGGCTTACATCAGGGGTCAGGAGGCAGTGGAGCAGTAAACACCTGGGATTGAGGGGGCATCTAAGAGGTCCACCCAATATCTACTCAAGGGTCAGGTGCCTAGCTTTCACCCAGTCCGCCCAAATTTTATCAAATTTCTTCAGGCAGTTCCATCCTAGATATGTTAGCTTGTAGAGAGGAAGTGCTGCATTAATGAGGGAAAGCCAAAGTTGTCTAGTGGGTGGTTGAGGCTGGTTCCAGTGAAGGAGGATCGCCTTCCTAGCATACAATGCAGTGTAAAAAACAAAAAGTTTTTTCCTTTGGGGGGCTTCAAGGGAGTTCCAAAAACTCCCTATCACTAGACAGGCCCAAACTATATGGAAGAAATCTGCGTCATCCGAACCACACTTGGGACACACTGCTGATCTGTCAGGATAGATTTTTGCTAAGCGTACCGGGCAATAGTAGGCGCGATGTAAAAATTTCAGTTGCATAAATCTGTCCCTTTGACGAGAGTCAATGTTAGGTACTGCTGTATTCCCTCCTCCCAATCGTCGTCAGCCAATTCAGGAATGTCACACTGCCAACACGAAAACAATTGGGAGACCTTAGATGTGTCCAACAGGGCAAGCTTGTTATATATAGTCGAGAGCGTTTTGTTACGTTCAGGGGATCGGAGCTCCATTTCCAAGTCTGACATCTGTAAAGTCACTGAGTCAGGGAATTGGGAGCAGAAAGCATGCCTCAATTGGAGATATCTAAAAAACATTTGGTCTGGGAGGCCTCTGCTACTTTTCAGAGCATCGAACGTTATCAACTGTCCCTGGGGCGTTCTCAACTGTCCCTGGCACCTAGACTACATATTATGTAGTCTAGGCGCCACCTCCTCCCCATACTGCTTATAGAACTCAGGTGGAAACCCATCCACACCTGGGGTCTTACCTGATTGTAGAGACCCTAGTGCTTGCTGAACCTCCTCTAGTATGATTGAGCTATCCAGGAGTTCCCGTGCAGCCGGGCTAAGGGTTCTGAACCTCACCTCATCAAGGAACCCAGACAACTCCTCTCCAGAGTAGGGATCATAACTTGGATGGTCTAGCGCAACTTAATGAACAGTAATTTTCTCTTTGTTTCCAACTAAGGGCTCCATCTTAGTTACAGTACTTTTTAGGGGGATTCAATGTGTAAAACAGGGGCTCCTTCTCCATACCATCATAACACTCAGATATATAACCAGTAACCTCTATCACAGCTATGAACCTCAGACCCACAAGGGCCCTCCTACCCCCACCCAAGACCCCCTCCCGGCACCGCCACGCTGGCCCAGCATCTCAGTCCCTCTGTCTTCCCCCTGGCACTCCATCCGGGAGATTAATAACTTCTATCCGCCAGCCACAAGCAGTTAGTGAGGGCCCTCCAATAGTCTTGTATGCAATAGATCCGAGTTGCTCTGTAGACAATGTCCAGAAGGCATACAGGTCCCAGCATTAGTCCAGTCACAAGCATGGAGGGGCTCGACGGATCAGTGAGCCGAGCACATGCAGGCAGGTGTCAGACATCCCGCTGCTCTAAGTTCAACAAAACCCGCTAGGGGTTTGTAAATAAGCCAGGTCTGCCAAGGTGGGAGCAAGCAGGGGACGAAGAGCATTGTAGCACAGGGGGGGAGCCAAGAGGGGGCAACAGTTCACTTAAACAGGGAGAGGGTATAGAGGCTGGGAGAGGAAAAGGAGCCGTACTGACCTCCGGTATCCCTGTTAACGGTCCCGGGGAAGGGATTCGATCCAACGGGATGCCTCCTCTGGGGATGTAAAGAACTTAGTAGTCTCACCATCCACTACCCGCAATCGAGCTGGAAACATCATATTATATTTCAGACCTTTGGCGCTAAGCTTGGCCTTAACCTGGTCGAATGTGCACCAGAGCCTCTGTGTTTCGACTGAGAAGTCCAAGAACAACATGATCTTGGCATTCTCATGGCGTAGCTCTCCCGTCCTCCTCGCCTCCTGCAAGACAAGGTCCCGAAAATTCAACAATCAGAATATGAAGGTTCTCGACGGCGCTACAGGTGGACCCCTAGCCGATGGCATCCTGTGTGCTCACTCAACTGCGAAGTAGGGGGAGAAGGCAGCCTGTGGCAGGAGTGTGCGTAGCAATTTTTCGGTATAGGCCGCCGGGTCACGACCCTCCACCCCCTCTGGGAGTCCCACCGGGCGGAGGTTATTTCTCCAATTTCTGTTCTCCTGGTCTTCTGCACAGGACTCCATTGCTTTCATTTTGACTTGCAGAGTATGGAGGGAGTCACCATGTGCCCGGATTGCGTCCTCAGTGTCTCCTACTCTCCGCTCTGCCCCAGAGAGCCTGTCACAGTGTTTATCCAAATCTCGTCTTATCAGGACCATCTCCATCTGCATTTGCTCTATCTTCGCCATCAGTGTAGTCTGACAGCCTGTGATGGCTTGCATGAGGGCATTAAACTGTTCAGTCCCCATAGGAGAGGGTGCCGATTGTTCAGGCTGGGATGCCATGTTGGAGAGGCAGGACACACGTGGGCCCCGGGGAGACAGCGGGGTTTTCTGAGCCGAATGTCTCCTGCGCTGCAAACCGGTGGTCCCCCTTTTCATACCCAGTGGTAACCAGCTCTGCTGCAGTAGATTAGCGGTATTATAGATCCTTAATAGCTAGATAATTAGGCCGTCCAGGTGCGGAGCTCCAGGCACACATGTCCGCTTAGGTTACCATATGGACTACGCCCCCAAACTTATTTCTTAATGGCCACAAAAACAGAGTCCCTTTATAGAGGATTGGGTGGACTAAGCTCTTCAGATCACCAGCCAGTGTCCCTTTAATAGACCCACAGCTGACTCTCTTTAACACCCAAGGGGTTGCAGCAGCCCAGAAGTCTCCAAGATCTCTCAGAACTGTCTGTATTCACACAACATCCAAGGACAGCTGGTTGCCTCCTTCCAACTTCCAAGCAATGCCTATCTTCAATGACACCAGACCAGATCTTCAGCAGACAGTCCCTCAGTCAGCTCTCTAGGGTCCCAGCATCCAGACTCTCAGGTCACCCGCCTGAGGCCTCACAGACAGCAAGCATGTGGCAGCAATGGCCTGGAGGGCAGCAGCCCTCCAGGCTGGACTGATCTTCTCCAGTAAAAGACCCAGAGCCCAATGTTCTCAGAGAATATATACAGTTACCCAGCATGCCTTCAGGACCAAGCTCCCTGGGATTGACCAGGACTGTATAAATAATCATGCTGCCATCTGCATAGCTCCACACCTATGATCCAGAAAGTTTGCACAGTTTTTCTGGACAGCAGAGGGAGTAGACAGACTAAAATACCAAATGACAGACTAGAGACAGCTGAGAACACTGAGTAGACCTCATTAGTCGAAAGCAGCTGCACTGAATACAGAGAACAACTAAATTTACCTAACACTGCAATTGCAGCCACACTGAATACAGTGTGACAAGCTAAATTTACCTATCAAAAACACAGCTCCACAAACACAGCAAGCCAACACTAAATCTATGTAATCCTAGCACCTATCTTGGTTACAACGTAGCATGTGTATGTGTAGGGAGTAAGATGTTAACAAAGCAACAGGAATTAGTGGTGTATGACAATGTAATACTCTTTACACTTTACCTTACCTTTCACATAAAAAACAAACACTAAAACAATTACACCAATGTGGGTTAAAACACATGCTAAAGACATACTAAGAATTATAAAAAACAAAACAAAAAACAAAAACAAAAAACAGGAGATAAAACTATATAAGGAGCAAGCTGTAATAGAAAACCATAAAAAGGAAGATTTTATTTTAAAATGTATGAGTTTGTTGAATTACCATCATAAGCATTTAATTATGAGAACTGCTTCTACCACTTTTGAATCCCACAATTCAAGCTGCAACCACAAAGAGATATATTTGTTTTGAAGGCACCATAGGACAACGAAAAAGGGAAAATTGCCCCAATGGGGTAACAGACATAAATAAAAACCTAACAGAAAATTTAAATCTTCCCCACTCTATACAGAACTAAAAATATGTACTGTACTGGAATTATTATTGGCTTTATTCTACATGTAAAAAAAAGCTATGGCATATGATTTTGTTTAAAATGTCCACTACTATTACAAAACCCTGGTTTAGCATGTGCTGGGAATTGCTTTTTATATTTCTTTAACCAATGTAATCCTTATTCCAGCAGCAAAGGGTGCCAGCAGACTTGTGACAAAATTTGGATCAACGATAATCACCTTCATTATACTCTTGAGCTGCAAAAGAATTTTGGCAGCATACTGATTTAAAAAAAGGAAATAGGAGAATGCATACTGTATAAGCAAAAAGGTGATTTCTAACTAGCTGATGTGAAATACTGATGTGAAAACCTGCCATTTTAATGATGCCAGATGTCTGCACAAGTGTAAGAACAAACAAATTAAACTCAAAGACGAAAAGCATTTAGCAAAATTTCTTTGGTTAGACTTAGCATAAAAAATGTTTGAAAGACTTTCAGAAACAAATCCATCCTATTGGCAAGTTGACATGAAAACAAGGTGACAATCTAGATCTGATAACTGTACGTAGACATTAAAACAATTTAAAAACCTGTATCTGACAAAAATTATTTTAAACATATGTTTAAGTAGAAGCGAATTGCTTGATTATTACGTAACCTCATTCGGGCCATGAAACTTGTAAAAAGAGGTTATGACCCAGAATCCTCAGAAGGTGGAGGGGCTTCTTGGGAATTGTTTCATTCAGAGGAAACTTATTTTTCAGTCTCCTCATTGGTTGGTAAAACTTGGTTTGGGGCTGGGACCCCAGAGATTTTTTGGAAATCTGGGATGGATGAAATCTCCAAACCTGGGTCCGGGTTTTCAGAACCACCAACACATTAGTTGGACAGGTGTGTGCTGGGCTTTTAGAAATGACCTGACTCGGGTTCTAAGCTCCACCCTGGCAGACAGAGGAGGTCTCTCTCCAGGAGTACAGATGGGAGCCAGAGCAGCAAGACTTGTGTATGCACTAACCAAGCTTTTGAGAACACTGAGTGGTACAATGTCATAGTCTGGGAGACCAGACTAAAGACCAGGAGGCTTAATGTTGTTTGTTCTTTGGATGCTAAGTCCTTAATGTGCTACCACTTGAATCTAGTTCTCACTGTAGATATATTTTATATATATATATATATATATATATATATATATATATATATATATATATATATATATATATATATATATATATATATATATATATATATATATATGTACATCCCTCACATTTTTGTAAATATTTTATTCTATCTTTTCATGTGACAACACTGAAGAAATGAAACTTTGCTACAATGTAAAGTAGTGAGTGTACAGGTTGTATAACAGTGTACATTTGCTGTCCCCTCAAAATAACTCAACACACAACCATTAATGTTTAAACCACTGGCAACAAAAGTGAGTACTCCCCTAAGTGAAAATGTCCAAATTGGGCCCAAAGTGTCAATATTTTGTGTGGCCACCATTATTTTCAGGCACAGCCTTAACCATCTTGGGCATGGAGTTCACCAGAGCTTCACAGGTTGTCACTGGAGTCCTCTTTCACTCCTCCATGACCACATCACTGAGCTGGTGAATGTTAGAGACCTTGCCTTCCTCCACCTTCCGTTTGAGGATACCCCACGAATGCTCAATAGAGTTTAGGTCTGGAGACATGCTTGGCCAGTCCTTCACCTTTACCCTCAGCTTCTTTATCAAAGCAGTGGTCATCTTGGAGGTGTGTTTGGGGTCATTATCATGTTGGAATACTGCCCTGTGGCCCAGTCTCCAAAGGGAGGGGATCATGCTCTGCTTCAGTATGTCACAGTACATGTTGGCATTCATGGTTCCCTCAATAAACTGTAGCTCCCCAGTGCCGACAGCAATCATGCAGCCTCAGACCATGACACTCCCTCCACCATGCTTGACTGTAGGCAAGACACACTTGTCTTTGTACTCCTGACCTGTATGCCGCCACACACGCTTGACACCATCTGAACCAAATAAGTTATTCTTGGTCTCATCAGATTACAGGACATGGTTCCAGTAATCCATGTTCTTAGTCTGTCTTCAGCAAACTGTTTGCAGGCTTTCTTGTGCATCATCTTTAGAAGATGCTTCCTTCTGGGATGACAGCCATCCAGACCAATTTGATGCGGTGTGCAGCGTATGGTCTGAGCACTGACAGGCTGACCCCACCCACCCCTTCAACCTCCGCAGCAATGTTGGCAGCACTCATACGTCTATTTCCCAAAGACAACCTCTGGATATGACGCTGAGCATGTGCATTCAACTTTTTTGGTCGACCATGGCGAGGCCTGTTCTGAGTGGAACCTGTCCTCTTAAACCACTGCATGGTCTTGGCCACCATGCTGCAGCTCAGTTTTAGGGTCTTGGCAATCTTCTTATAGCCTAGGCCATGTTTATGTAGAGCAACAATTCTTTTTTTCAGATCCTTAGAGAGTTCTTTGCCATGAAGTGCCATGTTGAACTTCCAGTGACCAGTATGAGAGAGTAAGAGTGATAACACCAAATTTAACACACCTGCTCCCCATTCACACCTGAGACCTTGTAACACTAACGAGTCACATGACCCGGGGGAAGGAAAATGGCTAATTGGGCCCAATTTGGACATTTTCACTTAGGGGTGTACTCACTTTTGTTGCCAGTGGTTTAAACATTAATGGCTGTGTGTTGAGTTATTTTGAGGGGACAGCAAATTTACACTGTTATACAAGCTGTACACTCACTACTTTACATTGTAGCAAAGTTTAATTTCTTCAGTGTTGTCACATGAAAAGATAAAATATTATCTTAAGAATAAAATATTTACAAAAATGTGAGGGGTGTACTCACTTTTGTGAGATACTGTGTGTATATATATATATATATATATATATATATATATATATTGTAACATGGGGGACTATTAGCTCTAGTGGTAAATGCATTTTCAGGCGTTTCACAGTAGTCAGGAAGTATATTTGAGATGTTTATTAGAAAAGGCAAAAACAAAGCAAAAGTTCAACATATAATGTGTCCCTCACAGGGGTTCTCTTCCAGCGATATACCCAACCTGAAAATACTAGCCCACCTGGCACTCTCTCTAACAATACCCCTGCTCTTTATGCTGGTCCTCAGACCATAGGTTCTTCGAAGCCAACAGCTTCACTCTGACCTTAGTCATTAGGCCGTTACCTGCCTCTTGCCGACACACATGTGCTCTGGCTGCCACCTGCAGCCTCTGACTCCTGGATACCTCCTGTATCCCTTGGGTGGAGCAGTCTCCAACTGGGAGCCATGATATATTCCTATACCTTCATTATAAGGGCTTTGCTCACCTTATATATTGAAGGGACTCGCTTTAAGGACACCACCACTCACTTTTTCTCAGTTAAAGGACTTGTCTTGCCCATTTTTATTGATCTTTGCCTGCCCTTATCTTTTTTTTTTTTTTTTTCACGTTCTTAATTATTTTATTTAAAACTTCTACAATTTATTGATCACACTAATGTATGGTGAGCTGTAGCTATAATCATTTTTAGCACAGGTTCCCTGAGACCTATAATTTACTTCCATGGTTTCTCTGGGTAAAAAGTTTTTTTTTTTTTTCCTCTTAAATAATCTTTATTAACATTTCTTAACTTTACATACACCATATTAAAAACATCCGCAAGTTCAGGTATACATACTCTGTTAGAAGAGAGGCCATATGCCCCTCAGCCGTTCCACTCCACACTCCTATTACTTCTACATATCTTATCCAACAGCTAGCCTCATATGGTACATTAAGACGACAGGTAGTTATTTTCCCCCATACCCTCCCATCTTCCCCTTGCTCTCGTCCCTCCCTAAGCCTGGACCTCCCTTTTATTCCTGACACCCTACGCTTACTAACCAGGGGTTCCACATCTTTTTAAATTTTTTAAGGCTCCCTCTTCTGATATATAGGGCTCTCTCCTTCCATATTACATCATTTATTGTTTTAACCCACTCATCAAATGCCGGGGGAGGGCTGATTACCATCTCTGCATAATAAGCTTCCGAGCTTGGTATAAGCATCTCAAAACCGCTATCTTAACCTCTGTCTCCTCCAGACTCCATACCCTATATCCAAGAATGCAGAGTCTGACATCTGCCTCTAAAGAAATCCCCCACTTGTCTCCAATAGAGCCCACAACCCCCAACCAGTACCGTACCAGTTTAGGGCACCTCCATACCATATGAATCAGGTCACCCTCCTCCCCACACCTGGGGCATTTGGCATCGGGACTTACACCAAAGCGGAATAGTTTTTTTGGGGTGTAGTATGCTCTGTATAGCAACATTAGGTGAGAGAGTCTCTGTGCAGGTGAAACTGAAACCTCCTGCCCCACCTCCAAAATTTCCCTCCATTGTGTATCAGTTAACTTTCCCACATCCTTCTCCCACCCCTCCCTGCAGCCGAGGTGCTCTGATCTAACGATGGCTTCCTTGCATAATTGCGTATATATTCTGGAAATAAAACCCTTCATCTGCCCGGGTCTAATCACTCTCTGTAGCAGTACAGCATCTGTCCAAACTAGGGGACCTACCCTAAATTGTACCTCCAGAGCCGCTCTCATTTGTAGATACCTAAAAAATGTTTGTTTTGGGATACTATATTCTTTTTGAAGATCCTCAAAGGTTTTCAATACGTTCCCTCGGTACAGATGGGCTAGTCTATTTATACCCCACCTCACCCATTCCTTAAATTCCCCCATAGCCACAATCTCCTGTAGGTTTCTGTTGTGCCAGAGGGGAGCAAATTCTGTAAACCCGGCATATCCCATTAAGGTCTTAGTTGCTTTCCAAACTTTTGTTATTAACTTGGTTGTGGGACCGCTACCAGTTAATGAGTCTGCCTCCAGTGCCTCCACTACGGTTTTATGGGGTGCCTCCAGAGTTAACAAACCTCCATCAGCACATCCACCCCCTACATGCTGTAGCTGTGCCGCCAAAAAGTAGCACCTCGGATGCGGGAGAGCTATTCCTCCTTCTTTGACTGGCAGCTGTAGGTTCTGAAGGCTGATCCTGGCCTTCCCTCTCCTCCATAACAGTTCCCTAAAGAGTGAATCTATCTTTTTAAACCACTTTTTATTCACCCACCCTGGTGAATTGTATAACAAGTACAACAATTGAGGCAACCAGACCATCTTAATTAAGTTGCCCCTTCCTGCTACGGACAGGGGCAGCCGACTCCAGATATCAATATTACGCTCGAATTTGCCCAGTAATGGAACTAGGTTATCTACAATGTACTGATTGGGATCTTTTGACATATTTATACCTAAATAACGAATCATTGAAACTACTTTTAGGCATGGAATTCCCAGTAAGACCTGACCCTTGGGTGTATCTAGTGGCAATAGTGCAGACTTCCTCCAGTTCACCACCAGTCCCGACACATTGCCAAACTTCTCCATTATATTCATTACCTGCCTAAAAGAGCCTTCTGTATCCCCCAAAAACAATAAAACATCGTCGGCATACAGGGCAATCCTCTCCTCTCCTGTTCTTCTTACAAACCCTTCGATCTTTGAGCTGGACCTTATATGAATTGCTAGTGGCTCCATGGCAAGGGCAAAAAGCAGGGGGGACAGGGGGCACCCCTGTCTTGTTCCCCTCTCTAAGCATATTTTCCCTGAAAGGTCTTTATTAACCCTAACCCTTGCGCTTGGACCCCTATACAATATTTTTATCCACCTTCTAAAGACAGGACCCAGGCCGAACTCCTCCAACACCCGCCAGAGATAGGGCCACTCCAAACTATCAAAGGCCTTGGTTATGTCCAGCGATAGTACTGCTCTTGATCCCATATTCTCTGTCGGGGTCTGAAGGTTCATATAAGCCCTCCTGATGTTCATGCTCGTGGTTCTATGAGAAATGAATCCCGTTTGGTCCACGTGGATAAGTTTATGCATAACTTTATTAAGCCTGGCAGCCAGCACCCTTGCCAGGATCTTGGCGTCTGTACACAACAGGGATATAGGCCTGTATGCCGACGGGTCCAGTGGGTCACCCCCTTCTTTATGAAGCAGGATAATATCTGTTTCGGACATCGAAACAGGCAAACATCCTCCCTGTAGAGCCCAGTTCAGTGTTTTCAGTAATTCTGGCAGGAGGATCCTCCCATACTGCTTATAGGTTTCTACCGGGAGACCATCCGGTCCTGGAGATTTTTGGTTTGCCATCCCATTTACAGCTTGTTGCACTTCAGCTAGTGTAATTGGCGCATCTATACCCTCTCTATCCTCTTCAGTAACCATCGGGACCCTTATATCCTTAAAAAATTTTTCCATGTCCTTCTCCTCGACGATCCCTTGTGACCTGTACAGCTTTTCGTAATACTTCTCGAATACGCCTGTAATTTCTAGACTCTGAGAGGATATCTTTCCCTTTGGAGTCCTAATTGCCGGGATCATCGAGGAGGAGGAGTTGGTTTTTACCAGGTAGGCCAACAAACGTCCCCCGCTTTCACCTTCCCCAAAGGTCCGTTGTTTCTGGAAAAGTTGCTTGTTTTCACCCCTCTTCAGGACTGCTGCTCTATAGGACTCCTGTTTTTCCTCCCACCATTTCTGCTTCTCTGGAGTAGGATCTTCTATAAATTGCTTCTCTGCCACTTCCAATTCCCTCCTGATTCCTTCCTCCCACTCCCTTGCCCTCTTTTTAATTCCTGCCACCCCCTGGATTAGAATACCCCTGAGGAATGCCTTCAATGTGTCCCATTGTACACCCACTGTAGTTGAGCCTTCATTAGATTTTAAGAAGTCTTCTAACTTTGTTATTATCCTCTCTGGTTCCCCCATTAACTCCAACCAAAATGAGCTTAGCTTCCAAAACCTTCTAGCCTCCCTGACCCCTATGCCCACTGAAGCCACCATCAGGGAGTGATCCGAAATCCCTCTTGGGTAATATACTACATCCTTTATTAATGGTACTGCCTCCACGTTCCCCAGGGTCATGTCAATCCTGGAAAAGGTAGAGTGGGAGGCGGAAAAACAGGAATACTGCCTTACTCCAGGGTTCCGAGCCCTCCATATATCCAGTAGACCTGCCTCCTCTAAGAATTGGCCCAACCGGCCCCCTGCTAAACTGTCTGCTTGGACTCTCGACGGGTATCTGTCCGACTCTCTATTCAGCACCTCGTTAAAGTCCCCTAATACTATCACCGGGGTGTCTGTTTTATCCAGCATAAACTCCAACAGGTTGTATAACACTTCCAATTTAAAAGGTGGGGGGATATAAATGTTGGCAATGACATACATTCTATTTTCAATAGAGCAATATAAAAAAAACATAGCGACCCAAGCTGTCTATCCTGGTCTGCCTACAGGAGAACACCACGCTTCTTGTTACCAATATACTCACCCCCCTAGAGTAAGAGGAGTAAACCGAGTGGTATTGGGCCTGAAACCTCCTACTTGGTAGACGAGTCAACGTGTCCTTTGTCAGGTGTGTCTCCTGTATGCAGACCAAACCCACCCCCCCTAACTCCAATAACGAAAAAATGGCAGCCCTTTTGTTTGGGTTCCCCATCCCCCGAACGTTCCAGGAGCCTATTTTAAGAACCTTAGACTGCATCAAACAGGCAACAGGCGAGCCAGAGAGTAACACCTTCTTACCCATTATAGCTCCCAAAGAACCCATAAGATAGCTAAAGTGAAAATCCTCTATTAATACCATATTGTGCACTACACATAAAAAGGAGGAAAAGAAAAAAAGAAAAAGAAGAAAACGTGTTCCCTTAGTTACCCCCCGTACTTTATAGCCCATCGGGCTTTCATACTATTATATTCCATTCCAGTAAACGTTCTAAATATCCCCTTTCTCATAGTGTTTAGATTTACCACACATGTGCTTGATCCTACATCCCCCCTCCCCCTTCCCTCCTAGCTACCCTCCCAAGTGCTATGTGCATTTTAATTTCTCTTAAAAGTAATTTTACACCCCCTCTCCCACTCCACCCCCCGCCACCCCCCCACCAAACCCCCCCAACCCTCCCACCCCCCCACCAATCCCCCCCAGATCCCTCCCACCCCCCCCCCCTCTCACCCCCCCTCCCCCACCTTACCAGGTTTGCCCCTGGGGCTCTATTCGTGACCACCTCATATATTCCTTTCAAAATAACCCTTCCTAACATCCCCCCCACCCTCCACCTTTAGCATCCACATGTGCAAAATTTTAAATATAATATCCTCCATATCCCCCATTCCTACTCTACCATACAACCTCATTCTTACTCTCTATACCAAGTTCATATTGCTTCCCACAGTCCAGATCTTCTTATCTTCCTATCAAGCATCCCAAGACTCTGGGCTCCTTTCTCCGGGCTTCAATCTCTGTTTGTTTTCTTCATACCAGCGGGTTACCCCCACCGGGGAATCAAAAAAGAGAACCTCTCCAATTGCCTCAACCCGTAGCCTGGCTGGATACAGTAAGGCATACTTGAGTTCAAATTTTTTTAGGGTGCGTTTGATCTCCACAAAACCTTCCCTGCGTCTCTGCAGCTCCGGTGAAAAGTCCGCAAAGAATGAAACCTTTGCTCCGTTGTAGAAAATAAGCCCCTTCTCTCTGGCTTTACGCAATAGAATTATCTTGTCACAGTGGTTCAGGAATTTCATTAATAAGGACCTGGGGCGCCCTCCAGGGAGCGGAGCCCTGAAGGGGACCCGGTGGGCTCTCTCAATTGCAAACTGTGGGGAAAATGCATCCCTTCCAAATATTTCTGTGAGCCATCCTTCCAAAAAGGCAATGGGACTCTGCCCTTCACATCTCTCTGGGAGACCCACTATTCTTATATTGTCCCTTCTCAGGCGGTTTTCCATTTCGTCCATTTTTTCATTAATTCTACCCAGTTGTTCCTTCATAGATTTAACATCTTGTTGTAGGGGAAAAACATCGTCCTCCACTTGACTCACTCTTCCCTCCAAACCAGTTATTCTATCTACTGCCTTTTGCAACTCCTGCTTTATTATTAGTAGTTCATCTTTAACCTCTTTAATTTGGCAGCTTAACCCCTCCACTGATGCCTTACAAGAATTGATCGCCTGTAAAACTTCCCTCAGGGTAGGTTCTACCTCTGTAATGGAGATGGTTGTTGGTGGTGGTAAATGAGCTTTTTTCCCTGCCCCTGTACCTTTATTAACATTCGGGTTTTTATGCCCTGCTCCAGCTGGAGTTGAAGATGCCTGTCCTTGACTTTTCCTGTCCCCGGTGGTCTTGGGTTGCGAAAATTGCCTGTTCTTAGTGGGGGTCTGTTCAGGGGTATGTGCAAACCTCTCCAGTTTTGCTGCCGCTGCTGCCACCTGGTTCCCCTTTTCCTTTGCTGATCGTAATGACTGGGGCCCCAAATTCTCCATATTGACTGGCTCCTCCCCTCTCCTCCTTGACATTGCCATTGTTGCCTTTATGAGCCCGGATGCCCAACACTACCAGGAGGGAACAAATAGGGCACGAGGGAGGCCAGGTAGCAGCAGGGAAAAAAGGTTAACCGGGGTTACACAGGCAGGTACTGTCTCTTTAATGCAGGGAACTAACTACAACCCTGCAATCTCCACTCGGCCGGAGTACATGTACAGCAGTTTAAGAGGTTAATATACTGGTCAAATATGTCACAGCTGCCTATTCACTTCTTCATCCCCCTGTTACAATACGGGGTAACAACCTTCTGCCTTTCAGCCAGGCACAATGAACTGTGCTTAATTGAGAGGGTTAAAACCCTCATTCAAGTCCCGCTCACCTGCTCCAGACCCCAAAGTCCCAGGACCCAGCGTCTAGCTCCTTACCGGCCTCCACGGTGTATCATGAGCAGTTTAGCATCAGCATAGGTTCACCACCGGCTTTCAATTCCAACCGTTCCACCTCTCCTCCTCTCTCGCCGCTCCGTAGCGGTACACTGAGAGCCGCTCCCCCGGCTTCCGGGTACGCAGGCGCAGTACCTGCCGCGGCTCCAGTGAGAGCGTCACAGTGCAGCTGACTTGCTCTAGTGACCGGCACCGGCTTCTCCGTCTTCCTCGTCTACTGCCATGCACGGCCACACCGGGACCCAGGCACAGGCCACCTAACAGTGACAGCTGGCCAAGCGCTCCGACACACCGATGTCAGCAGGTAGACAGTGGGGTATAGAGACTCTCAGCAGACTACTCGCTCCGCTCCACACTCCTTCCACACCCTCATCCGGTCACGCCCCCCTGCCTGCCCTTATCTTAATCTCTTACATTATTCATATGTAACCCAAGATAAAGAATTTTAAAAAGTTTAGTTTTAGCAAATCCGTGAATTTTAGTAAATAATTTGTAAGCAACTATGTTTATTTATTGATCTATGTATATATATATATATATATATATATATATATATATATATATATATATATATATATATATATATATATATATATATAAAATAATATCTACCTATCATCCTATCATAGCTTATTTCTACTGTTTCATGCCCATTTCTAAAATGTTTAGTAAATTCAATACAATAATAGAATTTACAATGGAATGTTAGCAGTCTGTGTAATTAAAACCAAAGGTCATGAAAACACAGAACATTCAATTTGATTGATCAGTGTCGCAAATACTCTTTTAGTTTTCATTGATTTACATAATTGTCCCAGAGACAGCCAATCATTAATTTGTCCTTCTTGCATTTACGTGACAAAAATGACTTAAGTTAACCAGAGTTCTTTCTTGAAGAAAAAATACAATAACTAGAGAACATATATTGTATTAATCACAGCAGCAAATCTATAAAAACTGTGGTTATATTTTTTTGTCTATTCTGGTTATTTCAGCTTTAGGACTGACACTAGTCAGATATATTTTTCAATGATGTCTAACCAGTCTTCAGAAACTGAGATGTGAAATTTTAACCCGATGATAAACGCATTTAGTCTATGAACTTAAAGTGTACCTTACTCTGTGGCCTTGCAGTCACCACCTCATTTTTTGGATACATGGGAAAGAGAATGCTAATTGTGCTGAAGACCTGCAGGGTGCACTTAGTATTTAACCGTGCCGTATAAATGTATTAACAATAAATATCAAGAAGCGGGCTACAAAATGGAAACCTGGAGGTATCGCACCTTGATGATCTTACATCGTATGTACCCCCTGTGTCTAAAATGTGTTAGCAGTGTGGGGCAGACAAGAATGACATGTTGCACTTATCCTGGTCAATGCCAAATCTCCATACTTTTTGTGCTCAGGTACATGGCATAACAAACAAGCTTACTGATAGATCAATACCATATACATCCTCCTTTTTGTTATTGCACCATAATGAGGTTCCATTGTCCACTTATAAAAAAATCTGTGGTAAAACATGCATTCTGACCTTGTGGAAATCTAGAAATCCAATTTCACTGCGACAACCGTTCAGCTGGATACAAGACATTAGACAAAATGGGGGCCTAATTAGTTCTCTGAAAGGCACACAAGAAAGATTCAATAAAATGTGGTTTTATTGGATTGAGCATTCCTGCAAAGAGGAATTTGAGAGAATGCTGGCTGATTAACTGCTGTAATTCATGGGATACCCACTGTACCACAGATGTGGCTGACTGGATGCATGGCTTGTTCTATACCTTCTGTGGACCTATTGGAGGTGGTCCCTGGTAACTGGTGACCTATTCTACCCCCTCCTGGTGCTTGAATTATTATTTCAATTTTTTTTAACCACATGACGACCAGTGCACGACGATGTATGTCGTCACAATGACATGGCTGGGTAAATGGGCATACAGGTACGTCCCCTTTAAATCGCAGCACTGTGGGCGCACGCACCTGCAGCATACTCCGTGACTGTGCCTATGGGTCCCGCAGACGCGATGTCTGCCGGGGGCCCGTGTTTGTGTCATGAAGCTGCAGAACAAGGAGATGCCTTTGTAAACAAGGCATTTCCCTGTTCTGCCTAGTGACATGACAGGGATCTACTGCTCCCTGTCATCGGGAGCAGTGATCGCTGTCATGTCAGTGGTAGCCCATCCCCCCACAGTTAGAATCACTCCCTAGGACACACCTAAACCCTTGATCGCCCCCTAGTGTTTAACCTCTTCCCTGCCAGTATCATTTACACAGTAATCATCACATTTTTATAGCACTGATCGCTGTATAAATGACAATGGCCGCAAAATAGTGTCAAAAGTGTCCGATGTGTCTGCCATAATGTCGCAGTCATGATAAAAATTGCAGATCGCCGCCATTACTAATAAAAAAATAATAATAAAAATGCCATAAATCTATCCCCTATTTTGTAGACGCGATAACTTTTGCGCAAACCAATCAATATACACTTACCAAAAATATGTAGAAGAATACATATCGGCCTAAACTGAGAAAGAAATTAGTTTTTTTATATATTTTTGGGGATATTTATTATAGCAAAAAGTAAAAAATATTTTTTTTCAAAATTGACCCTGTTTATAGTGCAAAAAAAATGCAGAGGTGATCAAATACCACCAAAAGAAAGCTCTATTTGTGGGAAAAAAAGGATGTCAATTTTATTTGGGTGCAATGTTGCACGACCGTACAATTGTCAGTTAAAGCGACGCAGTGCCGTATCTCAAAAAGTGCTCTGGTCAGGAAGGGGGTAAATCCTTCTGGGGCTGAAGTGGTTAATCTCTTTGTGCTGTTTACTTTAATTTCTGCCGTGTAATTATTTAAAGAGAGAGAGAGAATCACATCCACTTGCCTGCCACCTCTCTCTCCTCTTGTATGCCGGTCTGACAGCTTCCAGTTCCTGGATGCTTCACTTTTGGTGAGGCAGGTCACTGAGGCATTGACAGCACCTCTTCTGGAGTTCCAGATTGAATGTTCATGTTACCATCTATAATGCCGCCGGGGGTCCAATGATCTTAAAGCCACCTTGCATGCTGTCACTGTCATCTGCCGCTACCCTGTTTCCCCGAAAATAAGACCTAGCATGATTGTCAGTGATGGCTGCAATATAAGCCCTACCCCCAAATAAGACCTACCCTGTTTCCCTGAAACTAAGCCCTACCCTGAAAAGAAGACCTACAAGGACGTTAACTAGGGCTTATTTGGGGGGGTTGGGCTTATATTGCAGCCATCACCGACTATCACGCTAGGTCTTATTTTCGGGGAAACAGGGTATCTGGTTATCGTGATGCGAGGTGCTATGTAAGCATAGTGCCCTTATCCGTCTGTGTTTAATGACTGCATGGATTTTTTTACCTTTTTAAAACTCTTTAGGCTTCCTTTAAGGAAGTTCAATAAATGGATTAATGTGTAACATAGTATTTCTGTTGTGGGGACTTGTATAACTTGCTTTCACCATTTGCAATCCTCTTGGACCTCACATCATTTGACTTATCTGGTTACACACCAGCTGCAATTTTATGACCTTAAGTAGTTTTGCATGTGGTGACTTCTGGAAGTCAGAGCATATTGGACCCATAAAGTATAGTCAAGAGAAGTTGGTTACAAGAGACAGGGACAATACAACTCTATTAAATACATTCTTCTCCTCAATTTTTAATATGGAAAAGGAGGGAGATAATAGACAAGATGTGAACAAATCACAAAAACCAAACCCGAGAGTCCTTTACAAAACTTAATAATGTAAAGAAAAAAACTGTGCTGTTAACCTATCAACAAAAGTTGCAACTCAAAGTGAAATACACACAAATACAATAAATAAACATATGGAGCTGCACTCACCAACCATATATCTAAATGAAAAAATAGCATATAAAACCAAAAAGGTGCAAGGGCATAAATAAAGCAACAAAAAAGTCAAAAACATGAAAAATTAAAAATAAAACACTATTATATTAATTGGTGTATGATATCTACTAAAGTGAACAGTCCTAAAAAGTCCTCCAAATGAAAAGTAAGTGAGTAGTTGTAACAACACAATACGGTGACTGTCTCCTGTGACTTTATGGGACACTGTGAATCCACCACCACATAGAGTGCAAGCTTACTAGCTGTACAAGCTTTAGGGCCAACGCCTCCAATGGCTGGTCGGGCCAGATACTCCTAGAGACTGTAGGTGTTATCCTCGATCAGCAGCCACAAATTTGAATCCACTCAGTATAAATGGTCAAAATAATCCGGAAACAAAATAGAGGGGAATTGCCATAGGTAAAACCAGGTGGTAATTTATTCATTAAAAGTATACGCTTACAAGCATAGAAAGTTCCAATATGAGCAATAAAAGAGGCGGCCAGCAACAATAATATGAACGCCCATGCAAACGGGACATAGAACAGCATGGTGACATCAGCACGTCGCTCCTTCTGACGCATTTTGTCACATGTCTGGGCGGCGTACTGACGTACTGCTATGAATAGTCAATGCACACACTCAAGCCTCGGTCTGAGCCTCCAGCAGCTGACCCTACCAGAACCATTTTAGGGAAATCAAGAGAGAAAACCCATAGAGGCAAAAGGACAATGAAACTAATAGTGGGAACAACGGCCACCAACCTAGTGTTGTACCATCACACCCACCAAGATAGTCCTAAGTGATAAACCCAATTGTAAGTACCAATAAAGGAATATACCCAAATAAAGATTCCTGGACATCCAGCACTAAAGGCATTATTGCAGCCTATATGCAATTTATCCAGATATATAGTCAAAAATCGTATGTCTCGAATGTCTAAACCTTCAGTGTTGACACTGACAATAGATGCCGGGATAGACATGGGACTCTGGTTGATAAAAAACGATTGGGATATCATAACCCCCAATGGACGTATCAAACACTCATAAAGTCAAAGAGTAATCCCTGCAACTATCAATAGGTAAAAAAAGTATATTCTTAAATGGTGACCTAGTAAACATAGAAAACAAGTAAATTACTATGTATTATATTTTTCCACTAAAACCAAGGGATAATGGATCAAATTGAATTGAACCATACACCCATAGGGGAAACAATGTTTTATTCCCAATAACACCAATCTATTGAAAGAATCAATAGTTATAAGGGGCACCCTATAGGTGGTCCTATACATTCCACCAAAGAATGCAAATAATAAAAATAAATCTAAGAACACTAACACCAATAAACTCCATTAAAGAATGGAGAAACTATCAGAGACTACCGGAGAAATTGAATTGAACCATACACCCATAGGGGAAACAATGTTTTATTCCCAATAACACCAATCTATTGAAAGAATCAATAGTTATAAGGGGCACCCTATAGGTGGTCCTATACATACCACCAAAGAATGCAAATAATAAAAATAAATCTAAGAACACTAACACCAATAAACTCCATTAAAGGATGGAGAAACTACCGGAGACTCAGACCAAGTTCACACAGTGGTCTAAAACTGGTAACAAGAACAATTATGGTCAAAGCCAGTTTACTGTAAGTACTAAAAGTGAAAAATACCAATTATGAGTTGTCTATAAAGGCGCTGATATCAACATCGATATTTAAACCGTGGGGGGTATAAGACTTTATTTTATGAACAAAAGACATCTCGAGTTTAGAGATATTTCTAATGAGGTAGCTGCCCCTCCTGGGGGCTATATTTATCCTAAAAAAATGGTATTGGAGGGATCTCTGTTGTGTACTGTTAGATAATGTTTAGATACAGAGTGTTTGGTAATCCCCCTCCTGATATTGTTGATATGGTCATTCAAGCATACTTGTAGGGACGCTTAGTCCTGTCCACATACTGCAGTCCACACGGGCACTGCAGCAAGTAGACTACCCCCACAGTGGAGCAGGTAATAAAGGGCTCTACCTTATATTCCTTTAAAGTACAGCGAGAAACAAAACTAGTCGTTCTCCTAGTTTTGAACCCATTGATAGATCATACTTGACATCTCCTACATTGATAGTAGCCCGTAAGTTCAGTAAAGAAGTTAGGTTTGATAGTAGGAGGGTTTAAGATGTTAGGAGCCAGTTTATCCCTAAGAGAGGGGGCACCCCTAAATACTACCTGGTGTTTAGCTGGCAAGATGGTATTCAATATCCTGTTGTTACCCAGAATATGCCAGTGTTTGTTAACAATATGCTTAACATTCTGATGATGATTGGAAAAACTCATAATGAATGGATTCTTGAACGTATTTTGTCTCTCTTGTTTCAAAGGTCCCTCCTTTAGAAGGTCTGCCCTATCCACTAATTTAACCTGGTGAAGGGTATCTGACAGGGACTTCATTTAACCTTTCTCCAGAAATCTCTGTATGAAAGTCTCAGCCTGCGCTTTAGAAACTCTTCTTGTTCGGTGCAGTTGCGCTTCAGCCTCATATACTGGCTCTTGGGTACTGACCTAAGCCAGGAGGCATGATGGCAGCTATCCACCGGGATGTAAGAATTTCTGTCAGTGGATTTAAAAAAAGTTGAAGTAACAAAAGAATCTCCCCTGACACAAATCTTAAGTTCCAAAAAACTGATCTCCTTACAGCTCGCCTCATAATTTAGATGTATTCCCCTACTATTTCTATTAAGAGAACCCATCAATTGAGAGAGATCTGCGTCACCCCCATCCCATAGGAGGAGGATGTCATCTATATAACATGCAATCAGGACCACTTCTCGTCTACGCTGGGCATAGACGACATCCTCCTCCCACTGCGCCATAAAGAGGTTCACCAAACTTGGAGCATATTTGGCCCCCATGGTGACACCTCTATCCTGGTGAAGGTATTGGCCATCAAACCAAAAAAAATTGTGAGTGTCAGCGAACTCCAAGAGTTCCATAATAAAGGCAATCTGTTCTTTGAGCAGATTGGAATCTCGCTCCAAGAATTGCTTAACAGCACTAAGATCTTAATTGTGAGGGTGCCCCTTCTCTGAGGGATAAACTGGCTCCTTACGTCTTAAACCTTCCTACCATCAAATCTAATGTCTTTGCTGAACTTACAGGCTACTATCAATGTAGGAGATGTCAAGTATGCTCTATCAATGTGCAAAACTAGGAGAACAACTAGTTTTGTTTCTAGCTGTACTTCAAAGGAATAAGATAGAGACCTTTATTACCTGCTCCACTGTGGGAGTAGTCTACTTGCTGCAGTGCCCATGTGGACTGCAGTATGTGGGCAGGACTAAGCACCCACTCCAAGTACGCTTGAATGAGCATATCAACAATATCAGGAGGGGGTTTATCAAACACTCTGTATCTAAACATTATCTAACAGTACACAACAGAGATCCCTCCATTTTTTTAGGGATAGATAAATATAGCCCCCATTGGAGGGGCAGCCTCATTAGAAGTATCTCTAAACTCGAGATGTCTTGTGTTCATAAAATAAAGTCTTATACCCCCACAGTTTAAATATTGATGTTGATATCAACGCCTTTATAGACAACTCATAATTAGTGTTTTTCGCTTTTAGTACTTAGTACCTACTTTATTGGCCAGTATTTAGGGTATTAGTGTTCTTTGATTTATTTTTAATCTTTCCATTCTTTGGTGGTATGTGTAGGACCACCTATAGTATGCCCCTTATAACTGTTGACTCTTTCAATAGATTGGTGTTTTTTGGGATTGCATCATCTTTTCCCCTATGGGTGTATGGTTCAAATTAATTTGATTCATTATCCCTTGGTTTTAGTGTAAAAATATAATACACAGTCATTTACTTGTTTTCTATGTTTACTAGGTCACCATTTAAGAATATACTTTTTTACCTATGGATAGTTGCAGGGATTACTCTTTGACTTTATGAGTGTTTGATACGCCCATTTAGGGTTATGATATCCCAATTGGTTTTTATCAACCAGAGTCCCATGTCTATCCCGGCATCTATTGTCAGTGTCAACACTGAAGGTTTAGACATACGGGATATTTGACTATGTATCTGGATAAATTGCATATAGGCTGTAATAATGCCTTTTAGGGGTGTTGAAATTAATCCTCGAATCGATGCATCGGGATTCAACCGTCCATGATGCAGCATCGATGCTATAGCCTTAAGAAATCGATTATTGAGGATGACGTCATCCTCGTGCCGTGCCGCCACACCATGCCCTGCCTCCGAGTGGAGCCGAAAGCAGCCGAAGTTTCTGCGCCGTTTTGATCCGCCTCCCGCTGACGTCACCCCCCTGTGTCGCGAGGAGAGGAGGCCTTCCATCAATCCCCTTCTCTCTCCCCTCATCGTCCCACCCCCTCACCAGCCAATAGAAAGTGATCCCAGGTGGTGTCATGGTGGTGGAATGCGGAAGTGAGGAGCCACGCTGTGTGCACGTTGGGAACATGGAGCGTTGGGACCAGAGCTTGTCGTGGCTGGAGCTGTACCTGCTGGTGATAAGAGTGGCGGCCGCGGCCGGCTTCTGGAGCATGGAGCTCAGAGGAGGAGAGTGGAGCCATCAGTGCTTTTGGTCCCAGAAGGTTTCAGAGCGGCCGCGGCGTATCCAGCCGGAGGTGTGATGGAGGAGGATGAGGCAGAGCTGGAGGAGAGCCAGAAGAGCAGAAGAGCGGTAGAGCCAGGTGAGGGGGCCACGGGGAGGACACTGAGAACTAAAGACTGACATGGTAAGGGAGGTGCCAGACTGTATGCAGAATGCAGATAGGGCAATAAAACCAAAAATGGTGTGCAGTGCTTTGCAGTGACAAATATACAAAAGAGTGTTATTAAGTAGTGAACAAATATAGTCCTGAAATATATATATATATATATATATATATATATATATATATATATATATATATATATATATATATATATATATATATATATATATATATATATATATATATATATATATATATATATATATATATATATATATATATATATATATATATATAAATCTGTGATCTGATTGAAAGAAATCTTCTGTATATTCAAAGTAATTCCAGTGCTGAGTGTGCTCTGCTGTGTTCAAATCATTCCTGATTTCTGGTGAATTATTTATTTCAGGACTATATTTATTCACCATTTAATAAGACTCTTTTGTGCATTTATTATCACCACAAAGCACTGCACACCATTTTTTGTTTTATTGCCCTATCTGCATGCTCACTGTGTAGAAGTTGGGGGAGAGCAGAGGACTGTGTGGATGCTGGTCGAGAAGGATGGGAATTGGTCTGTGGTAACACTGGGCAGGGGAGAGCTATGATAATAGTATTATATGGGGACAGGTTAGTGGTGAGGGGGGCGGGGTATTGATCATCTTGGATAGGACAGTCTGGCACCTCCCTTACCACGTCCTGCAGTCTCTGATCATCTCCTGTATCATGTCTGTAGTCTCTGACCATCTCCTGTAGTATGTCTGCAGTCTCTGACCATCTCTTGTATCATGTCTGTAGTCTCTGACCATCTCCTGTAGTATGTCTGCAGTCTCTGACCATCTCTTGTAACATGTCTGCAGTCTCTGACCATCTCCTGTACCATGTCTGCAGTCTCTGACCATCTCTTGTAACATGTCTGCAGTCTCTGACCATCTCCTGTACCATGTCTGCAGTCTCTAACCCTCTCCTGTATCATGTCTGCAGTCTCTGACCATCTTCTGTAGTCATTTGGGGGCAGTCTAGAGCTCCTCTTTAAGTTGTCTGCTGTGTTTACACTTTGCTACATGCAGGGAGTGTTGTCTTGTTTTTAAGAACAGATAAAATTTAAAAAATGGAGTTCTTCTGACTACTTGAATTTTTTGGATGAAAACCGTGCGCAGCAATCGTGATACATCGTGAATCGTGGACCAGATAATCGTAATCGAATCGAATCGTGAGGCCAGTGAAGATGCGCACCCCTAATGCCTTTAGCGCTGGATGTCCAGGAATCTTTATTTGAGTATATTCCTTTTTTGGTACTTAAAACTGGGTTTATCACTTAGGACTATCTTGGTGGGTGTGACGGTACAACACTAGGTTGGTGGCCATCGTTCCCACTATTAGTTTCATTGACCTCTTGCCTCTATGGGTTTTCTCTCTTGATTTCATTTAGCTAAAATGGCGCTGGTAGCGTCAGCTGCTTGAGGCTCAGACTGAGGCTTGGGTGTGTGTGTTGACTATTTATAGCGGTGCATCAGTACGCCGCCCGTGCACCAGGACGACATCAGACTTGTGACAAAACGCGCCAGGAGGAGCAACGTGCTGACATCACCACACTGTTCTACGTCCTGTTTGCACAGGCGTTTGAATTATTGTTGCCGACTGGCTCTTTTATTGCTCTTATTGGAACTTTATAGGCTTTTAACCGTATACTTTTAATGAATAAATTACCACCTGGTTTTACCTATGGCGATTCCCCTCTATTTTGTTTCTGGATTATTTTGACCATTTACATCGAGTGGATTTGAATTTTTGGCTGTTGATCTAGGATAACACCTACAGTCTCTAGGAGTATATGGCCTAACCAGCCTTTGGAGGCATTGGGAGGTTCAAAGGCTGGGTATTAACCACAAGCCCTAAAGCTTGTGCAGCTAGTAAGCTTGCACTCTATGTGGTGGTGGCTTCACAGTGTCCCATAAAGTCACAGGAGACAGTCACCATAATGTGTTGTTACAACTACTCACTTACTTTCCATTTGGAGGACTTTTTAGGACTGTTTACTTTAGTAGATATCATGCACCAATCAATATAATAGTGTTTTATTTTTATTTTTTTTATCTTTTTTACTTTTTTGTTGCTTTATTTATTCACTTGGACCTTTTTGGTTTTATATGCTATTTTTTCATTTAGATATATGGTTTGTGAGCGCAGTTTTGTTTATTTTTACTTTACAGAACTTAGCCAGGTCACTGCTAGACCATTATTCCTAATCATTAATGACAGCTTACTGACCAGAATGGTACCAGCTGACTGGCAGAAAGCTAACATGCCATATTCAAAGAAGGGCTGAGATACATACCTGGTAACTACAGGCCAGTCAGCCTAACATCAATAGTTTGTAAACTATTAAAGGATCTTATCCAAGAGCCCATATCCAAGAATTTACTAATGAAAATACTGTAGTATCATTAGTGGTAACCAGCATGGAAGTATGAAAGATCATTCTTGTCAGAGCAACCTTTTAACATTCTATGAGGAAGTTAGCTGTAATATGGATAGAGGAAGGCCTGTGGATGTAGTATATCTACATTTAGCCAAATCTAGATTTGAAGCAATACCCCATAAAATCTGAATGTACATAGTGAGGTCTCTTGGCATTGTGGCATTGACATTAGTGTATGCACTTGGATAAAAAAAATGATATAGAAGTTGGTATAATAAGCTCAAACTCAGTATTTGCTGATACAAAGCTAAGCAGGGCAATGACTTCACAAAAGGATATTGGGGGGGGGGGGGGGAGCAAACAAATGGCAAATTATGTTGAATGTAGGGAAATATAAAGTATTGCACCTAGTGGCTAAAAATATGAATGCAAGCTACATGCCAGGGGGAGAATCTCTGTGGAATCGAGGATGAAAAAGAATCTTAGGGTGCTTGTAGAGGAAATACTTAGCAGTAGCATGCTATGCCAAGCTGCAGCAAGCAAGGCCAACAACCTATTCGCATGCATGAAAAATGGTATTTACCCAAGAAATAAATCTATAATTCTGCCACTTTGCACTCTGGTTCAGCCACATTTTGAATATGCCATCCAGTTCTGGTCACTACTCCTCATGAAGAAAGGCCTGGAACTGGAGAGAGTATATAGAAGGGCAACAAAACTAATAAGGTAGCTGGAGGATCTCAGTTATGAGGAAATGGTATACACATTAAGCTTATTTACAGAGAAAAGAGATGCTTAAAATGGATGTAAACCCACTCTCATCATTGCTAAACTACTGCCATAGTGCTTATCACTAAGGATATAAATGTCTCCTGCATGTATCCTTACCTGTCAAATATCTCCCCTGTTTCTGTTTGTAGCCCTGCAAAACTCTGGATTCTGTGGGAGGGTCTGTTGTCTGGAGCTCGGTGGGCGGAGTCATGATGTCAGTAGACTCCCCACCCACTTCTACACTCCCCTTGGCAACATATATTTTCTCCTGTGTATTTCTTACACTGAACTTCTGCTGGTCTCTTGGATTATGCCCCATGATCACTAACATCCAGTCAAAACCCAGGAAAGGCATGACATGACTTCAACATGCCCAATCATGCTGAGGTGTGGAGCAGCCAATCCTGGGAGAGCTGGAGAAGAAAGGAGGGGGGATGTGAAGTACACAGAATGCCTCTCTCACGCTCTCATGAAATAAGGAAATCGCCTCTCTGTCACAGCAAGAGGGAAGAACAGACACCTATTTCTCTGTGTGTCCTTTTTTATCTTACTGAAAAAAGATAAGAGGATTGCTCAGAGCTGGATTAACTCTTTGTGGCAAGACTGGGCACAGATGACATGAAATCTTATACTCTAAAAGGTACAAGCCTTAATTGAAAAAAAATTGGGGTTTAAATCCACAGTAAGAGGAGATATGATTGCAATATGTAAATTATCTAAATGATGATTTTAGTATAGGGGGAAACTATTCAGTCCCAGGTCGTTCAAGAGGATATGTGACCACTCAATGAAGTTGGATAAGAAGCAGTTTAAAACGGAGCTCCACCCAAAAGGGGAAGTTTTGCTTTAAGGCCTCGTTCCTCACTCCTCTTAAACAATTGGCACTTTTAACCTCCCTGGCGGTATGATTATGTCAGATTTTAGGTGCTGAAAGTGGTACAATTATTGTGCATGGAAATTTGGCGTTTTTTATTGTAGGCCTGTAATTCTTAGCAATAACACACTTATATCTGTCCAAACCAGAGTCTAGTAGACATCTCTGGTGTCATAAAGTTTGAAACACAAAATCATAAATTATTATATAATAAATAATTATAAATAATTATACAAAATAATATAATAATAATAAAAAATATTCAATAATGTAATCAAATCAAAAACACTGAAATTTGCTCAGTTGCAAAATTGTCGCTGTCATTACTTTTCAGTATTTGATGACGGATCTCCCCACAAATCACTATCGCTCAATTCTGCGACTGATTCTAATTTATTATCGCTGTTTTCTAGGTGCTCTAAAATCACTTTTGATGTAAAGGGACAGTTTTGGTTGCTATGGACAATCTCCAGTTTCCAGGCAGAAAGAACAGTTTTTATAATATAAAACTGCATGCAGGACACTGGAGAAACCACTAGGGACAAAAGGGATGTGAAATAATTACATACAGTAACGTAATCTGTAAGATTACAGTGTACTGTATGTATTGTGTGTGTTTCACTT
Organism: Aquarana catesbeiana; assembly: GCF_042186555.1. Taxonomy (NCBI): domain Eukaryota; kingdom Metazoa; phylum Chordata; class Amphibia; order Anura; family Ranidae; genus Aquarana; species Aquarana catesbeiana. The sequence continues at coordinate 431,503,616 of NC_133327.1, read as the reverse complement.
TTTGAATTTGACGCCGTTCTCCGTCAACGTGCGTTGCAACGCTCGCAGGGAACGGAGCTTGGCTCCATGATAGATCGAGCGGAGGACGAGCTGCTCACAGTGCGGGGAGACATCGCAGGATCCAGGGGACAAGGTAAGTAACCTCTTCCTGGACGCTGCAATGCGATCCTGAGTCTGGCTCTGGGTTACCACTCTTGGTACTGAAATTCCACTCCGAGCCAGACTCTGGAATACCGCCAGGGGGGTTAAGGAGCTGGAGGGAGAAGGTACCAAATTTTGACAGGTACCTGCTTTCCACTTCCGTTCCGAGCGTTGTGATGCTCGGGAATGGAAGTTCTCCTCCCTCCCCCTGCAGTCTTTTGGGACACTGACAGGTCCCAGAAGACTGCATCCACCATTCATGATGCGCAGCATGACTCAAGCATGTGCAATTGTACCCGGCTTTGAAGCCACAAGCTGCCACAGCCGGGTGCCCATAGTGAAGATGCCGGCGCCGGAGACCGAAGACAGCAGGTGAGACCGACTGAGGTGAGCACAACGCTGGATCCTGGGACAGGTCAGTGGCTGGTTTTTAAAAGTTAGCAACTACAGTCTTTGTAGCTGCTGACTTTTATTTTTTCCATAGGTGACTGGATTTCCTCTTTAACCTTCAAACTGCTTAGGGGATTTTTAACTGTGGTACAGAGTGGGGCCATGTCACTGTTAAAATGGAGAAGAATATAACAAAGGATTTGTGAGGTTCTGAACTATTGTTAATGAGAAGAGAAAGTTGTCTTCCTGGTTTTCTCCAGATTCTATAGTTCTGCATCAGAACTTTCAATCTTGTGTCCAGATTTTGCCAGGTGCCTGCAGCCTTTCTGAGCACACAGGTGTGCAGGGTCATTATATACTCATGCCTGAGGATAGCTCAGGGTTCCCAGTTTTGGAGACAGCTCCCAGTGTGGGAGACAGAAGGTCTCACCCAAGGGTGAGAGGTGCCCCAGCCAGGAGTCAAGAGACAGGAGGTTTCACCCAGAGGTGCCCCAGCCAGGAGTCAAGAGACAGGAAATCTCACCCAGAGGTACCCCAGCCAGGAGTCAAGAGACAGGAGGTCTCAATCCGGGGTCAGAGGTGCCCCAGCCAGCAGCCAGGAGACATGAGGTCTCATTCAAAGAGTCAGGTGGGCTCCTACTGGGGGTCAGGAGAAATCTATCCAGAGGCCAGGGTTGTATTATGCAGCAGGGTGCTGTGACTAAAGGTTAAGAGAGTCTGGTTAACTAAACCAGTGAAGCTGGACAACACAGTCAGATGGACTGGTAAGAAAAGCAGCGGTGCTGCCAACAATGAAGCCAGGTGTTTCGGTATTTTCATTTGTTCATATTGATGTGTAAGAACCCCTGCATGGGCAACTGATCTCTATGTGAACTTTTCATTTTATTTAATAAAATTGGGCTGCCATGCCCTTAAATACAGTTTGCACTGGTGCAACTCCTTGAAAAAGCGTCTACCACTTCAGTACAATCTCCTCAATACCATAACTATTAGAACAGTCAGGATGTGGAACTCCCTTCCATGATCAGTGGTGTAAGGGGGAAGGGTTGATAATTTCAAAAAAACTTTTAGATGGGCATCTTAATGAACACAATTTACAGTACAGGTATATGGCAAGTGGTAGAGACATAAACCATACCCACACCCACACAGGGGCTGGATGGGCTGGTGTCTTTATTCAAAAAAAAAAAAATATGAATGCAATCTATACACTGGGGGGAGAACCTCTGGGGGAATCTAGGATGGAAAAGGACCTGGGGGTCCTAGTAGATGATAGGCTCAGCAATGGCATGCAATGCCAAGCTGCTAGTAATAAAGCAAACAGAATATTGGCATGCATTAAAAGGGGGATCAACTCCAGAGATAAAACGATAATTCTCCCACTCTACAAGACTCTGGTCCGGCCGCACCTGGAGTATGCTGTCCAGTTCTGGGCACCAGTCCTCAGGAGGGATGTACTGGAAATGGAGCGAGTACAAAGAAGGGCAACAAAGCTGATAAAGGGTCTGGAGGATCTTAGTTATGAGGAAAGGTTGCGAGCACTGAACTTATTCTCTCTGGAGAAGAGACGCTTGAGAGGGGATATGGTTTCAATTTACAAATACTGTACTGGTGAATAGGGATGAGCTTCGAGTTCGAGTCGAACTCATGTTCGACTCGAACATTGGCTGTTCGCAAGTTCACCGAACAGCGAACAATTTGGGGTGTTCGCGGCAAATTCGAATGCGCGGAACACCCTTTAAAAGTCTATGGGAGAAATCAAAAGTGCTAATTTTAAAGGCTAATATGCAAGTTATTGTCATAAAAAGTGTTTGGGGACCTGGGTCCTGCCCCAGGGGACATGGATCAATGCAAAAAAAAGTTTTAAAAACGGACGTTTTTTCAGGAGCAGTGATTTTAATAATGCTTAAAGTCAATCAATAAAAGTGTAATATCCCTTTAAATTTCGTACCTGGGGGGTGTCTATAGTGTGCCTGTAAAGTGGCGCATGTTTCCTGTGTTTAGAACAGTCTGACAGCAAAATGACATTTTGAAGGAAAAAACTCATTTAAAACTACCCGCGGCTATTGCATTGCCGACAATACACATAGAAGTTCATTGATAAAAACGGCATGGGAATTCCCCAAAGGGGAACCCCGAACCAAAATTAAAAAAAAAAAAATGACGTGGGAGTCCCCCTAAATTCCATACCAGGCCCTTCAGGTCTGGTATGGATATTAAGGGGAACCCCGGCCAAAATTAAAAAAAAAAAATGACGTGGGGTTCCCCCTAAATTCCATACCAGACCCTTCAGGTCTGGTATGGATTTTAAGGGGAACCCCGCGCCAAAAAAAAAAACGGCGTGGGGTCCCCCCAAAAATCCATACCAGACCCTTATCCGAGCACGCAACCTGGCAGGCCGCAGGAAAAGAGGGGGGGATGAGAGTGCGGCCCCCCTCCCTCCTGAACCGTACCAGGCCACATGCCCTCAACATTGGGAGGGTGCTTTGGGGTAGCCCCCCAAAACACCTTGTCCCCATGTTGATGAGGACAAGGGCCTCATCCCCACAACCCTGGCCGGTGGTTGTGGGGGTCTGCGGGCGGGGGGCTTATCGGAATCTGGAAGCCCCCTTTAACAAGGTGACCCCCAGATCCCGGCCCCCCCCTGTGTGAAATGGTAAGGGGGTACATAAGTACCCCTACCATTTCACGAAAAAAGTGTCAAAAATGTTAAAAATGACAAGAGACAGTTTTTGACAATTCCTTTATTTAAATGCTTCTTCTTTCTTCTATCTTCCTTCATCTTCTGGTTCTTCTGGCTCTTCTGGTTCTTCCTCCGGCGTTCTCGTCCAGCATCTCCTCCGCGGCATCTTCTATCTTCTTCTCCTCGGGCCGCTCCGCACCCATGGCATAGGGGGGAGGCTCCCGCTCTTCTCTTCTTCTTTTCTTCTCTTCTTCTCTTCTTCATTTTCTTCTCCGGGCCGCTCCGCAATCCATGCTGGCATGGAGGGAGGCTCCCGCTGTGTGACGGCGCTCCTCGTCTGACAGTTCTTAAATAACGGGGGGGGCGGGGCCACCCGGTGACCCCGCCCCCCTCTGACGCACGGTGACTTGACGGGACTTCCCTGTGACGTCACGGGGAATGCCACAGGGAAGTCCCGTCAAGTCACCGTGCGTCAGAGGGGGGCGGGGTCACCGGGTGCCCCCCCCGTTATTTAAGAACTGTCAGACGAGGAGCGCCGTCACACAGCGGGAGCCTCCCTCCATGCCAGCATGGATTGCGGAGCGGCCCGGAGAAGAAAATGAAGACGAGAAGAAGAGAAGAAAAGAAGAAGAGAAGAGCGGGAGCCTCCCCCCCATGCCATGGGTGCGGAGCGGCCCAAGGAGAAGAAGATAGAAGACGCCGCGGAGGAGATGCTGGACGAGAACGCCGGAGGAAGAACCAGAAGAACCAGAAGAACCAGAAGATGAAGGAAGATAGAAGAAAGAAGAAGCATTTAAATAAAGGAATTGTCAAAAACTGTCTCTTGTCATTTTTAACATTTTTGACACTTTTTTCGTGAAATGGTAGGGGTACTTATGTACCCCCTTACCATTTCACACAGGGGGGGGGCGGGATCTGGGGGTCACCTTGTTAAAGGGGGCTTCCAGATTCCGATAAGCCCCCCGCCCGCAGACCCCCACAACCACCGGCCAGGGTTGTGGGGATGAGGCCCTTGTCCTCATCAACATGGGGACAACGTGTTTTGGGGGGCTACCCCAAAGCACCCTCCCAATGTTGAGGGCATGTGGCCTGGTACGGTTCAGGAGGGAGGGGGGGGCCGCACTCTCGTCCCCCCCTCTTTTCCTGCGGCCTGCCAGGTTGCGTGCTCGGATAAGGGTCTGGTATGGATTTTTGGGGGGACCCCACGCCGTTTTTTTTTTTTTTTGGCGCGGGGTTCCCCTTAAAATCCATACCAGACCTGAAGGGTCTGGTATGGAATTTAGGGGGAACCCCACCTCATTTTTTTTTTAAATTTTGGCCAGGGTTCCCCTTAATATCCATACCAGACCTGAAGGGCCTGGTATGGAATTTAGGGGGACCCCCACGTCATTTTTTTTTTTAATTTTGGTTCGGGGTTCCCCTTTGGGGAATTCCCATGCCGTTTTTATCAATGAACTTCTATGTGTATTGTCGGCAATGCAATAGCCGCGGGTAGTTTTAAATGAGTTTTTTCCTTCAAAATGTCATTTTGCTGTCAGACTGTTCTAAACACAGGAAACATGTGCCCCTTTACAGGCATACTATAGACACCCCCCAGGTACGAAATTTAAAGGGATATTACACTTTTATTGTTTGACTTTAAGCATTATTAAAATCACTGCTCCTGAAAAAACGGCCGTTTTTAAAACTTTTTTTTGCATTGATCCATGTCCCCTGGGGCAGGACCCAGGTCCCCAAACACTTTTTATGACAATAACTTGCATATAAGCCTTTAAAATTAGCACTTTTGATTATTCATGTTCGTGTCCCATAGACTTTAACGGTGTTCGCATGTTCGAACGAACTTTTTTCCTGTTCGCATGTTCTGGTGCGAACCGAACAGGGGGGTGTTCGGCTCATCCCTACTGGTGACCCCACAATAGGGATAAAACTTTTTCGCAGAAGAGAGTTTAATAAGACTCGTGGCCACTCATTACAATTAGAAGAAAAGAGGTTTAACCTTAAACTACGTAGAGGGTTCTTTACTGTAAGAGCGGCAAGGATGTGGAATTCCCTTCCACAGGCGGTGGTCTCAGCGGGGAGCATTGATAGCTTCAAGAAACTATTAGATAATCACCTGAATGACCGCAACATACAGGGATATGTAATGTAATACTGACACATAATCACACACATAGGTTGGACTTGATGGACTTGTGTCTTTTTTCAACCTCACCTACTATGTAACTATGTAACTATGTAACCTTACCAACTATATAACTATGCAATACGTTCTTGCTGTTCAGCAGAGTTGAATGAATGACTTTTGGGCCCAAGCCGTATTCTTTCAAGCTTTTCTAGTGGGCATATCCTTATGAATTCCAGGCCAAATTTGGAGTAATGTGGCAGTTACGTATATGGTAAATTATAAAGGTATGAGTAGAACTCTTTAAAGGTGTTTGTGATATCCTTTGCAAGTGTCTACTTGACACCTGTACTATTATAGGTCTATTACACTGATTAGCATATTCATACAAGTTCCATTTACATTTCATGAGAGCATTTTTTGTCTTAAAAAGGTGTGAGCGGCTAACAGCAATGGTGCAGGATAAAATGAAATTGTTTAATAAAGTATGGGATCCATGGATCAGATACCTGACAAATGATCCCAGGGCAATCACAAACTAGGACCCCTCTTGAAGGACTGGTCTAGAGCGTGGGGCCTCCACCCCCCCCTCTCTCCGACCCTCCCCGCCCAACTCTACCCCCCACTAATTCTGAACCCTTCCCCTTTCCTTCTTTCGGGACTTACCCCCTTTCTTCTCTTAGCAAGACACTAACCTAATTAGGTCTGGAGGGGGCCCCCTGAGACTTGGGAGGCCAGACACCCCCCAACAGATGGAAGGGGAGCTGGTGTTTCCCAGGGGATGGGCGGTACTCCGAGGTACACAGTAGGAAATGTTCTATACACCACAAGCACTAGAACAAATAAGGTACAGTCCATATCAGTACAGGTTTATTGATTTTGAAAAAATGAGAGGTGGACTCCTAGTACATTTTATATATGAAGTTCAATGGTTACTGTGTAATTCTCAATGTAAAGTCGAGATCTTTGTTATTGTTCTATGAAAATTTAAAAAAACTATTGAAACTAAAAAGGTGTGAGGAGGAATCCAGCCGAGGAATCAGAAGCAGGCTAAAGTTCCCTCCCAGAAGTAGCAAACCTTCCTGGAATCCATGCAGTGATTTCAAAATGCACTCCAGAAATGTAACCCGTCAGGCTGGGTATGTACACATTAACCAGTGTTAGTATTTGACAAATGAGTATGTCCTTAAAAAATAGGAAACACCCCTCTTTCCCTTCCATCAAGTCAGTCAGGGACGGTAGGACTGAACTAGTTTTTTTAAGTACATCATACACATTTACAATACATCCATATGTACCTGGCGCACCTGCTTGGCTCATGGCTCTTTCCCCCCTCCCCCACCCTATCACTCCCCTCCCCCCCATCCTCTGAGAAATAAATTAAACTAAATAAATGAAAGAAAATTAAAAAAGAAAAAAGTTTTGCTTCCATAGTGTTATTGACTGCCATATTGAATGACAATATTTTGGACACAGGATAAGGGAAAGAATGCCTTTCACTGTTAAGGTGAAATGAATCCATCCACTCCAGATTTTATGGAAACAGGCTTATTTACCAATGCTGTAAGCTCCTCCATATGCATTATCTCATTCACTGCTTTAATCCAGTGCCTCACCGTTGGTGGAGAGGACTTCCAATGTGCCAGTATACAGGCCCTCGCTGCGTTAAGGAGGTATCTTACCACTGATTGGCGATATCTACCCCTTGAGAGGGCTGAGATGTAACAAACAGGCTGCTGGGTCCTGATCAATGGAGAGACGAGAAGTATCTTTAATCAAAGTGCACACCCCTTTCCATTAGGGGCGAATTCTGGGACATGTTAAAAAAATATGAAAAAGTGTTCCCCTTTCTTCTCTGCATCTCCAACAAATAGGGTCAGCATTAGATAATATTTGGTGCAGCTTCTCTGGAGATAACATTTGGTGCAGCTTCTCTGGAGATCTATACCATCTAGTCAAAAGCTTGTACCCTGCTTCCTGCAGTTTCGAAGAGATAAAAGATTTATGCATGAAATAATAGATACAGTCTCTTTGATCAGCTGAGAATCTTTTATTCAAATCTTTTTCCCAAGCAGACATTAAAAAGGGAACATGTGAATCAGATGGTGCTATTAATACAGTGTACTCCTTGGATAGTCCCTGCCATACTAGCCGGCCCTCTACACACAACCACTCAAAACTACTGGGCGAATCTAAAAATTCTGGACCCTGCGGTAGTGAATTAAGATGTCAATAAAGATGGTGTAAGCATGGATTGTAAATCCCTTATGGCTTTCCAACCATTTGAGTCTGAAAATCTCACAGTCGGAATTTACCTACCTCTAAGAACAGATGTAATATGGGATCAGTCAACCCTGGTGGAAAATCAGGGTTTCCTATAAGGTCTGCTTCACACCGATGCATTTTTAGTGCTTTTTGCATTTTGCAGATTTTCACTACAGTCCATTCAAAAAGGTTTCCTATGGAACAGGTTCTCTAGTGCAAATTTGCAAAATGCAAAAAGCATTATAAATGCATAGATGTGAATCAGGCCCTACTGGCATAAAAAATAATGATGTTATCGGATTTAACCCTCTAGATTTTAATGAGCGGACTACTTTAAACGTAGTACCTAGAATAGTGGCAAGAACATGCAACAAGGTGCATTTGGGGGATACCCCCTTGGACTTTAAATGGCAGAGGAGAGTAATAAGAAGTAGAATATGTAAAAAAGGCACAAGCATGCCAACTTTATTGATATACAAAAATAGAAAAATATATTGTGTGTAAACACAATTCATTTAAAAAGTATAAACAATACACCAATGAATCATCGTCAACAAGACATATTTATGTATAGAATACCCAAAGCTAATAATCCGAGATACTGCTCAAAATGAACTGAGATCAGTCAAATAGATTTGTAGCATACATTACATCCCCACATGTTTCAGAAATTCACATTGGTACATATTTTTTTTTCATCTGGGGAGGTTTGTAGTTGGGTAAATAATTTTCATATCTGTAACATAGATATATATATATATAGTAATGTTTGCACAGTAATATGAGAAAAGCATCGAAAAACTATGGTATCTCTGAAACGTTTTTCTCCATAGTATAAAATAACAAGACCAAAAGTACTTACATATGTTAGATTCACTGAGAGTTACAAAAATAAAAACAGCAGCGGAGAGTACATGCTGGCTGCATAGGTCCACACACACACGACAGGAATAGTTAATCGTGTGTCCACAAGCCGGTCACTGGGACGCATCCACAAGAGACACCTGGTATACCAACAGCGGCAAAGTTTTCACTGTAGGGACAATTAGGACAAGAAGGCCATTAAGTCAATCCTCCTCTTGTCAGGGTACATGGTTTTAAACAAAGTCAAAAAGTATAATAATATTGACAGACAAAGAAACAAAGGCTTAATATGCCTGTTGTAGCTATTGTAGTTACCTTAAATTAAGGCTGTGAAAGGTGCTGACATCGGGGCGGCAGCCAGTGGACTGACAAACGCCAGCCTAATGTCAGCACTTACATACCCAATCTGACTGGCGTAGTCCAATCAGATTGTCTGTTCTGCCTAATCAGTTGTATAACAAACAGCTGACTGCGGAACGCAGAGTGTCTCCCCGAGACGGAGGCATGTGGTGCAGCCACGCCCCGAAGGGTGTGACGGTGTCACGTGTCGCTGCGTCACTGGCGGGAAGAGGTTCCCTGCTCATCAAAGGGAAGTGACGGCATAGACACATGAGAGCTCCTTCTAACACAGAGTAACTAGGTGGAGACAAAAAACATTTCGTCATCCGCCTGCCCTACGCTGGTGGAGCTTACCCGCTGGGTGTCTGTGTGCAAGCGAAGCGGTGTGGGGACGGTCGCTCCCTGAAAAGAAGTGAGTTAACATAGGTAATCCATTGTTTCCTTGTGGGCACTGTAGATGCCATCCAATATCTAGCTATAAGTTTTCTAGCCAGATATAACAGTCTGGTTATCATGTAATACATTTCCCTCGGGAACATCTCTTCATCAATTGCCTCTAGTAAGTACACCAGGGGGTTCAGGGGTATCACTATCTGAGCTAGTCTAGAGATATATTGAGATATTTCCGCCCGATATCGGTGGAGTTTGGGACATCTCCAAAATAGATGTATAAAGTTCCCCTAGTGCGCTCTACATTTTGGGCAGAGAGAAGAGTCTCTTATGCCCTAACCATGCAGTTTTATGGGTGTTCTGTAGGCTCTATGTAGAATAAACAGTTGCGAGAGTTTGTGAGAGTCTGAGACCGAAGTTGCAGGTATAAAGCCATGCCCCACTGATCCCCACCTATATCGCCAATATCTTCCACCCACTTAGTTCTGCATTTAAAAGAGGCGTGGTCCTGAATAGAGGATGGCAATTCTGCATATATCTTAGATATCAGTCCCTTCAGGGTGTCTGCTTGGAGGACTTCCATGAGCAGAGAAGAGGATGATATAACTAAGGAGTGTGCTTGATGCTGTGCCCGCAGGGCATGTCCAAGTTGAAGATATTTATAAAATCCGCTAGAGGTGAGCTGGAATTCTGTGCATAGCTGTTCATATGTTTTTAGAAGGGTTCCCTCATAAAGTTGAGGGAAGAACCATATCCCCTGTTGCCTCCAGGGAGAGAATTCCTGTAATTCTAGTAATTCTGGATACCTGGGGTTGTTCCATAAGGGTGTAAAGGGCAGTGGGCCCTTAATAGCCAGGGCTTTTAGGAATTCCTTCCATATTTTCCTAATGAGGTCACCGGTTGGGGCCGGGGTTAGGACACTTGGTAGATCCATCTCCATATGGGAGGCGTATTTTAATGTGTGGTAAGACATAGTTACCAATTTAGCTACGGGGTTCTCACCTACATCCTGCCCCCACCCCGCCAGCTGCTGAATTTGTGCAGCCAAAAAATACATTTTAGGGTGTGGTACTGCCAGTCCTCCTCGGTCTTTTCCGTATTGTAATGTGGTTAGACTAATTCTAGCTTTTTTTCCATATTAAGTCTCGCATTAAAGAATCAATGTGTTTGAACCATTTATTTGAGATCCACATAGGGGAGTTGTGAAAGATATACAAAAGCTGAGGTGCCCATAACATTTTAATTAGGTTCACTCTACCTACCATCGACAGAGGAAGCTTACACCAGCTAGTGCATTTGTCTTTCTGTCTGTTTAAGAGTGGGCCCAGGTTCAGCCGCAAGTAGTCGGCTGGATCCGGTGTATCACTCCCAGGTAGGGATGAGCTTCGAGTTCGAGTCGAACTCATGTTCGACTCGAACATTGACTGTTCGCAAGTTCGCCGAACAGCGAACAATTTGGGGTGTTCGCGGCAAATTCGAATGCCGCGGAACACCCTTTAAAAGTCTATGGGAGAAATCAAAAGTGCTAATTTTAAAGGCTAATATGCAAGTTATTGTCATAAAAAGTGTTTGGGGACCCAGGTCCTGCCCCAGGGGACATGGATCAATGCAAAAAAAAGTTTTAAAAACGGACGTTTTTTCAGGAGCAGTGATTTTAATAATGCTTAAAGTCAAACAATAAAAGTGTAATATCCCTTTAAATTTCGTACCTGGGGGGTGTCTATAGTATGCCTGTAAAGGGGCACATGTTTCCTGTGTTTAGAACAGTCTGACAGCAAAATGACATTTTGAAGGAAAAAACTCATTTAAAACTACCCGCGGCTATTGCATTGCCGACAATACACATAGAAGTTCATTGATAAAAACGGCATGGGAATTCCCCAAAGGGGAACCCCAAACCAAAATTAAAAAAAAAAAAAATGACGTGGGAGTCCCCCTAAATTCCATACCAGGCCCTTCAGGTCTGGTATGGATATTAAGGGGAACCCCGGCCAAAATTAAAAAAAAAAAATGACGTGGGGTTCCCCCTAAATTCCATACCAGACCCTTCAGGTCTGGTATGGATTTTAAGGGGAACCCCGCGCCAAAAAAAAAAAAAAAAACGGCGTGGGGCCCCCCAAAAATCCATACCAGACCCTTATCCGAGCACGCAACCTGGCAGGCCGCAGGAAAAGAGGGGGGGACGAGAGTGCGCCCCCCCCCCTCCTGAACCGTACCAGGCCACATGCCCTCAACATTGGGAGGGTGCTTTGGGGTAGCCCCCCAAAACACCTTGTCCCCATGTTGATGAGGACAAGGGCCTCATCCCCACAACCCTGGACGGTGGTTGTGGGGGTCTGCGGGTGGGGGGCTTATCGGAATCTGGAAGCCCCCTTTAACAAGGGGACCAGCAGATCCCGGCCCCCCCCCTGTGTGAAATGGTAAGGGGGTACTTACCCCTACCATTTCACTAAAAAACTGTCAAAAATGTTAAAAATGACAAGAGACAGTTTTTGACAATTCCTTTATTTAAATACTTTTTCTTTCTTCTATCTTCCTTCATCTTCTGGTTCTTCTGGCTCTTCTGGTTCTTCCTCCGGCGTTCTCGTCCAGCATCTCCTCCGCGGCGTCTTCTATCTTCTTCTCCTCGGGCCGCTCCGCACCCATGGCATGGGGGGAGGCTCCCGCTCTTCTCTTCTTCTTCATCTTCTTCTCTTCTTCTCTTCTTCTCTTCTTCATTTTCTTTTTCGGGCCGCTCCGCATCCATGCTGGCATGAAGGGAGGCTCCCGCTGTGTGACGGCGCTCCTCGTCTGACAGTTCTTAAATAACGGGGGGCGGGGCCACCTGGTGACCCCGCCCCCCTCTGACGCACGGGACATGACGGGACTTCCCTGTGGCATTCACCGTGACGTCACAGGGAAGTCCCGTCAAGTCACTGTGCGTCAGAGGGGGGCGGGGTCACCGGGTGGCCCCGCCCCCCGTTATTTAAGAACTGTCAGACGAGGAGCGCCGTCACACAGCGGGAGCCTCCTTTCATGCCAGCATGTGTGCGGAGCGGCCCGGAGAAGAAAATGAAGAAGAGAAGAAGAGAAGAAGAGAAGAAGATGAAGAAGAAGAGAAGAGCGGGAGCCTCCCCCCATGCCATGGGTGCGGAGCGGCCCGAGGAGAAGAAGATAGAAGACGCCGCGGAGGAGATGCTGGACGAGAACGCCGGAGGAAGAACCAGAAGAGCCAGAAGAACCAGAAGATGAAGGAAGATGAAGGAAGATAGAAGAAAGAAGAAGTATTTAAATAAAGGAATTGTCAAAAACTGTCTCTTGTCATTTTTAACATTTTTGACAGTTTTTTAGTGAAATGGTAGGCCCTTACCATTTCACATAGGGGGGGCCGGGATCTGGGGGTCCCCTTGTTAAAGGGGGCTTCCAGATTCCGATAAGCCCCCCGCCCGCAGACCCCCACAACCACCGGCCAGGGTTGTGGGGATGAGGCCCTTGTCCTCATCAACATGGGGACAAGGTGTTTTGGGGGGCTACCCCAAAGCACCCTCCCAATGTTGAGGGCATGTGGCCTGGTACGGTTCAGGAGGGGGGGGGCGCACTCTCGTCCCCCCTCTTTTTCTGCGGCCTGCCAGGTTGCGTGCTCGGATAAGGGTCTGGTATGGAATTTAGGGGGAACCCCACGTCATTTTTTTTTTTTAATTTTGGCCGGGGTTCCCCTTAATATCCATACCAGACCTGAAGGGCCTGGTATGGAATTTAGGGGGACCCCCCCACGTCATTTTTTTTTTTTTTAATTTTGGTTCTGGGTTTCCCTGGGGGGAATTCCCATGCCGTTTTTATCAATGAACTTCTATGTGTATTGTCGGCAATGCAATAGCCGCGGGTAGTTTTAAATGTGTTTTTTCCTTCCAAATGTCATTTTGCTGTCAGACTGTTCTAAACACAGGAAACATGCGCCCCTTTACAGGCATACTATAGACACCCCCCAGGTACGAAATTTAAAGGGATATTACACTTTTATTGTTTGACTTTAAGCATTATTAAAATCACTGCTCCTGAAAAAACGGCCGTTTTTAAAACTTTTTTTTGCATTGATCCATGTCCCCTGGGGCAGGACCCAGGTCCCCAAACACTTTTTATGACAATAACTTGCATGTTAGCCTTTAAAATTAGCACTTTTGATTATTCATGTTCGTGTCCCATAGACTTTAACGGTGTTCCCGTGTTCGAACGAACTTTTTTCCTGTTCGCATGTTCTGGTGCGAACCGAACAGGGGGGTGTTCGGCTCATCCCTACTCCCAGGTATTTAAAGCTGCTTGCTATGGTCATTTGGTTTGCTCCTGTGGGTAGAGGTGCCATCAGGGGTCTATGGGCATCAATATTGACTTGGACAAGTTTATAGTAAAACCAGAGAACCTGCTAAAATCTGTGATAATCCCCATTACTGTTCGCAAGGAGGCCACTGTGTCTTCCAGGTAAATAAGTGCATCATCTGCATAAAGGGATATCTTATCTTTGAGCGGGCCTCTGCGGAACCCCACAACCTCTGGTGTGTTGCGGATCAAAATGGCTAAGGGTTCTTAGCCATAGCGAACAGTAATGGGGATAATGGGCATCCCTGGTGCATGCCCCTGTGCAGATTAAAAGATGGGGAAATATTGTTAATAATACGTAGTCTATTGCTATGTTTTGAATATAGGACCGTGGGGCCCCCTCTAATGCTTCGGTTAGTTCCATCAGGGTAATTGGAGAGTTCAGCGTGTCCCTCTCAGCATCAGTTAGCTGGGGAAAGGGACAGGCCTGCAGGAATAATGTTAAATCAGATGGAGCATATCTAACTTTAGAGGCATAAAGGTCATTGGAAAACTGGTGAAAATCATTTAATATGTCATGGTTAACAGTGTGTATTTCCCCTGTTGTGGAACGTATAGATGTAATAATAGAGGAGTCCCGTTGCTCCCTGGCCACCAGTGCCAGGAGATGCCCGGTGTTTTCCCCTTCTTCAAAATAGCTTTGTTGGAGAAAGTATCTCCTCTTCTGCTGCAGACAAAGATTGAGCCTGAGTCCAAGCTTCATGGTTGGAGTGGGAAGGGTCAGTGATCAACACCTGTTCCCTGCTCTGCATCTCAGTCCTCACTCTATCCTCCCAGTCCCTGGAGCAATTCTTAATGCCTGTAATCTCCCAAATGAGGCGGCCCCTCAGGAATCCCTTGAGTGAGTCCCATATCACTGCTGCGCTGGCAGAGTGTCTGTTAAATGACAGGAACTCCTTCAATGCACCTGGGATGCCATCAAAGGTGGGAATAGTGTCAGCCAAAAGGGGCTTACTCTCCATAGTGGACGGCCCGAGGAGGCTGTGACATCCAGCCTTACCCAGAATGGGGAGTGATCAGACAGGAGACACGGCTCATAGGCCGAGTCCCGAACCTGTTATAGAATCATACCACTGCCCAACCCCAGGTCAATGCGTGAGAGTCCACCATGTGTGGCCGAGTAGCAGGAGTAGCAACGGTCAGTGGTATGTCTCTTTCGCCACACATCATGGAGTCCCAGTTCATTAATCAGGAATGCAAAGGCAGTCTTACCCATAGTGGGTCTAGTGAGTCTGGGCGTTATGGTCATCCTGTCCACGTGTGAATCCAGAGTGTTGTTAAAGTCTCCCAACGCCATTACCGGTAGATTAGGGTGCAGTGCCATAAATTGAGCTAGGCTCTTGAGGGGGATCACAGAAAATGATGGGGGGATATATATTGCAGCAATAATACATCTAGATCCATTTAACTTGCATAATAAGAAGACAAATCTGCCCTCTGTCAATCTGCTGTTGAATGTATTTGAAGGAAACAGTGGCTGAGATCAACACGCTGACCCCTCTGGAGTAGGAGGAGTGTGTGGAATGAAATTGTGTTGGGAATTTGCAGGATCGCAGCAGATGGACACAGTCAGGTTGCAGATGCATCTCTTGGAGACACACCAAATGAGGTTGCAGTCTGCTAAAATACTTAAATATTGCATTTCTCCTAACTTTATCCCCCATGCATCTTATATTCCATGACAGGAGTAATAAGCCCTTAGCAACTGTATTTGTCATTATTCATATTGTTAGATAGGGAGAGGAAGCCTGCAGGCCCCCCTCCTCCATGTAAGATATGAAATACATATACAATATGAAATACAATAAACATGTATTTCACACATGTATTGTAAACATGTATTAATCTAGTCCTTAGATAAATGAACATGTAAAAAATGTTTAAGCATGATAGCCATACCAGACAGGCAGAGGTAAGGCTTTTACACGATCTATTGGATGCTTTGAGTATGACCAGCAATGTTCAGATCATCAAATGTGCCACCTGTGGAGAGAAAGGTTTCAAGGGGAGAGAGAGAGAGAGAGTTTCACCCAGATTAGGTCTATGTTAGTGCAGTCTGTGGCCAAGAGGGCCCAAATAAGAACCAAATGGGACCCCCAGAAACACGGGGGGCAGGGTCCGCTCAGGACCATCTTGTGGGGGCACAATAGCAGCCTCATGGCTAGTAACCAGGTTGTGCTGTAGAACCAAAACACAGTTAAAACAGTGTGCAGCAACTATGTGCAACTTGGGAAATTTAAGCTGCAAGAGCTCTCTCAGCTGGGTAGCACTGAAAGCACCATAAGGAAAATAGTAGGGAGCTGCTGTCATCTTGGTGAAGCTAAGGTGGTTGCTGTTAGGTACCTGGTAGATGAGCCTGACTGGTAGGAGAAGACCCCTCTTACAACGTTGGTTCAGGAGCCACTGGAGTGGGAACAGTGGTCTCGTGAGCACAGTGGGTAGGAGTGCCTGGTGAAGGTGTTTCAAAGGCCGACACGGCAGCTGAGTAGAGATCCTTCAGGGATGGCTGAGCTGTAGATGCTGGCAGGCAGAAGAGGATCAGCAGACTGGCAGGTAGGAGGTACTGAAGCAGCAACACCTGGAGCTGGATGAGAAGGCCGGAATGCAGCAATACAAGGCACAGGCAAAGGCAGAGTCAGACAGTCCGGATTGGCTGGAGATCAGGCAGATAATGCAAATGGATAATGACAGAGTAGTCAGGCAAGCAGGGGTTCGGCAGCAGGTCACAGGAAGATAGCAGAGTCGGGCAGGCCGGGTCGGATTGGAGATAATAGAAGAGTCAGACGTAGCCGGGTCGATAACAGTAATAACAATCAGCAGGCAGATACAAGAACACAGGTACGGAGCTGCAGATGAATAGCACCTTGGCGCCAAACAGCGCTAACACGCACGGGCACGCACGCGCACAGGAGCGAGACGGTGCACACCAGTGGGAGAATTCTGCTGTGTGACTCTGGACAGACCCTGCGCATGCATATTCCCTTGAAAGGCACTGGCACGTCCCTGACAGTTGCTGTGCGAGGTGTCCCTCTTCTCTGTCAGGCCAGTGCAATGTAGATACAGGATTCTCAAAGAGGTGTGTTACCATTGGTGATGACCTTTAATTTTGCAGGATAAAGCATGAAGTATTGTATGTTGAGGGTGCGTAATCTTTTCTTTATGTCCATAAATTTAGATCTTTGCCTCTGTACCTCCACCAAGAAATCAGGGAACATTGAGACCCTCACATTATCAATTTTCAGGGTACCGGCTGCTCTAGCTTGTTCAGTATGGCGTCTCGGTCTTTATAGTTCAGTAGACAAAACAAAAATAAATGCGGCGGGGCACCTTGTGGCGGGGGCCTTGCAGGGACCCTATGAGCCCTCTCCACCACAAACATTGAGGAAAAAGCATCCCAGCCAAATGTGTCTGTGAGCCATGCTTCAATGAAAGCCATGGGGTTTTTACCCTTTGCCCTTTCTGGGATTCCCACTGCGCGAAAGTTATTTCTGCAAAGGCTATTCTCCATGTCCTCTAAATGGAACGCATTGGCAGAGGCCACTGATTGTATGTGTCTGACATCCCTCTGTAATGGCTGCCATTCATCCTCTAGTGTGCTGAGGCGACCCTCCAGAGCAGAGGTGCGCTCTCGCAATTTCTGCATGTCATGTCTGATTAGGGATATTTCAGCCTTCATACCCTTCACCTCCCCTGTTAAATCTGCAATGGAGGAGCTGCATGTAGTCACAGCAATCAGTATGTCACTTAATGTAGGCTCCGGCTCAGCTCCATCCTGCTGGGACAGCGCCGCCATGTTAAAGGCCTGAGGCCCAGTACTCACATGGGTTGAGGCCTGTGTATCATCCAGCAGCCTAGGGAAGCCATCCAATGATCCCATGTCTGTCTCGATGTGTACTTCCCCTGGGTCCAGCAGCTTGGAGGATGACAGATCCTTTTTGGAGAGGCTTTTGCCAAACATGCGATGTGTGGCCTCCTTTGCCGAACGAGGCGGGAGGGTGCCATCATGGTAGGTGTGTGAGTGTCTGGCAGTATTTTAAGTCCCGCTCCTCGTTTGAACATGATAGCTCGGCAATATACCCAACCGAGAGGTTCTGCGGAGTCCGATGGCGGGTGTCCTGTGTCTGTGCTGTGAAGGATGGCAGTGCTGTGAGCAGGATTGTGCAGGATGGTCAGCGGAGCTAGCTCCAGCACGTCTTACTGCATGCCATGCGTGTGATTTTGCATAATTCATTTTATAATTTGACATTTATGCAAACATGTCTATTTCTCTCAATAAATTGGGTAAGGTTAGTTCTAGACTGGCAACAAAAAATAGTAGATCATCTGGATATGCAGCGACTTTGTGAGACACTTTCCCTACCTTTACGCCTGTTATATCTGGGTTGGTTCTAATACATCATAACAATGGCTCCAAGGTAAGTATAAAAATAAATAATGAAAGGGGGCAGCCCTGATGGGTACCATTAGCCGATGCACCATTGGCTTTAACTGCTGCTGTTGCATAATCGTACAGGGAATCTATCCATTTCATCACATTTGCCCCAATCCCATTGTATTGGAGAGTGCACCTCATAAACCTCCAGTTTACTTTATCAAATGCCTTCTTAGCATCTGTGGCGAGAAGGAGTGCAGAACATGAAGCGGAACTTCAGAGGTGAATAAGATTAAGGGCCTTGATGGTATTGTCCCTTGCGTCTCTGCCCGATTTATCTAAATGAATGATTCTCTTTAAATACTGAAGTAATCTCAATGCCAATATTTTTGTAAACAATTTCAAATCCGTATTAAGGAGATAAATTGGTCTATAGCTGGCACAGAGCAAGGGATCCTTATCAGGCTTTAAAAGTACAGTTATATGAGTGTGAGAGGTGTCCTTCAGGATAGGATTACCCTGTAATATAGAATTGAAAGCATACGTAAATTCTGTAGCCAGGATTTGCCTAAACATCTTATAATAAAAGGAGGTAAGACCTGGTGCCTTACCTACTGGCAGACTTTTAAGAGTCAGGGCAAAATCCTCTTCTGAGATGGGTTTATTAAGCATTTCTCTTTCCACCTCCAGTAGTTGTGGAAGAGGAGATTCAGCCAAATACTTATTTATTAAGGTCATCTTTTTGTGCTGCAGAAAGATGAGGCATTGAGTCTGTTAAATTGTATAACCCTGAATAGAAATCTTTAAAGCTATTTGCTATATCTGTTGGTTTTTGTGTTTGACACCATGATAGACATTGAAAAATTTTCTAGAAAGCTTAACATAAAAACATTTTTTTGGAAGCCAAGTCTGAAGCAATTCAGGCTACACAAACCACTTATGAGCATAGTGGTTTGAAGAATAAATCCACGTTCAACCCAAAACCATATAGTCATAAATACATTGATGTTTTCAAAAACATGGTACAGGAAGATGTTAGGAAAATAAAAAGTGACAGAAAGAGGAAAACTAAATCAGTATGGGAAGCCATTAAAAAACTAGAAAAAAAGAAAGGAATAGTTATCAGGCCTGCTGATACGGAGGGAGGATTGGTAGTTTTGAAAAAATCAGATTATATAGCGGAAATTAATAGGATTCTGAAAGATAAAGACACTTATGTCAGACTACCTGGGGACCTTAGTCTTAAATTGAAAAAAACTAGAAGATTGGTTAAAAAAGGATATGAATAAAAATATTTTGGATAAGAAAGAAGCTAAATACCTAAATCTTAATGCATAAGAACAAGACAACCCCACCTGGGAGACCATTCATTAGTGGGATTAATTCTTTGTATTCTAGGATTGGAGAATATTTGGACACTTTTTTTCAGTCACTGGCATCTAAAGGGAAGGCTTTTTTGAAAAATGGGAAGGATCTAAAGGGACTATTGGGAGATGTTTGTGTTGATGGACCGACTCTATTGGTAACAGCGGATGTTGAGTCCCTCTACATGAACATTAGGCAAACTGATGCCTTAGATGCAGTGAGAGGGTCTCTGCATAACTATACACAGCTTAAATGAGCTCAGATTACATTTTTGATTGAAGGACTCAAGATAGCTATGTCCAACAACTATTTTTGGTATGGGGTGATTTTTTCAACAAAATCAAGGGTGTTGTCATGGGGGCCAAATATGCTCCAAGTGTGGCTAATATCTTTCTGAATAAATGGGAGGACAAGGAGATTTTCAAGAAGGATTGGCCTCAGTTGAGGTTATTTTGAAGGTATATTGATGACCTGTTCTTCATATGGGAGGGGTCTGTTGAAGAACTTAACAGATTCATGACCCATATGAATGACAACTGGTATGGAATTAAACTTACCAGTAAATGGACTTATGAGGAAATACAATACCTCAATTTGGAAAAATTCAAGAAAGAAAACAAGCTTTACACTAGAACATTCTTTAAGGAAGTTGACAAAAATGGATACATATCCACCCGCAGTTACCATCACCCTGGATGGATTAAGGCCATCCCGAAAGGACAATTTATCAGGATCAGAAGAAATTGTGATCTTGATGAAGATTATTGGGTCCAATCTGAGGTGTTGTTGAAGAGGTTCCTCAAAAAGGGATACAAACACTCTGATCTTCAGAAGGTCAGGATGGAGGTATCCAACATAAATAGAGAAGATTTAAGAGAAAAAAAAGTCTAGTAAAGAGAACAAGTATGAGGCAGCTTTTGTTACTGGTTTCATTTTAGACTACAAAAAGGTTGAAAAATCACTTACAAAGTTTTGGCCTATCCTTCTAAAGGATGCCACTTTGAATAAATTTCTACCCCTGGAGACCCTCCTTTATTTATAGGAGAGCCCCGAGTTTTAGAACCATGATTGCAAAGAATGTTGTAGATTCCCCCCAAGGTCAGAAAGAAAACATTTTTGGACACCATTGGCTTCTATAGATGTGGAAGGTGTATATCATGTAAGACCACAGAAGATAAGAAAAAGAAGGATGGGTAGAGAAAGAAGCGCCACCTGAGTGTAGTATTAACAAATGATGTTTAATGACACCAGGTAAAAACACACTTACAGGATAAAAACATATAAAAGGCTCATCTGTATAGGTATGTGGTCCTCGGTGTTCCCTCTGATCCTGTGGTGGTGACGCTGCAGGGATGCTGGGCTGCAGAAGGTGGATTGCCAGCCGGGAGCTCCTTCTGTGGCCATTAGGAAGAGACTAGGGGCCGACGTGGAGCGTGCGTGACATCACAGGTCGTCCGTCCGCTTCTGGGTTCGGTATCCAGGGGAGGGATCGTCCAGGGAGGAGGGCTTGCAGGGAGGTTGAGAGAAGGCTACATGCTCTGAGCCACTGCTCCTTCAATAGGCCCCTATGGACTAAGTTGCTCAGCCCTTTATATCTCCTGTTATATATGGACTTGTGTGTTTGCACTTACAGTTACCTATACTCAGATAAGAAAAGGAAGACAGAAGTGTTTAAAGGAAGCAATAGGAAGCAATGGGAAAGAGGGAAAGAATACCAGATAGATAAATTCATATCTTGCAATACAAGATATGTTGTTTATCTTCTTATATGAACATGCGGTTTGATTTATGTGGGTAGGACCACTAGGTGTCTATATAAGAGGATAAACGAGCATGTTA
Source organism: Aquarana catesbeiana (assembly GCF_042186555.1). Lineage (NCBI taxonomy): Eukaryota > Metazoa > Chordata > Amphibia > Anura > Ranidae > Aquarana > Aquarana catesbeiana. Next base: position 431,482,490 of record NC_133327.1, on the reverse strand, counting down.
ATAACATCAAAAATGGCTTTAGAAAGCATAGTGTTTCCAATTACTATAGGTTACATCATCATCAGTATCCCACTTCATTAAAATTTTATGGGATTGACAAGGAGAGGGGGGGACATGAGAATCCAGGTTTCACAGGCTGAAACCAGGTGGATTTTTGAACTTTGCTGTCTTATGCCAGCCGGGTTGAATATAGAAATAGACCTGAATTGTTTCATCACTGATTTTTTAATAAACATTTGTACTATATAGTTTTTCACAACTAATATTTTAGCTCTGGCCCCTTTAAGGGCCAATGTGTTTAGATATGCCCTTCGCCTTATGGCTCTATCTTAGTTGTCCTCCATGTGCAAATTTTCCATCCACATGCCAGGGCACAGGGGTCTTTCTTGGTCCCTGCACAGTCACCTTGAAGCGTGGATTGCGATATCGCCTTTGTCCCCAGAGGGCGATTTGTGTATTTTATAATACTCAATTATATGGTTTTTAGTATAGTTATTTTTCTATTAACTTTGTCATATTTCATTCTAGTCCCATATTTATGACATAAATTGTTGTGAGTATGGCACTAATGGTATTGGCACTACCCCCCCTTTTTCCCCCCATGTTTACATTTATGTAACTATTCGTATCCACCAGCTAGGGTTATATTCCATAGACTGTAATTAGCTGGGAGCATTTTATGTTGTTTTATAATGTAATAAAATTATTATATATGTTCATGCTCTAAGGGCAAGCAGAATCCGGGTTTTATTTGTTTTTTTTTTAAATATATAAAAATATATAAATATAAAAATAAATATGTAAAATATATATTTTTAAAATAAATACACCTACGGAAAGCAGTATTACTGATTCTGACCAATAGCGGCCATTTTTCAGGTATATAGGCTCAGAGAAAATGGCGTCAGACCCACTTCATGATGACGCTTGCTCTAGCATGAAATGCATAGAAGCGAGGCCTGACACTCACAACAACAAGAGCCATTCATTTCCGTCTGGTTAGCTGAGACGCAGTGCATGCCGTGCGTCACCTAGCGGCGTCCGACCGGCTGCTGCTTCCCCTCGAGCGGATTGCTTTTATCATTTGCTGGACTATGTAAGTGTCAACTATAAGCAATAAATGTGAAGCAGTATCACACTATATCCTGACTTCTGTGGCTCTTTGTGGTGGAGTCATTTTACAGATAACTTGATGCAAGTTGATGAAAAAGGTAAATAAGGTGCAGATACCTATGGTTATTATCTGCATATTAGATTGGGATGTAGTTTCTTCTGCCTATGATTCCTCTACACATGATTGTCTGATTATAACAAGATATTGGAAGGAGATGTACCATTGAAATAAGGATTTTCCCATAGATAATACATGCTTTACGGTCACCTTGTGGCCGAGGTGTTCTAGTGAGCACATTTTATTTCTCACTTCGAGTGAAGCACTTTTACACTCAAGATTCTGAAGAACTTTATTACTTACGCGATTGCTGGCACTAGAGCCAGAACAGGGACGTTTGTGTGTAAACACACCTATCTCTGTTCTGTGAGAAGAGGAGAGATAGATTGTGTGTTCCCACTAGCTAGGAACAACGATCTGTCATCTCCACTAGTCAGTTCCTTCCCCTACAGTTAGAACACACATGAGGGTACACAGTTAACCCCTTGATCACCCCCTAGTGTTAATCTCTTCCCTGCCAGTGACATTTACACAGTAATCAGTGCATTTTTATAGCACTGATTACTGTATAAATGTCAATGGTTCCAAAAATGTGTCAAAAGTGTCCCATCTGTCCGCCATTATGTCACAGTCCAGATAAAAAAGCGCAGATCACCACCATTACTAGTAAAAAAAAAATAACAATAATAAAAATGCCATAAATCTTTCCCATAGTTTGAAGACACTATAACTTTTGCACAAACCAATCAATATACACTTATTGCAATTTTTATTACCAAAAATATGTATTATTGGCCTAAACTGAGGAAAAAATTTGCTTTTTTAAAAAAAAAATTGGGGATACTTATTATAGCAAAAAGTATCAAATATTGTGTTTTTTTTCAAAATTGTTGCTCTTTTTTGTTTATATAGCAAAAAATAAACGCAGAGGTGATCAAATACCACCAAAAGAAAGTTCTATTTGTGGGAAAAAAAGGACGTCAATTTTGTTTGGGTACAGTGTTACATGACCGCACAATAGTCAGTTAAAACGACGCAGTGTCGTATCGCAAAAAATGGCCTGGTCATTAAGCAGGCAAATCTTCCGGGGCTGAAGTGGTTAATAATATACATACTAATATGTTTCAATGAATACAGTCATACAATACATATTGAATATATGTTGGATATTATAAAAGTACATAAACCAAAGTATGTGAGATTATTCAATTAAGTATGCAAATAATTGCCCCATACAATGTAAGAATAATACAACAGAAATTATTGTTAATATAATTACTTGTGATTAATAATACTTGTTCATAAAGCAACTTTTAAATAAGCCTCCTTTTCCTTTTTTCAATAAAGGAAAACATTTTTTTTATGTCTCTATTCATTGTTCAGTTGAGACATGAGTCATCAATCACATTATCACACTCAGGCCCCGTGGCCAATCCTTATCTCGTCTGGTTGTCTAGGATTCTCACAATTTATGACCTGGGAGAATATGTGATAAGGTTTTTAACAGCTTGCTGACCACCGCAAGCAGATTTACGTCGGCACAATGGCACGGCTGGGCAAATGGGCGTACCCGTACGTCCCTCCGTTGAACCAGGCTAGCGGGCACGCATCGCGGGAGCATGCCGGTGGGTCCCGCAGACTCTATGTCCGTCGGTGGCCTGTGATCATGGCGAGGAGAGGCAGAACGGGGAAATGCCTATGTAAACAAGGCATTTCCCTGTTCTGCCTAGTGACATGACAGGGATCTACTGCTCCCAGTGATTGGGAGCAGTGATCTCTGTCATGTTCTAATGAGCCCACCCCCCCTTACAGTTAGAACACACTGAGGGAACACACAGTTAAATCCTTGATCGCCCCTAGTGTTAACCCCTTCCCTGTCAGTGACATTTATACAGTAATCAGTGGTTATTTTTAGCTCTGATCGCTGTATAAATGTCATTGGTCCCAACATAGTGTAAAAAGTGTCCGATCTGTCTGCCGCAATGTTGCAGTCCCAATAAAAATCGCAGATCGCCGCCATTACTAGTAAAAAGTATCATAAAAATGCCATAAAACTATCCCCTATTTTGTAGATGCTATAACTTTTGCACAAACCAATCAATATACGCTTATTGGGATTTTTTACCAGAAATATGTAGAAGAATATATATTGGTCTAAACTGAGGAAGAAAAAGGAAAAAGGAAGAAAAAGTAAAAAATATAGCCTTTTTTCCAAAATTATCGGTCTTTTTTTGTTTAACCACTTACGGACTGCCGCACACTGATATACATCCTAACTTTGAAGAGGAATATTGTTGTTATGGCAGCAGCTAGCTGCCATAACCCCTGGTATCCTCTTCTTCGGCCGGCGGTCTGCTTTCAGATAAAAGTGGTCTCTGCAGCCGATTCACCCCTAGATCACTTTTATCGGCGTTGGGAAAGGCCCCCCTCCCGCCATGCTCAGGTGCCCTCTGCCGCTTACCGGAGCTGTTGGCAGCAGCGGAGGTGATCGGATCCTTTCACATACTGGGTATGGAGACGAGAGACGAGTGAGGGGAAGATAGCCCCCACCCGTCTCCATACCATTGCAGGGCAGAAGCGACGTCAAAACGTGACAACATTTTTTTTTTTTTTATTGCATTTTAGTGTAAATACGAGATCTGAGGTCTTTTTGACCCCAGATGTCATATTTAAGGGGTCCTGTCATGCTTTTTTTTCTATTACAAGGGATGTTTACATTCCTTGTAATAGAAATAAAAGTGACACATTTTTTTTTAAAGAACAGTGTAAAAATAAAAAATAAAAAGGTAAAATAAATAAGGAAAAAAAAATGTTTAAACACGCCCCGTCCCGCCGAGCTCGCGTGCAGAAGCGAACGCATACGGGAGTAGCGTCCGCATATGAAAACAGTGTTCAAACCAAACATGTGAGGTATCCATATGATCGGTAGAGTGAGAGCAATAATTATAGCCCTAGTCCTCCTCTGTAACTCAAAACATGTAACCTGTAGAATTTTTTAAATGTCGCCTATGGAGATTTTTAAGGGTAAAAGTTTGTCGCCATTCCACGAGTGGGCACAATTTTGAAGCGTAACATGTTGGGTATCAATTTACTCGGAGTATCTTTCACAATATAAAAAACATTGGGTTAACTTTACTGTTGTCTTATTTTTTAATTCAAAAAAGTGTATTTTTTCCAAAAAAGTGTGCTTGTAAGACCGCTGCGCAAATACGGTATGACAGAAAGTATTGCAACGACTGCCATTTTATTCTCTAGGGTGTTAGAAAAAAAAAATGTATAATGTTTGAGGGTTCTAAGTAATTTTCTAGCAAAAAAAAACAGTTTTTAACTTGTAAATAACAAATCTCAAAAAGAGGCTTGGTCCTTAAGTGGTTAAAGCGCAAAAAATAAAAAATGCAGAGGTGATCAAATACCACCAAAAGAAAGCTCTATTTGTGGGAAAAAAAGGACGTCAATTTTGTTTGGGTACAATGTCGGACGACTGTGTAATTGTCAGTTAAACCAACGCAGTGCTGTATCGCAAAAAATGCTCCAGTCATTAAGGGGGTAAAATCTTCCTTGGTTGAAGTGGTTAAAAATCTGTCGTAAGAGACTTTATTCACAAGCAATGAACTTACATTCACCCTTCTAACAAACAGAACAAGATGGTTTCCCATATGCCCTTGAAACCATATATAAAATAATATGTATAGGACTTAGAAATTAATTATTTTTAACCTCAATAGTTCTGACATACCCCCCCCCCGTTTCCCATGGTATTCAGGTGGGCAACCTTGGACATATCTGAGAAACAGGTCAGAAGAAATATTATATTTGTTAAAAGATGTGGTCATATTATTATTATTATTTTTTTTTAATTGAAGGATGTTTTTCTCTTTTTATCCACACTGATAAAGGAATGTTGTTGTTTATCTTGGATTTTAATTGATGGGTTTTTTTAGATAAGAGTATTAACCAAAGAACACATCCTATTGTTAATATATACAGTGGGGACGGAAAGTATTCAGGCCCCCTTAAATTTTTCACTCTTTGTTATATTGCAGCCATTTTCTAAAATCATTAAAGTTCATTTTTTTCCTCATTAAAGAGAAGCCCGGAGTGGGACGCAGGCCTAATGCAGGGCTTACATGACATGGGAGCCGAGGAAACCGGCATGGATAGGGTTTAATAGAATGGGAGGGGATAGACTATAGGAAAGGGGGTGGTTAGGTTTAGAGATCTCAGAGGAGGTAGGAGGAGCTAAGGGCCTTTTCTCAGTCTCTTGCCACCAGATGAGGAAGCAGCTGCAGCATGTGTCTCTCTCCCTTCAGCATGGCAAGCATGGAGGAATTTCTTCTTCAACTGCGGGCCGCAGCTGCTTCTCATGGGCCGGAATGGCTCCACAGACAGATCGCGGTGATTACCGAGGAGGACTCACCAGTGGCAGGTACATCTGGGCCACAGCTCGCTCGGAGGTCCGAGCTTTGTGCCAATTCGGGAGCCCACGCACGGTGGACCCTCCGGGCGCATCGGCTCCGCCGTCCACTCCGGCGGCCGGTGCGAGCACCGGGAGGAATCCCCAACACCGGCAGAGCTCATCTGGCGATGGCCGAGGTGCGGTATCTCCGCCGGTCCCGCCAGCCCGCCGCGGGAGACAGGAGCACATGGCCAGCTCACCTAATGTGGCCCCTTCTAGGGAGTCGGCCCAGCGTGGTAGAGGTCCCCCCGCGGGGACCGGTCAGTCGGTGTGAGTGACCGGTGTCCCCCTGTCCAACATCCAAGATGGTCGGTTCCTTAGGTCGGGGGCGGAGCTAGTCAGGTACCCTCATCATCCACCTTGGCAGCAGGCCCCAGCACGAGAAGCGCTGGAAGCGCGGTAGCGAGGGGCTGCGCGGGGGCCGGGACCAACACTTCCAGACCCGTGCCTGTGGCCTCATCGGTTACGATCCCGGATACAGCGGGCCAACCGGATGCGACTTTCTCCCGGTCAGAGGGGGAGTTGTCTAGCTCAGAGGACGAAAGGCCGGTTCAGGCAGCAGTGGTGGAGACCGGATGCGCGGCTGTGGGACCCCTTCCTGTGCAGCCTGGTGAGTCCAATCTTAACACTCTATCTCCCTTGCAGGTGGTTTTGGGTGGTTTATTAGCTCTGGGGGCGGGGGGCAGCGGGGGGCAGGGTGCATCCCCTCCCCCGCCGGTATTGACAAGCGCACCCCCTCCTCAGGCAGCAACTCAAGGGGCTGCAGTGTTAGGAGCGGGGTCCGATTTACAAACTCTCCTGTCGGGTTTGCACTCGCTGGTTCAGTGTTTTGATGGGGTTTCAGTTGCCACTTCTCCTGTGCAGGGGTGGGTGCCCAGCCTGGCAGGGACAGCTCCGCCGGTGGCGGGTGTTCCAGTGTCGGGGACAGGCGAGGGGTTGTCTACTGTGGAGGGAGAAAAGGGTGGGGTACAGGAGGGGTCAGTGAGTGTTGACAAGCCTGCGACAAGTAAGGAATCAGGTAAAGCAGTTGACACGGTACGTTTGGCGGACGCAGCCAAGTGTGAAGTGTATGTTTGCTTTGAAGGTCCTTTGGGGGCCCATCTCAAGACGGAGGTGCGGGAGAAAATCTGGAAAAGTGAGTACGTGGAGATTTTTTCCTTACTGCCACTTGAAAAATTTAATGTAGACAGGGTTAAGCCAGACTAGTCCAAGAAGGATGAAGAAGAAAAGCGTAGGTATCGCCTTATTCCACGATCCTTTGCCAATTGGCTCCAAGCGTTTCCTATTTTAGCAAGTGTGATTGGCGAAAAACAGCCAGAGTGCTGCTCTGCACTTTTTTGTTACTTGGACGCAATTGGTGAAGCTCAAAGGGTGTATGGTGGTCAGGCTTTGCTCCGATATGACGAACAATTTCATCAGAGGAAAGCGGTTCGCCCCTAAATTCGCTGGGACCATAAAGACATCAGCTTGTGGATGAAGCTGATGTCTGTGGCTTGGCCTACTTCTACGTTATTTCCAGGCAGGGTCGGAGGTGCGGATTCCCCGGGACAGCCGGCACCAAAAGTTAAAGGGGTGTGTTGGTAATTTAATGAGGGGGCCTGTAGGTATGGAAGCGGTTGTCGTTTCAAGCATGAGCTCAGGCTGTGGGGGCAGACACATGTTATCCCGATGTTTCAAAAGAGGGAAAGGCAAGCTCGGGGATTCTTCAGGAAAGAGGGAAGACTCCGGTGAGGGTGGAAGGAATGCGTCCCTTTCTAAATAGATATCCAGATCGTGCGGATGCCCGGTTGTTGGAGTCGGGTTTTTCCGAGGGTTATCGCATTCCATGTGCGTTAAAAAATATTCCTCCTGAAGCCAGGAATTTGCAGTCGGCTTTTGAGCATCCTGGGGTAGTATCCGAGAAGCTAGCAAAAGAGGTGGCGTTGGGTCGGATGAGCGGCCCTTTTCCATCCCTCTCTAGGGCAGACCTGGTGGTTTCTCCCTTGGGGGTGGTACTCAAGAAGGAGCCGGGTAAATTCAGGTTGATTCATCACTTGTCTTTTTCAAAGGGGGTCTGTCAATGACGCCACTGATCCTGACGCATGCTCGGTGTCATATACATTGTTCGATGCGGCGGTTAATTGGGTTCGGCGCTATGGCTGGGGGGCCCGACTGATGTTGAGGCGGCTTTTCAGTTACTTCCGGTTCACCCTGACAGTTTTTACCTTTTGGGATGCCAATGGGAGGAGGAATATTATGTTGATCGGTGCCTGCCAACAGGCTGTTCTATCCCATGCTCACTGTTTGAGACGTTCAGTTCATTTGTGGAATGGGTTGTACGCGATGTGTCGGGAATTAATTCCATCATTCACTCGACGATTTTTTGTGTGTCGGCCCTCCTTCGTCTAAGGTGTACAGGAATTTTCTGGCTACCCTTCAGCACATTTCGGCGCATTTTGGAATACCATTGGTTCTGGATAAAACGGTGGGTCCAGTCACTGAATTCAGTTTCCTAGGTATTATGATCGATTCCCGGGCCATGGAATGCTGATTACTGGAGGGCAAACTGCTGGTCCTCCAGGCGGAGATCCGATGTATGGTGGGTAAGCGCAAGATTCAGCTGCGCCATTTGCAATCGCTGTTGGGGAAGCTGAATTTTGCTTGCAGGATTTTGCCCATGGGGCGTGTGTTTTGTCACCGCTTGTCTGCGGCGACAGCAGGTGTCTCATCCCTGATACATTACATCACGCTGAGGTGGGAGCACAGGGGGGACCTGCGCATTTGGCATGCCTTCTTGGATTCCTATAATGGCAGGGCGTTGTGAATGGAGGGCCCGGTTAGTAATTTCAACCTGGAATTCTATACCGACGCGGCTGGGTCGTCTGGCTTTGGGGCTTTCTTGAGGGGTGGTGGTGTGCTGAGCGGTGGCCGGAGGAGTGGCGTAAGGCGGGTTTCCTCAGAAATTTGGCCATGTTAGAGCTATTTCCAGTTATTGTGGCAGTGGAAATTTGGGGGAGGTTTTCAGGAATCGGAAAATAAGATTGCACTGCAATAACATGGGGGTAGTTCAGGTCATTAATCAAGTGACGGCCTCTTCAATGCCAGTGGTGTGTTTGTTGCGGCACCTGGTGTTGCGTTGTTTGCAGTTTAATGTTTTTCTGTACGCCATGCATATTCCTGGCACATCTAACACTGTTGCTGATGCTTTGTCTCGGTTTCGGTGGGACAGATTCCGGGCGGCGGCACCTGCAGCGGAGCAGCTAGGGAATCCCTGTCCTCCGGAGTTGTGGCAAATACCGTTGGAATCATCGTGGATTTGATCAGGAAGTCGGTTTGTGCGAGTACATGGGCAGCATATGCTAAAGTTTGGTGGGAATGGTGTGGGTTGCTGGGACGTGTGGACAGTGGAGTTGGAGTAGGAAGAGTGACAGCCTTATTGTACTTCATTGGGTTGAATTTTGAACAGGGGGGTGTCAGCCTCAGCTATGGATTGCAAAATGGCAGGTTTGGCGTTCTGGTTTAAAATGATGGGGGAAGGGGATGCCACAAGAGAGTTTATGGCAAGCCTTGAAGGGGTATAGGAGAGGGGCAAAACCTAGAGACAGTAGGCGCTTGGTCACTTTGTCCATACTGGAGCAGCTGCTGGGGGAGGTAAGTAAAGTGTGTACTTCAGATTATGAAGCTGTGTTGTTCAAAGTGGCATTTGTTCTGGCTTTTTATGGGGCATTTAGGTTGGGTGAGCTGGTTAGTCCTTCTAGGCGTGCGCATGGGGGACTTCAGTTTGGGGATGTTCACTGTGGTTCTGCATCTGCAGCTCTTTTTCTTTGCAGGTCCAAAACAGATCGAGCAGGTAAGGGTAAGTGTGTGCATGTGTATGCTATCCCTGGTGGGGCGTCCTGCCCGGTTTCGGCTATACGGCAGTTCTTGGGTTGCCGCCCGGCGAGCGAGGGTTCCTTTTTGGTTCATCGGGGTGGATCTTCGTTATCCCAGTATCAGTTCATTTCCGTTTTTCGTCATTGTTTATTATCGCCAGGTCATGATCCTTCCGTTTACGCTTCTCACTCCTTCCACATTGGGGCTGCCACGGAAGCAGCCAGGTGGGGTTTGGACAGTTCAGTCATTAGGCATATAGGGCAGTGGGAATCAGAGCGGTTTAAACTTTATATACGCCCTCACTTGGTTTAGATGAACTGGGTTAGTCATGTTCCGTTGTATATAAGTTTGGGGGTTTGTTGTTTATTTGTTTCTACGTGCTACATAATTTTTTGTTTCAGATGCCGGTGTTGGTCTCGTATGGATTTTGGGACATTCATTTGTTTTTTGGGGGGCTCGAAGGGCAGATGTACGCCTAAATGGTCGACAGTTGGGAGTGCCGAGAGAGGTCGCTATGGTGCGGTGGATCGGAGTTCCTGGCATGCTGTGGAGCAGCGTGATACCGGAAATCCACAAGTACGCCCGTTTGGATCGCGCCCCGGATGTGTTAGCACTACATGTTGGAGGTAATGATTTGGGGGTTAGATCCATGCGTCACCTTATTAGGGATATGAAATTTGATGTCCTTAGGATCCGTACTGATTTTCCCCAGACTATGGTGGTGTGGTCAGACATTGTGGGCCGTACGTCCTGGCGGTTTGCTAGATCTATAGAAAAACTCAACAAAACATGGATCAAAGTGAATAAGGAGGTGGGTCGATTTACAGGTACCTAAGGGGAGATGGGGTCCACCTTAATGCGGTAAGCATTGATTTGTAGAGTCTGGGCTTGGAGGATGGGGTACAGTGGGCTCTGCGTTGTGTGGGGCACCCACTGGTGTAAGGTTTCACACCTGTGGTCTGTGGTGGTTGAGGATCCTTGGAGGCATTGAAAATTAAGAATAAAGTGATGGAAGTGGGGAACCATTATTGGTATGGTATCCTTTGTTGATGCCAGTTAACTAAGGTTTAGCTGCCATTGGGAGATGGGTATCAGCAGGTAGATTTGAGTAATGTTGTTTGAGTCGGAGCGGCCGTGACTGATGGCCGTGTTCGGACACGCTGATACAGTGATGTGTGGTCAGTGCCTCCAGGGATCCCTGACAATGGTTTAAAATGTTTCTGATAGTATATGGTGTTTTTTAAAGAAAAAAGATATTTTGCGCTAACCATATAAAGAATAATACGGTGCAGCTGCTCGTGTAAGCCAAAAATACAAAAAAAGACCCAAAATAAATCTTAAAAAGTACCAAGCACGCATCCAAAAAATTATATATATATAGTGATGTAATGTATAAAACAGGTATATAACCACGTGATTCAAACACTGTTATAGGGCGTACACACGGTCGGACTTTGTTCGGACATTCCGACAACAAAATCCTAGGATTTCTTCTGACGGATGTTGGCTCAAACTTGTCTTGCATACACACGGTCACACAAAGTTGTCGGAAAATCCGATCGCTCTAAACGCGGTGACGTAAAACATGTACGTCGGGACTATAAACGGGGCAGTGGCCAATAGCTTTCATCTCTTTATTTATTCTGAGCATGCGTGGCACTTTGTCCGTCGGATTTGTGTACACACGATCGGAATTTCCGACAACGGATTTTGTTGTCGGAAAATTTTATCTCCTGCTGTCCAACTTTGTGTGTCGGAAAATCCGATGGAAAATGTCCGATGGAGCCCACACACGGTCGGAATTTCCGACAACACGCTCCGATCAGACATTTTCCATCGGAAAATCCGACCGTGTGTACGGGGCATTACTGTGAAAAAATGTAAAAGATATTAATGTATCCACTCACAAATATATAATAACGTGATTCAAACACTATTGTTGTGAGAAAAATATATATATGAAAAAGTATAAAAGATACTAATGTATCCACTCAAAATCATGAAACGTTATAGGAGCGTATTGGAAAATTGTGTTATGTGACACAAAAAAGGGAAACGGTGTTACTTATATGTGAAAAACAGCAATATTATTGCATCCACTCCACAAACCAATAACCTAACTGTGATAATTAGTTAATTTGACTATTAACATAATCAAATAATGAAAAACCTTCAAGCATGTAAAAATAAACTAAAATTAAAACATCCTAGTGATTTCCACAAGTTGAAAAAGTATTTTAAACCAAAAAAGTCCAAATGAAGATATAATATGTTGAAGATGAGCCACAAATCTTCTACTTATGGATAAAATGATGATCCTCCAGCTAGAAATATGGTAAAAATAGCCGCTTACCGGATAAGTTGGATCTCAGGTTATAGAGATCTTATAGGCTTGCTGCATTAGCCTGCCGGCATCAGTAATTTCCACCTGGATGGAGATCAAGGGAGATATCTTCATCCACTCCTGAGGCTCAGTAAACCGGCACTTTCTTTCTTATTTAAATAGCTGAATTCCACAGCTAAGGGGGGTTAATTGCTTCCCCTAGATCATCCAAAAGTCCCGACCCCTCAATAGAAACAAAACCGGGGAGACTTCATAGTGCAGATGTATAACGTTGATTTATTAAAAAGTCACTAAAAACTCCACAGCAATTGGTCACAGCAAAAAAAAAAACACAGCACACTGGGAACTGCAAACCAAAAAATCAGTCACACAGCAAATAGGAACCGGATAAAAAGTTAAGCTAAAAATAGCGCACAAGCAGCAGAGGATCGAACCGGCTGGCTGCATAGGGAAAAAATGAATGAAAAAAACGTGATGGCGTCACAGCCACTTGCTCCACCCGCTGATACGGTGATGTGTGGTCGGTGCCTCCAGGGATCCCTGACAATGGTTTAAAATGTTTCTGATAGTATATGGTGTTTTTTACCTAAGAAAAGTTATGGTTAAAAAATGTTTAATAAAGTGGCCAAGTGTGGCCAATTTACTCCAAAATGGGTGGTCTGGTTATTTTAGAGGTTCAGTATGGTATTAGGTATTTATAAGTATTAAGATAGGTTTGGTATAGGCCATACCATAGTCAAGAGAAGCCCGGAGTGGGACGTAGGCTTAATGCAGAGCTTACATGACATGGGAGCCGAGGAAACCGGCATGGATAGGGGTTAATAGAATGGGAGGGGATAGACTATAGGAAAGGGGGGTGGTTAGGTTTAGTGTTTCCGGAGTGGGTAGGAGGAGCTAAGGGCCTTTGCTCAGTCTCTTGCCACCAGATGAGGAAGCAGCTCCCACCCTCCCGCCCTTTCTTTAAGTTTTTTGTGTTTGGGGGTTGTTCTTTTATATATGCAATATGTGTGTATGGCGGTTGGGGATCTTTGGAGGCATTGGAAATTAAGAATAAAGTGATAGAAGTGGGGAAACATTATCGGTATGGTATCCTTTGTTGATGCCAGTTAACTAAGGTTTAGCTGCCATTGGGAGATGGGTATCAGCAGGTAGATTTGAGTAATGTCATTTGAGTCAGAGCGGCCGCGACTGACGGCCGTGTTCGGACATGCTGATACGGTGATGTGTGGTCGATGCCTCCAGGGATCCCTGACAATGGTTTAAAATGTTTCTGATAGTATATGGTGTTTTTTACCTAAGAAAAGTTATGGTTAAAAAATGTTTTATAAAATGGCCAAGTGTGGCCAATTTACTCCAAAATGGGTGGCCTGGTTATTTTAGAGGTTAAGTACGGTATTAGGTATTTGTAAGTATTAAGATAGGTTTGGTATAGGCCATACCATAGTCATGTACACACAGCACCCCATATTGACAGAAAAAAACAGAATTGTTGACATTTTTGCAGATTTATTAAAAAAGAAAAACTGATCACATGGTCCTAAGTATTCAGACCCTTTGCTGTGACACTCATATATTTAACTCAGGTGCTGTCCATTTCTTCTAATCATCCTTGAGATGGTTCTACACCAGTTCTACACACCGGGTTCTACACACAGGGATGCACAGGTGTTCTCTCTGTGCAGGCAGTCCCATTGATTTGGGATGTAGCAACTGCACGAACAGAGCCGTTGCTCCCAATTTTACATCCACGTAGATCCACATGCATGTCCCTGAGCTCACACTGTCTGCATTCAGGGTCTTGTACCCACACCCACAAGGATGTCAGATTGGGAACAGCAGCTATGCTTATGCAGCTGTTGCATCCCTATTGACATAAATGGGACTGCCTGTACGGGGATGCATGGAACACCTGTGCATCCCTGTGTGGGTAAACATGGCCCCCATGGGTGTACACTAGGGATGAGCCGAACACCCCCCTGTTCGGTTCGCACCAGAACATGCGAACAGGAAAAAAGTTCGCTCGAACACGCGAACACCGTTAAAGTCTATGGGACACGAACATGAATAATCAAAAGTGCTAATTTTAAAGGCTTATATGCAAGTTATTGTCATAAAAAGTGTTTGGGGACCTGGGTCCTGCCCCAGGGGACATGGATCAATGCAAAAAAAAGTTTTAAAAATGGCCGTTTTTTCAGGAGCAGTGATTTTAATAATGCTTAAAGTCAAACAATAAAAGTGTAATATCCCTTTAAATTTCGTACCTGGGGGGTGTCTATAATATGCCTGTAAAGGGGCGCATGTTTCCTGTGTTTAGAACAGTCTGACAGCAAACTGACATTTGGAAGGAAAAAACACATTTAAAACTACCCGCGGCTATTGCATTGCCGACAATACACATAGAAGTTCATTGATAAAAACGGCATGGGAATTCCCCCCAGGGAAACCCAGAACCAAAATTAAAAAAAAAAAAAATGACGTGGGGGGGTCCCCCTAAATTCCATACCAGGCCCTTCAGGTCTGGTATGGATATTAAGGGGAACCCCGGCCAAAATTAAAAAAAAAAAATGACGTGGGGTTCCCCCTAAATTCCATACCAGACCCTTATCCGAGCACGCAACCTGGCAGGCCGCAGAAAAAGAGGGGGGGACGAGAGTGCGGCCCCCCCCCCTCCTGAACCGTACCAGGCCACATGCCCTCAACATTGGGAGGGTGCTTTGGGGTAGCCCCCCAAAACACCTTGTCCCCATGTTGATGAGGACAAGGGCCTCATCCCCACAACCGTGGCCGGTGGTTGTGGGGGTCTGCGGGCGGGGGGCTTATCGGAATCTGGAAGCCCCCTTTAACAAGGGGACCCCCAGATCCCGGCCCCCCCCTGTGTGAAATGGTAAGGGGGTACTTACCCCTACCATTTCACTAAAAAACTGTCAAAATAGTTAAAAATGACAAGAGACAGTTTTTGACAATTCCTTTATTTAAATGCTTCTTCTATCTTCCTTCATCTTCTTCTTCTTCTGGTTCTTCTGACTCTTCTGGTTCTTCCTCCGGCGTTCTCGTCCAGCATCTTCTCCGCGGCGTCTTCTATCTTCTTCTCCTCGGGCCGCTCCGCACCCATGGCATGAGGGGAGGCTCCCGCTCTTCTCTTCATCTTCTTCTTCATCCTCTTCTCTTCTTCATCTTCTTCATCTTCATCTTCTCTTCTTTTCTTCTGCGGGCCGCTCCGCATTCATGCATGGAGGGAGGCTCCCGCTGTGTGACGGCGTCTCCTCGTCTGACGGTTCTTAAATAACGGGGGGCGGGGCCACCCGGTGACCCCGCCCCCCTCTGACGCACGGTGACTTGACGGGACTTCCCTGTGACGTCACGGGGAATGCCACAGGGAAGTCCCGTCATGTCCCGTGCGTCAGAGGGGGGCGGGGTCACCGGGTGGCCCCGCCCCCCGTTATTTAAGAACCGTCAGACAAGGAGACGCCGTCACACAGCGGGAGCCTCCCTCCATGCATGGATGCGGAGCGGCCCGCAGAAGAAAAGAAGAGAAGATGAAGATGAAGAAGATGAAGAAGAGAAGAGGATGAAGAAGAAGATGAAGAGAAGAGCGGGAGCCTCCCCTCATGCCATGGGTGCGGAGCGGCCCGAGGAGAAGAAGATAGAAGACGCCACGGAGAAGATGCTGGACGAGAACGCCGGAGGAAGAACCAGAAGAGCCAGAAGAACCAGAAGAAGATGAAGGAAGATAGAAGAAGCATTTAAATAAAGGAATTGTCAAAAACTGTCTCTTGTCATTTTTAACTATTTTGACAGTTTTTTAGTGAAATGGTAGGGGTAGGTACCCCCTTACCATTTCACACAGGGGGGGGGCCGGGATCTGGGGGTCCCCTTGTTAAAGGGGGCTTCCAGATTCCGATAAGCCCCCCGCCCGCAGACCCCCACAACCACCGGCCACGGTTGTGGGGATGAGGCCCTTGTCCTCATCAACATGGGGACAAGGTGTTTTGGGGGGCTACCCCAAAGCACCCTCCCAATGTTGAGGGCATGTGGCCTGGTACGGTTCAGGGGGGGGGGCCACACTCTCGTCCCCCCCTCTTTTCCTGCGGCCTGCCAGGTTGCGTGCTCGGATAAGGGTCTGGTATGGATTTTTGGGGGGACCCCACGCCGTTTTTTTTTTTTTTTTGGCGCGGGGTTCCCCTTAAAATCCATACCAGACCTGAAGGGTCTGGTATGGAATTTAGGGGGAACCCCACGTCATTTTTTTTTTTTTATTTTGGCCGGGGTTCCCCTTAATATCCATACCAGACCTGAAGGGCCTGGTATGGAATTTAGGGGGACCCCCCCACGTCATTTTTTTTTTTTTTAATTTTGGTTCGGGGTTTCCCTGGGGGGAATTCCCATGCCGTTTTTATCAATGAACTTCTATGTGTATTGTCGGCAATGCAATAGCCGCGGGTAGTTTTAAATGTGTTTTTTCCTTCCAAATGTCATTTTGCTGTCAGACTGTTCTAAACACGGGAAACATGCGCCCCTTTACAGGCATACTATAGACACCCCCCGGGTACGAAATTTAAAGGGATATTACACTTTTATTGTTTGACTTTAAGCATTATTAAAATCACTGCTCCTGAAAAAACGTCCGTTTTTAAAACTTTTTTTTGCATTGATACATGTCCCCTGGGGCAGGACCCGGGTCCCCAAACACTTTTTATGACAATAACTTGCATATAAGCCTTTAAAATTAGCACTTTTGATTTCTCCCATAGACTTTTAAAGGGTGTTCCGCGGCATTCGAATTTGCCGCGAACACCCCAAATTGTTCGGTGTTCGGCGAACTTGCGAACAGCTAATGTTCGAGTCGAACATGAGTTCGACTCGAACTCGAAGCTCATCCCTAGTGTACACTTTAGTATGCCACATGTGAACGGTGCTTTAGTACTTATTTAGCAGGAATTTTGTAAGTTACGTTGTGCTTATGTGCAATATTAAGGATTTTAGTGTATTTTTTGTGAAAATAGCGATATGATGAACATTTGCACAATTATTGCGGGGCCAAAAAAATCAGTAGCACTATTTTTTATTCTGCAGGTCATGTGCTTTTAGAAAATGTTTAGTTTGAGGGATCTTTTCAAATTCTTAAAGCTGTAAGTGAAAAATTAAAATCTTTTTTTTTTAGAGAAATTTATGTTAAGCTTTCACCATTTTGCAAAAAGGCGCAATTTAAAATTAAGCTTTTATATTTAGTTTAAGCTTTTATATTTAGTAGGGATTTAGCAGGAATTTTGTAAAATTAGCTGTGTTTTATCTGCTAATAATGGTTTTAGTGTATTTTTTGTGAATATATTGGTTTGATAAACATTTGCAAAAATACTGTGGGGTCTAAAAAATCAGTAGCACCTTATTTTTATCCTAGAGGTCATATGCTTTCAGAAAATATGTGGTTTTGGGGGTCTTTCACAAATTCTGAAAGCTATAAAAAAAGAAAACCTTCAGGTTTTTTGAAAAATTTGGATATTTACATTTTTGTGTACGTTTGATTTTCATCATTTTGCAAAAAGGTGTAATGTAAAAATGTAAACTTGTTGTTATTTATTAACTCCATACAGGTTAAGCTTTTATATTAAGTAGGGATTAGGGATGAGCTTCGTGTTCCCATGTTCGACTCGAACATCGTCTGTTTGATCGTTCCCCGAATTCCGAACGATATGGGCCGTTCGCGCCAAATTCGTGTGGCGCGTCAGGGCCCATAATTCACTGCGGCATCGCAGTGCATTGCTGGCTGATGATTGGCCAAGCATGCACTATGATTTGCATGCTTGGCCAATCACAGCGCCATCTGTAGAAAGAGCTGTAATTGGCCAAAGCCAGGGTGGCTTTGGCCAATTATGGCTCAGGGGATTTAGTACACGCCCCACACTATATAAGGCCGCCTGCACAGCGGCCCTGTGTAGTGTGTGTTCCAGCGTTGAGAGACAGAGACAGAGAGACAGTGTGATTAGGCAGGACAGTCAGTCAGTTAGCTGCACTTACAGTGTATTGTGTATATATGCATCCCAGGTGTTTATATATATATACACACTGTATTCAGTTTAGCTAGATCTGTTCCTGTTATTATCTTCCTACTGACAGGCAGGCTTGTGTTGTTACAGTATTTACAGCTACCTGAAGAAAATTGCTGGTGTTCTTCTGATCCTATTAGTACCACAGTCAGGCAGCTAGACTATATACAGTTAGTGTGGTGCATCCTCTTCACAGTGTTCAACAAAAGCTACAAGTTAGTTTAATGTGACCTCTGCACAGTGTTCAGCTAAAGCTACAAGTTAGTGTAGTGCGACCACTGCACAGTGTTCAGCTAAAGCTACAAGTTAGTGTAGTGCGTCCTCTGAACAGTGTTCAGCTAAAGCTACAAGTTAGTGTACTGCGTCCTCTGAACAGTGTTCAGCTAAAGCTACAAGTTAGTGTAGCGCGTCTTCTGAACAGTGTTCAGCTAAAGCTACAAGTAGGTGTAGTGCGTCCTCCTCACAGTGTTCAGCTAAAGCTACAAGTTAGTGTAGTGCGTCCTCCTCACAGTGTTCAGCTAAAGCTACAAGTTAGTGTAGTGCGACCTCTGCACAGTGTTCAGCTAAAGCTACAAGTTAGTGTAGTGCGACCTCTGCACAGTGTTCAGCTAAAGCTACAAGTTAGTGTAGTGCGACCTCTGCACAGTGTTCCGCTAAAGCTACAAGTTAGTGTAGTGTGTCCTCTGAACAGTGTTCAGCTAAAGCTACAAGTTAGTGTAGTGCGTCCTCTTCACAGTGTTCAGCTAAAGCTACCTGTAAAGGTTGGTGGTGTTTTCCTGATCCTATCACTACCGCAGGCAGCTACATTATTTTAACGTTAGTGTAGTGCGTCCTCTTCACAGTGTCCAGCTAAAGCTTCCTGTAGAAGGTTGGTGGTGTTTTCCTGATCCTATCACTACCGCAGGCATCTACATTATTAACACATTAGTGTAGTGCGACCTCTGCACAGTGTTCAGCTAAAGCTACCTGTAGAAGGTTGGTGGTGTTTTCCTGATCCTATCACTACCGCAGGCAGCTACATTATTTACACGTTATTGTAGTGTGACCTCTGCACAGTGTTCAGCTAAAGCTACAAGTTAGTGTAGTGCGACCTCTGAACAGTGTTCAGCTAAAGCTACCTGTAGAAGGTTGGTGGTGTTTTCCTGATCCTATCACTACCGCAGGCAGCTACATTATTTTAACGTTAGTGTAGTGCATCCTCTGCACAGTGTTCAGCTAAAGCTATCTGTAGAAGGTTGGTGGTGTTTTCCTGATCGTATCACTACCGCAGGCAGCTACATTATTTTAACGTTAGTGTAGTGCGTCCTCTGCACAGTGGTCAGCTAAAGCTACAAGTTAGTGTAGTGCGACCTCTGCACAGTGTTCATCTAAAGCTACCTGTAGAAGACTGGTGTTCTCATACTACAGGCAGCAGTATCAGTATATATATATATATATATATATACCAGCTTAGTGCAGCTACATCTCACTGCAGGCCATTAGTATGTCTGGAAGGCCAACAAGGAGCAAGGAGAGGCAGACAGTCACAAGCCAATAAAAGAGGACAAGCAGGCTCTGTGTCTAGAGGCAACAGTGCTGGTCGTGGAGACGGTGCATCCTCATCAGCATGTGGCCGTGGGACACGCTTGGCCTTTTTTTTGGAAGCTGGCCGTGTTGAGCCGCAACATGTGGAAGACTTGGTCGAGTGGATGACCAAGCCGCCCTCATCCTCCTCATCCTCTGTCACCCATGATCAGGGTACTTTGTCTGGCAAAGCAGCTGCCAACGCGGCCTCTTCCCTCGGTTCAATGGCATCAGTGACTCCTTCCGTAGCCCCACCATGTCCTCCTGAGGAGTCCCTCGAACTGTTTGACCAGTGTTGGGTACATGCTCCAGGAGGATGTCCAGCGTTTAGAAGGCTCTAATGATGATACTGAGCTAGATGAAGGCAGTAACGTGAGCATGGACAGAGGGGGTGCCCAAGAAGGACAGCAATCTGGCAGTCATGCTCCCCCTGCTGCAGCGTACTGCCAGGTTTGCTCCAGTGATGAGGAGGGAGGGGATGATGAGGCCACTGACTCAATGTGGGTGCCTGATAGGAGGGAGGAGGAGGAGGAGGCACATCACCAACGAGGCAGGATGCCCTCCAGGGGCCAGCCTAAGGGCAGCACACTGACTGCATCACACCGCAAAGCTCCGCATGTGCAGGGTGCTGCTGTCTCTGCACGTTATTCCAAAAGTTCTTTGGTGTGGGCCTTTTTTGAGACGAGTGCATCAGATCGCACCACTGCTATTTGCAACATATGTCTCAAGCATATCTCGCGTGGCCAAAACATCTCCCGCTTGGGCACCACATGCTTGACCAGACATATGTTGACCTGCCATGCAGTTCATTGGCAAGCGTATCTAAAAGACCCACACCAAAGAACAAAGAGGACCTCTCCTTGCTCCTCATCAGCTGAGATCTCCAACCCCACTATACCTTCAGTCCTCTCTGAGACCTGCACTGAGAGGAATGAAGGTGTAGAATTAGGTGTGTCACAGCCAAGTACTTGTGGGCAATCTGCTTTCGGTACACCAACATCAGATTGTACCAGGCAAACTTCCCTGCCCCAGCTGTTGCACCGCCAAAAGAAGTTCGCTCCCAGCCATCCACATGCCCAGCGGTTGAATGCTAGCTTTGCAAAATTGCTAGCACTTCAACTGCTACCTTTTCAGTTGGTAGACTCTGCCCTCTTCTGAGTTTGTGGAATGCCTCACTGGACAGGGCGATCAGCGGTAAGGTGCATATTACCACTGACTCATGGTCCAGCAGGCATGGACAGGGATGTTACCTAAGTTTCAGAGCGCATTGGGTGACTCTGCTGGCAGCTGGGAAGGATGCAGGACAAGGTGCAGTAGTGTTGGAGGTTGTTCCGCCACCACGCCTCAAAAATGCCACTACTAATGATTCTGACACACCTCTCTCCTCAACCCCCTCCTCTTCTTCTTCCTCCATGGGCTCTCCCTGTGCTTTGTCCTTGGAACCAGCAGTGCTCCGTAGGCGTTCAAGGGGCTACTCAAGTATGCAGGCCAAAAGATGCCATGCGGTGCTTGAGCTGGTGTGCTTGGGGGACAGGAGCCACACTGGGTCAGAGGTTCTGTCAGCTCTGCAGGGGCAGGTTCAGAGGTTGTTGATGCCATGCCAACTTAAGGCAGGAATTGTGGTTTGCGACAATGGCACCAACCTCCTCTCCGCCCTACGACAGGGACAACTGACCCATGTGCCCTGTTTGGCTCACGTCCTTAACTTGGTGGTGCGGCGGTTCTTGGGCAGGTACCCGGGCTTACAGGATGTCCTGAAGCAGGCCAGGAAAGTCTGTGTGCATTTCCACCGGTCATGTCATGCTAGTGCTCGGCTGGCACACCTCCAAAAGGAATTTAACTTGCCCAACAACCACCTAATCACACACAGCAGAGGGCCATCAATGAGTACCTGTGCGTCTATGGCACCAGGACAGGGTTAGGGGAGCTTGTTTTTTTTTCTCCACGCCAGTGGGCCATGATCAGGGATGCATGCACTGTCCTGTCACCATTTGAGGAGGCCACAAGGATGGTGAGCAGTGACAGTTCATGCATCAGTGACACTGTCCCCGTGGTCCACCTGTTGGAGCACACACTGCATGGAATAATGGACAGGGCACTTGAGGCAGAACAGAGGCAGGAAGAGGAGGACTTCCTTAGCTCTCAAGGCCCCCTTTATCCAGACAGTGTTCCTGCATGCCTGCCGATCATGAAGGAAGAGGACGAGGAGGAGGAGGAAGAGGAGGAGGAGGATTGTGTCAGTATGGAGGTGGAGCCTTGCACTGAGCATTAGCAGCAGTCTTTAAAGGATCATTTACAGTCCCAAGAAACACATGGACTTGTACGTGGCTGGGAGGAGGTGGCTGCGGATCATGTCATCCTTAGTGACCCAGAGGACTCCGGACTGAACGCCTCAGCAAACCTATGCTGCATGGCCTCCCTGATCCTGCGGAAGGATCCTTGTATTTGGGGTATCAAGGAGGGGGATCGTTACTGGCTGGCAACCCTCCTTGATCCACATTACAAGGGTAAGGTTGCGGACCTTATCTTGCCGTCGCAGAGGGAGCAGAGAATGAAACATCTTCGGGAGGCCTTGCAGAAAGGTCTGTGCAATGCGTTCCCAGAGACTGGGAGGTTACAAACTCCTGTTTCTGGACAACGTGTTGCTGAGGCTTCGGTCAGTCAAAGAAGGAGCGGTGGAGAAGGTGGCCATCTGACCGATGCGTTCAGACAATTTTTGAGTCCGCAGCCCCAAGGTATGATCGGTTCCAGCAACCATTGCCAGCGTCTGTTTTACATGGTGCAGGAATACCTAGGGACAAGATCTGACTTGGACACCTTTCCCACCAAAAATCCTCTGAGTTACTGGGTCTTGAGGATGGATCACTGGTCAGAGCTTGCACAGTATGCAATTGAGCTACTGGCCTGTCCTGCATCCAGCGTTCTTTCGGAACGCACATTCAGTGCTGCTGGAGGCTTTGTAACCGATCACAGGTTGCGTCTGTCCACCGACTCGGTCGATCGACTGACCTTCATAAAAATGAATCAGTCTTGGATCGCCACCAGCTACCAAGCACCTGATGCTGATGTAACCGAATACATTTTTTTGAAATGTCAGATCCCTTCAAAGACTGCCTATGCTGATGCTGAGTGACTATCCTGTTATACTGAGTAATTATCCTCTTCCTCCTCAATGATCATGATGATAGCTTGTAAGAACATTTTTGGTTCTGGGCGCTGCCTGTCCCGCCACCAGTGCCTAAGGCCCAATTTTTCAGCCCCTGTTTAACAGGGGCATGTAATTACAATCTTTCATGCAATTCTTTGCAGCAGGGCTAGTTCCTGCGCTCCAACTAGAGTATCTGTGAGGGGTTGCAGTGTTGTGGCACCAGCACCAGTGCCTAAGGCCCAATTTTTCAGCCCCTGTTTAACAGGGGTGTGTAATTACAATTTTTGATGCAATTCTTTGCAGCAGGGCTAGTTCCTGTGCTCCAACTAGAGTATCTGTGAGGGGTTCCAGTGTTGTGGCACCAGCACCAGTGCCTAAGCCCAATTTTTCAGCCCCTGTTCAACAGGGACGTGTAATTAGAATTCTTGATCTAATATTTCACAGCAGGGCCCATTTCTGCGCCCACCAAAAGTATCTGCGAGGACTTACAGTGTTGTGGCACCAGCACCACCACCAAAGGCCCAATTTTTCTGCCCCTGTTCAACAGGGGCATGTAATTACAATTCTTGATCTAATATTTCACAGCAGGGCCCTGTGAGAGCTTACAGTGTTGTGGCCACAACAACACCAAAGGCCCAAATTTCTGCTGAGTATATAGGGCAGGCCCCTACTTTCAAACATCCAACTTACAAACGACTCCTACTTGCAAATGGAAGGAGACAACAGGAAGTGAGATGAAATCTACCCCTAGGAAGGGAAATTCTCTCCTGTAAGCGTTAATATGGGAAAAACTTTTCTCCTTTCCACTGATGCTTTATCACCAACCCTTGTTTCACAAAAAAACCCAAATTTTCAAAAAACATTTGTCATTGGGACAAAAAGTGAGGTGAAATCTTCTGAAGAGGAGCACAGACAGCAAAACAAATGTCACAGGGGTGATAACCCTTCCCTAGGTTTTCCAAATAGCTTAAAATAGATTTTTTGTCTGGAGCTAAACATGTTAAAAATGTACCAGTTCAAAATTACAAACAGATTCTACTTAACAACAAACCTACAGTCCCGGTCTTGTTTGCACCGCCTGTATATTTCTGTTTTGAGTATATAGGGCCTGAGGGCCCCACACCTTTCCTTTTTTAATTTGGGTGCTGGGTTCCCCCTTAATATCCATACAAGACCCAAAGGGTCTGGTAATGGACTTGGGGGTACCCATGCCGTTTGTCTCACTGATTTTCATCCATATTGCCAGGACCCGACATTACATTAAAGCCGAAAGCAGTTTTAAATGACTTTTTTCCTTTAAAAATTACATTTTGTGTAGGGACTGTTCTAAGCACTGGAAACACATGCCACTTTACAGTCATACTATAGACACCCCCCAGGTACGATATTTAAAGGAATCTTTCACTTTTTTTTTTTTTCACTTTTAGCATCATTAAAATCACTGCTCCTGAAAAAACGGCCATTTTTAAAAGTTTTTTTTGCATTGATACATGTTCCCTGGTGCAGGACCCGGGTCCCCAAACCCTTTTTAGGACAATACCATGCAAATTAGCCTTTAAAATGAGCATTTTTGATTTTGAACGTTCGAGTCCCATAGACGTCAATGGGGTTCTAATGTTCGTGCGAATTTTCGGTCCGTTCGCAGGTTCTGGTGCGAACCGAACCGGGGGGGTGTTCGGCTCATCCCTAGTAGGGATTTAGCAGGAATTTTGTAAAATTAGCTGTGCTTTTATCTGCTAATAATGGTTTTAGTGTATTTTTTACCAATATATTGGTTCGATAAACATTTGTGCAAATACCGCGGGGTCTAAAAAATCAGTAGCAGCTTCTTTTTTTTTTTAGAGGTCATATGTTTCATAAAATATATGGTTTTGGGGTCTTTCACAAATTCTGAAAGATGAATGGGGAAAACCTTCAGATTTTTAGAGAAATTTGGATATTTACACTTTTGCGTCTGTTCAATTTTCAACATTTTGCAAAAAGGTGCAATTTAAAAGTTACAAATATTTGTTATTTATTCACTCAGTACAGGTTAAGCTTTTATATTTAGTAGGAATTTTGTAAAATTTGCTGTGTTTTTATCTGCTAATAATGGTTTTAGTGTATTTTATATTGGTTTGATAAACATTTGCGCAAATACCGCAGGGTCTAAAAAAATCAGTAGCACCTTTCTTTTTATTCTACTGATCATGTGCTTTCAGAAAATATATGGTTTAGGGAGTCTTTCATAAATTCTGAACACTATAAGTGAAAAATATTAAAGCAAAGGAAAAATTGCAAAAATGGTCTGGCCACCTGAGTTTACGAAATGGAGCACAGGGCCTGACAGCGAAAGGGTTAATTGTATGATTCGGTTTATTATCCAGTAGAAATTTCGGATCAGGATTCATGGGAATCTCCTGCCCTTGAAATGCATCCACAATCAGGATTTCACTTTCCCAAACATAATTTTCTACTTGATAAACCACTTTGGTATCTTTAGGAATTTGAACGATAATTACCAGAGTAGGTAACAATATCCTTTTATTCGGAAATTATTTCTTTATGATAAATATTTGCCTCTTTTTCAGTAATACTCACTAACCACTTGTTTCCGACTAATGTGGCCTGGACACTTGCATTATCATGCGTTTTACCGATGGTAACTATACATTTTTCTGATCCATATTTTACAATCCAATCCACATAATGCCTGTGATGCATCATATAAAAAAGGTTTTCCTTCACATTGGAAATTATTGTCTTTAAATTGAACACATTCACTTAATATTGGTATTGAAAACATTTCAGGTTCTGCTAATTGATATGTAGTTATCTCTGGAGTCTATATCCTAATGTGAAAATTGTCCTGGTATGTCCCAACATTAGCCACGCCTGTATTTCATCTGAAAAATGTTCCTATTATCCATATATGGTATTGACAATAGAAAACAAATCTCCATTCTCTCTGGATCAATATATAAAAGCAAAGAGCTTCCCATTTAAAATGATAAGTCAACATGTACCGTATTTATCGGCGTATAACACGCACCGGCGTATAACACGCACCCCAATTTAGGAGGAAATTTTAAGGAAAAAAAAACTTTTAGGAGGGAAGTTAAAGGGAAAAAAACTTACATTTAAATGCCCATCATTGCAGCCTTCTCAGTGCAGCCTTGCCCCAGTGCAGCCATGTCAGTGCAGCCTTGTCAGTGCAGCCTTCACAGTGCAGCCTTCACAGTGCAGCCTTCCCCAGTGCAGCCTTCCCCAGTGCAGCCTTCCCCAGTGCAGCCTTCCCCAGTGCAGCCTTGTCAGTGCAGCCTTCCCCAGTGCAGCCTTGTCAGTGCAGCCTTCCCCAGTGCAGCCTTGTCAGTGCAGCCTTACCCAGTGCAGCCTTGTCAGTGCAGCCTTCCCCAGTGCAGCCTTGCCCCAGTGCAGCCTTCGATCCTCTGTCCCTGCCATCCTGGGCTTCAAAATCGCCGACTGCTCAAGACTACGAGTGGAGCCGAAAGTGAACAAGAGCCGCCGAGAAGAGCCGAGGACCGGCTCTGTGTATTTCGGCGCCGGCAGCGCTATTTTCAAATCGCGGTCGGCGATTTTGAAGTTGTGACAGCTCGGGATCGCAGGGGATCGGCGTATAACACGCACCTGCGATTTTCCCCTGATTTTAAGGGGAAAAAAGTGCGTGTTATACGCCGATAAATACGGTAATTCTTCCCATGCTTCTTCACCTAGTTCAAACAATATTTTCTTTATTATACAGTTGCAATAAAAAGTATGTGAACCCTTTTGGAATGATATGGATTTCTGCACAAATGGGTCATAAATTGTGATCTGATCTTCATCTAAGTCACAACAATAGACTATCACAGTCTGCTTAAACTAATAACACACAAAGAATTAAATGTTACCATATTTTTATTGAACACACCATGTAAACATTCACAGTGCAGGTGGAAAAAGTATGTGAACCCTTGGATTTAATAACTGGTTGAACCTCCTTTGGCAGCAATAACTTCAACCAAACGTTTCCTGTAGTTGCAGATCAGACGTGCACAATGGTCAGGAGTAATTCTTGACCATACCTCTTTACAGAACTGTTTCAATTCAGCAATATTCTTGGACTGTCTGATGTGAATCGCTTTCTTGAGGTCATGCCACAGCATCTCAATCGGGTTGAGGTCAGGACTCTGACTGGGCCACTCCAGAAGGCGTATTTTCTTCTGTTTAAACCATTCTGTTGTTGATTTACTTCTATGCTTTGGGTCTTTGTCCTGTTGCAACACCCATAAAAGATACAACATACCCAAGCATATCCAGTAAGAGAAGCTCACCACCAGAACCCGGAGGCAAACCCGTCAAGAACGCCCCGAAATACCAAAGGAGGACAGGACCACGCTGGTCCACCCGTATGACGCAAAAATGGTGAAGCTCGCAGGAGAAAAGGTGGTGATGTCTTAGGTGGGACATAAGTTGGTGTCTAGAAAAAAGAAAACTGGGTAGATCGACATCTATATATAAAAAAAAAGACAATAATAGCGTGGACATCGGGCTATGTAACTGCCATATAAATCTGTGTCCGAATATAGCACAAAATAAATGAGTATATATGTCTTACCCAGATAGTAGCAAAAGAACCTCAGGGCTGAAGAGAAACGGGTTAAAGAAAAAAAACAAAAAATGCAGAGATGAAACAAGGGAGGAAAAGGCCACCCTATATAGGTATGTAGCTCCGATAAATATATTAAGTAGATTGTTCCTTCATGGAAGCAGAATCTGTAAGTGTAAGGAAAACACACTAGTAGTAACAGACAGCAGGCTGTGCCCTCGGCAAATTAAATTTCACAGACAAAAAAAAGGGGAAAGCTTACCAAGATAATGCAAAGCTAACACTCACTGCTCTTCAGAGCATAGTAATCATCCATCCGAGAGAGCCGCCACCAAGCAGAGCAGTGACAGTGTCTCCCGGTCCGGTGTGGCTTTATATGGTTCAGGAAGGTGAGATCAGGTGCGACGCTGGTCGACGTACAAGTGCCGCACGCCATTGCGTAGAAGGTGGAGAGAGGAGCCGTGACCAGCTACAAGGAGGCGTCGCATTCACTGCGGCGCCTTTCTGTAATTGTATCAAGTAGCCGGGAGAGAGGACACATAAGACTCCTCCCACACGCACGTGAGAGGAGGCATGTGTTTGAAACCAGTCTCCTAGCAACAAAGGAGAAGGGAAAAACACAAACAATGGACAGTGGGATATATAGAGGTAGCATAATATAAAAACAAAAAATGTCAATGGGAGACATACGGGGCGGATGGTAAGCCAAATCAATCAAAGGCTAAAAAGGCGCAAATAACCCCCATGGGAGGAAGAAAAAGGGGGAACCCTGAGCCGCTGCTGCATGGCACCCCCCATGGAGGGGACTGTGAGAGGAGTCGTGCAACAACAGCCCACCGACGCAGGGATGCGGCAGGACTGGCGGCTGGACCGAGACAGCTATAAAAGCTGCCCAGCATTCACCGCCTAGGCCGGACGCCAAGGCAGAAGGCCCCCAAAAACAAGATCAAGGATCCCGGGAGGCACCCCTGCACCGGGCGGGACAAGGAGGGGTCAGTAGGTGTACCCTGACAGAGCCCACCAATCACGGGAGTGGCAAAGAGCTTCACTGGACAATAGGATAAGTGCATATATAAAGCAGGAATAGAGAATATAGCCATAAAAGGATGAACCAACATAAACAAGGCGAATGCATAACCAAATCAAGACCAGACGTATAAACATGCGTGAATAGGCAGACACACAAAAAAAACACAACAGGGATGGGGAGGATAACCAAACATGAAAAGGAAATATTAAAATGACAGCGAGTCAGGGGACATATTTCAGTTCCAAGATGAAGGAGCTTATAGCTCCTTCTCGCATACCCCAGAAGAAAATCCCTACAAAAATGGTCTATAGCTTAACTGTTCATTCAACCCGGGGGGTGAGGTGGCAGCAAGGTCCACAATCCAGTGGGCCTCACGCTGTAAGAGGACCTTGTTCCAATCCCCACCCCTCGAGTTAGGGTGGACTCTATCCAAGATGAGAAAAGAAATGTTAGGAAAAATTCCGTGGTGCTCATTAGCCACATGCCTTCCTAACGGGAGGTCAGGATTGGCTTTTCTCATAGCAGTAATGTGTCTCAAAGCTCATGATGAAAACTTAAGTATCGTCTTGCCGACATAAAATTGTCGGCATTGGCACATAAGAAGATATATCACGCCCTCAGTCTTACAGTTAGAGAAGTGACATGGTTTATAGGGTCGTCCGTTGGAGAGAATCACATCTTGTCTGGTATTCATGAATCTACATATTGGGCATCCACTGCAGGTGAAGGTCCCAAGCCTTTTGCATGGATCACTGCGAAAATCACCAACAAATTCGCTGTGGACTAAATGGTCCCTCAGCGAATTAGTACGTCGATAGGTAATCGCAGGATGTTCAGATAAGTGTGGACGTAATGTGGAGTCAGAATATAAAAGGTGTCAATGTTTATTAAAGATTGATTTCATGGATTCATGTTGGTTACTGAACCTCATAATCATCCTAGTTGTAGAACCATCATCTGTTTTCCTTCGGTGGCTGAACAATAGTTCACGTCTGGTGCGTCTATTGGCTCATTTAAATGAATGGGAATAGCCTCTCAAGAGAAGCCTATCTCTGAGAGCAGCCGCTTCACTCAAGTATGATTCCTGATCTGAACAATTCCGCCTCAGCCTCAAATATTGGCTGTAGGGGATTGCGCGAAGCAGTGGTTGCGGGTGAGAGCTGGAGGCATGCAAGATGGTATTTCCCACAGTGGGCTTCCAAAAGAGGCCACTTGAGAGGGTATCATCTTGGTTCTTGCTTATGATGGTATCAAGGAAAGTGACGTTGTTTTTACTATAAGTAACCATGAATTTTAAATTGAAAGTGTTATGTTGCATCAAATTAATGCACTCATCCAGCTCCTTCTCTGAACCCTCCCACAACACCAAAATGTCATCTATATAACGGAACCAAGCCGCTACATGTTGGATGTGGGGTTTGAGAGACTCATCAGACAAAAAGGACTGCTCCCATTCCCCCAGGTACAGGTTGGCGTAAGACGAGGCACACGAGGTCCCCATCGTGACACCCTGTACCTGGAGGAAATGGGAGCCATCAAAAGAAAAAATATTATGGTGAAGAATGAATTCCAATGCCATAATAATAAATTCACATAGTTTTTTATCGTCTCTATGTGTTTGTGTGATAACATGTCTGATTGCGGCCAGCCCTAGATGATGGGGATGGAACTGTACAGCGCTTCAATGTCAAAGGCCACCAAAAGGGACTGCTGTGAGATATGTAGACCCTCTAAACATTGTAGGATATGAATGGTATCCCGAATGTACGAGGGTAGGTTTTCAACAAAGGGTTTAAGGTGAGAATCAACAAAAAGGCTCAGGTGTTCACTAATGGCGCCGTTGCCAGATACTATTGGTCTCCCAGGGGGAGTCACAGAATTTTTGTGGACTTTAGGTAAACAATAAAAGGTTGGGATCCTGGGAAACTTTATGCGCAAGAATTCCCAGGGGTCCTGATCTATAATTCCCTGTGAAAATGCTCCATCCACCAAAGCATAGAATTGAGATTCAAATTTGGCAATGCTTGCTTTGGGGATGGGTTTATACCAGTCTCGATTCGCCAACACTTTGTTACACATAGTTCTATACTGCTCATTTGACATGATGACAATATTGCCCCCCTTGTTGGAGGGCTTAATTGTGAGGGAATGGCATTTTTTTAGATTGTTAAGGGCGAGTAATTCAGGAGGAGACAAATTACCAACCTTTCTATATATTTTTAGTTTCTTAATTTCCGATGTTACCACGGAGATAAAGGACATCAAGTTCGAATTGGAACTAAGGGGGGGAATTTATCGGATTTATTCTTCAACTTTTTGATACGAGGAGGAGGGGTTGGCACCATCAATTTTTCCTGGAGGAGGGAGTCTAAGTCAATGGAATCGATGAGATCTGGTGAATCCTGTTCCTCTAATAGAGACAACAGGACATCAAGATCCTTGTCATATTGGACATCAGGGGTTTCAGATTTCTCCTTGGTTTTAGAGTACATACTTTTCAATAACAATTTTCTGGTGAAGAGGTTTAGGTCTTTGATAGCCTCGAAGATGTCAAGGTTCGAGTTGGGGCTGAAGCTTAACCCCTTAGACAACAAAGTCCTCTCTTCATCTGACAGCCTATAACTAGATAGGTTAATGATATTCATATTGTTAACATTGGTGGAACCTGCCTGTGCAGCCTCTATGTTTTGGGGATAGACATTATGCCCTGTGGAAAAAATCTACTCTAGCCCATATTTGGTTGAGAAGGCTGTACACCCACATGTTGAGAAGAGGCAGAATTACCACCCAAAATGCCTGAAGAAGGAAAGGAAGTGTCACCACGTGAACTATAGTTACCCAACATTCCAGCAACAGATTGAGCAGCAGGAGAAGGATGTTCGGTGATTAGTTTTTTGTGTGCATTAGGATCTTCACCAGACAGGGCGCGTTTGGATCTCTTCTGCCTGTTCCTATTGCGGTTGTGGGAAAAAGAAGAAACAGAAACAGAGGAATTAATTGACGAGTCTGGCCCTCTTTCCATTATAGATTTAGTTAGACCCTTATTCCTAAAATTAGATGTATGGTTATTCTGGGTCCTTTTATAGGCTTTCCCTTCCTGGAATTACATTTTGTCACGCCAGAATTTTTTATCTTTTTTCCTAAGGGTTTCAATGGTAACTTGGTCTAAGTGGGTTTTGATTATTTCCTCATGTTCCTTTAAGGCAGGAAGGCTCTTAAAGGTCTGTAATTTAGACTATATCACATCAATATCCTTATCAAGTGCTAGACTATGGGTCCTGTACTCCTCAATGAGCGTTTTCATCATATTCTGCGTACAGGCCTGTAAATTATCCTCCCATCTCTTTTTGAACTCAGGACTAATCTGGTCTATCAAAGGAAAAATTTGGATACGCAGTCCATAGGGATTGATGTCCTCTCTGATATATTTTTCAAAATTATCTATATGCCAAAAAAGGGCAGCTTTTTTCTCCACTAGCTTACTCAATTGGTTACAAAGAGAGGACAATTCTGATTGGACAGCTTCGCCTTCCTCATGACTTTTGGAGTAATTTGCCATGAGGGCCATCCACCTTTGTCCAAACATGCTGGCAGGTGTATCACAATAGATGCAAAAGCAAAAACAAAGAAATGGCCTAGGGATTCGAAAACAAGCAATTGGCAATACAAACAATAATGCAAACAAATATCTATACATATAAAGATATAGTTATGACATAGTTGGATGGAAAAGAGGGGTTGTGGGTATTTGCTACCCTAAATCTACAAAACTAAGACAGGATACCATCCAATTAGGTCATAGAGGTTGCCACCATCCCTGAGATACAGAAATTAAATTACCCCCTCAGATAGTTAGTGGGACTTTTAACAGCAACAAAGTAGTAAAAAAAGACAGTTTTATTGATACAAATATACAAAATACAAAAACAAAGTCTTGAAATGGATCTGACCATATTCGTTCCCCTCCAATGTGGGCGGATGGTATTAAGGGCCATAAACAGTGTTCCTTTTAATTGTCAGTCATGATATTTATCATAATAGTGTCTGGACAAATTATGTTTTTTAAAACCTCATTTAATATTGCTGACATGTTCAGCTAATCGTACATGCAATTCTCTTTTGGTGGGACCTATGTACTGTTTTGAACATGGACATTGGATCATGTAGACTACAAATTGTGTAGAACAAGTTATGAATGACTGGATATCATACACTTTGTTTGTCACAGTAGATTGGAAGGCCTCACATTTAAAGGAATTAATCTGACAGATATTACATCTGTGGCAAGGAAAAAAACCTTTCATAGACTGAAAAAAAAGACACCGTCGTTGGAGGGTCTATAACATTAGGGGCAATAATATGTCTCAAAGATGGAGCGCCCCTGCATATTAAGACCGGCCATTCTGGAATGATAGGGCCAAGAACCCTGTCATTTTGTAACACGCCCCAATGTTTGTTGAGAATTTTCCTTATGGAAAAATGCTGATTAGAACATCGAGTAACTATCGACCATCCAAATTTATCAGGTATCAAATGGTTTTCTCTCCTCTCACTGAGCATGTTGCTCCTACCCATAGATGCAACATTAGCAATGGTTTCATCAATTTCATATTCTTGATAACCCTTGTTTAAAAACCTCTGTTTCAGAACTGATGCCTGCTGATAAAATTCAGAGATTTTGGTACAATTCTGCCTGATACGCTGAAATTGTCCTTTAGGAACAGCAGCTAACCAGGATTTGTAATGACAGCTGGTTAGAGGGATAAAAGCGTTGCGGTCAGTCTCTTTAAAATAGGTACTAGTAGTGAGACGACCATCTTTAAAAGTAAAGTTCAAATCCAAAAAATGGATATGAGTTTGGCTTGCCTCATTGTAAAAAGATGCCTCTATTGTTCTGATTTAATTTAAAAAAGAACACTTCAAGGGAGGGCAGATCCACCCCTTCCATAAAAGGATCACATCATCAATATATCTTTTCCATAGGTGTAGCTCTCTCGGGGGGTTAATATCTATACATTCTTGTTCCCACCATAAACAAATTTGCTAAACTTGGAGCAAACTTGCCCCCCATTGCTACACCGCAGGTTTGCAGGAAAAAATCTCCACCAAACCAGAAGTAATTGTGGCTTGTTGCAAAACGCAGAAGTTCCATAACAAAATCTCTCTGTAAAGAAGATAAGGATAGATCTTGTTGAAGATAAAAATCTACCACTTCAAAGCCATGTTGATGGGATATAATAGTGTATAAGGAGGCTACATCAGCCATCGCTATAATGCAGCCCTCCTTCCAGTGATATCCATCCAATATGTTTAAAACCTGTGTGGTATCCCGCAGATATGCAGGAGTGGTAGCCACCAATGGTTGAAGGAAGCTGTCCACATATTTGCCAGTCCTCGCAGTTACGGAGTTAATGCCACTTATAATGGGGTGGCCAGGAGGTTTGGTAGGGTTTTTGTGGATTTTTGGCAAGACCCTTTCAGGGGACACACATGGTATTATCCTCCTGCCCACCTACGGTGGAGGTCGGTGTTGCCTGTAAACTTGGCTATTCCTGAGATGGATCTCAATAGAGTCTGACCTTTCTTCAATCACATGGCAGTTTCGCCGACTGTGATAGGATTGGGAATGCTCATATTTAATGGGCATCTTCACTTGAGACCAGATAACCTTATTGATAAAATCAACAATAGGATTTAATCTATTAAGGAGATTTATGCCAATAATTAAGTGATCATGGGGCAAGTCAACTATAAGTGTGGGATGGCAAATTATTTTGTTCCCCAAGTTTAAGTTCAGGCAGGTCTTTCCTATGACCATCAGGCGGTGCCCGAGACACTTACAAGGTCAGCTGTGAAACTTTTCAGCTTATATTTTTTAGAAGATAATTCCTGGATTTGTTGAAAATATTTCTGAGATAAAATAGTTGCTTGGCTACCTGTGTCCAATAAAGCCATTATTTATGGTAAATTAATTATTATGCAATGCCATTAAATACCTGTGGTATATTAACTGTAAGAAACATAAAACTTTAGGATGACAAGTGAAGCTTGCTTTTGGTTTTCTGTGTTTCCCCTTTTCTTTTTCCCCCTTCTTTTTCTTCACAGTCACCATTCCTGAGATTGCTTGTCAGGCTTTGTATGTCTGAGGGCTCTGACAGCTGTAAGATAAAATCACAAACAAGTCGCCACCCCTTTTTGCCATCTGGCATTGGAAGGGTTAAATTCTTTTCAGGGATAAAGACACTTAGGTTCATTTGCTTACTTTTACTTACTGGTAAACTACAGGCATTTGCATGATTTGACACGTTAGCCTGCTCATCACTATTTGTTATTTAGCTGGGCTCTTGACAGGAGTGGCCTCCTCTAAAAAAGGATTCTTGGATTTAACAGTGAGGAAATTGGATAGCTTTTCCATCTGTTCTGCCAATACACCAAACTGATTCTGCATCTGGTTGGTTCTATCATATAAATTCTATTTTTCCAATGAACCCTTTTGGGTGGATTTTGGAAATTAGAAGCCTGAGACTTTCCAGAACTTTCTGACTCAGAACCATTTTGAACCTTCTTCGTGTTAGGTTGGTTATCCCTGTAATAATTTCTCTGATTTCTTATATAATGAGTGAATCGCCTTTTTACAAACTGTTGCTTTTTATTTGGGTCTTCAGCAACTACTGGTCCCTTCTTTTCATCTGGATTGGGTTTAGCTTTATTCTGTTTGGAAAAACTGGGGCTTTTAACAACTTCAGCATAACTCCTCTTTGGAACCTCAAACTGTCCCTGATTCCTTTTAATGTGAGTCGCAGCTGATTCTTGAGCAGCCTTTTTAAATCTATCCTGAGACTCCTCGCTATTCTGTAAAACAGCATAAAAGGTGGTACTCTCTGTTTGTAGCCAAACCAGAGTTTTTCTGGGATGGTACTGCTGTGCCAGAATAATTTTTATTTTATTTGGCAAAGCATCATAAAACAGTTGGATGAATTCATGGCTCTCAAAATTGGGATCTTTCTCAGCTAAGCTATAAGCATTCTTGAGAACTGACAAAAATTCCCTGGGACTTTGATTCAGCCCACATTTTAAAGTAAAAATGGCCCTTCTTGCAACATTAGTTGACCGATAGGGACCAAACTCTTTGCGCATGTCTAGTAGGGAATTAAAGAAGTACTTGTGCCTTGGCTCAAATACCCAAATAAAATCAATTTTATGTTTGTCATGTTTTTAGTTAAGGGTCCTCATTGTTTCCTTTATAAGTTTCTATATGATTAATTATAGAAGGCAAACCTTTCTTAGTAAATAGTTTCTTTTAAAAATGTTATCACTTTTGTGGTATCAGGTACAGACTAATGGTCTCTCCTCTCACGCCTATGGGACATACTTTTGGAGTGCTTTTGAGATGAGATTGGCTTAAATTTAGGAAGAGAATGTTCCTTAGTGAACAAATGTTCCTCTTCCTCTGAGGGAATACTAAAATAACTTTCTACCTCTGAAACCTCTTTTTGGATGTCTCGTTTTAAAATAGTAGGTCCTACAGACTGGAAGTCTGGGGTAAAACTGCTAACATTTTTAGTGATGTTTGCTCCCTCCCAAACAGAAGGTTTAACCTTTTCACTGCTGGTACGTTTTTCCTGCATAGACTGTTGATATACCAGATGTTTGTCATCTAACTCCTGCTGAAGTTTTAAATTAGCAGTGTACAGCCTTTCACAATCCCCAAATAGAATTTCTTTTAGCCTTTGACAGTCTGACAATTCTTTAGAGATTTGATCCCGACTCTTCTTAAGAGAATGGATAATTTCTAAATTCTGGTTATCTTTATTACAATACTCCAACCTTTGGGCAGTCAATTTTTCAGAAAACTTTACAAATTGAACTTCAAACTCACGAAATTCATTCTTTAACTATTTAACATTATCAGCCTCTCGCCTGATTTAATCTTTTGCTTGGTTTAATTGTTATGTCAATTCACAAATTACATAAAGAAATTTTGGCCAAGATTTAAATACCAGCAGATCTTTATCTTTCTTTGTTTTAACATTAGTAATAGGATAAAGATAATCAACAACGCGTGATTTATCAGACCAGATATCATTTACATATTCTGCATTTCAACTACCCAGTTATTGATATCCTCTTTAATATCCAATCTTTCTTTAACATAAAACATCACCTGATATTTTGCCAATTCTCTGGTATCTCTGTTATGCATACCAGTGTCAGTTTCTGCATCAACATGACCGGCTACGCTAAAAATACCTTCAGTATCAGACATTTTCAATATTGCAACCAGCAATAGCAATAACCAATAAAAAAAAAAGCAACAAAATATATATAATTTGCACAATTATATCATTTGTTTCAAACTTAGGCGAATCTCTCTGGGGCCTCCATATATGTCGGAATGTTTATACTGAAATATAAAACAGTTTTATATTTACGAAAATAAGCAAGGATCTATGATTAGGGAGATCCCACTTATTTCCACAAATCAACAAATAACCCAAATTCGTTTATTTGTGCTAACCTGAAGACAAAAGGAATACAAAAAGATGTGCAAAAATATATATATATTTATTTACTATAATTCAGTGCAAAAATGTCAAAATATAATTGTTGGCAAACAAAGAACATGGATCAACAATTCAATAATGTGAGGAAATAACCACATGATCTTATTTAAAATGATCAATGTAACAAAACTGGGTAAATTATTTAAGAGTGATTAATAGCTTCTTAGTGGCTCAGTAGAATGTGACAACAACAAGGTGTTGATTTTGACATGTGACCTTTCTCAGACAACAGACATTTACAAGCTCAGATTATTTTAACGGCACATGGACAAATTTGTGATACCATGTACAGATTTGGAGATTTTAACCAGACTTATGTCCTGTACACACGGTCGGATTTTCTGATAAAAAATGTGCGATCGGAGCGTGTTGTCGGAAAATCCGACCATGTGTGGGCTCCATCGGACATTTTCCGTTTGATTTTCTGACACACAAAGTTTGAGAGCTATAAAATTTTCCGACAACAAAATCCGATCGCGTCAATTCCGACCGTGTGTGGACAATTCCGACGCACAAAGTGCCACACATGCTCAGAAGAAATTCCGAGATGGAAGTAGTTTTTGCTGCTGATATTCACACAGACTTCTCTCAAACTTCTTTCTTTATTATTTATCGTGATTCCCTCAATATATTATGATTTGTCACATCTGACTAAAAAGATATATCATTTTTGTTTGTGTTTTTTTCAAGGCCAATCTTGTTTTTTTTTTTTGTTTTTAGTTATTTAACATCCTGAATATTTTTGGGTGTGTTTTGTGTGTCAAGTTACCACAACACCATTATTATCTTGTATTATTTAATCTCAAGGAGGTTGCTTGGTGTTGGTGTCTCTTGTTAATTTCACATTGTAGTTTTGAAATATACCTGAATCCTCACAAACAAACTGTCCTTTTTGAAGGAAAACACACATAGGCGAGTATAATTGAAACCAAAAAACCTTTATTAAGGGCTCACAAACAAACAAAGAGGGAGGCAACACTGGAGAAACAGCAGAAATTGGCGAAGCCTTGGACCCTCAGGGCACACATCAATTATTTTCCAGCAAAATTGGTGGCCTGAGGAGTCCTTATCTAAGGGAGTGCAATCTGGTCCAGAAGTCCTGAGATCCGGAAAGCAGCTGATGACATCTGTGTCCCCAGGCTGTGGTCATACAAGAGCCTGCATCTTTTGCCAGACCAGACTGAACCCTGGGTCATCACTCTCTGGTCTTCCTTCCACACTTCCTTCCCAGCTGTGGTGTTGGAGATGTGGCAGGAGGAGGAGTAGGACCTGGAGGAGGAGGAGGAGGAGTAGGACCTGGAGGAGGAGGACTATGTGTGAGGTCACAAATGTGGGTTGCACATGTTATTTGGCCCCTCAACCCCTTATTGAGAGCTTCCAAAATTAAGAACTCACACAAGAGGCATTGGCCCTCCTCCATCTGCATCATTTTGCAGGCAGTTATGCCAGCAAAGTCCTCCTCCACACTGTGGGGTGTTCTGAGGGCCTCAGTAGCCTTCCAAAAGAGGCTTATGGCAGCCTCCTCCAGGTTACTCCTTTTCCTGCCACTTTTTGTTTGAAGGTGGAGGGGAGGGACCTGGGTATCGAGCAGCCTGCTTGGCCTGGCCAACTCCTGGCTGACACTTCCCTGTGTATGAAAAAGGGACATCGTTTTAGCTTTTGCATCATCAATCACAATCATAAATTAGCAATCCAAACTAACATCTATTTAACATCATTGATTGGACAACCAGCAATATTTAGAAGAATGCTATACCTGGCTCAAGCTGGGATCCTCCACATGTTGCTGCCTGGAAGGCCCAGGTTGGGCATCTGAAGCCTCAGCTGGGGGGGAAGGAAGCGTTGAAGGAAGAGTGGAGAGTGCTGGCCTGGGTTCAGTCTGACCTGCCAGAAAATGCAGCCTGTCATAGTACTACAGCCTGGGGACATAATTGTCATCTGCACCTCCTGATCTCTGGGAATCCTGGACCTTCTTGTGCTCCCTTAGATAAGTGCTCCTCAGGCCACCAATTAGGATCTTCAAATAGGTGATGTCTGCCGTGGGGATCACCGTCTTCACAAATTCCAACAAATTATCCAGCGCTGCCTTCCTCTTTGTTTAGTTCTTATAATCAGGGTGGTTTATCTGCCGTAGACAGGGCAGCACCCTGAACATATCAATGAAGATTGGCATAAAGTTCTTATCTTTCAAGATATCCATTTTCACTGCAAGACACAACACAAGACAAACCCTAATGTCAGCCTAAAGTCTTTTAAACTTGTGCAAATACAGGCCTCAATCTAGAAGCAGTATAGGCCCAATGTTAAATCTTACCTTCGCAATCACGATCGGCGCCTCCGTTACTCCTTTCTCCGCTCACAGATCGTACGTACTACGCACGCATGTTACGCTTTATAGACACTGCGCATGCGTGAAACTCTGCCCGCCCCTGAT
Organism: Aquarana catesbeiana; assembly: GCF_042186555.1. Classification (NCBI taxonomy): domain Eukaryota; kingdom Metazoa; phylum Chordata; class Amphibia; order Anura; family Ranidae; genus Aquarana; species Aquarana catesbeiana. The sequence goes on along the minus strand of NC_133327.1, from coordinate 431,443,296 downwards.
GTTCTTTCTAGTCTATTCCCCGCCCCTTCTTGTTCGGCGCAGTGGGGGAAGAGCACATGGCAGAGTCAGAGCAGGTGTCAGATAATTACACCAACGAGGAGAAGGAGGAGTAAAGCCCGGAGCCAGAAACATCCCGATCCAGAAGGAGACGATTTAAGGCATCAAATATGTCCTTTGGGGAGATGTTGGAGATGGTCGACATCCTGAAGAAGGCCGACTATGACGGGAAGTATGGACCTTACCCCAACCCCAATGTTTGAAAGGCCAAGATCATGGCGAAAGTGGTCAAGAGTCTGCACCGGAATTTCGGGGTAGGACGATCCAGGGATCAGCTCAGGAAACGGTGGTCGGACCTCAAATTAAGAGAGCATGAGCAGTACAGAAAGATCTGGAGAGTGCTGCAAAAAAGTAAGTAGTTGTTCTGTGTTCCTATTCCTTATGTTTATTACGTTCGTGCTGCTCCATGTGCTTTTCTTAACTGTTATCCAGTTTAAAATGGCAACTTTCATGTTCATGGGCACATTAAATGTTTCGTATCAAACATTGTTCGTTCGGCCTAGAAACCACCATTGTTTTGGCCATATGCATTTGCCCACATATTTTATGGCCTACTTGTCTGCAAATAATTTGGTTGTGTAGATGGGTTTGTAACTAGAATGAAATGCAAACTAGATTCTGTGTAAGGAGAGGACACTCAGCAGCTGTTTACACATCTGGACCCTGGAGCACTAGTGTGGGACACAAGAACACCCTTTTTATTAGGGGGCCCCACACAGGTGCTCCAGTGTATACTATAGAGGTGTCTCCATCTGTGAAGCTTGTACAAAACAGGTAAAGTATTGAAGCTTGACAAAGGACACTAAAAATTCTACATCTTGGAACTCTGCCAAAACAGACAATTGTACCCCACTTCCAAGCAATGTTTCATATTCCTATTTCTGCCATCAAATATCTGTGTGCTAAGTATACCTATTTTTTTTTACATAGGGGAGAAAAGACTCGGAGGACACCCCTCATCCAAGGAGACCACAGACCCCCCACCTCTGGAAGGAGTGGAGAGCCAGCCAAGCAGAGCAGGAGGAGGGAGAAGTGGTGGAAATTGTCACCACAACAGGTGAGTGTCTGCGACCACAGGCTCAGGTAAGAGATGGATGCCGGCATATTTATAATACATGGTGTGTTTTTGTTTCTATCTTTTTAGGTGATCGTGATGTTGTGGATCCAGGGCATTTCACCTCAGAAAGTGCACAGATCCTGATCGGGGAGATCATAGGGTGTAATAGGGACCTGAAAAACATCCAGAAAAGCATCAATGATGTTAAAAAAAATCACCAGAAAAGCATCATTGATGTTTTAGTGAGAGTTCAAAACTCCTCAAAATCCCAGTTTTTTGGCGCTTTTTGTGAGCTAAAAATATTTAGCATTTTTTGACATATTTGCGAAAAGCCAAATTTTGAAGAGGCACACAGTGTGTCAACATGTGCTATCTGCCATCATTGGAGATCAATGGACGTGTTTTGGGGGGGCAACCCCTTCCTCAATAATAAAGTAGCTGTGAGGAAGGGGTTGCACCCACAAAACACGTCCCTTGATCCCCATGATGGCAGCTAGCACATGTTGATATTCGGCAATTGGTGTGCATCTTCAAAATTTGTTTTTTCTAGGGGTGACTTCACCCCATCTGAATGCAATATCAAACACAGTTTGTAAATACTCATGTCTGATATTGCCTTCAAGTTCTACCAAATGTGAACTTTGTAAGTTCAAGATTTGTGTCTTTCTTGTTGGTTTTAAATATGCCTGTTTTATCTTAAATGGACATTTCTACTTTTTCTAATGTGACCCCAAAAATTTTTATACAACAAACATGTTGGTTTGTTTTACAAACCTTTTCTAAATGCACATGTGATTGTGCTGGTATTAAAAAGATTGATAATCAAGAATGTCTGGATTATTGTTTCAACGCTCCAAAACTTTTGTTGTGTTCTAATTGGTGTTTTCTGTGACAATGGGGGTTATTTCCTAAGGGAAAATCCACTTTGCACTACAAGTGCAGTTTCAGTGCAGTTTCAACTGCACTTGTAGTGCAAAGTGTCTTTGCCTTTAGTAAATAACACCCAACAGTGCTTTGTAAGGTTACACAATCACGCCATTTTCAGGACTCATCACATTTCTGTCAGGGTCAGCCAAAAGGAACAAAAGCAGTAAATATCACCAAAGATTTTAGTAGTTAAATTATTTTTTTATTTGAAAAAGGTTTCGGACATTGTCTGGTATATTGATAGCCCCCCTACCCACAAAGTATTCAAGGTATCTTAGACGGACATCACGGGCACTCAGGGGGGGCAAGCCAGGACGGCCACTTTCAAGCGCCGTCAGGGTTGGTTCATTTTGAATTCCAGCCTCAGGCCCAACTGAGCCAGCATAGTTGGCAGAATGTTGCCGTAAAAAGTTGTGTAGAACACAGCACGCCAGGAATATATGATTCAGTTTGTACTCCGCCATGTGTATGGGTGTAAGAAATAGGCGGAACCGGCTGGCCATGATTCCAAACGTGTTCTCCGCCACTCTTCTGGCTCTGGCCAGCTGGTAATTAAAAACCCTCTGGTCCGGGGTGAGGGTCCTCATCGGGAATGGCCGCATAAGATGGTCCCCCAGCACAAACGCTTCATCTGCAACGAAGACGAATGGGAGTCCTTCCACATTGTCTTCCGGAGGTGGCAAGTCCAAGCTGCCATTCTGGAGATGCCTGTAGAACTCTGTCTGGGCGATGACTCCACCATCTGACATCCGGCCATTCTTCCCCATGTCCACATACAGGAACTTGTAAGTAGCCGACACCACCGCCAACATCACAATACTATTGAACCCCTTATAGTTGAAATAGTATGACCCCAAGTTGGGTGGTGGGACGATGTGGATGTGTTTCCCATCAATTGCCCCTCTGCAGTTAGGAAAGTCCCACCGCTGGGCAAAGTGGGAGGCCACAGTCTGCCATTCCTGTGGCGTGGAAGGAAACTGTGGAGTCAAACAAGAAAAACAAATTAGTCATTTTGCACATAAACAGGGAAAGCAGATTAGACACAAACATTCTTGGCCAACATCAAGATAACATTTCTTTGAGGGAGTTTTTAAAGACCAAAGTATAAGGTACACCTATCAGATTCCCCCTCCCCCACCCCATCTCATGGGCCATTTCTAACATTATAGGGGGGACTCTTGGACAGGTAACCCTCTCCACTTCATTGAGAGATGAATGCCTAAATAATGGGTTTTGGCCAGCCCCTCCTTAGTTACACTATTGGCAGCCCACTGGACAGGTAAGAAGTGTCATAATACAAAGATATAAATACACATTGTACACATTTTAGCACATTTGGACATTCTGCTATTACCTATCAAGATAATAATAGGATACCAAAACTTTAAACAGTACCATTTGAAAATACAGGCAGGCCCTTGCACTACATGCTTTGGGGAATTCATCCATACATCTGACCACAAAAGAGATGGGTATAGTGTGTATGGGTTTGGCAAAGTCAGCAGATAGATGATTGAGGATAGATAGAGAATTGTTATCAGCTGACTTAGCAGCTAGGGGGAGGGAGGGTTCCAAATGATTTGGAGACCCCCCAAAAAAAGCCTCTGGCACTCTGCCTGAATTTAAAGCACAAATCAAATTTTTACACATTTTAGGGGGTGTTTGGGGTAAAGCACTACTATGGAGCTGATAAAATACATTGTTAAGTGACTACATAAGGGCCAGGAGACCATGCTGGGGAGGTAAGTGAAGGCAAATATGTATAAAGGACAAAAAAAATAAGTACATAAAAATTCAGCATGCATGAGGACAAAGGGGACATTCGCAGCATATTACAATCATGGTAATTAGGGAATGAGGAAAGAAATACAATATTATCAAACATTAAATACAATAACGTGAGATTAAGGGATAAAAATCTTACCTTAATATACTCCTTCTGCAGGACCTGGATGATGGCAGAACAGGTCTCTAGGATAATGATCCCCAGAGCCTGGGGGGGAGATGCCTGTCAAGAACTTGAGGTCCTGCAGGCTTCTGCCCGTTGCCAAGTACCGCAGGGTGGCGACAAGCCTCTGCTCCGGAGTGATGGCTTGCCTCATGCAGGTATCCTGCCTACTAATATAAGGGGTCAGCAAAGCCAACAAACGGTGAAATACGGGGTCCGTCATCTGGAGAAAGTTCCTGAAATCATCAGGATTATTCTCACGGATCTCGCGGAGCAAAGGCATGTGACAGAACTGGTCACGCTGGAGCAACTCCTCCTCACCCTGTTCATGGACTGGACTTGTGTCAAGGTCAGGACCCCAACACCAAGCCCCCGCACAGCACGAACTCTACGAGGAGTACGTATAAGCAACATGGGTAGAAAACAGTCGGCTGCTCAGAACGAAGTAACAGAACGCATTGAAGAACAGCAAGGCCTGTGAAGAGCGACCTGAAAAACAGTAACGAATGAACAAGAACACAATGATAAATCAATGGTACTTCTGCACGCACTGAAGAGCAGATACAAACCCACAAGCACAAACTGAACAGCAGAAAACGATCTGAAAACCATGAGTCTGAAAAAGAATGAATCGTCTCTCACCACACTTTTACTAACACGAGATTAGCAAAAGGAGCTCAAAGGGTGCCGCTCTTTGTTCTGAACTGGCTTTTTCTAGTCTCGTCGTACGTGGTGTACATCACCGCTTTCTTGGCGATCGGAAATTCCGACAACTTTGTGCGACCGTGTGTACGCAAAACAGGTTTGAGCCAACATCCGTCAGAAAAAATCCATGGATTTTGTTGTTGGAATGTCCGATCAATGTCTGATCGTGTGTATGGGGCATTAGATTTAAGGTAAAGACAATTTCCAATAAATTATTTTAAGTACAACATACATCATCACTAAACCATTGACTATAAACTGAATCAGCTTCAGTGAGAAGATCCACATGTTTGTATCCCTCTCTTTGAATTGAAAAAGCGCCAATTCATACTGCAGTTATAATTATCACACATTCAAATCTTATACTACAAAATAAAATAGTTCAGCTATATGTATGTTCACAGTTAATTGCCCACAGACAAATAGAAACTTATACCTTACCAAAAATCTCAAAATCCCTTGTCTGAAAGATGTCATCTGTTTGTTCCAATGGACACCTCTTCCTCCTTTGATTTTTCAATTTTCCTGTTCTCAATCTTACTCCACACTAGGGATGAGCCTTAAGTTTGAGTCGAACTTCATCGGCTGTTCGACCGCTCATCATATTACGAACATTATGGGCCGTTCGTGCCAAATTCGAGTGGCGCGTCATGGCACATAATTCACTGTGGCATTGTAGTGCATTGGTTGCTGATGATTGGCCAAGCATGCACTATGACCTGCATGCTTTGGCCAATCACAGCACGGTAAGAACGGAGAGCCATGATTGGCCAAAGGCAGGGTGGCTTTGGCCAATTATGCCTCGGGGATTTAGTACACGCCCCACACTATATAAGACCGCCTGGAAGTCGGCCTTGTGTAGTGTGTTCCAGCGTAGATAGAGAGAGAGAGAGACAGTGTCATTTCATTTGAGTTAGAGCAGGCAGGTAGGCATGTGAGTCAGTTAGCTGTAGTCAGTGTATTTAGTATATATATATATATATATATATATATATATATATATATATATATATATATATATGCATCCCAGGTATAGATATATATATATATACATACTGTATTCAGTTTAGCTAGATCCGTTCCTGTTATTCTCTTCCTAATATACTTACACTTAACAATACTAATATAATTGCCTGCCTGAGGTATTATTAGGAAGAGAACACCAGCAATTGTCTGCAGTTAGCTTTAGTTGCACATTGTGCACAGGATACAGTACACTGACTGAAAATACTGCAGCTGCCTGCCTAACTGTAGACAATTGCTGGTGTTCTCTTCCTAATAATTGGTTGGTAGAGTGGATGACCAAGCCGTCCTCATCCTCCTCATCCTCTGTCACCAAGGCTACCTTGGCTGCCAATGCAGGTGCCAAAGTGGCCTATTTCTTGGACTCGAGGTCATCATCAGTTACTCCTTCCCTAGCCCCACCGGAGGAGTCCCCCAAACTGTTCGACCACAGTGTCGGGTACATGCTGCAGGAGGATGCGCAGCATTTTGAAGACTCCGATGATGGTACCCAGCTTGAGGAAGGCAGTAACATGAGCCCAGAGAGAGGGGTTGCCCAAGAAGGACAACAAACTGGCAGTCATGTTCCCCCAGCTGCAGCATACTGCCAGGTTTGCTCCAGTGATGAGGAGGGATTGGATGATGAGCTCACTGACTCTACGTGGGTGCCTGATAGGAGAGAGGAGGGGGAGGCGGAGGAGGAGGAGGCACATCTTCAATGAGGCAGGATGCCCTCCAGGAGCCAGCTTAAGGGCAGCCAACCTACTGCATCACACCGCAGAGCTCCACAAGTGCAGGGTGCTAGTGACTCCATGCGTTATTCCAAAAGTTCTTTGGTGTGGGCCTTTGAGACATGTGCTGAAGATCGCACCGTTGCTATTTGCAACACATGTCTGAGGCGTATCAAGCGTGGACTAGACAGCAAGCACTTGCTTAATCAGATGTATGTCGAGCTCCAATGCAGCCCGTTGGCAACACTACCTAAAAGACCCACACCAAAGAACAAGGCGGACCTCTCCTTGCTCTTCCTCATCAGCTGGGATCTCAAACCCCACTATACCTTCAGTCCTCTCAGAAACCTGAACTGAGAGGAATGAAGGTGTAGAATTAGGTGTGCCACTGCCAAGTACTTGCGGGCAATCTGCTATCAGTACACCAACATCTGATTTCAGCAGGCAGATTTTCCTACCCCAGTTGCTCCACTGGCGAAAGAAGTTTGCTCCCAGCCATCCACATGCCCAGCAGTTGAATGCTAGCTTGGTTAAATTGCTAGCACTTCAACTGCTGCCTTTTCAGTTGGTAGACTCTGCCCCCTTCTGTGAGTTTGTGGAATGTGCGGTACCTCAGTGGCAGGTTCCCAAACACCACTTTTTTTCACGAAAGGCGATTCCTGCTCTCTACCAGCATGTGTAAGGCAATGTCCATGCCTCGCTGGACAGGGCGGTCAGTGGTAAGGTGCATAGTACCGCTGACTCATGGTCCATCAGGCATGGACAGGGACCTTACCTATCTTTCACTGCGCACTGGGTGACTCTGCTGGCAGCTGGGAAGGATGCAGGACAGGGTTCAATAGTGTTGGAGGTTGTTCCACCACCACGCCTCAAAAATTCTACTAGTGGTGATTCTGCCACACCTCTCTCCTCCACCCCTCCTCTTCTTCTTCCTCCATGAACAGGTGTGTCATGAACAGGTGTGACCAGATTGTGTGGACTGCAAAGAGGAAACCAAAATGCATGTAAAGTGAATAAGAATAATGTTTATTTAAGATAAGTGATATAAATAAGTAAACATCCCAAATACAAATAGTGCTCAACCAACCAACAGAAACCCACAGACAACAGATCATATATACAGCCAAAGTGAAGTACTGAAATCAAACACGTTAGCCAGGCCAGGGTCATACATAGGGGATCAGCAACTGAACAAGGGCAGGATAGGAGAGGGAGATAATGGATGCAATCAGGCTTACAAAGGAACAGGAACACAGGAGGGACAGGATCAGGATGGGCTCAGGTGCAGGCTCAGGTTCAGATACAGGTTACAGGGTTCAAGATACAGGTCACAGGTACAGGTCAGGGTGCAAGGAAGAAAGATACCAAGGCAAGCATGTGAGGGCTTGCCGGGTATTTATGGGCCAGTGATTGTAACACCTGAGTGCAGGGAGTGTTGTTTGCTCCATACTGCCAGGATCCATCTGCTGGTGGACATCAGTACTGCGGCCCAATGACGACATAACACCAGCAGGGAAAGATTCTCCTGACAGTTCCAAACTGCCAGGAGACACCTGCTGGTGGAGTTCAGTACTGCATGCCAAATGATAGATCTTACCAGCGGACGGACCCTTTCCTAACAGTACCCCCCTTAAAGGAGCGGCCTCCGGACACTCCAACTAGTTTTAATTGTCCATAGTCTATGGCATCGAGCAGAACGGTGGAAGAGAGTACTTTAGACTGGTCATCATGCACATCCAGGCAGACAGCGGGCACATCCGGGCAGACAGTGGCACATCAGGGCAGACAACGGGCTCTGGGTCATTAAGCTGGGCAGCGGGCTCCCTACTGGCAAGCTGTGTAACAGGCACTGACTCGGCAAGCAGAGTAACGAGCATCGGTTTGACAGACTGGGGCACCAATATCAAGACAACAGGCTGGAAGGTAGGCAATGAGTCATCAGGCTGGAAGGCAGGCACCAAGACATCAGGCTGGAAGGCGGGCAATGATACATCAGGCTGGAAGGCAGGCACCAAGACATCAGGCTGGAAGGCAGGCACCAAGACATCAGGCTGGAAGGCGGGCAATGATACATCAGGCTGGAAGGCGGGCAACGAGACATCAGACTGGATAGCGGGCACATCAGACTGGAAAGCGGGCACATCAGGCTGGAAGGCAGGCACCAAGACATCAGGCTGGAAGGCAGGCACAAAGACATCAGGCTGGAAGGCAGGCACCAAGACATCAGGCTGGAAGGCAGGCACCAAGACATCAGGCTGGAAGGCGGGCAATGATACATCAGGCTGGAAGGCGGGCAACGAGACATCATACTGGATAGCGGGCACATCAGACTGGAAAGCGGGCACATCAGGCTGAAAGGCAGGCACCAAGACATCAGGCTGGAAGGCAGGCACAAAGACATCAGGCTGGAAGGCAGGCACCGAGACATCAGGCTGGAAGGCAGGCACTGAGACAACAGGCTGGAAGGCAGGCACTGAGACAACAGGCTGGAAGGCAGGCACCGAGACATCAGGCTGGAAAGCAGGAACATCAGACTGGAAAGCAGGCACATCAGACTGGAAAGCGGGCACATCAGACTGGAAAGCGGACACCGAGACATCAGACTGGGACTTTAGACTTGGCAGCAGACACAGGTGCTGGCACATCAGGCAGAACAGCAGGTGCTGGCACAACAGGTTGAACAGCAGGTGCATCGGACTGGATAGCAGGTACTGGAAATTCAAACCAGGCAGCCGGTACTGGAACTACAGACTGGGCAGCAGGCACAGGCACTGGCACAACAGGCAGAACAGTGGGTACTGGCACAACAGGCTGAACAACAGGTACATTGGACTGGACAGTAGTCACTGGAGCGTCAGACTGGAATATAGACACTGGGATGTCAAGCTGAGCAGCAGGCACTGGGACCTCAAAATGGACAGCGGGCACAGGCATTGGCACAACAGGTTGAGTAACAGACACTGGCACATCAGGCTGGGCAGCAGACGGTGGCACATCAGGCTGGGTAGCAGACGGTGGCACATCAGGCTGGGCAGCAGACAGTGGCACATCAGGCTGGGCAGCAGACGGTGGCACATCAGGCTGGGCAGCAGACGGTGGCACATCAGGCTGGGCAGCAGACGGTGGCACATCAGACTGGGCAGCAGACAGTGGCACATCAGGCTGGGCAGCGGACAGGACAGGAACACATCAGGCTGGGCAGCGGACAGGACAGGAACACATCAGGCTGGGCAGCGGACAGGAATGCATCAGGCTGGGCAGCGGACAGGAACACATCAGGCTGGGCAACGGACAGGAACACATCAGGCTGGGCAGCGGACAGGAACACATCAGACTGGGCACTGGACAGTAAGACATCAGGCTGGGCAGCAGACAGAAACACATCAGGCTGGGCAGCGGACAGAAACACATCAGGCTGGGCAGTGGACAGGAACACATCAGGCTGGGCAGCGGACAGGAACACATCCAGCTGGACAGTGGCACAACAGGTTTAATGGTAGGCACGTCAGACTCATCGGCAGGTATTGAAACATCAGAGTGGAACATGGACACAGGAACATCAGATTGGGGCACAGGAACTTCAGGCGGAGACACTGGCTGGATAGCAGGCAGAGGTTTGGCAGAATCAGGTGGGTTATCAGGTTCAGCTGGCATGCAAGCAGACTGGAGCAGGTTGGTTGGTGTGGAAGCAAGTTGGGTTACTGGCAAGATCATGTGAGTGGGGAAGAACTTCCGTTTCTTCTTTGGCTTAACTGCTGGAGATCTGTAGGTGGCTGTAGGACTGTAGGTAAGAGGTGAGGCATACTGAAATGAAGGGCTGGGATATGGCAAGGAAGGGAGAACAGCGGCCAGAGGAAGTTTTTGTGGGGAAGTTGCAGGTAGTAGAGAAGAGGCAGGTGGGTTAAAGGCAGGATAGGTGCAGGAAGTAGAAACAGGGTATTGATACTTGGTGGGGAGCAGGGTATATTGGACTGTAGCTTAGGTTGCCAGGGGTGATGGGAGAAAGGACGTCTGAGCAGGCAGGTGTTTAGTAGCAGGTCTGGGTTGTGGAGAGCTGACAGAAGCTGGGCATAACAGGTCTGACCATGCCTGAAGTACAGATCGCACAAAAGTGGGCTCACATACCCTATGTCTGACCAGGGACTGCACTTCATCTATACAATCTTTCAACAACTGTTTGGGACAAACCGAATAGTGCTCCAAAAAGGATGCAGAGTCATCCTCCAACAGCCATACTAAGGACGCAACCTGGTTAATGCTGAAGGGGGGAGAAAAGTCATCATGGCCCTTTTGGATACAGGGCAGAGCCAGCTCTGTACACATTCCAATCAAAGGCTGAACATCCTCAAACAGTATACTGCCCTGATCGACCACAGAGTGAGCTAAACGAATAATTTCCAGCAGCTGATCACTGGACCACCCTTTCAATGTCTGGCGGAGATATTCAGAACTCTCTGCTGCCAGCAAAGCATAATAAACAATTATATCTGAATTTATCCCAGCAATGTGAAACAGAATCGAGATGGTTCCCCTGTGCAGCCACTTCTGGTCAGAGATGGCCTTGGTATACTGTAATGAACAGGTGTGACCAGATTGTGTGGACTGCAAAGAGGAAACCAAAACGCATGTAAAGTGAATAAGACTAATGTTTATTTAAGATAAGTGATATAAATAAGTAAACATCCCAAATACAAATAGTGCTCAACCAACCAACAGAAACCCACAGACAACAGATAATATATACAGCCAAAGTGAAGTACCGAAATCAAACATGTTAGCCAGGCCAGGGTCACACACAGGGGATCAGCAACTGAACAAGGGCAGGATAGGAGAGGGAGATAATGGATGGGATCAGGCTTACAAGGGAACAGGAACACAGGAGGGACAGGATCAGGATTGTTCTCATGTAACACCTGAGCGCAGGGAGTGTTGTCTGCTCCATACTGCAAGGATCCATCTGCTGGTGGACGTCAGTACTGCAGCCCAATGATGACATAACACCAGCAGAGAAAGACTCTCCTGACAGTTCCAAACTGCCAGGAGACACCTGCTGGTGGACCTCAGTACTGCATGCCAAATGATAGATCTTACCAGCAGACGGACCCTTTGCTGACACCATGGCCTCTTCCTGTACTGATTTGTCCTCGGAACCAGCGGTGCTCTGTAGGAGTTTAAGGGGCTACGCAAGCACGCAGGCAAAAAGATGCCATGCGGTGCTTGAGCTTGTGTGCTTGGGGGACAGGAGCCACACTGGGGCAGAGATTCTGTCAACTCTGCAGGGGCAGGCTCAGAGGTGGTTGTCGCAAACCACCATTCCTGGCTTAAGCTGGCATGGCACCAACCTCCTCTCTGCCCTCGGACAGGGACAACTGACCCATGTGCCCTGTTTGGCTCACGTCCTTAACTTGGTGGTGCAGCGGTTCTTGGGCAGGTACCCAGGCTTACAGGATGTCCTGAGGCAGGCCAGGAAAGTCTGTGTGCATTTCCGCCGGTCATATAATGCCAGTGCTCAGCTGGCTGACCTCCAAAAGGAATTTAACCTGCCCAAGAACTGCCTAATCTGTGACATGCCCACCAGGTGGAACTCAATGTTGGCCATGTTGCAGAGGGCCATCAATGAGTACCTGTGCGGCTATGGCACAAGGACAGCGTCAGAGGAGTTTTTTTTTTTTTCCCACACCAGAGGGCCATGATCAGGGATGCATGCACTGTCCTGTCACCATTTGAGGAGGCCACGAGGATGGTGAGCAGTGACAGTGCATGCATCAGTGACACTGTCCCTCTTGTCCACGCTGTGTGGAATAATAGACAGGGCACTTGAGTCAGAACAGAGGCAGGAAGAGGAGGACTTCCTTACCTCTTAAGGCCCCCTTTATCCAGACAGTGTTCCTGCGTGCCCGCCGATCACACAGGAAGAGGAGGAGGAGGATTTTGTCAGCATGGAGGTGGAGCCTAGCACTAAGCATCAGCAGCAGTCTTCAAGGGATCATTTTCAGTCTGAAGAAACCCATGGACTTGTACGTGGATGGGAGGAGGTGGCTGCGGATCATGTCGCCCTTAATGACTCAGAGGACTCTGGACAGAATGCCTCAGCAAACCTTTGCTGCATGGCCTCACTGATCCTGCAAAGCCTGCGGAAGGATCCTCGTATTTGTGGTATCAAGGAGAGGGATCATTAGTGGCTGGCAACCCTCCTTGATCCACGTTATAAGGGTAAGGTTGCGGACCTTATCTTGCAGTCGCAGAGAGAACAGAGGATGAAACATCTTCGGGAGGCCTTGCAGAAAGGTTTGTGCAACGCGTTTGCAGAGACTGGGAGGTTACAATTTCCTGGTCCTCCTAGACAACGTGTTGCTGAGGCTTTGGTCAGTTACAGAAGGAGCGGTGGTGAAGTTGGCCATCTGACCGATGCGCTCAGACAATTTTTTAGTCCGTAGCCCCAAGGTATGGTCGATTCCAGCAACCATCACCAGCGTCTGATTCACATGGTGCAGGAATACCTAGGGGCAAGATCAGACTTGGACACCTTTCCCACCGAAAATCCTTTGGGTTACTGGGTCTTGAGGATGGATCACTGGCCAGAGCTTGCACAGTATGCAATTTAGCTACTGGCCTGTCCTGCATCCAGCGTTCTTTCGGAACGCACATTCAGTGCTTCTGGAGGCTTTGTAACCAATCACAGGGTGCGCCTGTCCACCGAATTGGTCGATCGGCTGACCTTCATAAAAATGAATCAGTCTTGGATCACCAGCTACCAGGCACCTGATGCTGATGTAATTGAATATTTTTTTTTTTTATGTGAGATGCTGAGTGACTATCCTCTTCCTCCTCAATGTTCATGCTGATAGCTTATAAGAACATTTTTAGTTCTGGGCACCGCCACCAGTGGTTAAGGCCCAATTTTTCTGTCCCTGTTTAACAGGGACGTGTAATTGCAATTTTTGATGCAATACTTTGCAGCAGGGCTTATTCCTGTGTTCCAACTAGAGTATCTGTGAGGGGTTGCAGTGTTGTGGCACCAGTGCCTAAGGCTCAATTTTTCAGCCCCTGTTTAACAGGGGCATGTAATTACAATTCTTGATCTAATATTTCACAGCAGGGCCCGTTCCTGCGCCCACCAAGAATAACTGTGAGGGCTTACAGTGTTGTGGCAACACCAACACCTAAGGCCCAAATTTCTGCAGAGTATATAGGGCAGGCCCCTACTTTCAAACATCCAATTTACAAACGACTCATACTTGCAAACAGAAGGAGACAACAGGAAGTGAGAGGAAATCTACCCCATAGGAAGGGAAATTCTCTCCTGTAAGAGTTCCTTGTTTCACTAAAAACCCAACATTTTCAAAATCCAATTGTCACTGGGACAGAAAGTGAGGTGAAATCTTCTGAACAGGTGCACAGACAGCAAAACAAATGTTACAGGGGTGATAATCCTTCCCTATGTTTTCCAAAAAGCTTAAAAATAAATTTTTTAGCTGGAGCTACACGTAAAAAATGTACCAGTTCAAAATTACAAACAGATTCTACTTAAGAACAAACCTACAGTCCCTGTCTTGTTTGCACCGCCTGTATACTGCTGTTCAGAGTATATAGGGCCTGAGGGCCCCACACCTTTCCTCTTTTTTATTTGGGTGTGGGGTTCCCCTTAATATCCATACAAGACCAAAAGGGGCTGGTAATGGGCTGTGGTGGCGGTTCTCAATGATTTTCATCCATATTGCCGGGACCAGACATGACATTAAAGCTGCAAGCAGTTTTAAATGACTTTTTTTCCTTTAGAAATGTCATTTTGAGCAGGGACTGTTCTAAACAAGGGAAACACATGCCACTTTACAGGCATACTATAGACACCCCCCCCCCAGGCAAGATATTTAAAGGAATATTTCACTTTTATTTTTTCACTTTAAGCATCATTAAAATCACTGCTCCCGAAAAAATAGCCATTTTTAAAACTTTCTTTTGCATTGATACATGTCCCCTGGGGCAGGGCCCGGGTCCCCAAACCCTTTTTAGGACAATAACTTGCATATTAGCCTTTAAAATTCGCACTTTTGATTTCTCATGCTCGTGTCCCATAGACTTTAACAGGGTTCGAAAGTTTGCGCGAACTTTCGGTCCGTTCGAATGTTCTGATGCGAACCGAACTGGGGGGTGTTCGGCTCATCCCTACTCCACACTCAGATCCCCCAAAGAAAACAGACATGGATGTGTTTTCCACGTATTCAATGCCGTCGAATGACGTATTATTTACTATGTAACCATGGCACAACCATGGCACAACTGCCTAGGGGAAATGGTTACCGAAAGGGGGCAGTATTGGATTAAAAATGATTTTGGGGTACAGAACACCAACCGTGATTCACACCATCGATATCCAACCTATGTTGGAGATGCAAATCTGAACCAGGCTCTCTCCTTCACATTTGGTGGCCATGCCCCATCATCCAAATGTTCTGGAATGGATTACACAACATAATCTCCAGGGTATCTACTTTCACATTAGAATTCTCCCCTGCCCAATTTCTCTTATACCTTACCACTATACCCAGACGCTCCTACTTCAAATCTCTTCCTATGCGCATGCTAAACGCCGCTAAACTATGTCTCCCGACCTTGTGGGGCAAAACTTACGCTCCTTCAATCAAAGACTGGAGAATCGATAAAATCGCCAAAATGGAAGAACTCATAGCCCTCGCCCATGACGACATTTCAAAACACACTACTTCCTGGGCTTGTTGGTCGCAGTTTAGAACCACTCCTGAATATATTCTATGGACTCCAAACCTTAATGAAGAAGGAAACTACCCAGGGTTTTCCCTCTTTCCCCTCCCCCTACTTTTTTTTTGGTGACCCAATACCGAACTACCCTACATAAAGCCCGGGGTTAGCTGAGGCCA
Source organism: Aquarana catesbeiana (assembly GCF_042186555.1). Lineage (NCBI taxonomy): Eukaryota > Metazoa > Chordata > Amphibia > Anura > Ranidae > Aquarana > Aquarana catesbeiana. Next base: position 431,427,972 of record NC_133327.1, on the reverse strand, counting down.
GATAGGAGACATATGCCCCCCCCGTTTTTACCTAACCTGCCTGTATACCCAACCACGCTCACACATAACCCCCATTCTCCACCTCCTTTTCCGATCCCTTCCCCACCCTACCCCACACACTTCCCCTCTAATAACACATCATAACCACCCCAAACCAACTAATGCACCCAACCTTGGCTATGAGCAGGTCCACCAACCATGGAAACCACCCAAACACACATAAGTATTATTCCATGTAATTCATCTCTCCATAGACTACCTCCATCCATCTCTACAAAGAGACTCCCCCAACCAATTTCTCTTAGCTCAAGAAACCAGCTTAACTCACAACACAGTCAATGCCAACACAGATTTGACTTCTCTAAAAATTAGGTCACTTCGGGCCTATGTGTTACAAAGCCTGTTAATACTCACCATATAACCTATACTACTCAGTTGTATTTCCTTAAGTAGTTTATAACGTTGTTGTACAATTTGTTATCATTATGCGTGGATTGAACGGTAAACTACTGTTACAGTTTTGGTTTGCTTGTATATCTCCAGGCCACTGGGCCCATGTAAATTAGGGTTTTGTACACGCACCAGTCTCTATATACGGTACTTGCCTGAAATATCTTTGATAAAATATTATGGAAACAAAAAATAATTTTGGAACTTAACTTAAAATACCATGATTGTTCTCAAATAACCTCTGACCTCAGCCTTAAACAAACCATAAATATAATAGGGATGTTTATTCTATATCAGGTCTGTCAGACTTCAAGACTCTTCGTAGAATATATCACTTTAAGAAAGTCTAACAGCCAACTTAATTATTTTTCCTCCAAATCCTTGGTAGTGAGGTGATTGGTTTCTCAGAATTAGGGACGAGCTTCGTGTTCGAGTCGAATCCATGTTCAACTCGAACATCGTCTGTTCGCCCGTTCGCCGAATTGCGAGTGATATGGGCCGTTCGCGCCAAATTCGTGTGGCGCGTCACGGCCCATAATTCACTGCGGCATCGCAGTGCATTGCTGGCTGATGATTGGCCAAGCATGCACTATAACCCGCATGCTTGGCCAATCACTGTGCCGTCTAAACAGAGAACCATAATTGGCCAAAGCCAAGGAGGCTTTGGCCAATTATGGCTCAGGGGATTTAGTCCACGCCCCACACTATATAAGGCTGCCTGCACAGCGGCCCTGTGTAGTGTGTTCCGGCGTTGAGAGAGAGATAGCTAGTCAGAGAAACAATGTAATTTAATTTAAGTTAGATAGATTAGGCAGGACAGTCAGTGAGTTAGCTGCACTTACAGTGTATTGTGTATATATATGCATCCCAGGTGTTGTGTATATATATATATATATATATATATATATATATACACTGTATTCAGTTTAGCTAGATCCGTTCCTGTTATCTTGCTACTGACAGGCAGGCTTGTCTTGTTACAGTATTTACAGCTACCTGAAGAAAATTGCTGGTGTTCTTTTGATCCGATTAGTACCACAGTCAGGCAGCTAGACTATTTACAGTTAGTGTAGTGTGTCCTCCTCACTGTGTTCAGTTAAAGCTACAAGTTGGTTTAGTGAGACCTCTGCACAGTGTTCAGCTAAAGCTACAAGTTAGTGTAGTGCGTTATCTGAACAGTGTTCTGCTAAAGCTACAAGTTAGTGTAGTGCACAGTGTTAAGCTAAAGCTACAAGTTAGGGTAGTGCGTCCTCCTCACAGTGTTCAGCTAAAACCACAAGTTAGTGTAGTGCGACCTCTGCACAGTGTTCAGCTAAAGCTACAAGTTAGTGTAGTGCGTCCTCCTCACAGTGTTCAGCTAAAACTACAAGTTAGTGTAGTGCGACCTCTGCACGGTGTTCAGCTAAAGCTACAAGTTAGTGTAGTGCGTCCTCCTCACAGTGTTCAGTTAAAACTACAAGTTAGTGTAGTGCAACCTCTGCACAGTGTTTAGCTAAAGCTACAAGTTAGTGTAGTGCGTCCTCCTCACAGTGTTCAGCTAAAACTACAAGTTAGTGTAGTGCGAGCTCTGCACAGTGTTCAGCTAAAGCTACCTGTAGAAGGTTGGCTGTGTTTTCCTGATCCTATCACTACCGCAGGCAGCTAAATAAGCTACAAGTTAGTTTTTTGCAAGCTCTGCACAGTGTTCAGCTAAAGCTACCTGTAGAAGGTTGGTGGTGTTTTCCTGATCCTATCACTACCGCAGGCAGCTAAATAAGCTACAAGTTAGTTTTTTGCGAGCTCTGCACAGTGTTCAGCTAAAGCTACCAGTAGAAGGTTGGTGGTGTTTTCCTGATCCTATCACTACCGCAGGCAGCTAAATAAGCTACAAGTTAGTTTTTTCCGAGCTCTGCACAGTGTTCAGCTAAAGCTAACTGTAGAAGGTTGGTGGTGTTTTCCTGATCCTATCACTACCGCAGGCAGCTAAATAAGCTACAAGTTATTTTTTTGCGAGCTCTGCACAGTGTTCAGCTAAAGCTACCTGTAGAAGGTTGGTGGTGTTTTCCTGATCCTATCACTACCGCAGGCAGCTAAATAAGTTACATGTTAGTTTTTTGAAAGCTCTGCACAGTGTTCAGCTAAAGCTATCTGTAGAAGGTTGGTGGTGTTTTCCTGATCCTATCACTACCGCAGGCAGCTAAATTATTTACACGTTAGTGTAGTGCGACCTCTGCACAGTGTTCAGCTAAAGCCACCTGTAGAAGGTTGGTGGTGTTCTCATACTACAGGCAGGCAGTTGATTTTGCTAGCTGCAGTACCAGTATATATATATATATATATATATATATATATATATATATATATATATATATATATATATATATATATCCCAGCTTAGTGGCTTAGTGCAGCTACCATTAGTATGTCTGGAAGGCCAACAAGGAGAGGCAGACAGTCACAAGCCAATAAAAGAGGGCAAGCAGGCTCTGTGTCTAGAGGCAACAGTGCTGGTCGTGGAGACGGTGCATCCTCATCAGCACATGGCCGTGGGACATGCTTGGCTTTTTTTTCGGCAGCTGGCCGTGTTGAGCCGCAACATGCGGAAGACTTGGTCGAGTGGATGACCAAGCCGTCCTCATCCTCCTCATCCTCTCCCACTAATGCTCAGGGTACTTTGTCTGGCAAAGCAGCTGCCAACGCGGCATCTTCCCTCGGCTCAATGGCATCAGTTACTCCTTCCCTAGCCCCACCATGTCATCCTGAGGAGTCCCTCGAACTGTTTGACCACAGTGTTAGGTATATGCTCCAGGAGGGTGCCCAGAGTTTAGAAGGCTCTGATGATGATACTGAGCTAGATGAAGGCAGTAACGTGAGCACAGACAGAGGGGTGCCCAAGGACAGCAATCTGGCAGTCATGCTCCCCCTGCTGCAGCATACTGCCAGGTTTTCTCCAGTGATGTGGAGGGAGGGGATGATGAGGTCACTGACTCAACATGGGTGCCTGATAGGAGAGAGGAGGAGAAGGAGGAGGGGGAGGCACATCACCAATGAGGCAGGATGCCCTCCAGGGGCCAGTCTAAGGGCAGCACACTGACTGCATCACACCGCAAAGCTCCGCATGTGCAGGGCGCTGCTGTCTCTGCACGTTATTCTAAAAGTTCTTTGGTGTGGGCCTTTTTTGAGACGAGTGCATCAGATTGCACCACTGCTATTTGCAACATATGTCTCAAGCGTATCTCGCCTGGCCAAAATATCTCCCGCTTGGGCACCACATGCTTGACCAGACATATGTTGACCTGCCATGCAGTTCGTTGGCAAGCGTATCTAAAAGACCCACACCAAAGAACAAAGAGGACCTCTCCTTGCTCCTCATCAGCTGAGATCTCCAACCCCACTATACCTTCAGTCCTCTCTGAGACCTGCACTGAGAGGAATGAAGGTGTAGAATTAGGTGTGTCACAGCCAAGTACTTGTGGGCAATCTGCTTTCAGTACACCGACATTAGATTGTACCAGGCAAATTTCACTGCCCCAGCTGCTGCACCGCCGAAAGAAGTTCGCTCCCAGCCATCCACATGCCCAGCGGTTAAATGCTAGCTTGCCAAAATTGCTAGCACTTCAACTGCTACCTTTTCAGTTGGTAGACTCTGCCCCCTTCCATGAGTTTGTGGAATGTGCGGTTCCTCAGTGGCAGGTACCAAACGCCACTTTTTCTCATGGAAGGCGATTCCGGCTCTCTACCGCATGTAGAAGGCAATATCTTGGCCTCACTGGACAGGGCAGTCAGTGGTAAGGTGCATATTACTGCTGACTCATGGTCCAGCAGGCATGGACAGGGACGTTACCTAAGTTTCAGGGCGCATTGGGTCACTCTGCTGACAGCTGGGAAGGATGCAGGACAAGGTGCAGTAGTGTTGGAGATTGTTCCGCCACCACGCCTCCAAAATGCCACTACTAATGATTGTGACACACCTCTCTCCTCCATCCCCTCCTCTTCTTCTTCCTCCATGGCCCCTTCCTGTGCTTTGTCCTCGGAACCAGTGGTGCTCCATAGGCATTCAAGGGGCTACGCAAGTACGCAGGCCAAAAGATGCCATGCGGTGCTTGAGCTGGTGTGCTTGGGGGACAGGAGCCACACTGGGGCAGAGGTTCTGTCAGCTCTGCAGGGGCAGGTTCAGAGGTGGTTGACGCCACCCCAACTTAAGGCAGGAATGATGGTTTGCGACAATGGCACTAACCTCCTCTCCGCCCTCTGACATGGACAACTGACCCATGTGCCCTGTTTGTCTCACGTCCTTAACTTGGTGGTGCAGCGGTTCTTGGGCAGGTACCCAGGCTTACAGGATGTCCTGAGGCAGGCCAGGAAAGTCTGTGTGCATTTCTGCCAGTCATATAATGCCAGTGCTCGGCTGGAAGACCTCTAAAAGGAGTTTAACCTGCCCAAGATCTGCCTAATCTGTGACATGCCCACCAGGTGGAACTCAACGTTGGCCATGCTGCAGCGGCTGCACATGCAGCAGACGGCCATCAATGAGTACCTGTGCGACTATGGCACCAGGACAGGGTCAGGGGAGCTTGTTTTTGTTTTCCCCACGCCAGTGGGCCATGATCAGGGATGCATGCACTGTCCTGTCACCATTTGAGGAGGCCACGAGGACAGTGAGCAGTGACAGTGCATGCATCAGTGACACTGTCCCCCTTGTCCACCTGTTGGAGCACACGCTACGTGGAATAATTGACAGGGCACTTGAGGCAGAACAGAGGCAGGAAGAGGAGGACTTCCTTAGCTCTCAAGGCCCCCTTTATCCAGACATTGTTCCTGCGTGCCTGCCGATCACACAGGAAGAGGAGGAGGAGTCTTTAAGGGATCAGTCCCAAGAAACACATGGACTTGTACGTGGCTGGGAGGAGGTGGCTGCGGACCATGTCGTCCTTAGTGACCCAGAGGACTCCGGACCGAATGCCTCAGCAAACCTACACTGCATGACCTCCCTGATCCTGCAAAGCCTGCGTAAGGATCCTCGTATTCGTGGTATTGTAATGGAAATTTGTAAGTTCTGTATATAATTGTATTGTATTTTGTATGTATTGCACTCTGCCCTCACTGTGCACACGGCACTAATAATGTTTTCAGTAAATGTTTACATTCTTTCGAGTCCTGATTAGAATTAGCCTGCCTATGTAACGCCCCTTGTTACCATAAACCTACAATTGTAATATTAATGTGATACCTACGTAATCATGTGCATAAAAACCTTCAATTGCGTCATAATAAAGCAGAACAGTAATTTGGAAAGATGCGGAGTGTATCTTTTGTGTCTGTTCCCTACTGCAGTAGTTATTATTAATTTGGAACCACTAATCAATATGAGGATAGGAGTTGCCTATCATCAATTTAACGGAGTCATGCATGGCGAGCTTTGCCTTAGGAGGGGATTCCAGGTGACCCTGAGTATCCGAAACGAGGAGCTTGAGACGATCCGGGAATTTCTGATAATCAGCCGGCTGAGGTAAGCCTTTTGCTTACATTTGAGTTATCAGACTTCCTTGATCGGTAAGGCATTTTCGGGACAAAGGGTACCTATTTTACTCCCCTTAATCGAACTGTATTGATTGGTGGTTATATGTTATGTTGTCCCTGTCTATTGTCCATCGGAGTGTTATAAATAAGAAAGGGAAGAATAGTACTGTTCACAGGTATATGTAGTACATCTGCTAGATAAAGTAGTTTAGAGGCAAGAGGGTATAGGCACAAGTAGAGAAGAGAGAAGACTGGCCAGTCATTATGGGCATTGAATTAAGTAAGGGAATGAAGGGTAAGAGACCCTCAAAAATGCCCAGCGCAAGAGAAGCGCTATATATGAACCGAAGGTGCGGTTCCGCCTATACTGAGCCCCTAGATTAATGGTTAGAGTGGACAGGGATCCACAATGGGTAACTGGGTTACCAAGGTCCACAGGGACTAAGAATCATGCAGAGTAAACAGCTAGAGAAACAGCTATCTATGTGAGCAGGATGGATCAAGGGTGACATTAACACTAGACAGAAAGGGACATTTTCATGTTAAGTTGTGGGATGAATTTGGGATCAGGCACTACAACTAGTAAAAGTCAGAAACAGAGAAATGAGAGGTAAAACAGAATACTTTATATGTTGTCAGAGAGGGAAGATGGGATGAGCACTGTGGCTCCCCATCTGATCATAGAATCATAGAAGCTAGATATAAAAGTTATTTAAACAAAATAAGGAAAGCAGAATTTAGGCAGGGAAATATTAAAGAGTTAAAAGAAAGTGAGAGAATGATATGCATGTGTTGTGTACAAATGGGAAAAATGTAAGCGATTTTAGAGAGATATTGGTGTGTGTGCGAATGCTGGGACCTTTAGTTCTATTGCTTGTGTGTGTCATGTATGTAGATGTGACCCCCTCCTTTGTGCTCTCATGAAAGGAATGTGGCTGGGATAAGAGGTTAGTGATAAGCTGGAAGGACACCATTGCCAATTTCTGTTTTTTAGACAAAACATTTATAACAAAATGTGCCGGGTTAACGAATCTAATGGTAAACAATGTGATCACAATTATTTTGAATCTGTTTTCCAAACATGGTAAAATGAAGGTTACATTTAACCGTGTATTACACATATTGAATATCCTTTGATAGTGGAAACAGTGCATTTAAAAAAGGGAAATTAAGTAAAATTAAGTAGTAATGAGTATTAATTTCTAATATGAGTTTAACAATTTTATTAATAATATAGATATAATGAAACTGGTTTAGACAACCTTTGGTTGGAAATGAAATCCAGGTTATTGGGGAAATTTGTAAAAATGGGATTAGTTTAGATTAAGATAACAATTTTGTAATTTTACATTTATACAATAAGCCCTTATTGAGAGAAAAAAAGATTAAGATGAGGTTGTTATTTTGAATAAAGCTGCCATAATATTTAACAAAGCCAAGATGGATGGGATACATAAGAAGTTTTTCTACAAAAATGATATTGTAAGGTTTTTGATAATAACTTGATGTGCAGTCCATGATGTAAGAGTAATAATAAATAAAATTTAAATATAACAGACCCATCACATCAAGTCCACACACCCTGTTAGGATAGATGCCACCTGCAGCCAGTTGTTTTATAGTTTTTGATGCTTTCTGGTCCATCATACAGATTGGTCCTTTTGTTTTTATTTATTTTTATTTTTGAAATCCAAAGCAGAATGTGTGGATTGTGAAATGATGTGCCCCTTTTTCTTGTAAGTACTGTGGTATAAGCAGAAGAATATTTTGGATTTATGGGCATCTCTCCATGACCGCAGGGTATTGTTATCATTTATTATAATATTGCCAGTAAAAAGTTGTCTTTTGAAACATGAAACTGGAGTTCTTACACAAACAGTGTGATAGAAAACAAGACATTGTAATATATTTATGCAAGCTGGACCCAGTAATGAAGGGTTCACCCCAATATATCAGAGCTGTAGCTTTTATGCAAAGGTGCTATTAGACAAAGTTAGATATTGTTTTGGTCAATGGTCCGACATTCTGTGCAGCAAATTTACAGCTAACTAAATGTTTGTCTAATGAAAGGTTTAAAATATGAGTTTGTTTATGTACAAATCTAACAATGAAAAATGCGTACATTTATTCAAAAGAAAGGAAAAGACGCATGTGTTAAATTGATGACATAGGAATCAGCTGCTGTGAGCCCAGTGCAGGACACACTCCCTGAAGACACAGATATTTAATTTTTTGTAGATTTGAGTATGCAGTTTATCACCCAGAAAGATACCCTGTATTCAAAGTCATTGGATCCTTTTTCCCCAGCTCAAGAAGCAGAGCTCCATGTTTTAGCAAAGCCTGTGAGCTATAAAAAGAGTGTATATTTATATAGATAGTCAAGATATAGAGAGCTTTTGGTTCCATTTAAAGGGCCAGAAGTTTGTTTTTACTTCGGCAGGTAAACCAATAAAGCATGCTAAGTTAATTTGATCGGCTGTTTTCAGCCTTCCAGGTTCTTGCTGAGGTAGCCATATTAACTTTCACACATGGAAGCAGACCAGGTGACTAAGGATGCTGCATTTACAGCCCCAGACACTTGATGGGTCTGTGCAACTCACAGATTCCACCCTAGTTCTGGCCCAGTATAGCTGGGATTAATAATTCAACTTTAAGGACCCCAGAACGAGAAGAACAAGTGGTCCACAGGGGGCAACTTATTATGAAACAGGACTTTGGAAAAGGTGATCATTTATGTCTGCCAGCCACTCTTTTCCCTTCAGCTTGACACATGGACCGTGTCATGAGTCACAAGCAGTTATGGCTGCCTTAGTAAATGAGCATGGGATAGAGCCAGGGTTCTCCACAGTTGTTTTTTATAACATACCACTTCTTGTTTTACCTGTTACCAAAGGTGTTACCAAAAGCTGAACATCCCTCCCAGAGATTACATAAAAGATATATCCAGATGCCCAAGTCAGGATCTTACGAGTATGCATTTTGTCTGTATGGACATGTTTTTTGGATGTAAAGTGGCAAATTCTACTGCAAAGGCCACAGTAAAAAGTGTTATCAGAAGTAGTTTGTAAGTACAGAGTGCCAGAAAGTACAGAGAGTAACAGAGGAAATCATTTTTTATAGGAGAGTCCTTAATAGAAGTTTTGAGGTTTTATTTTTACACCCCTTACTGTCTACAATGTAGCGGACAAAGTAGAGTAAGAAACTAGAAAACTTTTGCCTGAATGTTTTCCTATACTTTATCAAGCCCCTAAGGGGGATGTTGGACTCTCTCCCTATGGGATTTGGTTTGGGAGTGTGTTACTCACTTGCTTATATTTTGTCTCAGCAGCTGAAGTCCTTCATTTGGATCTCACAGAGAATGTTGCTGATCTTTTAAGGTTTTTTACAAACTCATTTATGTGTTTTCTCCCTAATTCCAGATCCTAAAAGTTTGGAAGGATCTAAAACTAAAGCCAGGTGACTTTTGGATTGTTAAGAGACATTTATATATAAGGAAATGTTTGGAGACTCAATACAGCATCTATTTCATGTACAGTTTTTGCAAAACTTGAAGGAAAAGTCACCTGGATCCACACCAGACACTGCAAAAATGACTTAATTAAAGAAATCTCTGTGTTTGATTTGTTTCCCTCTTGTGATCACAGTCTAGGGTACTTTTTGATTCAATTACTTTAATTGTAAGGGATATATATATTTGAAAAATAGTTTAGCCATGTTGAAGTCATATTTGTCTTTTGTACGTCTTCCATTTTATGTAGAATTGTCTGTGTTTACATATGCTGATAAGTCAGCATGTCCACAATTAAGCTAGAAGGCCATTCTGGCCACAGGAGTGTACAGCCAGTACTCTGTAAATATGTCTTATCAATCATTTGTTTTTCACAATGAAAAGTCATTTTGTAATGAAAAAGTTGCTCAGCTATTATTTTCTCCACAATGGAGTTTTTTTGCCTCTTTGGCCAGGACTACCTCCACCTAAGCATGTGGAGGTTCCAGGTTAAAGGTGATAGCAGGTATGGTTAGTGATCAAAATATTGATCAAAAGAGGGGAGACTGTAATGGAAATTTGTAAGTTCTGTATATAATTGTATTGTATTTTGTATGTATTGCACTCTGCCCTCACTGTGCACACGGCACTAATAATGTTTTCAGTAAATGTTTACATTCTTTCGAGTCCTGATTAGAATTAGCCTGCCTATGTAACGCCCCTTGTTACCATAAACCTACAATTGTAATATTAATGTGATACCTACGTAATCATGTGCATAAAAACCTTCAATTGCGTCATAATAAAGCAGAACAGTAATTTGGAAAGATGCGGAGTGTATCTTTTGTGTCTGTTCCCTACTGCAGTAGTTATTATTAATTTGGAACCACTAATCAATATGAGGATAGGAGTTGCCTATCATCAATTTAACGGAGTCATGCATGTTAAATTGCTTGTTTTTGTTTTCCCCACGCCAGTGGGCCATGATCAGGGATGCATGCACTGTCCTGTCACCATTTGAGGAGGCCACGAGGACAGTGAGCAGTGACAGTGCATGCATCAGTGACACTGTCCCCCTTGTCCACCTGTTGGAGCACACGCTACGTGGAATAATTGACAGGGCACTTGAGGCAGAACAGAGGCAGGAAGAGGAGGACTTCCTTAGCTCTCAAGGCCCCCTTTATCCAGACATTGTTCCTGCGTGCCTGCCGATCACACAGGAAGAGGAGGAGGAGTCTTTAAGGGATCAGTCCCAAGAAACACATGGACTTGTACGTGGCTGGGAGGAGGTGGCTGCGGACCATGTCGTCCTTAGTGACCCAGAGGACTCCGGACCGAATGCCTCAGCAAACCTACACTGCATGACCTCCCTGATCCTGCAAAGCCTGCGTAAGGATCCTCGTATTCGTGGTATTGTAATGGAAATTTGTAAGTTCTGTATATAATTGTATTGTATTTTGTATGTATTGCACTCTGCCCTCACTGTGCACACGGCACTAATAATGTTTTCAGTAAATGTTTACATTCTTTCGAGTCCTGATTAGAATTAGCCTGCCTATGTAACGCCCCTTGTTACCATAAACCTACAATTGTAATATTAATGTGATACCTACGTAATCATGTGCATAAAAACCTTCAATTGCGTCATAATAAAGCAGAACAGTAATTTGGAAAGATGCGGAGTGTATCTTTTGTGTCTGTTCCCTACTGCAGTAGTTATTATTAATTTGGAACCACTAATCAATATGAGGATAGGAGTTGCCTATCATCAATTTAACGGAGTCATGCATGGCGAGCTTTGCCTTAGGAGGGGATTCCAGGTGACCCTGAGTATCCGAAACGAGGAGCTTGAGACGATCCGGGAATTTCTGATAATCAGCCGGCTGAGGTAAGCCTTTTGCTTACATTTGAGTTATCAGACTTCCTTGATCGGTAAGGCATTTTCGGGACAAAGGGTACCTATTTTACTCCCCTTAATCGAACTGTATTGATTGGTGGTTATATGTTATGTTGTCCCTGTCTATTGTCCATCGGAGTGTTATAAATAAGAAAGGGAAGAATAGTACTGTTCACAGGTATATGTAGTACATCTGCTAGATAAAGTAGTTTAGAGGCAAGAGGGTATAGGCACAAGTAGAGAAGAGAGAAGACTGGCCAGTCATTATGGGCATTGAATTAAGTAAGGGAATGAAGGGTAAGAGACCCTCAAAAATGCCCAGCGCAAGAGAAGCGCTATATATGAACCGAAGGTGCGGTTCCGCCTATACTGAGCCCCTAGATTAATGGTTAGAGTGGACAGGGATCCACAATGGGTAACTGGGTTACCAAGGTCCACAGGGACTAAGAATCATGCAGAGTAAACAGCTAGAGAAACAGCTATCTATGTGAGCAGGATGGATCAAGGGTGACATTAACACTAGACAGAAAGGGACATTTTCATGTTAAGTTGTGGGATGAATTTGGGATCAGGCACTACAACTAGTAAAAGTCAGAAACAGAGAAATGAGAGGTAAAACAGAATACTTTATATGTTGTCAGAGAGGGAAGATGGGATGAGCACTGTGGCTCCCCATCTGATCATAGAATCATAGAAGCTAGATATAAAAGTTATTTAAACAAAATAAGGAAAGCAGAATTTAGGCAGGGAAATATTAAAGAGTTAAAAGAAAGTGAGAGAATGATATGCATGTGTTGTGTACAAATGGGAAAAATGTAAGCGATTTTAGAGAGATATTGGTGTGTGTGCGAATGCTGGGACCTTTAGTTCTATTGCTTGTGTGTGTCATGTATGTAGATGTGACCCCCTCCTTTGTGCTCTCATGAAAGGAATGTGGCTGGGATAAGAGGTTAGTGATAAGCTGGAAGGACACCATTGCCAATTTCTGTTTTTTAGACAAAACATTTATAACAAAATGTGCCGGGTTAACGAATCTAATGGTAAACAATGTGATCACAATTATTTTGAATCTGTTTTCCAAACATGGTAAAATGAAGGTTACATTTAACCGTGTATTACACATATTGAATATCCTTTGATAGTGGAAACAGTGCATTTAAAAAAGGGAAATTAAGTAAAATTAAGTAGTAATGAGTATTAATTTCTAATATGAGTTTAACAATTTTATTAATAATATAGATATAATGAAACTGGTTTAGACAACCTTTGGTTGGAAATGAAATCCAGGTTATTGGGGAAATTTGTAAAAATGGGATTAGTTTAGATTAAGATAACAATTTTGTAATTTTACATTTATACAATAAGCCCTTATTGAGAGAAAAAAAGATTAAGATGAGGTTGTTATTTTGAATAAAGCTGCCATAATATTTAACAAAGCCAAGATGGATGGGATACATAAGAAGTTTTTCTACAAAAATGATATTGTAAGGTTTTTGATAATAACTTGATGTGCAGTCCATGATGTAAGAGTAATAATAAATAAAATTTAAATATAACAGACCCATCACATCAAGTCCACACACCCTGTTAGGATAGATGCCACCTGCAGCCAGTTGTTTTATAGTTTTTGATGCTTTCTGGTCCATCATACAGATTGGTCCTTTTGTTTTTATTTATTTTTATTTTTGAAATCCAAAGCAGAATGTGTGGATTGTGAAATGATGTGCCCCTTTTTCTTGTAAGTACTGTGGTATAAGCAGAAGAATATTTTGGATTTATGGGCATCTCTCCATGACCGCAGGGTATTGTTATCATTTATTATAATATTGCCAGTAAAAAGTTGTCTTTTGAAACATGAAACTGGAGTTCTTACACAAACAGTGTGATAGAAAACAAGACATTGTAATATATTTATGCAAGCTGGACCCAGTAATGAAGGGTTCACCCCAATATATCAGAGCTGTAGCTTTTATGCAAAGGTGCTATTAGACAAAGTTAGATATTGTTTTGGTCAATGGTCCGACATTCTGTGCAGCAAATTTACAGCTAACTAAATGTTTGTCTAATGAAAGGTTTAAAATATGAGTTTGTTTATGTACAAATCTAACAATGAAAAATGCGTACATTTATTCAAAAGAAAGGAAAAGACGCATGTGTTAAATTGATGACATAGGAATCAGCTGCTGTGAGCCCAGTGCAGGACACACTCCCTGAAGACACAGATATTTAATTTTTTGTAGATTTGAGTATGCAGTTTATCACCCAGAAAGATACCCTGTATTCAAAGTCATTGGATCCTTTTTCCCCAGCTCAAGAAGCAGAGCTCCATGTTTTAGCAAAGCCTGTGAGCTATAAAAAGAGTGTATATTTATATAGATAGTCAAGATATAGAGAGCTTTTGGTTCCATTTAAAGGGCCAGAAGTTTGTTTTTACTTCGGCAGGTAAACCAATAAAGCATGCTAAGTTAATTTGATCGGCTGTTTTCAGCCTTCCAGGTTCTTGCTGAGGTAGCCATATTAACTTTCACACATGGAAGCAGACCAGGTGACTAAGGATGCTGCATTTACAGCCCCAGACACTTGATGGGTCTGTGCAACTCACAGATTCCACCCTAGTTCTGGCCCAGTATAGCTGGGATTAATAATTCAACTTTAAGGACCCCAGAACGAGAAGAACAAGTGGTCCACAGGGGGCAACTTATTATGAAACAGGACTTTGGAAAAGGTGATCATTTATGTCTGCCAGCCACTCTTTTCCCTTCAGCTTGACACATGGACCGTGTCATGAGTCACAAGCAGTTATGGCTGCCTTAGTAAATGAGCATGGGATAGAGCCAGGGTTCTCCACAGTTGTTTTTTATAACATACCACTTCTTGTTTTACCTGTTACCAAAGGTGTTACCAAAAGCTGAACATCCCTCCCAGAGATTACATAAAAGATATATCCAGATGCCCAAGTCAGGATCTTACGAGTATGCATTTTGTCTGTATGGACATGTTTTTTGGATGTAAAGTGGCAAATTCTACTGCAAAGGCCACAGTAAAAAGTGTTATCAGAAGTAGTTTGTAAGTACAGAGTGCCAGAAAGTACAGAGAGTAACAGAGGAAATCATTTTTTATAGGAGAGTCCTTAATAGAAGTTTTGAGGTTTTATTTTTACACCCCTTACTGTCTACAATGTAGCGGACAAAGTAGAGTAAGAAACTAGAAAACTTTTGCCTGAATGTTTTCCTATACTTTATCAAGCCCCTAAGGGGGATGTTGGACTCTCTCCCTATGGGATTTGGTTTGGGAGTGTGTTACTCACTTGCTTATATTTTGTCTCAGCAGCTGAAGTCCTTCATTTGGATCTCACAGAGAATGTTGCTGATCTTTTAAGGTTTTTTACAAACTCATTTATGTGTTTTCTCCCTAATTCCAGATCCTAAAAGTTTGGAAGGATCTAAAACTAAAGCCAGGTGACTTTTGGATTGTTAAGAGACATTTATATATAAGGAAATGTTTGGAGACTCAATACAGCATCTATTTCATGTACAGTTTTTGCAAAACTTGAAGGAAAAGTCACCTGGATCCACACCAGACACTGCAAAAATGACTTAATTAAAGAAATCTCTGTGTTTGATTTGTTTCCCTCTTGTGATCACAGTCTAGGGTACTTTTTGATTCAATTACTTTAATTGTAAGGGATATATATATTTGAAAAATAGTTTAGCCATGTTGAAGTCATATTTGTCTTTTGTACGTCTTCCATTTTATGTAGAATTGTCTGTGTTTACATATGCTGATAAGTCAGCATGTCCACAATTAAGCTAGAAGGCCATTCTGGCCACAGGAGTGTACAGCCAGTACTCTGTAAATATGTCTTATCAATCATTTGTTTTTCACAATGAAAAGTCATTTTGTAATGAAAAAGTTGCTCAGCTATTATTTTCTCCACAATGGAGTTTTTTTGCCTCTTTGGCCAGGACTACCTCCACCTAAGCATGTGGAGGTTCCAGGTTAAAGGTGATCACACCGCAAAGCTCCGCATGTGCAGGGCGCTGCTGTCTCTGCACGTTATTCTAAAAGTTCTTTGGTGTGGGCCTTTTTTGAGACGAGTGCATCAGATTGCACCACTGCTATTTGCAACATATGTCTCAAGCGTATCTCGCCTGGCCAAAATATCTCCCGCTTGGGCACCACATGCTTGACCAGACATATGTTGACCTGCCATGCAGTTCGTTGGCAAGCGTATCTAAAAGACCCACACCAAAGAACAAAGAGGACCTCTCCTTGCTCCTCATCAGCTGAGATCTCCAACCCCACTATACCTTCAGTCCTCTCTGAGACCTGCACTGAGAGGAATGAAGGTGTAGAATTAGGTGTGTCACAGCCAAGTACTTGTGGGCAATCTGCTTTCAGTACACCGACATTAGATTGTACCAGGCAAATTTCACTGCCCCAGCTGCTGCACCGCCGAAAGAAGTTCGCTCCCAGCCATCCACATGCCCAGCGGTTAAATGCTAG
The DNA here is from genome assembly GCF_042186555.1 of Aquarana catesbeiana. Taxonomy (NCBI): domain Eukaryota; kingdom Metazoa; phylum Chordata; class Amphibia; order Anura; family Ranidae; genus Aquarana; species Aquarana catesbeiana. The sequence goes on along the minus strand of NC_133327.1, from coordinate 431,412,133 downwards.
CTTGCCAAAATTGCTAGCACTTCAACTGCTACCTTTTCAGTTGGTAGACTCTGCCCCCTTCCATGAGTTTGTGGAATGTGCGGTTCCTCAGTGGCAGGTACCAAACGCCACTTTTTCTCATGGAAGGCGATTCCGGCTCTCTACCGCATGTAGAAGGCAATATCTTGGCCTCACTGGACAGGGCGGTCAGTGGTAAGGTGCATATTACTGCTGACTCATGGTCCAGCAGGCATGGACAGGGACGTTACCTAAGTTTCAGGGCGCATTGGGTCACTCTGCTGACAGCTGGGAAGGATGCAGGACAAGGTGCAGTAGTGTTGGAGATTGTTCCGCCACCACGCCTCCAAAATGCCACTACTAATGATTGTGACACACCTCTCTCCTCCATCCCCTCCTCTTCTTCTTCCTCCATGGCCCCTTCCTGTGCTTTGTCCTCGGAACCAGTGGTGCTCCATAGGCATTCAAGGGGCTACGCAAGTACGCAGGCCAAAAGATGCCATGCGGTGCTTGAGCTGGTGTGCTTGGGGGACAGGAGCCACACTGGGGCAGAGGTTCTGTCAGCTCTGCAGGGGCAGGTTCAGAGGTGGTTGACGCCACCCCAACTTAAGGCAGGAATGATGGTTTGCGACAATGGCACTAACCTCCTCTCCGCCCTCTGACATGGACAACTGACCCATGTGCCCTGTTTGTCTCACGTCCTTAACTTGGTGGTGCAGCGGTTCTTGGGCAGGTACCCAGGCTTACAGGATGTCCTGAGGCAGGCCAGGAAAGTCTGTGTGCATTTCTGCCAGTCATATAATGCCAGTGCTCGGCTGGAAGACCTCTAAAAGGAGTTTAACCTGCCCAAGATCTGCCTAATCTGTGACATGCCCACCAGGTGGAACTCAACGTTGGCCATGCTGCAGCGGCTGCACATGCAGCAGACGGCCATCAATGAGTACCTGTGCGACTATGGCACCAGGACAGGGTCAGGGGAGCTTGTTTTTGTTTTCCCCACGCCAGTGGGCCATGATCAGGGATGCATGCACTGTCCTGTCACCATTTGAGGAGGCCACGAGGACAGTGAGCAGTGACAGTGCATGCATCAGTGACACTGTCCCCCTTGTCCACCTGTTGGAGCACACGCTACGTGGAATAATTGACAGGGCACTTGAGGCAGAACAGAGGCAGGAAGAGGAGGACTTCCTTAGCTCTCAAGGCCCCCTTTATCCAGACATTGTTCCTGCGTGCCTGCCGATCACACAGGAAGAGGAGGAGGAGTCTTTAAGGGATCAGTCCCAAGAAACACATGGACTTGTACGTGGCTGGGAGGAGGTGGCTGCGGACCATGTCGTCCTTAGTGACCCAGAGGACTCCGGACCGAATGCCTCAGCAAACCTACACTGCATGACCTCCCTGATCCTGCAAAGCCTGCGTAAGGATCCTCGTATTCGTGGTATCAAGGAGAAGGACCAATACTGGCTGGCAACCCTCCTTGGTCCACGTTACAAGGGTAAGTTTGCGGACCTTATCTTGCCATTGCAGAGGGAGCAGAGGATGAAACATCTTCAGGAGGCCTTGCAGAAAGGTCTGTGCAACGCGTCCAGAGACTGGGAGGTTACAAACTCCTGTTTCTGGACAACGTGTTGCTGAGGCTTTGGTCAGTCAAAGAAGGAGCGGTGGAGAAGGTGGCCGTCTGACCGATGCGTTCAGACAATTTTTTAGTCCGCAGCCCCAAGGTATGATCGGTTCCAGCAACCATCGCCAGCGTCTGTTTTACATGGTGTAGGAATACCTATGGGCAAGATCTGACTTGACACACCTTTCCCACCGAAAATCCTCTGGGTTACTGGGTCTTGAGGATGGATCACTGGCCAGAGCTTGCACTGTATGCAATTGAGCTACTGGCCTGTCCTCCATCCAGCTTTCTTTCGGAATGCACATTCAGTGCTGCTGGAGGCTTTGTAACCGATCACAGGGTGCATCTGTCCACCGACTCGGTCAATCGACTGACCTTCATAAAAATGAATCAGTCTGGGATCACCACCAGCTACCAAGCACCTGATGCTGATGTAACTGAATATTTTTTTTTTAAATGTCAGATCGCTTCAAAGACTGCCTATGCTGATGCTGAGTAACTATCCTGTTATGCTGAGTAATTATCCTCTTCCTCCTCAATGATCATGCTGATAGCTTGTAAGAACATTTTTGGTTCTGGGCGCCGCCACCAGTGCCTAAGGCCCAATTTTTAAGCCCCTGTTTAACAAGGGCATGTAATTACAATTTTTGATGCAATACTTTGCAGCAGGTCTCGTTCCTGCATTTCAACTAGAGTATCTGTAAGGGGTTGCAGTGTTGTGGCACCAGCACCAGTGCCTAAGGCCCAATTTTTCAGCTCCTGTTCAACAGGGACATGTAATTAGAATTCTTGATCTAATATTTCACAGCAGGGCCTGTTTCTGCGCCCACCAAGATTAACTGTGAGGACTTACAGTGTTGTGGCACCAACACCACCACCACCACCACCAAAGGCCCAATCTTTCAGCCCCTGTTCAACAGGGGCATGTAATTAAAATTCTTGATCGAATATTTCACAGCAGGACCCGTTTCTGTGCCCACCAAGATTAACTGTGAGGACTTATGCCCCGATCGGAGTATGTTGTCGGAAATTCCGACCGTGTGTGGGCTCCATCGGACACTTTCCATCGGATTTTCCGACACACAAAGTTTGAGAGCAGGCTATAAAATTTTCCAACAACAAAATCCGATCGCGTCAATTCCAACCTTGTGTGGCCTGTTCCGAAGCACATAGTGCCACGCATGCTCAGAAGAAATTCCGAGACGGAACAGCTCGGTCTGGTAAACTTAGCGTTCGCAATGGATACAACACTTTCGTCACGGTGCTATGTTAAAAATGGTTTAATACAGCGCGCTCTCTTCTTCTTTATAATGTGAGAAGAATGAAGTAGTTTTGCTGCTCATGTTCACACAGACTTCTCACAAACTTCTTTCTTTATTCTTTATCGGGATTCCCTCAATATATTTTGATTTGTCACATCTGACAAAAATATTTTTTTTTTTTGTTTTTTTTTAAAGGCATTTTTTTTTTTTAGGTTTGTATTTTTTCCAAGGCTGATCTTTGTTTTATTTTATTTTTAGTTTTACTCCAGAATATTTTTGTGTGTGTTTTATGTGTCAAGTTACCACAACACTATTGATATCTTATATTATTTAATCTCAAGGAGATTGTTTGGTGTTGGTGTCCCTTGTTAATGTCACATTGTACTTTAGAAATGTACCTGCCTCCTCACAAACTGTCCTTTTTGAAGTAAAACACACATAGGAGAGTATAATTGAAACCAAAAATCCTTTATTAAGGGCTCAGAACCAAACAAAGAGGGAGGCAACACTGGAGAAACAGCAGAAATTAGCGAAGCCTTGGACCCCCAGGGCAGACATCAATTCTTTACCATCAAAATTGGTGGCCTAAGGAGTCCATATGTAAGGGAGTGCAGTCTGGTCCAGAAGTCCCAGAGATCCGGAAAGCAGCAGATGACATCTGTGTCCCCAGGCTGTGGTACCACAAGAGGCTGCATCTTTTGCCAGACCAGACTGGACCCAGGGTCATCACTTTCTGGTCTTCTTTCCACTCTTCCTTCCCGGCTGTGGCTCTGCTGTTGGAGATGTGGCAGGAGGAGGAGTAGGACCTGGAGGAGGAGGAGGACTAGTAGGACCTGGAGGAGGAGGAGAAGTAGAAGGACTTGGAGGAGGAGGAGGAGGACCATGTGTGAGGTCACAAATGTGGGTAGCAGATATTATTTGGCCCCTCAACCTCTTATTGAGAGCTTCCAACATTAATGACTCACACATGAGTTGTTGGCCCTCCTCCATCCGCTGCATTTTACAGGCAATTATGCCAGCAAAGTTCTCCTCCACAGTGTGGGGGGCTGTCAGGGCCTCTATAGCCTTCCAAAAGAGACCTATGGCAGCCTCCTCTAGGGTACTCCTCTTCCTGCCACTTTCTCTTTGCGGGTGTAGGGGAGGGACCTGCATATCAGGCAGCCTGCTTGGCCCAGCCACCTCCTGGCTGAGACTTCCCTGTGTATGAAAAAGGGACATGGTTTTAGTTTCTGCATCATCAATCCCAAACATAAATTAGTACTCCAAACTAACATCTAGTTAACATCATTGATTGGACAACCTGAACTATTTAGAGGAATGCTATAGCTGGCTCAAGCTGGGCTCCTCCACATGTTGCTGCCTGGAAGGCCCAGGTTGGGCGTCGGAAGCCTCAGCTGGGGGGGAAGGAAGCGTGGAAGGAAGACTGGAGAGTGATGACCTGGGTTCAGCCTGGCCTGCCAGAAAATGCAGCCTCTCATAGTACCACATCCTGGGGACATAGATGTCATCTGCTGCTCCAGATCTCTGCGAATCCTGGACCTTCTTGTGCTCCCTTAGATAAGTGCTCCTCAGGCCACCAATTAGGATCTTCAAATAGGTGGTGTCTGCCGTGGGGATCACCTGCTTCACAATTTCCAGCAATTGATCCAGTGCTGCCTTCCTCTTTGTTTGGTTCTTATAATGTGGGTGGTTTATCTGCCACAGACAAGGCAGCTCCCTGAACATGTCAATGAAGATTGCCATAAAGTCGGTATCGTTCAAGATACCCATTTTCACTGCAAGACAGAACACAAGACAAACCCTAATGTCAGGCAAAACTTTCCTAATCTAGTTACAATATAGGCCTCAATCTAGAAGCAGTATAGGCCCAAGGTTGGCTCTTACCTTCGTTATCACGATCGGCGCATCTGATACTCCTTCCTGCACTCACAGATCGTACGTACTACGCGCGCGTGTTACACTTTATACACACTGCGCATGCGTGTAACTCCGCCCACCCCTGACGTTCTTTCTAGTCTATTCCCCGCTCCTTTTTGTTCTGTGCAGTGGGTGAAGAGCACATGGCGGAGTCAGAGCAGGTGCGTGCTAATTACAGCAACGAGGAGGAGGAGGAAAGCCTGGATCCGGAAACATCCCGATCCAGAAGGAGACGATTTAAGGCCTCAAATATGTCCTTTGGAGAGATGTTGGAGAAAGCCGACTATGATGGCAAGTATAGACCTTACCCCAACCCCAATATCAGAAAGGCCAAGATCATGGTGAAAGTGGTCAAAAGTCTGCACTGGAATTTCGGGGTACGACGATCGAAAGATCAGCTCAGGAAGCGGTGGTCGGACCTGAAATTAAGAGAGCCCGAGCAGTACCGAAAGATCCGGAGAGTGCTGCAAAAAAGTAAGTAGTTGTGCTGTGTTCCTATTCTTTTTGTCTTTATTACGTTTGTGCTGCTCCATGTGCTTTTCTTAAGTGTTGTGCAGTTTAAAATGGCAACTTTCATGTTCATGGGCACATTATTCGTTCGTATCAAACATTTTTCTTTCGGCCTATAAAACACCATTGTTTAGGCCATATGCATTTGCTCACATTTTTTAGGGCCTACTTGTATGAAAAAAATTGGGTTGTGTAGATGGGTTTGTGACTAGAATGAAATGCAAACTAGATTCTGTGTAAGGAGAGGACACTCAGCAGCTGTTTTTACATCTGGACGTTGGAGCACTAGTGTGGGACACCAGAACACCATTTTTATTAGGGGGCCCACACAGGTGCTCCAGTGTATACTATAGGGGGGTCTCCATCTGTGAAGCTTGTACAAAACAGGTAAAGTCTTGAAGCTTGACAACAGACAATAAAAATGCTACATCTTGGAACTCTGCCAAAATAGACAATTGTACCACACTTCCAAGCAATGTTTCATCTTTATATTTCGGCCATCAAATATCTGTGTGCTAATTATACCATTTTTGTTTTACATAGGGGAGAAAAGACTCGGAGGACACCCCTCATCCAAGGAGACCACAGACCCCCACCTCGGGAAGAAGGGGAAATACCCCCAACACAAGCAGAGCAGGAGGAGGAGGAAGATGTGGTGGAAATTGGCACCAGAACAGGTGAGTGTCTGCGACCACAGACTCAGGTAAGAGATGGATGCCGGCATATTTATAATACCTGTTTTTTTTTTTTTTGGTTTTCTCTCTTTTTAGGTGATCGTGATGTTGTGGATCCAGGGCATTTCACCTCTGAAAGTGCACAGATCCTGATTGGGGAGATCATGGGGTGTAATTTAGCTTTAGAAAACATCAAGAAAAACATCAATGATGTTATTCAAAAAAATAATAACATCATTGATGTTTTGGGGAGAGTTTAAAACCCCTCCAAAGCCCTTTGCTTTTTTTGTACGCTACAATGTTAAAAATGTTTTAGCGATTTTTAGAAAAGCCACATTTTGAGGATGCACACAGTGTGCCAACATGTGCTATCTGCCATCACGGGAGATCAATGGATGCATTTTAGGGGGTGCAACCCCTTCCTCAATAATAAACTAGCTGAGAGGAAGGGGTTGCTCCCCCAAAACATGTCCCTTGATCCCCCGTGATGGCAGCTAGCACATGTTGACATTCGTAAATTGGTGTGCATCTTCAAAATTTCCTGGGGTGACTTCACCCCATCTGAACGCAATATCAAACACAGTTCCTAAATACTCATGTCTGATATTGCCTTCAAGTTTTACCATATGTGAACTTTGTAAGTTCAAGATTTGTGTCTTTCTTGTTGGTTTTACACATGCCTGTTTTATCTTAAATGGACATTTCTATTTTTGATAATGCCACCCCAAAAATTGTTATACAACAAACATGTTGGTTTGTTTTAAAAACCTTTTCTAAATGCACATGTGATTATGCAGGTATTAAAAAGATTGTTTATCAAGAATGTGTGGATTATTGTCTCAACGCTACAACACTTTTGTGGTGATGTAATTGCTGCTTTCTGTGACAATGGGTGTTATTTCCTAAGAGCAAATCCACTTTGCACTACAAGTGCAGTTTCAGTGCATTTTCAAGTGCACTTGTAGTGCAAAGTGTATTTACCTTCAGTAAATAACAACCAACAGTGCTTTGCATAAGGTTACACAATCACGCCATTTTCGGGACTCAGCACATTTTGGTCAGGGTCAGCTAAAACAAGCAGCAAATGTCACCAAAGATTTGCTTAAGTTTTTTTTATTTGATCAAGGTTTCACAAATTGTCTGGCATATTGATGGCCCCCCTACCCGCAAAGAACTCAAGGTATCTTAGCCGGACATCATGGGCACTCAGGGAGGGCAAGCCAGGACGGCCACTTTCAAGCGCCGTCAGGGTTGTTTCATTTATAATTTCGGCCTCAAGCCCAACTGAGCCAGCATAGTTGGCAGGTTGCCGTAAAAAGTTATGTAGAACACAGCATGTCAGGATTATATGATTCAGTTTATACTCCGTCACATGGATGGGTGTAAGAAATAGGCGGAACCGGCTGGCCATGATTCCAAATGTGTTCTCCACCACTCTTCTGGCTCTGGCCAGCCAGTAATTAAAAACCCTCTGTTCCGCGGTGAGGGTCCTCATTGGAAATGGCCGCATAAGATGGTCCCCCAGCGCAAATGCTTCATCCGCAACAAAGACGAATGGGAATCCTTCCACATTCTCTTCTGGAGGTGGCAAGTCCAAGCTGCCATTCTGGAGATGCCTGTAACACTCCGTCTGGGCGATGACTTCACCATCGGACATCCGGCCATTCTTCCCCACGTCCACATACAGGAACTCGTAATTAGCCGACACCACCGCCAACATCACAATACTATTGAACCCCATGTAATTATACTAGTACGACCCCGAGTTGGGTGGTGGGACGATGTGGACGTGTTTCCCATCAATTGCCCCTCCGCAGTTAGTAAAGTCCCACTGCTGGGCAAAGTGGGAGGCCACAGTCTGCCATTCCTGTGGCGTGGAAGGAAACTGTTTAGGAAAACAAAAATAAATTAGTATTTTTGCACAAACATGGAAAGCAGATTAGACACAAACATTCTTGGCCAACATCCATTTAACATTTATTAAGGGGAATTTTACAACACCAAAGTATAAGGTACACCTATCATATTCCCCTCCCCTCTCATGGGCCATTTCTAACATTATGGGGGGGAATCTTGGACAGGTAACCCTCTCCACTTCATTGAGAGATGAATGCCTAAATAATGGGTATTACTTGGAACAGCCCCTCCTTAGTTACACTATTGGCAGACCACTGGACAGGTAAGAAGTGTCATAATACAAAGATATAAATACACACTGTACACATTTTGAGCACATTTGGACATTCTGCTATTACCTAGCAAGATAATATCAGGATACAGCAACTTTAAACAGTACCATTTGAAAGTATTCAGGCAGGCCCTTGCACTACATGCTTTGGGGAATTCATCCATACATCTGACCACAAAAGAGGTGGGTATAGTGTGTATGGGTTTGGCAAAGTCAGCAGATAGATGATTGAGGATAGATAGAGAATAGGGATCAGCTGACTTAGCAGTTGGGGGGAGGGAGGGTTAAAAATGATTTGGGGACACCACAAAAAAAAGCCTCTGGCACTCCGCCTGAATTTAATGCACAAATCAGATTTTTAAACATTTTAGGGGGTATTTAGGGTAAAGCACTACCATGGAGCTGATAAAATACATTGTTAAGTGACTACATGATGTGAATATAGGGCAGAAGACCATGCTGGGGAGGTAAGTGAAGGCAAATATGTATGAAGGAGAAAAAAAATGCAGCATGCATGAGGACAAAGGGGACATTCACAGCATATTACAATCATGGTAATTAGGGAATGAGGAAAGAAATACAATATATTAACATTAAAATATATTAAAACATTAAATACAATAAAATGTGATATTAAAGGATAAAAATCTTACCTTAAAATACTCCTTCTGCAGGACCTGGATGATGGCAGAACAGGTCTCTGGGATAATGATACCCAGAGCCTGGGGGGAGATGCCTGTCGAGAACTTCAAGTCCTGCAGGCTTCTCCCCATCGCCAAGTACTGCAGGGTAGCGACGAGCCTCTGCTCTGGAGTGATGGCTTGCCTCATGCAGGTATCCTGCCTGCTGATATAGGGGGTCAGTGAAGCCAACAAACGGTGAAATACGGGGTCCGTCATCCTGAGAAAGTTCCTGAAATCATCAGGATTATTCTCACGGATCTCACGGAGCAAAGGTATATGAGAGAACTGGTCACGCTGAAGCAATTAATTCTTGGTCCATGAACTCCTCCCCACCCTGTTCATGGACTGGACTTGTGTCAAGGTCAGGACCTCAACACCAAGCCCCCACACAGCATGAACTCTACGAGGAGTACGTATACGCAACATGGCTAGAAAACGGTCGGCTGCTCAGAACGAAGTAACAGAATGCACTGAAGAACAGCAAGGCCTGTGAAGAGCGACCTGAAAAACAGCAACGAACGAACAAGAACACAATGACTAATCCAAGTCACGCGTAGCTTGCTTGCACGCACTGAAGAGCAGATACAAACTCACAAGCACAAACTGAACCGCAGAAAACGATCTGAAAGCCACGAGTCTGAAAAAGCGCGAATCGTCTCTCACCAAACTTTTACTAACACGAGATTAGCAAAAGGAGCCCAAAGGGTGCCACGCTTGGTTCTGAAATGGCCTTTTCTAATCTCGTCGTACGTGGTTGACGTCACCGCGTTCTTGGTGATCGGAAATTCCGACAACTTTGTGCGACTGTGTGTACGCAAAAAAAGTTTGAGCCAACATCCGTCGGAAAAAATCCTAGGATTTTGTTGTCAGAATGTCCGATCAATGTCTGATCGTGTGTACGGGGCATTACAGTGTTGTGCCACCAGCACCACCACCACCAAAGGCCCAGTTTTTCTGGCCCTGTTCAACAGGGCATGTAATTACAATTCTTGATCTAATATTTCACAGCAGGGCACTTTTCGGTGCCCACCAAGATTAACTGTGAGGACTTACAGTGTTGTGGCACCAGCACCAACACCACCACCAAAGGCCCAATTTTTCAACCCCTGTTCAACAGGGGCATGTAATTACAATTCTTGATCTAATACACAGCCACAACAACACCTAAGGCCCCTACTTTCAAACAGCCAACTTACAAACGACTCCTACTTGCAAACGGAAGGAGACAACAGGAAGTGAGATGAAATCTACCCCATAAGGAGGGAAATTATCTCCTGTAAGAGTTAATATGGGAAAAACTTCTCCTTTCCACTGATGCTTTATTACCAATCCTTGTTTCACTAAAAACCCCACATTTTCAAAATACATTTGTCATTGGGACAAAAAGTGAGGTGAAATCTTCTGAAGAGGAGCACAGACAGCAAAACAAATGTCACAGGGGTGATAACCCTTCCCTATGTTTTCCAAAAATCTTAAAAACAGATTTTTTGGCTGGAGCTACACTTTAAAAAAATGTACCAGTTCAAAATTACAAACAGATACTACTTAACAACAAACCTACAGTCCCTGTCTTGTTTGCACCGCCTGTATACTGCTGTTCAGAGTATTTGGGGCCTGGGGGCCCCACGCCTTTCCTTTTTTTAATTTGGGTGCAGGGTTCCCCTTATTATCCATACAGTACCCAAAGGGCCTGGTAATGGACTGGAGGGTACCCATGCCGTTTGTCTCTCTGATTTTCATCCATATTGCCAGGACCCGACATTACATTAAAGCCGCAAGCAGTTTTAAATGACTTTTTTTCCTTTAAAAATGTAATTTTGTGCAGGGACTGTTCTAAGCATGGGAAACACGCGCCACTTTACAGGCATACTATAGACACCCCCAGGTACGATATTTAAAGGAATATTTCACTTTTTTTTTTTACTTTAAGCATCATTAAAATCACTGCTCCTGAAAAAACGGCCGTTTTTAAACTTTTTTTGCATTGATACATGTCCCCTGGGGCAAGACCCGGGTCCCCAAACCCTTTTTAGGACAATACCATGAAAATTAGCCTCTTAAATGAGCACTTTTGATTTTGAACATTCGAGTCCCATAGACGTCAATGGGGTTCTAACGTTCATGCGAATTTTCGGTCCATTCGCAGGTTCTGATGCGAACCGAACCGGGTGGTGTTTGGCTCATCCCTACTCAGAATACAATGACTATTTTACATGTATTTTCACTCTTATTCATAATATTTCAAACATGCTACTCTCATTTTAATAATATACATACTAATATATTTCAATTAATATAATCAAACAATATATATTGAATATATGTCTGTTATTATAAAAGTACATAAACCAAAATATGTGAGATTATTCAATTAAGTATGCATATTATTGCCCCATACAATGTAATAATAATACAATAGAAATTATTGCTAATATAATTACTTGTGATTAATAATACTTGTTCATAAGGCAACTTTAAAATAAGCCCCCTTTTCCTTTTTTCAGTAAAGGACTTTTCTCTATTCATTGTTCAGTTGAGACATGAGTCATCAATCACATTATCAAACTCTCAGGCCCCATGGCCAATCCTTATCTCGTGTGGTTGTCTAGGATTCTCACAATTTATGACCTGGGGGAATATGTGATAAGGTTTTTAAACATCTCTCATAAGAGAAACTTTATTCACAAGCAATGAACTTACATTCATCCTTCTAACAAACAGAACAAGATGGTTTCCCATATGCCCATGAAACCATATATAAAATAATATGCATAGGCCTTAGAAATTAATTATTTTTAACATCTGACAGCAAGTACAAGGGGATTAAAAACAATTACAAGATTGTCAGAAAAGACAGGCATGTCACAATGTGTCCTCATGTTGATCGCTGTGTCCTACGTATGTCAGGAGGGGGAGAGAGTGGGAGCCATCCAGCAGCTGTCAAACTCCTTGGTGACATGGTAGCGAAGAGGCAGTGAGGAGACCCGGGGTCCGGAACCAAGCTGGAATGCACACGGCCGATGCAACGTCAGGTAAGGCCGGTGGGCGGTACTTGCAAATAAACCTTTTAATACTGCACTTAGAGACACTTTTTTCTTTTCTATTATCCTCCAGAGCTGCTGCTTCTCATACAAGTACTGCCCTTAGTGCCAACTCTCTACTGCTACAAAGAACCGTACCAACATCCTCACCAGACCACCCTCACCTCTCCTCGTTTGAGAAACCCTATTACACCAGATTGTGGAGCTGCTATCTCCTGGGTCCACTTCCCACAACTCAGCTGTGTGGGCCTTTTTTTTAGCAAATGTGCAGCCGATCGCACTGTTTTGTGATTTGCAAATTTTGCCTCAAGCAGATCAAGCGTGACAAAAACACCAGCCATTTGGGTACCACATGCTTGACAAGGCATTTAACCTCCCACCACTTAGCCCATTGGCAAGAGCACCTGAAAGCCACACAAAAGGGATGCAATTCTGCTCCTCCTCACTCTTCACCTTTCCGGTCAACCCCCGATATACCTCATCATGACCTTTCAGCAGCCCCTGCTGAAAGGGATGATGGTATAGCGTAGGGTGTCCCAGATTTTTGCAGCACGTCTGCCAGTTGCACACCACCAGCTGTAGACTACAGCAGGCAAATTTCTCTGCCCCATCTGCTGTAGCAAAAATAAAAATAGTCACTGCCACCCACATGGCCAGAGTCTAAATTCACGCTTGTCATAGCTGCTGGCTTTACAACTCCTGCCTTTCCATCTGGTGGATCCTGCCCCCTTCTGTGAATTTGCAGAATTTGATGTACCAAAATGGCAGGTTCCCAGTCACTATTTCTTTTCACATAAGGCAATTCCAGCTCTCTACCATTACGTGGAAGGCAATGTTGTGGCATTGTTGGGCAAGGCAGTCAGCCACAAAGTCCATGTTACTGCTGACACATGGTCCAGCAAGCATGGGCAGAGACGCTATTTCATTCACAGTACACTGGGTAACTGTGCTTGCAACTCGGAAAGGATGCAGGACAGGGCTCAGTGCTGCAGCCTGTTGTGCAGCCACATCTCCATACAGCTAATGGTGATGATGTGGGATTTGTCACCTCCACCCCCTCCTCCTCCTCTTCCTACATGCCCTTCTCTGCTGAATTGTTCCATGAACTACAAATACCCCCTAAGCGTTCAAGGGGCTATTCAATGAGTCAGGCTGAAAGGTTCCATGCAGTGCTTCAGCTGGTCTGTGTAAGGGACAGGAGCCACACAGGAGCAGAGATTCTTGGAGCTCTGCAGGGGCAGGCCCAGAGGTGGTTCACGCAATGCCTGCTGGAGCCAGGAATAGTGGTGTGCAATAATGGCACAAACCTCCTGTCCGCCCATATACAGGGGAAGTTGACACATGTGCCATGCCTGGCACATGTCCTTAATTTAGTGGTGCAACGTTTTTTTACAATAGGTACCTAGGGTTGGAAGATCTGCTGAAGCAGTTCAGAAGAGATTACAGGTGGTCATACACAGCCAGTGCTCATTTGGCTGCAATTCAGCGGGAATTCCACCTGCCCATAAACCGCCTGATTTGTGACATGCACACCAGGTGGAACTCGACCTTAGCAATGCTACAGCCGCTGTACATGCAACAGAGGGCCATCAACGAGTACCTGTGTGAGTATGGCACAATGACAGGCTCAGGCTGGCTCTGCTTTTTTTCCCCACACTAATGGCTGCTGATAAAGTATGCATGCACTGTACTGTCACCATTTGAGCAGGCCACAAGGATGGTGAGCCGTGACAATGCATGTATCAGAGCAAGACATACATCAACCCCTAACAGGTGTTTTTCCATCCCCAGAACCTTTGGGAGTAGTACGTGGCTGGGAGGAGGCAGTTCCAGATACTGTAATCCTCAGTTACCCCAAGGAGTCTGCTTCTCATGCCTCTGCAAACTTGTGGTGCATGGGCTCCCTCATTCTTCAATGCCTGCGAAAACACCCAAGAATATGTGGCATCAAGGAGAAGGATCGCAATTGGTTGGCTACCCTCCTTGACCACCGTTACATGGGGAAAATCTCGGAACTCATCCTGTGCCCACAGTGAGAGCAGAAGATGAAATCTCTTGAGCACACGTTAAAGAGGGATTTATGTAACACCTTTCCCAACTCTGGTTGGTTACAGTCTGGTGGAAAATGTCTTTTTGAGGCTTCTGTTGGTCAAGAAAGTAGCGGTGGAGAAGGGGGCTGCCTCAGTGTTGCCTTTCAAAAAATGTTTAGTCCTCGGTGCTCAGGGCTGTCGACTTCCCATCAGCAGTGATTAATCATATGGTGGGAGATTATCTAGGGGCAAAAACAGATATGGAGAGCTTTCCAGTTGACAATCACTGGGTTACTGAGTTATGAGAATAGACCACTGGCAAGAACTTGCCCAGTATGTAATAGAGCTGTTGGGCTGATCTGCATCCAGTGTGCTTTCTGAATGGGCATTTAGTGCTGCCAGAGGTTTTTGTGACAGATAAGAGAGTGCATCTGTCCACACACTCCGTGGACCGGTTGACATATATCAAAATGAATTAGTCCTGGATTAGCAGCAGCTATCAGGCCCCTGATGCCGATGTCGTTCATTAAGTGCTTTCTGGATCTGGAATCTCTGAAAGACTGTCTAGGCTGCCTAGCTTTGTGGGTGTTGATTTCATCTGGAAGACAATTTTTGGTGTAGGTTTCATGGGCACAATTAACACCCAAGAACCAATTTGTATGCACCTGTTTGACAGCGGCATATCATTTAAATTTTTGACAGCAAGGCCAATTCTTGGTTTCACCAAGAGTACCTGTATAGGCTTACGGTGTGAAGGCACCACCGACACTCAAAAAACAATTTATCCACACCTGTTTGACAGGTGCATATCATCTCAATGTTTGACAGCAAGGCCAATTCTTGCTTTCCTCAAAAGTACCTTGATAGGGTTATGGTGTGAAGGCACCACCAACATCCACAGTACAATTTATTCACACCTGTTACTTCTATGCAAAGTCTGCGAAAGGGACACCAGAAGTTTTTTGGGCTTTATAAATGTCATTATTGATGAAGCAGACTCAATACATGGTACAGATGTGCCACATTACAGGCAGATTAAGGAGACCCCCAGGCACTATATTTAAAGGATTCTTTCATTTTTATTGTTATTTTACAATTTGATGGTTTCACCTTAAGCATCAGTAAATCACTGCTCATTTAAACACTTTGTTTTTTTACAAACTTTTTTTCATTATTGATACATGTCCCTCAGGGCAGTACCCAGACCCCCATAACCGTTGTATGCTCAATTACTTGCATATAAGCCTTCAAAATGGTCACTTTTGATTTTTTCAATTTGTGTCCCATAGACTTCAATGGTGTTCGTTACTTGGTCCTGAACTTTTGCGATGCTCTAAAGTTCTGCTGCGAACCGAAAAGGGGGTCGATCGGCCCATCTCTAGTACTAAATAGTGTAATCCAGCTCATTGTGATGCTAAAGGCGCCATATATCCACAAGTTGGGGCTCATACAGAAATTTTTAAAATCTCCTTGAATATGAATAAGAGAGATGTGAGGCGCTCCGTAATTAATCAATTAAAGGGTCCAGTGCCAATTTAAAATCTCCACCCAGAATAATTTTTCTCATAGCGAAGGTATTTGGAAATTATACATTAGTCAAAGTCACAGCCTGATCCCCGGTCTTCCCCCGTAGAAATAGCTATCTGCCCTGAGAGTCTGATAATTGATCCTCCAACTTCCATGGCAGGGTTCAAGCCAGCACAATTGATACCCCTTGCAATTTGGGATTATCCAAGCAGCTATGGTAAGACACTGGATACCTTGCATCTCTCAATGAGTGGCTGCCTGGCATGGGTGTAATAAGTTTTTTTTTCGCAGGTAGATAATATTAGCCCGCATGCGGCAGCACTCCATAAGAACCTGTGTCCGTTACCCTGGCACATGTAAGCCTCTAACTTTCCAAGATACTATTTTTCCTGTGTTCATGGTACAACAACACTTTGTATTGTTGATCCTATTTTGAACATTGATGTCACCACTATCCACCTCCCTTCCCTATCAGCTAGAATAAGGGTCTGTTATAGAGGAAGCCCTACTAAAAGTGGACATTCAATCATATTTTCAACTTTTCATCTATTAAATCTTCTGCCCTTGTTGTTTTAACTTTGGATAGTAAAACATTTTTTTCTGCCGGTAAATACCTTATACAGCCCACTTAATGTTTCTCATCTGGTCATTAGCCTAGGCTTATGACATCATGCACATCCCTCTCTCTAACTCTTGTGAGAGTTTACCAGGAAGTGAAGGGGATGTGTCATAAGAGCCAATGAAAGCTGCAAGGCTGCAGAGCTGGCAGTGTGCCTCTGTTTGTCTGTGTAAATCCAGGAAGTGAACAGGCAGCAGCAGCAGCTTCAGCTGCCCACAGTTAAAATGGATGCAGCCAGACTCAGTGAAGGAAGATTTCTGCAGCATATTTGGCAAGTACAGCATCACGGTACATATAAAATAATATGCAAAGTGGTTGGAGGGAAGCTTCAGAACGGCAAAGATGTTTTTATTACAAATTATGTGAGCAGACTGCAGTTCCTCTTTAAAATAAATAAATAAATATCCCCCCAAGAAAATCTATACCAAATCACCACATGCCCTTAACATGGGGAGAATGCCTTTCCAGGTAGTATTCTATTCAATGATAAACACAGATAAACAGCTCAGAATGAAAGGCCAGATTTTGTACAATATATAGAAACCATCATTTGAGTTATATAAGAACTTTGTTATGTTATAGTCCACATTGTCCATGAATGTAACCAGTACAAACATGGACATCCATAACAAAAATTTTAGGACCTGTATTGAAAGGCTTTTGTTAATTTCAGATGGGTTTTGCACTCCTATGCAAGTTCATGTGTACGCAAATCCCACTTGCTTGAAGCACGTTAAATGCAGATCAGCAAAAGGTCAACTGCAGGTTAAATGCTTATCTCAGTGAATTCTAAACAATTCCAGAAGCATCTCAAGCTCATGTCAAACTAATGCCATTGAAACAAACCCAAAGCCTATCCACACAAAGCTTTTACTGTCAGCTAATTTAAAAAAAAACAGTATAGCTTAACAGAAAACATTACTAACATTTTGATAATTCCATTAAATAAATAAATAATTCCTAACTAATTTATAGTTAATATAATAGTAACAATAAATAAAGAATAATAATTTATATATTGCCTGACTGCACAAATGCATATTTGGTAAACCTGCGTTTATACCTCCACATACCTTAAAACTGAATATTGCCTGACTGCACAAATGCATATTTGGTAAACCTACGTTTATACCTCCACAGACCTTAAAACTGAATATTGCCTGACTGCACAAATGCATATTCGGTAAATCTGTTTGTCACCACTTTTTCAACTCCATCTGTAGCCATGCTCACATTATTTCAATGTTTATTTAGCCATTAAGTCTTACCTAAATTATGGGTTCCCTTATCTTTACAATTTTGGCCTTTTAGTCCCCTTGCAGTTTGATTGTGGTGTGAAAGTTATGCCCTGCTAGTTGTGTTCCTAATATGCCCTCCTAATTGATTAATTGCCAGATTCAACCCACACCCAACACACAGTATAAAAACAAGGCCTTCCTTACGGGGGAACACATACAGGGGGCTGCACATACAGGGGGGTTCTTCCAAAGAAGTGTGGTTCTTTAAATAAGTGGCTAACTATAAAAGACTGCAGGTGACCCCATTTCCAAATTTTATCATCTTCCTCTCTGAAACATGCTCTCTTTACCTCTCCTCCTTTTCACAATTGCTGCCTCTCTCCTCAAACTCTCTTTTCTTCATCCCTCTGCTCCACCCCACAATCTGTACATATCACCCTCACTTCTCCCCTCCCCCTATCACTGCACTCATCACCTCTTTCTAGCTCTAAGCCCACTTGCTAACATACCCCCCAGGATACTGAAGCATGTCCCCTCATACAAATCATATTCTCATATTACCTCCCTCACGCTTCTGCTTCTCCTAATCGCTGGAGATATTTCCCCCCTTATTTAACTGTGGCCAACACACCCATCACCCTACACCCTCTGGCAGTAGTCGCAATCTACACAATTTAGTCTCCATTCCTCTTCTTGCCAACACCAGCCTCCCTCTCTCCTGCGCCCTCTTGAACGCCCGCTCTGTCTGCAACAAACTTACTGCTGTTCATGACCTCTTTGTCACTAATTCCTTTAATCTACTTGCTCTCACTGAAACCTGGCTCCACAAATATGACACCCCTTCTCCTGCTTCCCTCTCCCAGGGTGACCTTCATTGGACTCACCCCCCCAGGCCTAATGGACGCAAGGGAGGTGGAGTGGGATTCCTCCTATCCCCCCAGAGCACCTTCCAGGTTATTCACCCTCCTCCCTCTTTTTCACTCTCATCATTCGAAGCCCACTGTATACGTCTATTCTCTCCAACTTCCCTAAGAATTGCTGTGATCTACCGGCCCCCTGGACCAATATCGACTTTCCTTGATGAGTTTTCTGCCTGGCTACCCTACTTTCTCTCTTCGGATATTCCCACAATCCTTCTTGGTTATTTCAACATCCCTGCTAATACAAACACTCCTGCTACTTCTAAACTTCTTAGTCTAACCTCTTCATTTGACCTGAAGCAATGGGTACAGGCTTTTACTCACTCTGATGGCAACACCCTTGACCTTGTATTCTCTTACCTATGCACTCCATGCAACTTCTCAAACAATCCTTTTCCTCTCTCCGACCACCACCTTATTAGTTTCTCTCTCCCCCTGTCTTCCACCACCTTTCCCTCCAATCGCCTAACCATCACCCGTAGAAACTTTCGCAACTTCAACTCCTCTCTCCTCTATTCTGCTACTGACCCCCGCTATGACAAAATCTCTCCCCTGTCCTGCCCCAACCAAGCCATGTCCATCTACAATAAATCTCTGTCCTCCACCCTGGACAAGCTCGTTCCCCTCACTACACGCAGAATCAGGCCTGGACCCCTGCAACTCTGGCAAACAGATGACACTAAAATTCTCAAAAAACGTAGTCGCGCTCTTGAGCGTCTGTGGATCAAGACTAAGTCTCTCAAAGACTTCAACCAATACAAATCTGCCCTCCAAAAATACTATTCTTTCCTCCACACTGCCAAGCAAACCTATTTTACAACTCTTATTCAACTCTCTACTTTGTCCTCCACCGCCTCCCCCCACTGACTTACTCACTGCCCAGGAAATCGCTAATCGCTTCAAAAACAAGATTGATACAATCCGTGATTAAATCTCCACTCTACAGGTATCTCCCCCAGCTAAGACCCCATGTCAACAGGTACAATTGACACTCCCCCTATTCAAATCTGCTACTCCAGACAAAGTTGCTAAACTCCTTTCTATCGCCCACCTAACCACCTGTCCCCTGGACCCTATTCCCTCTCAAATGCTACGGTCACCCTCTGACCCCATCCTGCTGTTAACCTTCAGGTGTATTGCAGCACTGAATGTCCTAAGCTCCTCCCACCTTAGAGGGGTGGTGACTAAGCATCCAGGCATGAGGCAGCTTTCTTCTGCGAAACAAGGCCCGCGGCGGGCCCATTGTGCAGGGATATGGAAAGCATGCAGCATGCAGATATGGGTTTGATGCAGGACACGTGGCTGATGCACTGAACCATCGTAGAGGTGGGAGGAGCTTAGGACGTTCAGTGCTGCAATACACCTGAAGGTTAACAGCAGCTGTTTCTCTATGGGAAACCTCGCCCACAGCGGCTGACTGCAATCTGCATATTTGAATGCTTCTAATAGACCAGGATGTTTGTGAGTGTATCTCTTGTCCCTGTTTTGCTTGTGCACTATCTAGTAAGTTCACTGCACAATGATCTATTTTTTCTTTGCTTGCTTTGCATAAAACCTTTATCCTGAGAGCCGAATCACCAGCAGTATTATGGCTAAAGTGGGATGCAAGAAAAACTAAATATCCTGATACAAACGATCTAACCCAGTGAGTCAATCAATCTGGATTAAGGGAAGGAACTGTTTAATTATTTTTACTTTCCCCCACTATTTATCTCTGCCTGGACATTGTACTCAGAGTGTCATTATTATTTTATTTATATTCTCCGTCACATCACCAATTTGAAGATTTATTTTGGCAATTTTAACACATGTATTAGCACCATAATTATTTATCTATTTTATTCACATGTATGCATTTTTTATTCCTGGATTTAAGCTTAGTCGCAGCAGCATATTGTGCACTATTTATTTAAAGCGCATCAATTTTATACTTAGTACCTTTCTAACCAGTGAAACCACAAAGCTCCTGATTCACTCCCTGGTTATCTCTCACCTCGACTACTGCAACTCACTCCTCATTGGCTTACCTTTAAATAGACTATCCCCCCTTCAGTCCATTATGAATGCGGCTGCCAGACTCGTCCACCTTACAAACCGCTCAGTGTCTGCTACCCCTCTCTGCCAATCCCTCCATTGGCTACCACTCGCCCAACAAATTAAATTCAAAATACTAACAATAAGTTACAAAGCCATCCACAACTGTGCCCCCAGCTACATCACTAACCTAGTCTCAAAATACCAACCTAAACGCCATCTCCGTTCCTCCCAAGATCTCCTGCTCTCTAGCTCTCTCATCACCTCCTCCCATATCCACCTCCAGGACTTCTCCCGAGCCTCGCCCATCCTCTGGAACTCCCTACCCCAATCTGTCAGACTGTCTCCAAATTTATCCACTTTTAGACGATCCCTGAAAACTTTTCTCTTTAGAGAAGCCTATCCTGCCTCCATCTAACAACTGCACTATTTTCTCCATTAGCTCATCCCCCACAGCTATTACCCTTTTGTATAACCTGACCCTCCCTCCTAGATTGTAAGCTCTAACGAGCAGGGCCCTCTGATTCCTCCTGTATTGAATTGTATTGTACTTGTACTGTCTGCCCTAATGTTGTAAAGTGCTGCGTAAACTGTTGGCGCTATATAAATCCTGTATAATAATAATAATAATAATAATAATTTATAGTACTGTTAGTAAAATACACTAAGGAGAATTTACTAAGATTGGAGAAGTCAGAATTTGGAGCAACTGTGCATGTAAGCCAATTAGTTTCTAGCTTTTATTTTCAGTTTTAGTAAATTGAATGTATTTAAGTTAACCACAAAGGTTGTGGAATATGATGTAAGTGGATTAGGAAGTTTTTGGTATTTTTTTGCTAGCTTGTTACAGTATATATTGTTATATATGATTAGTCCTGTGAAAATTGGGATATGTGAAGAGTAATGTGTGCAACAAGTGTTATAACCTCTGATTTTAGCTTTTAGGTGATATGTTTAAGGCTGTTTCAAACCAGAAGACAATGTTTACAAAGAATGAAAAGTATAACTATGACCTTTCATAATGCTAAAAGGATATTCCCAAAAAGAAAACACACACATTCCACAATGATTGAAATGTATCTTAACTGAAAAAAAATGTAAAATAAAGATTTTTCCCTAAAGCGGAGTTCCACTCAAAAGTGGAACTTCTGCTCATTTGTCTCCCCTCCTCCTCCGGTGCCACAATTGGCACCATTTGGGGGGGGCACAGGATATCCTGTTCCCACTTCCGGGAGTCTGCGCCGTGGCCCATGACGTCACCGCGGGGCACCTTCCTCCTCCCTCCTCCTCCCCCTATCACTGGGCCAGTAGGAGAGAGAAGCGGGGCCTCGCGCATGAGCAGTAGGGTTCTTGGCGTGAAGCCATAAGGCTACACTGCCAGGTTCCCCTACCCGCAATAGCGGCGGCAGCACCCGACAGCTGATGTCGGGTGCGGTGCCGACATCGCTGGACTCCAGGACAGGTAAGTGTCCTATTATTAAAAGCCAGTAACTGCAGTATGTGTAGCTGCTGGCTTTTAATTTTTTTTTGGGGGGGCGGACCTCTGCTTTAAGTCTACATTGCACATTCAAAGCAGCTGAAGTATATTCGATAAACACACTAAATGAATTCCGTGCCTAAACAGCATTTGCTATTTTGAATGCAATCCTATATATACCGTCATAATTTAATAAAACATATATTGTTGAAAAAGTGCCAATTTGTGAAATGAAATAAATAAATGTGATATGTAATCCTTTGACTAATAACTAATACAACAAGAAGTGTTCTAGTCCATGTATCAAAAAAAATGTGTAGAGATATTGTAACCAACACTGATGGGATCTAGTATGATAAGGTAACAATGAAAAACAATGTAGGATGGGGGTTGGCTGATTAAGTTGTCTTTGTTCCCGTGTAGACGATTCCAACAGGTGTAACAGAAGTCCTGACCGCACACACCCTTATGCCCCGTACACACGGTCGGAAAATGTGTGATAGGACCTTGTTGTCGGAAATTCCGACCGTGTGTAGGCTCCATCACACATTTTCCATCGGATTTTCCGACACACAAAGTTTGAGAGCAGGCTATAAAATTTTCCGACAACAAAATCCGTTGTCGGAATTTCCGATCGTGTGTACACAAATCCGACGCACAAAGTGCCACGCATGCTCAGAATAAATAAAGAGATGAAAGCTATTGGCTACTGCCCCATTTAGAGTCCCGACATACGTGTTTTATGTCACCTCCTTCAGAACGATTGGATTTTCCGACAACTTTGTGTGACCGTGTGTATGCAAGACAAGTTTGAGCCAACATCCGTCGGAAAAAATCAGTCGGAAAAAATCCTAGGATTTTGTTGTTGGAATGTCCGATCAATGTCCGACCGTGTCAAATTGGGCTTGTATGGTCACGGTGACCAATTGCAGATCTTGGCTAAAGATCTGCAGTTGGTCACGGTGACCATACATGCCCAATCTGACTCCTCCTGTTGTAAGGCAGAGAGCGTCAATAGGATCTAGTGAGTAGGGGACCCAGATCCCAATTTTTGCCTGTCTTTTTTGGAAGTCCTGCACAAAAAAATATGTGAATAGTAAGGGTGTGTGCTATCAGGACTCTTGTTTACACTTGTTGGAATCGTCTACATGGGAACAAAGACAGCTTGACCAACCAACCCCATTCCTACATTGTTTTTCATTGTTACCTTATCATACTAGATCCCATCAGTGTTGGTTACAATATCTCTACACAGAGTTTGTTTTGATACATGGACTAGAACACTTCTTGTTGTATTATTTATTAGTCACGGGATTACATACAGTATATCACATTTATTTAATTTCCAAAATTGACACCTTTTTCAACAATATATGGTTATTAAATTATCACAGTATATATAGGAATGCATTCAAAATAGCAAGCGCTGTTTAGGCACGGAATTCATTCAGTGTCTTTATCAAGCATTACTTTTATAGTTATAACAGCAGCTGCCTTAATATATAATATATACAGTAATCACATAGGTGTAGCATGGGGGAATATGCTCAACAGCATATATATTTAACACAGTTGAAGTATATTACCAGTGTTTTTATTTTTTTTTTATCCTTACTAGCCATATAATATTGGTATACTGGAAAAATTAACAAACTTGATATGAAAGCAGTGTGGAGGCTTTGTGCAGATGTTGATATAGCCTGAAATAATCCCTAACAAACACTCTTTCTTAGAAACATGACATATTCTAAGATAAGAATGATATTATTTTCATTTACCAGGAAATTGAATTCTCCTTTATTTATGTGCATAGATTTGCACTATGATTAAACAGTATTTTATCACTTCATTATTCTGAAACAGTAAGCATCTCTGGACACATTTAATAAAGTTAGTGAAATGTAAGATTGATCAAAAATGGGTAACTCAGAAATTGTGCCAAGATACTGTAAATGAAAGATAGGAAACAGAAAAATCTTTTTAAGTCAACACATTTTAGGTAAAGAGTATCTAATATTTTAATTATTAAATTGTATATTTTAAAACTATTTTATCAACATACTGTACAAGTAATTGTAATTGCTCTGTGATTGAATAAAAACGTTGAAGAATGTATTTTTCTAAAGAATTTTGGGAGCAAGAGGGACAGAGAATACGATGTAGTATTGGGGTAGGAGCTAGTACCTTACATGTGAAAGGCAAGTTGGAAGTAGTATTTTCACATTGATCTAGGTGCTCACAATGATCTGATTGTCTGTGCTGTTGTATTTGAGCATCACAGCGCAGCCATTAGTTCTTGTAACGTCTGCATATAAAACCAGCCTATGACCTTTTCTGCATTGTGAAGCCGTCTGACATGGTATGCGAACGCTCTATGAAAGCTGCAGGGAGCTCCTCAGTCATGTGATTATAGCACTGCATCTTAAGTTCTGGGTCCATCTAAGGGAAAGGTAGTGGCTATAGGTAAAACTGCACATTAGTCACACAATTTATCAGAAAATAATACATTTACATTTTAAACTTTAAAGGCAAAAGCCCACTTTCACAGGGTGGTAAGGTACCTTTAACCTCTTCAATACAGGACACGTTCACTGCCTGCCCAGGCCAATTTTCAGATTTCAGGGCTGTCACACAGTGAATGACAATTACTCATGCAATACTTTACCCAAATTAAATTTGTATCATTTTTTTAGACAGATATAGATTTCTTTTGGTGGTATCTAAACACCACTAGGTTTTTTATTTTTTGCTATATAAATGAAAAAATACCAAAACTGTGTAAAAAAAACAAACATTTTTTCCTATTTCCTGTTATAACATTTTGCAATGAAATAATCTTTCTTCATAAATTTGGGCCAAAACTTATTCTGCTTCTTTGGTAAAAAATAACCCAAATCAGTGCATATTATTTACTCTGTGTGAAAGTTATAGAGTCTACAATCTATGGTATAAAGCAGGGATATGCAATTAGCGGACCTCCAGCTGTTGCAAAACTACATCATGCCTCTGCCTCTGGGTGTCATGCTTGTGGCTGTCAGAGTCTTGCTATGCCTCATGGGACTTGTAGTTCTGCAACAGCTGGAGGTCCGCTAATTGCATATCCCTGGTATACAGTATACAGTACATTTGCAAATTGATCAATCATGATGTACTGACAACCTAATCTAATTTCTTGATGCCCCCTTTTTGGAAAGACACCCAAAGGTATTTAGCAAGAGGCATGGTGAGTTTTTTTAAGTTGTACTTAAATACAATAATAAGAAATTAAATACAATGTATTTCTTTCACAATTTTTTTACATACTGTCACCAGAACAGTAGTGTCACCATATGACTTGTGTGGTGGTGATCAGGCACACTGACTGGTAACAGAATGTAAAACATTTTTTTTTCTTTTTTACATTTTATTTCTTTTTTACAAATGTATTTTTTTCCATACTGTGACCAGAGCAGTATAGTATTACCATAGTGGTATTATACTGCTCTGGGGAGTTGATCAGGATATTTTTCTTATGCTATGATTGCTTATTACAGTGATGATCATCATTTTCATGAATAGCATCCATTGGTGTGTCATTGTTTACAATTGTGATAGATTAGATTGATCACAGCTATCACGTGGTACAGGTGTGCTGTGATTGGCCCTGTCCTATGTGATTACTGTGACCAGTCACAGAGATCACAATAGTACACAATAAATGTAAAGAGGAAAGGCCCGCCTCTACTCCGACCAGCCCACGTGAATAAATGATAAAAAGCGGCCTCAATCTACATGTCCCCACTAAACCACACACACTGATGCATTTAGCCTATGACTAAGCCTTGGTGGGCATTGTGAAATGCATCAGCTTGTGTGGTTTGGTGGAGACATGTAGGCTGAGGCCACACTTTATTGTTTATTCACCTGGGCTGGTCGGTGAGTAGCGGCAATCCTTTCCTCTTTAATTTACCAACCCCCTGGATTAGTATTAGAACAAGCTTGCACCCCATGTTCTGGGACATAGGTTTATGCTTTCACCTCTACTTTGAGCGATGCCAAAAGCAGTCAAACAGATCACAGTGTGTACACAATAAATGAAAGCCATTGTGTACAAATGACATGGTACAAGGGCTGGCCCAGTACAATGATCTGTATTCCGCTGTGTCTGATGGAGACAGCAGGTCATGAATCATGCCGCTACATTGCCCCTAGGGTGTTCACAAGGCACGTGAGTGGGAGGATGTCATATGACGTCCACCCGGGATAATGGTGCTTAATCAAATAACCATTTATGTCAAGGATGACTAGACTTTTCAGTCTGCCTAGGTGCTTCAGGGCTGTACAATTCACAGGACTGAATAGCTGTCTTACATGGCATGCATATGCCCAGGTAAATGGTCCATAGAGATGTTTAGAGTGAAACACATGTTGCATAATATTACTATTCACACTCTATAATCAAGAGCAATGTGCTACTATTATGACTCACATTCTGGAGTACAATGCAAACTATGATGATCTGATAAGCTATTTAGCTATTCATTTAACTTATGACCTAAAATAGGGATGCACTGATACCAGTTTTTAAGACAGAGTATGAGTACCGATACTTTTACTTACCAATATCAATTACTGATACCTATTTTGAGCCCCAGTTCCCATATATGAGATGATGTGTGAAATAAACATGGTTTCTTTTGTAGCTGTTTATATGCGGTGCATCCGCAGTGTGAATTTAAAAAGAGTCCTGTACATTTTCTGAGAACTGATGTTCCGGTGCGAATTACAAGCTCATTGACTTGTATGGGAATGCTTCTAAATCGCACATGTCATTCGTTTTGAACACGATTTTGGCAGTTTTTTCTATTTCCTTCCATCCTCTCCTGTGTTATAGCTGGTTGTTAAGGAGCTGGCTGGCTGGCAAGCCTGCCGCCATGTCCTTAACAACCGATGACTCATCAGCTATCAGCAGGGTTCCCTGCTTACAGCTGAATGTAAACAAAAGAAATGTGGGAATTAAAATTGAAAAAAAAATTGCGTGGGGTTCCCCCCAAAATCCATACCAGACCCTCATCTGAGCATGCAGCCTGACAGGCCAGGAAAAGGGGGTGAGCAATCAGCCCCAATGAACCATACTAGGCCAAATGCCCTCAACATGGGGGGGTGCTTTGGGGGAGGGGGCTTTCTGTACACAGAGTGTGTACTGACCACTCCCCAGAAACATAATTTCCTGCTTGTGTGATTGGCTCACCAATTTTCCCAGAAGTATGCCTAAGATACAAGTCAGATTTCAGGCATCCCCTGCAACAAAAAATTCATTTTTTGAGAGATACTTTCAATAGGAACCCGTCTAAAGGGATGCAGGCCCAGCAATTTTTTCATTAGTGCCCTTCAGCTCCACACCTACAGTTAATTATGAAACCACACCCATTAGACCTACTCCACACAGAGGCACAGAGAAACACACATGTATTTCTTCAGAATAACAAAAGTTTGGAATCTGCAACAAAGTTTGTTATAATCCTTGCAATGTTCATTGATCACCCAACAGGGAATATTTTTTTCTCAACAAAAGTGGAGTTACGCTTTAATATTGGCACCAAAACCAGTATCAGCGCAATGCTAACTTAAACACTGAATGGATTATACTGTATATACTGTGCCAGTCAGAAGGAATTTATCCAGAATGTTAGGTGTATATTCATTCAGGTAAGCTAATATCTTTTGTGTAATGACTAGCAATGGGCTGTACTGCTCTGGGTTTGGTGAGGCATGGGTTGGTTGAACGTCAAAGAATTTCAGATGCTGGACTTCATTGAAATCAATCAATTAAAAATGCCCATTTTATGGGCTAATAGGCAAGAGGGTGTCAAAAAAGCATGGGGTGGTGGGCACTACCCTGGGGAACATGTACTAATGCAAAAAAATTCTAAAAATTCAATGGGGCCGAGAACAGTGATTATTTAACACTGACATTTACAAAGGAAAGAAATAATTTTAAATTGTCAGCAAATCTCCCTCCTGGGTTCTTTACAAAAAATAGCAAATCTCAAATGTCCCACCAAAAAACACTGCAGACCCCTAAGGGTTTGTTATGCATTCATAAAAACATTAGTGGGCCCTGGGACTTGTTATGTATTGTGAGGGAACTTTTGAGGGGTCTGTGTGTTTTTTTTATTTGTTTTTTCAAAAAGCCAACAATACATTTTTCTTTGCTGGCAATTTAAACTCTCATTTCTCTGTAAATGTCATTTTTGCTGTAGCACATCCTAAAGTAAGAATGTAAAAAAAATTGCATTGAGTCCCCCTAAAATGAAAAGCAGAGTCTGGTGCAGATTTTCAGAGGGACTTCATGCAAAAAAGTGTGAGGTCCCCCTAAAAATCTGAACCAGACCAGATCTGAGCATGCAGCCTGGCTGGTCAGGAAAAGGGAAGATGAGCATGTGGCCCTCGGAAACCATGCCAGGCCACATGCCCTCAACAAGGGGGGGGTGCCTTGCTAGGGGGGCTACCTCTGGCACCTTGTCCCCATGTTGACAAGGGCCTCTTCCATACAACCCCTGTGCAGTGGTTGTGGAGTCTGCATGGGGGGGCTTATCAAAATGTGGAAGCCAGCTTTAATAATAGGGGGACCCCCAGATACCCCCGATCGGTCACAAAAAAAATGTCACCCAGAAATAGACACCAAAATATTTGACAAGTTCTTTATTAACCTCTTCCTGCTTCAGGCTTCCAGTTCTGGGAGGGTGTTCATGGTTCATGGACTTCCTCCCAGAACCCTGCCTCCCGCTCACCCCCTGGGGCATGCATCTGAAGCACTCTGTGACCACTGTGTCTCCTGGACACAGCTAATCACAGATTGCGGTAAAGGGACAATCACAGTGCCCAATAACAGCTGATCACATTTAAACGGTTATCGGGAGTCCTTTGCTCCCACGCTGTGTCTGTGTGAGGAAAGGAGAGCCATTAACCGGCAAAACTGTCAGTACATTGTTTACACTGATTGTCAGTACAGCCTCATCAGTGCCCATCAGTGCAGCCTCATCAACGCACATCGGTAAAGAAGAAAAATCACCTATTTGCTAAATTTTATAACAGAAACTAAGAAAAAAATATTTTTTTTAATATATGGTCTTTTTTTTGTTTGTATAACAATAAAATAAATTACCCATTGGTGATTAAATACCACTCAAAAAAGCTCTATGTGTTTCAAAAAAAGATACAAATTGAATTTTGGTACAGTGTTGCATGACTACGCAATTGTCATTCAAAGTGCGACATTGCTGAAAGCTGAAAATTGGCCTGGGCAGGAAGGGGTGAAAGTGCCAGGTATTAAAGTGGTTTAAAAATAAAAACCCCATACTAGTACCTCCATTAAAAAACCTACATCAATCATCATGTCTGCTGCTGACAAAAAAAAAACTGGTGACCCACCGTACACGACTAATCCTTAATAGTAACACTACCAAAAGCCAGCAACTCCAGGCTGTCATCAGCTATATAAAGGAAAGGGTGGGGATAGTGGTGACAACATTGCCCAAATATGTCTAGGTATAGGCAAAGCTGTTACATACAGTACTTACATATAGTTACATACCGTATTTATCGGCGTATAACACGCACCCCAAGTTTAGGAGAGAATTTTAAGGAAAAAAACTTTTAGGAGGGAAGTTTAAGGAAAAAAAACTTACATTTAAATTCCCATCAATGCAGCCTCATCAGTGTTCATCTGCAGCCTTGTTAGTGTCATTGCAGCCTTTTCAGTGTCAGTGCAGCCTTGTCAGTGCAGCTTTGCCCCAGTGCAGCCTTGTCAGTGCAGCTTTGCCCCAGTGCAGTCTTGTCAGTGCAGCTTTGCCCCAGTGGTCAGTGCAGCCTTGCCCCCAGTGTCCATGCTTGATCGCCGCCGACATACACAGTACAGATCACCGCCGACAGTAGTTTGTGTTTTAAATATGGCGCCGCGGAGTTCGGAGGGACTCGGCGCCGGCGGAACTGAACGAACGCCACCGAGATACACATAGTCGAGTGTATTAAGTGTATTAAAACTACTCGCTATGTGAATGTCGGCGGCGATCGCCGCCGATAGCTCACAATTAGCGGGTATTGGCGTATAACACGCACCCACGATTTTCCCTTGATTTTAAGGGGAAAAAAGTGCGCGTTATACGCCGATAAATACGGTAGTTGGTAAGGTTGAATAAAGACACCAGTTCATTTTGTTCAACCTGTGTGGGTGTGTGTATTTATGTCTCTACCACTTCCCAAATCTCTGTATATTATGTTCAATAAGATGCCTATCCAAATGTTTTTAAAATGAGAACACTTCCAGCTGAAAACCACCAATTGTGGAAGGGAGTTCCACATCCTTACCACTCTAAAAGTAAACAAAAAAAAGGTTAAACTGCTTCTCATCCAACTTCATTTAGTCGCCATGTGTCTTCTTTAGGGACTTGAGCCTTAACAATTTCCCCATCTTTGCTGGAATCATCATTTTGATATTTGTATATTGCTATCATACCTATTCTTAAGCGTTTCTTCTCCAGGCAGAATAAGTTTAATGTTTGTAGCCGTTCCTCATAACTCAGATCCTACAAACCTCTAATTAGGTTTGTTGTCCTTTGCTAGACTCACTCGAGTTCCAGCACATCTTTCCTGAGGCCTGGTGACTAAAACTGAATGCGTACAAAAATAGGGAACAAAAAGGCACAACACAGAACTGTGTGTAACTAAAAAAGGCAACGCTGCCCCTCTGTGTTGTGAATAACCTCCAAAATGTGTTGGGTGCGCTGCTGTTAAACAAGATTGTTATAAACTAGTATCTAAAGGTTTGCAGTGCTCCCCCTTATTCTCCAGTGCAATAATGCCTGTATGCAATTGTATGCTATTAAAACAATACAAATAGTGCAAAATGTCATGAACAGTTCTCCCCCTTTTCAATATTGTTCAAAAATTGATATTTCAATGCATATATATCCAATAAATCTCTTTCATTCAGTCCATTCAAACTATTACCCAATGTGACTTCAAGTGCAGTCTCTTGTGCTGAGTTTAATCACTCCTGTGCATACGTGAACACACTCCGTGCTCCCCTCTTGTGCCCCTACTCACCAAATAGATGTGAAATTAATGCACTATAATTTTATTTTTAAGTAGCCAGTTGTTTGTGTTTTTCCTCTGATGGTCTCTCTTTCACTCCTTTTGCTTTGTGTCTCCAATTGATTCCAATCTCTATATAGTCTTAATGAGACTTATAAGATAAGCAAGGGAATGCTCCCATAGTGTAAAACTGTTTTATTACACGTGATTAAAAACAGATTGCACTCACTTTTTTGCAGTTATACAAGCATGGATCAGTATGTCCCATGGAAACTAAGTCGTGTGCTCCCCTCAGGTCATGTGTGACATCACCAGTAAACCCTGCCTCATGCATTTCACCCCTCCCTCTGGGCGTATTCAGAAAATGGGGGTCTCCAGTTATTGGATGATCTTTTATGTGTATGGGCATCCACTCAATCCCTCCCTATGGTGGGGCGTCCACACCCCCTTGGATGCTCCTTCAGCTCCAAGTTGCCTGTGATAGTAGGAGATGGGCGGACCATTTAGAGGGAGTTAAATAAGCTCTGCACACTATCAGCACACTTAGGGCTGGTGCAAGGATTTTTGACACCCTAGGCGAAACCTAATTTTGCTGCCCCCTTGGCTCCACCCCCAACTCCACCCCCTTTGCTCTGTCCATGTATACCCCACGTTTTTAATGAAGCGTCCATCTAATGTAGCCCACCAGGGCCCATCAATGCAGCCTCACCAGCATCCATCAATGCAACCTTCCAGCGCCCATCAAAGAATGTTTGCTTGCTTCCATTCATTCGGAAGTCTGGAAACAGACACAGTCCTCTGCTGTCACTCTTCCTCTGACACTATGGGGGTTATTTACTAAAATAGCATGGTGCAAAATCTGGTGCAGCTCTGCATGTAAACCAGCTTCCAGGTTTTATTGTCAAAGCTTAATTGAACAAGCTGAAGTTAGAAGCTGATTGGCTACCATGCAGAGCTGCACTAGATTCTGAGTGCTCCAGTTTTAGTAACTCTTCCCCTATGTGTGAACAAAGTGGCAGCTGCCTGCTGATGCTGAGAGTTGCTTTCTGCGAGAGAGAAGAGAGTAGGCTGGGTGCCCTAGGCAGCAGGGCGCCCTAGGCGGCTGCCTAGTTTGCCTAGTGGAAGCACCGACCCTGAACACACTAAGTAAGTAATATACATAATAATATCCTACTAGATTATATGCAGTCCAGTAACATGTGATTTATTATAAATGTTTATTTATTTTATAGCTTTGCTGGCTCCCCACTCCCCCCTCTACAGGAGGCCCAATGTGGGTCCCAGTGCCCCTGGTGGATAGTGGACAAACTTCACTAATATTTCTGATATTTTACACAGTCCTTCCAATCATATTGGAGGTAGGGCGCCCTTGCTTGCATTATAGGTATGACCTGGTCCAACTGTGTATTAAGTACAAGTAGTATTTTGTTGTTGTTTTGATGTGTTGTGATTTTGTTGTGTAATTTTTGTTTGTTTTATTATTAGTAATGCTATCACTCTATGCCTGAAGAAGGCAAGTTGGCGAAACATGTAAAATTACAAGCCTGATGAAATATGTCTTCATCTGCTGTATACCAATATATGGTTGAACCTTTATACCTTTTCCATAGTAAAAACTGAGTATTAGAATGCATTCAACAGTTGCCTTCTCCTTATCACTTCCCAACATCCCTTGATTATCCTTTATGAGGCTGTTTGCGCTCAGACTTTGCCTTTCTTACTATTAATATATGAAAAAGAAAAATGTGGGGATTATGTTTGTTCTCCTCTATGTGTTTCTCATCACATTCTTTGCAGTGTTGGAATGCTGACAATGTTCCATTGGGCTTATATTTTTTAAAAGGACAGTCATCTCTCTTTAATATGCCTCTTTTCTTGAATTTAGCCCTTCAGGTTTAACTTTAGTTCTCCACTGCACAGTGCATTCTAAGCCCTGCTTGGGCAAAGCTTTGTCCAGTCAGGGCACAGTGAATAGCTGGTTGTTAAGGAGTTGGCCTGGAAGCCAGCTGCTGCAACCTTAACAACGGATGAGTCATCAGCTTCCCTGATAACAGCTGAATGAAAAAAAAAATGAGATGAGATGAGAGAGCACCCCCCCTCCTGAACCATATCTGGCCACATGCCCTCAACATGGGTGGGGTGCTTTGGGGCAGGGGGCTCTGCCCCCTGCCCCAAAGCACCTTGTCCCCATGTTGATGGGGACAATGGACTCTTACTGACAACCCTGGGTGGTTGTGGGGGTCTGTGGGCAGGGGGCTTATCAGAATCTGGAAGCCCCCTTTAACGAGGAAGCCTCCAAATCCCAGCCCCCCCCCTGTGAATGAGTTTGGGGTGCCCCCAGCAGAGCAGGCATTTGATGGTTAGCCTTTATTGTGGGCGGAACGTTTTTTTCCAGGTCCAGAGGTGCGCCAGCCCTCATGATTGATGATGGATCTGCATCATGGGACATTGTTTTTTAATTTTTTTAATAAAGGAATTGTCAAAAACTGGCTCCTTATTTTTGACACTTTTCTTGGTAGATGGGTAGGGGTACCCCATACTCATTTACATAGGAAGGAAGCCGTGACCTGGGGGACCCCCTTGTTGAGGGGGGCTTCCAGATTCTGATAAGCCCCCTACCAGCAGACCCCCACAACCACAGCCCAGGGTTGTCAGGAAGAGGGCCTTGTCCCCATCAACATGGGGACAAACCAGCCCCCCATGTTGAGGACATGTGGCCTGGTATAGTTTAGGAGGGGGGCATTCGCTTGTCTGCCCTTTTCCTGACATGGCGGGCTGCATGCTTGGATAAGGGTCTGGTATGGATTTTGGCATGGGGTTCCCACGCCGTTTTTTTATTTGTATTGCAGACAATGCTATTGTATTGATAGAAATTTTAATGTCTTTTTTTTTTTTTATAAATGTCAGTTTTGCTGCAGCAGGTTCTATACCTGGTACAAATGCACAACTTTACATTGAGACTAAGGGGACCCCCCAGGCACTATATTTAAATGTTATATTTGAAGAAAATGTATTGTATTTACTGAACTTCTAGAATTTGTGAACATTCCTTTTAGTTTTGCACTGGCACATATTCTTTGATCCTGGTTTATTCTGAGGCTGCAGTAGGATCCTGGGAGCCAGATGTAAAGCTTTATTGCCCCGCCCATCTGCTTCCATGGCTGGTGATTCTTAGTCATGTAAGTAAATGGGCTGGGTGACATCAGTTATCATTAAACACATGCCAGCTGCAGGCAGCTGCTGCTTCTTTAACAAAATATAAAAATATATACATTTTGCAAGCTACTCTAGAGCAACCTGAGACTGCAATCAGCGTCAGGTATAAAGTAACCTGAGGTTACAACCTAGCGTCAGGTGTGGTATAACAACTCCTGTGAAACAAAGTGCAAATTCACAGCAGCTAAGCATTGATCACAATCCCATAATCTGTGAAAACATATATACAAAAAACAAAAAAACAAAAAAATGCAGTGCTGTGTGATACTGAACCTTACAAATGCATAGATAGTGCCACAAACAATGAAAATCAATATTGCTAAAAAATGTAACTATGCACAAAATTTTTTTTTGTGTAACAAGCAAGCTCACAGTGAAAGAAATTTAGTATTATTCCTTAATATCAAGTGTAAAAAAAAAAAAAATTTTTTTCTCCCAATTTTCATCAAATCACAGAGACAAAATTGCAAATTGGGGTATTATACGTATTACTGTCCAAAAATGACTATAAAAGTGATGATAAACCTGATCAGAAGAGGGTGACTTCACACACATGCTCCCCCCCCCCCCGTGTGAATGCGCTCACCTCCAACAGTGTGACCGCTGTTGGAGGTGACCAAACTTAAGTGTGCGGTCACACTGTTGGAGGTGAGCGCATTCACACGAGGGAAGCACATGTGTGAAGTCACCCTCTTCTAATCAGGATTATTACTACTAGAGTCACTTTTTGGACAGTAATACATATTATACCCCAATTTGCACTTTTGTCTCTGTGGATTGATCAAAATTGGGAGAAAAAATCTCTCTTTTTTTTGGACACTTGATATTAAGGAATAATACTAAATTTCTTTCACTGTGAGCTTGCTTGTTACACAATTTTTTTTCTTATGTTCATAGTTACATTTTTTAGCAATATTGATTTTCATTGTTTATGGCACTATCTATGCATTTGTAAGGTTCAGTATCACACAGCGCTGCATTTTTTGTTTTTTGTCTTTAACAACCCTTGACAGTTAGAATAGTGGTGATATCATTGTGCAAATATGGCCAGTGAATGCTGGCCTTGTAAGTGAATGGGCCAGGGGACATTAGTTGTTGGTGAGGATGCAGTGACTGCTGCTTCCTTAGAAATCATTGATAACCAGAAGCTGTCACTTTCATCCAAAACCCAGCATTCAGACAAATGTCCAAACAGTCAATGTTCGGTCCAAATATTTGTTAAAGTTATTGTGACCTTAGCCACCTTGTCTTCATACGTAAAAAAATGAACATGACATGACATGACAATAAAACAATAAAATAAACATAACATTACTGCTGCTATTTTTGGCTCACCTCAACTGTACTATGGGAACTACAATAAATATACCAGACAAGGTCTGACATCATTCCTAGATATTGGCTTCCTTAAACTTTGGGCCAAACTGCCTGACCTACCATGTTACTTTTTCATTGGTTTATCATGATGTTACCCTTTCTTGTATGTGTATATCTCATGTTCCCAGTTAAACATATTTGATAATTGGTCTTATACTGTGAGCAATCGCTCTTGTACGTTGTAATCCTTGGCTGGTTCTGTTGTCATGATTCCAACTTTAATTAATAAAAATATTTGAAAAAAGTTCCCAGCAGCCATATTGACAACGTGCTTTAGCTATGATAAAGAATGCATAGGGAGTGTTACAGATAAATTACATAGGGAGAGAATAATATAGGGCATGTAGGCATCAGCAGGTCTTTCTTGAATGTCCTGTAGGTAGTAAAATGCTGAGTATCTTGGAGAATGGGAGTTGGGGGGAGAAAAGGGTCATCACCTTTTTGTATCCTTTATTACATTTTAAAGTGATTGTAAACAATCACTTTGTAAAACAACCCATTCAGTTTAAAATGGAAATGAAAGGCAAAACACCTTTGTAAAAAGAAAAAAAGAAAAAACATTATAAATAACTTTTTAATAAGTGATCACATTCCTTCTGTTCTCAGCTGCATAAGAACTAGAGGGAGGAAAATTAGCAGCAGACTGAGCTTCCCAGTGAATGGTTGTGCAGCGGGGGGCATGTCAGGACAAGTTTGATCGTCGGAGGAGAGTACACTGAGTTTCTAGCATAACTAGAGAACTGACCGCAGTGTGCTCTCCTGCTTAGCGTGGTCAGTTTTTAATAGGAAAGCAAGGAGACTAGCAGGAACACCAGGGATTTCACACAAAGGAAGCAATACAAAGAGAACAGGATACGTTCTCACACAAGTACATGGTACAGCAGGCACATATCAGGAATATGAAGTGTTGAGGTAACAAATGTTTTAAATCTGCTATGCCCTGCAGCCTCTTTACAGCTAGGGATGAGCTCAAGCATGTTTAGATTCTAGTCCAGACCCATCTGAGTGAGCCATTCAGGCAGTTGTCACTCTACTGGACCAATCATAAGTAACCTGGGCTTTCCTCACCCTTCAGCCACATGTATACACACCCACTGTATATGTGAGGCTTCAAGGCAGGGAATGCCTCAGATGCAAATGATTGGCCTGTATGAATTACAGCTTCCTGTTGGTTTACACATCTGGGTTTCGATAATAAAGTCTAAACATGCCTGAGCTTATCACTATTTACAGCCCGGCCCTGTCTACATGAACTACATTGATAACATGCTGCCTGTGTCTCATTACTGGCCATTAGGATGAGCCGAACACCCCCCCGGTTCGGTTCACACCAGAACCTGCGAACGGACCGAAAATTCACACGAACGTTAGAACCCCATTGACGTCTATGGGACTCGAACATTCAAAATCAAAAGTGCTAATCTTAAAGGCTAATTTGCATGGTATTGTCCTAAAAAGGGTTTGGGGACCCGGGTCCTGCCCCAGGGGACATGTATCAATGCAAAAAAAACTTTTAAAAATGGCCATTTTTTTGGGAGAAGTGATTTTAATGATGCTTAAAGTAAAAAAAAAAAAAAAAGTGAAATATTCCTTTAAATATCATACCTGGGGGGTGTCTATAGTATGCCTGTAAAGTGTAGTGTGTTTCTCATGCTTAGAACAGTCCCTGCACAAAATTACATTTTTAACCACTTCAGCCCTGGAAGGATTTACCCCCTTCCTGACCAGAGCACTTTTTACAATTTGGCACTGCGTCGCTTTAACTGCTGATTGTGCGGTCATGGAATGCTGTACCCAAACGAAATTTGCATCCTTTTCTTCCCACAAATAGAGATTTCTTTTGATGGTATTTGATCACCTCTGCGGTTTTTATTTTTTGCGCTATAAACAGAAAAAGACAGAAAATTTTGAAAAAAAATGATATTTTCAACTTTTTGTTATAAACAAATCCAATAAACTCAGTTTTAGTCATACATTTAGGCCAAAATGTATTCACCCACATGTCCTTGGTAAAAAAAATGTCAATATGTGTATATTTATTGGTTTGCGCAAAAGTTATAGCGTCTACAAACTAGGGTACATTTTCTGGAATTTACACAGCTTTTAGTTTATGACTGCCTATGTCATTTCCTGAGGTGCTAAAATGGCAGGGCAGTACAAAACCCCCCCAAATGACCCCATTTTGGAAAGTAGACACCCCAAGGAAATTGCTGAGAGGCATGTTAAGCCCATTGAATATTAATTTTTTTTTGTCCCAAGTGATTGAATAATGATAAAAAAATAAAAATAAAACATTTTTTACAAAAAGTTGTCACTAAATGATATATTGCTCACACATGCCATGGTTATATGTGGAATTACGCCCCAAAATACATTTAGCTGCCTTTCCTGAGTACAGAGATACCACATGTGTGGGACTTTTTGGGAGCCTAGCCGCGTACGGGGCCCTGAAAACCAATCACCGCCTTCAAGATTTCTAAGGGCGTAAATTTTTGATTTCACTCCTCACTACCAATCACAGTTTGAAGGCCATAAAATGCCAAGATGGCACAACCCCCCCCCCAAATGACCCCATTTTGGAAAGTAGACACCCCAAGCTATTTGCTGAGAGGCATTTTGAATCCATGCAATATTTTATATTTTGCCACAAGTTGCAGGAAAATGACAAACTTTTTTTTTTTTTGCACAAAGTTGTCACTAAATGATATATTGCTCAAACATGCCATGGGCATATGTGGAATTGCACCCCAAAATACAATCTGCTGCTTCTCCTGAGTATGGGGATACCACATGTGTGGGACTTTTTGGGAGCCTAGCCGCGTACGGGGCCCCGAAAACCAAGCACCGCCTTCAGGATTTCTAAGGGAGTACATTTTTGATTTCACTCCTCACTACCTATCACAGTTTTGAAGGCCATAAAATGCCAAGATGGCACAAAACCTCCCCAAATGACCCCATTTTAGAAAGTAGACACCCCAAGCTATTTACTGAGAGGCATGGTGAGTATTTTGCAGCTCTCATTTGTTTTCGAAAATGAAGAAAGACAAGAAAAATGTATTTTTATTTTCTTTTTTCAATTTTCAAAACTTTGTGACAAAAAGTGAGGTCTGCAAAATACTCGCCATACCTCTCAGCAAATAGCTTGGGGTGTCTACTTTCCAAAATGGGGTCTTTTGGGGGGGGGGGGGTTGTGCCATCTGGGCATTCCATGGCCTCCGAAACTGTGATAGGCAGTGAAGAGTGAAATCAAAAATTTACACACTTAGAAAGCCTGAAGGCGGTGCTTGGTTTTTGGGGTCCCGTACGCAGCTAGGCTCCCAAAAAGTCTCACACATGTGGTATCTCCGAACTCAGGAGAAGCAACAGAATGTATTTTGGGGTGTAATTTCACATATTCCCATGGCATGTTTGAGCAATATATCATTTAGTGACAACTTTGTGCAAAAAAAAAAAAAAAATGTTGTCTTTTTCCCGCAACTTGTGTCACAATATAAATATTCCATGGACTTGACATACCTCTCAGCAAATAGCTTGGGGTGTCTACTTTCCAAAATGGGGTCATTTGGGGGTTTTGAACTGTCCTGGCATTTTATGCACAACATTTAGAAGCTTATGTCACACATCACCCACTCTTCTAACCACTTGAAGACAAAGCCCTTTCTGACACTTTTTGCTTACATGAAAAAATTATTTTTTTTTGCAAGAAAATTACTTTGAACCCCCAAACATTATATATTTTTTTAAAGCAAAGGCCCTACAGATTAAAATGGTGGGTGTTTCATTTTTCTTTTCACACAGTATTTGCGCAGCGATTTTTCAAACGCATTTTTTTGGGAAAAAACACACTTTTTTAAATTTTAATGCACTAAAACACACTATATTTCCCAAATGTTTGATGAAATAAAAAAGATGATCTTAGGCCAAGTACACGGATACCAAACACGACATGCTTTAAAATTGCGCACAAACGTGCAGTGGCGACAAACTAAATACATTTTTAAAAGCCTTTAAAAGCCTTTACAGGTTACCACTTTAGATTTACAGAGGAGGCCTACTGCTAAAATTATTGTCCTCAATCTGACCTTCACGGCGATACCTCACATGCATGGTGCAATTGCTGTTTATATTTGAGGCCTGGCCGACGCTTGCGTTCGCCTTTGCGCGAGAGCCCTAGGGACAGGGGTTCTTTTTTTTTTTTCTTTCTTATTTTTTTTGCTTTTTTATCTTATTTTTAAACTGTTCCTTTCATTTTTTTTTTTTTTTTTTTTTAGCATTTTTATTGTTATCTCAGGGGATGTAAATATCCCCTATGGTAGCAATAGGTAGTGACAGGTACTCTTTTTTGAAAAAAATGGGGTCTATTAGACCCTAGATCTCTCCTCTGCCCTCAAAGCATCTGACCGCACCAAGATCGGTATGATAAAATGCTTTCCCAATTTCCCAATGGCGCTGTTTACATCCGGCGAAATCTAAGTCATAAAATTCTTGTAGCTTCAGGTTTTTTAGGCCATAGAGATGATTGGAGCCATTCTGGTCTCTGATCAGCTCTATGGTCAGCTGGCCGAATCAATGGCTGCATTCTCAGGTTCCCTTTTGGGACAGGAGAGCCAGAGAAAAACATGGAAGACAGTGGGGGGGGCATTCCCTCCCACTGCTTGTAAAAACAGTCTAGAGGCTAATTAGCTGCTAGGATTGCTTTTACATGAAAGCCGACTGCTGGCTGAAAAGAATGATACCAAGATGATACCTAAACCTGCAGGCATCATTCTGGTATAACCACTTAAAGTCCAGCAACATACCAGTACCTTGCTGGTCATATATTGTAAACTTTTTTTTCATACAGCCTGTGGGCTGAATGAAAAAAAGAGATTGATCGGTAGGTATGCCCACCATTAGAATACCTCCCTTCATCCACCCACTTCTAATGATGGGCATATATGCACCGTTTATATATGCCGAAGCATGGGGGGCATCCTCCCGCAAAAGGTAGGAGCAAATCACTCCTCCGCCCACTGCTGCCCCCACACTTCGGCATATGTGCTGAAGTATATAACTGTGGTGGTGAAATCACCTCTGACAGTGCTGGAGTCACGGCTTTATGTATCGTGGGAGCAAACGCTGTTGCTGTCAAGATAAATAAATCTGCGCTGCAACTGAATGGCGTACCTGCTAAGCAAATGATGGTTAACAATAAAACAAAGTCATATTACAGTATAACAGTAATGCCCCGTACACACAGTCGGATTTTCTGATGGAAAATGTCCGATCGGAGCGTGTTGTCGGAAATTCCGACCGTGTGTGGGCTCCATCGGACATTTTCCATCGGATTTTCCGACACACAAAGTTGGAGAGCAGGAGATAAAATTTTCCGACAACAAAATCCGTTGTCGGAAATTCCGATCGTGTGTACACAAATCCGACAGACAAAGTGCCACGCATGCTCAGAATAAATAAAGAGATGAAAGCTATTGGCCACTGCCCCGTTTATAGTCCCGACGTACGTGTTTTACGTCACTACGTTCAGAACGATCGGATTTTCCGACAACTTTGTGTGACCGTGTGTTTGCAAGACAAGTTTGAGCCAACATCCGTCGGAAAAAATCCTAGGATTTTGTTGTCGGAATGTCCGAACAAAGTCCGACCGTGTGTACGGGGCATAAGACTTACCATACCTGCAAAGCAAATACAAAAAAAAATAGTAAAAAATAAAACTTTTAACGCAACCTGTGCCTAAAATATATATATGCCGAAGCATGGGGGCATCCTCCCGCAAAAGGTAGAAATAAATCGCTCCTCCGCCCACTGCTGCCCCCACGCTTCGGCATATATGCTGAAGTATGTAACTGTGGTGGTGAAATCACCTCCGACAGCGCTGGAGTCACGGCTTTATGTATCGTGGGAGAAAACGCTGTTGCTGTCAAGATAAATAAATCCGCGCTGCAACTGAATGGCGTACCTGCTAAGCAAATGATGGTTAACAATAAAACAAAATAACATTACATGATAACAGTTATGCCCTGTACACACGGTCGGATTTTCCGATGGAAAATGTGTGATAGGACCTTGTTGTCGGAAATTCTGACCGTGTGTAGGCTCCATCACACATTTTCCATTGGATTTTCTGACACACAAAGTTTGAGAGCAGGATATAAAATTTTCCAACAACAAAATCCGTTGTCGGAAATTCCGATCGTGTGTACACAAATCCGACGGACAAAGTGCCACGCATGCTCAGAATAAATAAAGAGATGAAAGCTATTGGCCACTGCCCCGTTTATAGTCCCAACGTACATGTTTTACGTCACCGCGTTTAGAATGATCAGATTTTCCAACAACTTTGTGTGACAGTGTGTATGCAAGACAAGTTTGAGCCAACATCCGTCGGAAAAAATCCTAGGATTTCATTGTCGGAATGTCCGAACAAAGTCCGACCGTGTGTACGGGGCATAAGACTTACCATACCTGCAAAGTAAATACAAAAAAAACAGTAAAAAATAAAACATTTAACGCAACCTGTGCCTTAAATATATATATGCCGAAGCATGGGGGCATCCTCCCACAAAAGGCAGGAGCAAATCGCTCCTTCACCCACTACTGCCCCCACACTTCGGCACATATGCTGAAGTATGTAACTGTGGTGGTGAAATCACCTCCGACAGCGCTGGAATCACGGCTTTATGTATCGTGGGAGCAAACGCTATTGCTGTTAAGATAAATAAATCCGCGCTGCAGCTGAATGGCGTACCTGAAAACAAAACAATGGTTAACAATAAAACAGAGTAAACTATTAAAAAATGACATACCTGAAAAGCAAACATGATAAAACATAACAACAATAAAACATTGCAGAATAGAATACAGTAAAAAGAGCAGAACAATAGAGAGAGAATAGAGAGAGAGAGAACAATAAAACAACAACTATTTTTGGCTTTTTTATTTTATATTTTTTTTGTGTATTTTTTTTTTTTACTTTTTTTTTTTTTTTACATTTTTTTTAATAACTGTAACTTTTCAACTGTAACTGGTACCAGGTTCGGGTCTCTCAAAATGCGATGGCATCTTGGGAGACCCTGTGAAAGTGTGTCCTAGTCTGTGTAATGCTGTACCCTACGCTAAAACTCAACTAGTGTATGGTAGCGCTCAAAACATTCACCAATGCACAGACCAGGATTGTCAGGACAGGAGGGACAATAATACTGGGTGTCATGCCTATATCCGCGCTTTCTGCAGACACAACATTTTCTTTGGGGGGCTCGTTGGGTAGGGGTACTCGGGAGGACATAAGGAAAATGCCTCTCATGCAGCCGGCTTACTGCATTTGGTTGGGGAAGGTGAGGTGGAGCACCGTCTGGATACAGAAGGGCTCTGACGATCTCTTCCTGGAATTTAAGGAAGGATCCAGTCTGTCCTGAAGCTCTGTATAGCACATGAGCGTTCAGCAAAGCCAATTGAAATAAGTATACAGACACTTTTTTGTACCAGCGTCTGGCCTTACAGGCAATTAGGTACGGCACCAACAACTGGTGGTTGAGGTCCACCCCTCCCATATTTTGGTTATATTCGTGGACACAGAGGGGTTTCTCCACAACACCAGTAGCC
Source organism: Aquarana catesbeiana (assembly GCF_042186555.1). Taxonomy (NCBI): domain Eukaryota; kingdom Metazoa; phylum Chordata; class Amphibia; order Anura; family Ranidae; genus Aquarana; species Aquarana catesbeiana. The sequence continues at coordinate 431,369,128 of NC_133327.1, read as the reverse complement.
GTAGTAATTTGGACCGTCGTGTCTGCATGAAGGGAGGTAAGAACGAAAACATTCTTATTGTCCCTCCACTTCATAGTGAGCAAATTATTACACCGCAAGCAGACTCTCTCCCCCAGCCTAAGACTAGGGGTGTTGAAATTAATTGTCGAATCGATGCATCGGGATTCGACCGTCCACGATGCGGCATCGATGCTATCGATTATTGAGGATAATGTCATCCTCGTGCCGTGCCGCTGCACCATGCCCTGCCTCCGAGTGGAGCCGAAAGCAGCCGAAGTTCCTGCGCCGTTTTGATCTACCTCCCGCTGACGTCACCCCCTGTGTCACGAGGAGAGGAGGCCTTCCATCAATCCACTTCTCTCTCCCCTCATCGTCCCACCCCCTCACCAGCCGATAGAAAGTGATCCCAGGCGGTGTCATGGTGGTGGAATGCGGAAGTGAGGAGCCACGCTGTGTGCACGTTGGGAACATGGAGCACCGGGGCCGGAGCTTGTGGTGGCTGGAGCTGTCCCTGCTGCTGATAAGAGTGGCTTCTGGAGCACAGAGCTCCGAGGAGGAGAGTGGAGCCATCAGTGCTTTTGGTCCCAGAAGGTTTCAGAGCAGCCGCGGCGTATCCAGCCGGAGGTGTGATGGAGGAGGATGAGGCAGAGCTGGAGGAGAGCCAGAAGAGCAGAAGAGTGGTAGAGCCAGGTCAGGGGGCCACGGGGAGGACACTGAGAACTAAAGACTGACATGGTAAGGGACTGACATGCAGATAGGGCAATAAAACCAAAAATGGTGTGCAGTGCTTTGCAGTGACAAATATACAAAAGAGTGTTATTAAGTAGTGAACAAGTAATTCCAGTGCTGAGTGTGCTCTGCTGTGTTCAAATCATTCCTGATTTCTGGTTAATTATATATTTCAGGACTATATTTATTCACTACTTAATAAGACACTTTTGTGCATTTATTATCACCACAAAGCACTGCACACCATTTTTTGTTTTATTGCCCTATCTGCATGCTCACTGTGTAGAGGTGGGGGGGAGAGCAGAGGACCGTGTGGATGCTGGTTGAGAAGGATGGGAATTGGTCCGTGGTGACACTGGGCAGGGGAGCGCTATGATAATAGTATTATATGGGGACAGGTTAGTGGTGAGGGGGGCAGGGTATTGATCATCTTGGATAGGACAGTCTGGCACCTCCCTTACCACGTCCAGCAGGTCTGCAGTCTCTGACCATCTCTTGTATCATGTCTGTAGTTTCTGACCATCTCCTGTAGTATGTCTGCAGTCTCTGACCATCTCTTGTAACATGTCTGCAGTCTCTGACCATCTCCTGTACCATGTCTGCAGTCTCTGACCATCTCTTGTAACATGTCTGCAGTCTCTGACCATCTCCTGTACCATGTCTGCAGTCTCTGACCCTCTTCTGTATCATGTCTGCAGTCTCTGACCATCTTCTGTAGTCATTTGGGGGCAGTCTGGAGCTCCTCTTTAAGTTGTCTGCTGTGTTTACACTTTGCTACATGCAGGGAGTGTTGTCTTTTTTTTAAGAACAGATAAAATTTAAAAAATGGAGTTCTTCTGACTACTTGAATTTTTTGGATGAAAACCGTGCGCAGTAATCGTGATGCATCGTGAATCGTGGACCGGATAATCGTAATCAAATCGAATCATAAGGCCAGTGAAGATGCGCTCCCCTAATCTCTACAAGGATGACAGAGTTCATTGTTGTTGAAGTGCATGAACCACAAGATCTGCTCGTATCGTGCCCTGGTCATGGAGGCAGAGAACAAGGGCATATGGTGAATTGGGTCAGTGGACCAATATGACCGCAACTCACTCTTTTTAGTTATGCCCATGTTGAGGGAAAGGTCCAGAACGATCTTAAATTCGGAGACCGTAATTGGTCTCCAATCTCTGGCAAGGGAGGACTGGGGAATAGTGCCGATGTGTTGACCAGCGTCCACAATAGATCTATAGAGATCTTCGGTGAAAAACAGCGAATAAAAATCCAGTGGCATAAAATCAACTGTTTCCACCTGAATTCCGGGTTGGCCAGTGAATGGGGGAAGCACGGGTGCTGCAGAAGTGGTGGGCTCCCAATTCGGATTGGCGAATGCAGCAGGAAGGGCACTATGGGCACGATGGGCCTGTGTTCGTTTTCTTGGTGGCAGCGGGACACTACTTGTGCTTGCCACCTCGCCAGCTTGAACTGCACTTATGGGACTCACCAAGTCACCACGTGATACTGCAGTGCTGGATGTACGACCAGGGTGTACTAGGCCGCTGGTGCTTGCCAGTTCACCAGAAGGAATAGCGGCGCTAGTACTGCTCTGCTCCATACGAGGGACCTGCGGTTCTTGCACTTCAAGGACAGAAGAAGAAGTTTGGGGTCTGGTACACCTGACCTTGGCAGGGACCACAGCTCCGTCGTCAGAGCTATCTGTCATGGAGCCGCTGTCCTCTACAGGATCGTATTCTGAGCCTGAATCTGACAGATGAGTGATTTCCTCTTCACTATCTGTCATGCTCAGAAACGTGTAGGCCTCTTCACTAGTGTACCTTCGATTTGCCATTTTGGGCTCTAAATTTAGGGGTACACTAGTGAGACTCACAGGCAAAAAAGCTCCTGACTGTCAGCGACTGTATCAAAACGCTACCAAAAAACTGTTAGCGATCGCAGGGATCAGGCCTGACTCTGCGAACGCTGCATTATGTGTGTTTAGTGTTTTGTAAGTGTCAGTGATCGATCAATACTGCACTTGGGTGGCCTGGGCTGGGCCGAGGGGCAAAACGCAGGTGCTAGCAGGTATTTGGGCTGATCCCGCTAACACTGTGTTTTTGGGGACCCTAAACTGCTGGGGACGCTAGTATAGATCTGATCGGATCAGATATTGATCCGTTCAGATACTATACCACTAAGGGAGGTGTATGCTGCGTGCGTGGGTGTTAGCGGTACTGGCACTAACCCAACGCTGCCTGGGGTGACGCAGACCTTATCTGACCCTAAAAACGTAACTTATATCACCGCCGGGCAATTAGGGGGTTAAACCTTTATAAGGTAATAAACGGAGGGTGCCCTGAAACTATAATAAACTATAAAAAACAAACTAACTAACCAACGTCACCCGTAACATTTATACGGTGATCGCTGGTGAAAGGGTTAACTAGGGGGCAATCAAGGGGTTAAAACCTTTATTAGGTAGTATATGGGGGTCCCTGTCACTATAAAACACTGACGGCGAACCTATATACTTACCTCCCTAACTAGCGTCACCAGTGACACTAATACAGCGATCAGAAAAATGATCGCTTAGTGACACTGGCGACAGGGGATGATCAAGTGGTTAACCTTTATTAGGGGGGGTTAGAGGGGTATCCTAGACCTAAAGGGGGGTACCCCAGACCTAAAGGGGGCTAACCCTAACTGCCCTAACACTTATAACTGTCACAAACTCACACCAATGCAAAAAAAAAAAACTGCTATTGTTGTCACTGTGACAGGGGGTACAGGGGGGTGATCGGGGGGTGACTGGGGGGTGAAAAGTGTTCCTGCGTGCTCTACTGTTAGTGTTGTGCAAACCCACATTGATGTCTTCTCTCCTCGGCGCCGGAACGAAAAAGACCGGCTCGAGGAGAAATGACATCACTTCCTCCGCTTCTGTTTACATTACAGAAGCCAAGGAAGCTTGTCATTCGCCAGGAGCAATCGCGAGGGGGGAGCCACAAATGAGTGGCCTCCCCCTCACCTTTGATCGCCCCTGACCTGAATCCGACCACCGCAGGCACCGGGGGGGTCCGCTAGGACCCCCTGCCCGCGGGCAGGCAAGGACGTACAGGTAAGTCCTTATGCCTGCCCGTGCCATTCTGCTGACGTACATCGTCGTGCGGGGGTCAGCAACTGGTTAAAGGAAAAAAAGTCATTTAAAACTGCTTGCGGCTTTAATGTAATGTCAGGTCCTGGCAATATGGATGAAAATCAGTGAGACAAACGGCATGGGTACCCTCCAGTCCATTACCAGGCCCTTTGGGTCCTGTATGGATATTAAGGGGAACCCCGCACCCAAATTAAAAAAAGGAAAGGTGTGGGGCCCCAGGCCCTATATACTCTGAACAGCAGTATACAGGCAGTGCAAACAAGACAGGGACTGTAGGTTTGTTGTTAAGTAGAATCTGTTTGTAATTTTGAACTGGTACATTTTTAAAGTGTAGCTCCAGCCAAAAAATCTGTTTTTAAGCTTTTTGGAAAACATAGGGAAGGGTTATCACCCCTGTGACATTGTTTTGCTGTCTGTGCTCCTCTTCAGAAGATTTCACCTCACTTTTTGTCTCAATGACAAATGTTTTTTGAAAATTTGAGGGTTTTTAGTAAAACAAGGATTGGTGATAAAGCATCAGTGGAAAGGAGAAAAGTTTTTCCCATATTAAATCTTACAGGAGAGAATTTCCCTTCCTATGGGGTAGATTTCATTTCACTTCCTGTTGTCTCCTTCCGTTTGCAAGTAGGAGTCGTTTGTAAGCTGGATGTTTGAAAGTAGGGGCCTGCCCTATATACTCAGCAGAAATTAAGGTGTTTTTGTGGCCTCAACACTGTAAGCCCTCACAGGGCCCTGCTGTGAAATATTAGATAAAGAATTGTAATTACATGCCCCTGTTGAACAGGGCCAGAAAAATTGGGCCTTTGGTGATGGTGGTGGTGGTGCTGGTGCCACAACACTGTAAGTCCTCACAGTTACTCTTGATGGGCGCTGGAATGGGCCCTGCTGTGAAATATTAGATCAAGAATTGTAATTACATGCCCCTGTTGAACAGGGGCTGAAAATTTGGGCCTTTGGTGGTGGTGTTGGTGCTGGTGCCACAACACTGTAAGTCCTCACAGTTAATCTTGGTGGGCGCAGAAATGTGCCCTGCTGTGAAATATTCAATCAAGAATTGTAATTACATGCCCCTGTTGAACAGGGGCTGAAAAATTGGGCCTTTGGTGGTGGTGGTGTTGGTGCCACAACACTGCAACCCCTCACAGATACTCTAGTTGGAACGTAGGAACAAGCCCTGCTGTAAAACAATTGCATCAAAAATTGTAATTACATGCCCTTGTTAAACAGGGGCTTAAAAATTGGGCCTTAGGCACTAGTGGCGGCGCCCAGAACCAAAAATGTTCTTACAAGCTATCAGCATGATCATTGAGGAGGAAGAGGATAAATACTCAGCATAACAGGATAGTCACTCAGCATCAGCATAGGCAATCTTTGAAGGGATCTGACATTTCAAAAAAAATTATTCAGTTACATCAGCATCAGGTGCTTGGTAGCTGGTGGTGATCCAAGACTGATTCATTTTTATGAAGGTCAGTCGAGTCAGTGGACAGACGCACCCTGTGATTGGTTACAAAGCCTCCAGCAGCACTGAATGTGTGTTCCGAAAGAACGCTGGATGCAGGACAGGCCAGTAGCTCAATTGCATACTGTGCAAGCTCTGGCCAGTGATCCATTCTCAAGACCCAGTAACCCAGAGGATTTTCAATGGGAAAGGTGTCCAAGTCAGATCTTGCCCCTAGGTATTCCTGCACCATGTAAAACAGACGCTGGCGATGGTTGCTGGAACCGATCATACCTTGGGGCTGCGGACTAAAAAATTGTTTGAACGCATCGGTCAGATGGCCACCTTCTCCACCGCTCCTTCTTTGACTGACCGAAGTCTCAGCAACACGTTGTCCAGAAACAGGAGTTTGTAACCTCCCAGTCTCTGGGAACGGGTTGCACAGACCTTTCTGCAATGCCTCCCGAAGATGTTTCATCCTCTGCTCCATCTGCGACGGCAAGATAAGGTCCGCAACCTTGCCCTTGTAACGTGGATCAAGGAGAGTTGCTAGCCAGTAACGATCCCCCTTCTTGATACCACAAATACGAGATCCTTCCGCAGGCTTTGCAGGATCAGGAAGGCCATGCAGCGTAGGTTTGCTGAGGCATTCGGTCTGGAGTCCTCTGGGTCACTAAGGACTAGGGATGAGCCGAACACCCCCTGTTCGGTTCGCACTAGAACATGCGAACAGGAAAAAAGTTTGTTCGAACACGCGAACACCGTTAAAGTCTATGGGACACGAACATGAATAATCAAAAGTGCTAATTTTAAAGGCTTATATGCAAGTTATTGTCATAAAAAGTGTTTGGGGACCTGGGTCCTGCCCCAGGGGACATGGATCAATGCAAAAAAAACTTTTAAAAACGGCCGTTTTTTCAGGAGCAGTGATTTTAATAATGCTTAAAGACAAACAATAAAAGTGTAATATCCCTTTAAATTCCATAGCCGGTTGGTGTCTATAGTATGCCTGTAAAGGGGCGCATGTTTCCCGTGTTTAGAACAGTCTGACAGCAAAATGACATTTCAAAGGAAAAAAGTCATTTAAAACTACTCGCGACTATTGCATTGCCGGTCCGACAATACACAAAGAAGTTCATTGATAAAAACGGCACGGGAATTCCCCACAGGGGAACCCCAAACCAAAATGAAAAAAAAAAATGACATGGGGGTCCCCCTAAATTCCATACAAGGCCCTTCAGGTCTGGTATGGTTATTAAGGGGAACCCCGGCCAAAATGAAAAAAAAAATGACGTGGGGGTCCCCCTAAATTCCATACCAGACCCTTCAGGTCTGGTATGGATTTTAAGGGGAACCCTGCGCCAAAAAAACTCAAAAAATGGCGTGGGGTCCCCCCAAAAATCCATACCAGACCCTTATCCGAGCACGCAACCTGGCAGGCCGCAAGAAAAGAGGGGGGGACGAGAGAGCGCCCCCTCCTGAACCATACCAGGACACATGCCCTCAACATTGGGAGGGTGCTTTGGGGTAGCCCCCCAAAACACCTTGTCCCCATGTTGATGAGGACAAGGGCTTCATCCCCACAACCCTGGCCGGTGGTTGTGGGGGTCAGCGGGTGAGGGGCTTATCGGAATCTGGAAGCCCCCTTTAACAAGGGGACCCCCAGATCCCGGCCCCCTCCTGTGTGAAATGGTAAGGGGGTACCTACCATTTCACTAAAAAACTGTCAAAAATTTTAAAAATGACAAGAGACAGTTTTTGACAATTCCTTTATTTAAATGCTTCTTCTTTCTTCTTTCTTCTATCTTCCTCCATCTTCTTCTTCTTCTTCTGGTCCTTCTGGCTCTTCTGGTTCTTCCTCTGGCGTTCTCATCCAGCATCTCCCCGCCCCCCGTTATTTAAGAACCGTCAGATGAAGAGATGCCGTCACACAACGGGAGCCTCCCTCCATGCCAGCATGGATGCGGAGCGGCCTGGAGAAGAAAATGAGGAAGAGAAGAAGAAAAGAAGATGAAGCAGAGAAGAAGATGAAGAAGGAGATGAAGAAGATGAAGAGAAGAGCGGGAGCCTCCCCCCATGCCATGGGTGCGGAGCGGCTCGAGGAGAAGAAGATAGAAGAAGCCGCGGAAAAGATGCTGGACGAGAACGCCGGAGGAAGAACCAGAAGAGCCTGAAGAACCAGAAGATGAAGGAAGAGAGAAGAAAGAAGAAGCATTTAAATAAAGGAATTGTCAAAAACTGTCTCTTGTCATTTTTAACATTTTTGACAGTTTTTTAGTGAAATGGTAGGGGTAAGTACCCCCTTACCATTTCACGCAGGGGGGGCCCGGGATCTGGGGGTCCCCTTGTTAAAGGGGGCTTCCAGATTCCGATAAGCCCCTCACCCGCTGACCCACACAACCACCGGCCAGGGTTGTGGGGATGAGGCCCTTGTCCTCATCAACATGGGGACAAGGTGTTTTGGGGGGCTAACCCAAAGCACCCTCCCAATGTTGAGGGCATGTGTCCTGGTATGGTTCAGGAGGGGGGCGCTCTCTCGTCCCCCCCTCTTTTCCTGCAGCCTGCCAGGTTGCATGCTCGGATAAGGGTCTGGTATGGATTTTAGGGGGGACCCCACACCGTTTTTTTTTTTTGGCGCAGGGTTCCCCTTAAAATCCATACCAGACCTGAAGGGTCTGGTATGAAATTTAGGGGGACCCCCACGTCATTTTTTTTTTCATTTTGGCCGGGGTTCCCCTTAATATCCATACCAGACCTGAAGGGCCTGGTATGGAATTAGGGGGACCCCCACGTCATTTTTTTTTTTTAATTTTGGTTCGGGGTTCCCCTGTGGGGAATTCCCATGCCGTTTTTATCAATGAACTTCTATGTGTATTGACGGACCAGCAATGCAATAGCCGCGAGTAGTTTTAAATGTCTTTTTCCTTTGAAATGTTATTTTGTTGTCAGACTGTTCTAAACACCTAAAACATGCGCCCCTTTACAGGCATACTATAGACACCCCCCAGCTACGAAATTTAAAGGGATATTACACTTTTATTGTTTGACTTTAAGCATTATTAAAATCACTGCTCCTGAAAAATGGCAGTTTTTAAAAGTTTTTTTTGCATTGATCCATGTCCCCTGGGGCAGGACCCAGGTCCCCAAACACTTTTTATGACAATAATTTGCATATAAGCCTTTAAAATTAGCACTTTTGATTTCTCCCATAGACTTTTAAAGGGTGTTCCGCGGCATTCGAATTTGGCGCGAACACCCCAAATTGTTCGCTGTTCGGCGAACTTGCGAACAGCCAATGTTCGAGTCGAGCATGAGTTCGTCTCGAACTCGAAGCTCATCCCTACTAAGGACGACATGGTCCGCAGCCACCTCCTCCCAGCCATGTACAAGTCCATGTGTGTCCTTGGGACTGATCCCTTAAAGACTGCTGCTGATGCTGAGTGCCAGGCTCCACCTCCATACTGACACAATCCTCCTCCTCTTCCTCCTCCTCCTCCTCATCCTGTGTGATCGGCGGGCACGCAGGAACACTGTCTGGATAAAGGGGGCCTTGAGAGCTAAGGAAGTCCTCCTCTTCCTGCCTCTGTTCTGCCTCAAGTGCCCTGTCCATTATTCCACGTAGCGTGTGCTCCAACAGGTGGACAAGGGGGGCAGTGTCACTGATGCATGCACTGTCACTGCTCACCATCCTCGTGGCCTCCTCAAATGGTGACAGGACAGTGCATGCATCCCTGATCATGGCCCACTGGCGTGGGGAAAAAAAACAAGCTCCCCTGAACCTGTCCTGGTGCCATAATCTCACAGGTACTCATTGATGGCCCTCTGCTGCATGTGCAGCCGCTGCAGCATGGCCAACGCTGAGTTCCACCTGGTGGGCATGTCACAGATTAGGTGGTTCTTGGGCAGGTTAAACTCCTTTTGGAGGTCTGCCAGCCGAGCACTGGCATTATATGACCGGCAGAAATGCACACAAACTTTCCTGGCCTGCCTCAAGACATCCTGTAAGCCCGGGTACCTGCCCAAGAACCGCCGCACCACCAAGTTAAGGACGTGAGCCAAACAGGGCACATGGGTCAGTTGTCCCTGTTGGAGGGCGGAGAGAAGGTTGGTGCCATTGTCGCAAACCACCATTCCTGCCTTAAGTTGGTGTGGCGTCAACCACCTCTGAACCTGCCCCTGCAGAGCTGACAGAACCTCTGCCCCAGTGTGGCTCCTGTCCCCCAAGCACACCAGCTCAAGCACCGCATGGCATCTTTTGGCCTGCGTACTTGCGTATCTCCTTGAATGCCTACGGAGCACCACTGGTTCCGAGGACTAAGCACAGGAAGAGGCCATGGAGGAAGAAGAAGAGGAGGGGATGGAGGAGAGAGGTGTGTCACAATCATTAGTAGTGGCATTTTGGAGGCGTGGTGGCTGAACAACCTCCAACACTACTGCACCTTGTCCTGCATCCTTCCCAGCTGCCAGAAGAGTCACCCAATGCACCGTGAAACTTAGGTAACGTCCCTGTCCATGCCTGCTGGACCATGAGTCAGCGGTAATATGCACCTTACCGATGACCGCCCTGTCCAGCGAGGCCAAGACATTGCCTTCCACATGCCGGTAGAGAGCCGGAATTGCCTTCCGTGAGAAAAAGTGGCGTTTGGGTACCTGCCACTGAGGAACCGCACATTCCACAAACTCACGGAAGAGGGCAGAGTCTACCAACTGAAAAGGTAGCAGTTGAAGTGCTAGCAATTTTGCCAAGCTAGCATTCAACCGCTGGGCATGTGGATGGCTGGGAGTGAACTTCTTTCGGCGGTGCAGCAACTGGGGCAGGGAAATTTGCCTGGTACAATCTGACGTCAGTGTACTGAAAGCAGATTGCCCGCAAGTACTTGGCTGTGACACCCCTAATTCTACACCTTCATTCCTCTCAGTGCAGGTCTCAGAGAGGACTGAAGGTATAGTGGGGTTGGAGATCTCAGCTGATGAGGAGCAAGGAGAGGTCCTCTTTGTTCTTTGGTGTGGGTCTTTTAGATATGCTTGCCAACGAACTGCATGGCAGGTCAACATATATCTGGTCAAGCATGTGGTGCCCAAGCGGGAGATGTTTTGGCCACGCGAGATACGCTTGAGACATATGTTGCAAATAGCAGCATTGCGATCTGATGCACTCGTCTCAAAAAAGGCCCACACCAAAGAACTTTTGGAATAACACGCAGAGACAGCAGCGCCCTGCACATGCAGAGCTTTGTGGTGTGATGCAGTCAGTGTGCTGCCCTTAGGCTGGCCCCTGGAGGGCATCCTGCCTCGTTGGTGATGTGCCTCCTCCTCCTCTCTCCTATCAGGCACCCATGTTGAGTCAGTGACCACATCATCCCCTCCCTCCTCATCACTGGAGCAAACCTGGCAGTATGCTGCAGCAGGGGGAGCATGACTGCCAGATTGCTGTCCTTCTTGGGTACCCCCTCTGTCCATGCTCACGTTACTGCCTTCATCTAGCTCAGTATCATCATCAGAGCCTTCTAAACGCTGGACACACTCGGCGCCGACCCATCTTCACTGGCAGGAGGAGACTCTCTGGGTGAGGAGTCACAGTTTTCTGGCCTCTGCAGACTCTTGCCCTGCTATTGTGTGGTCCAGTTCCTCTGTTGGTATTATTCGATTGGGATCTGGCACCCTTGGATTTTTTGCACCAGTTGGTACAGTGGATGACGCCTAGCAATGGTGGTGTGTGCTTTGATCTTAGACTTGCATCAGTAGTTTAAATGAACCAGTGATGTCATTGTATGCCCTGATGAAGCAATTTGTTCTTTGCGAAACATGTTGGCTGACAGGCACGAATGAATTTTGAACACAATACTGGATGGTCATACCTTTGTGTATATATATATATTTTTATATATATATATATATATATATATATATATATATATATATATATCTGTTCTGTATATTTTTTATTACAATTCAAATAAAAATTATATTTTAACTACTTTACTTATTTATGCCTACTGGAAAATAGACGTACTATCTCCCTACAAAAATCCCATTCCTTAGAAAGAATCACAACTTTCGTTTTATTTGTATACAATTAGGGATTGGGAGATTCGTCTGAACTAATTCCTGTCTGTGTCCAAAACCCCCCATCATCTGTAAATGCTGGGCATCCTCCTGGAGCATGTACCCAACACTGTGGTCAAACAGTTCGAGGGACTCCTCAGGAGGACATGGTGGGGCTAGGGAAGGAGTCACTGATGCCATTGAGCCAAGGGAAGAGGCCGCGTTGGCAGCTGCTTTGCCAGACAAAGTACCCTGAGCATGGGTGAGGGAGGATGAGGAGGATGAGGACGGCTTGGTCATCCACTCGACCAAGTCTTCCGCATGTTGCGGCTCAACATGGCCAGCTTCCGAAAAAAAGGCCAAGCGTGTCCCACGGCCACGTGCTGATGAGCATGCACCGTCTCCACGACCAGCACCGTTGCCTCTAGACACAGAGCCTACTTGCCCTCTTTTATTGGCTTGTGACTGTTTGCCTCTCCTTGTTGGCCTTCCAGACATACTAATGGCCTGTAGCTGCACTAAGCTGGGATATAATCAACTACCTGCCTACAGTATGAGAACACCATCAACCTTCTACAGGTAGCTTTATCTGAACACTGTGCAGAGGTTGCACTACATTAACGTGTAAATAATTTAGCTGCCTGCGGTAGTAATAGGATCAGGAAAACACCACCAACCTTCTACAGGTAGCTTTAGCTGAACAGTGCAGAGGTTGCTCTACACTAACATGTAAATAATTTAGCTGCCTGCGGTAGTGATAGGATCAGGAAAACACCACCAACCTTCTACAGGTAGCTTTAGCTAAACAGTGCAGAGGTCGCACTACACTAACGTGTAAATACTTTAGCTGCCTGCGGTAGTGATAGGATCAGGAAAACACCCCCAACTTTCTACAGGTAGCTTTAGCTGAACACTGTGCAGAGGTCGCACTACACTAACGTGTAAATACTTTAGCTGCCTGTGGTAGTGATAGGATCAGGAAAACACCACCAACCTTCTACAGGTAGCTTTAGCTGAACACTGTGCAGAGGTCGCACTACACTTGTCAGCGAAATTTGGTTGTACGCAAAGCACATAGCCAAATCTCCTGTTTCTAAACATAATAACAATTTCGTCTAATGAAATAAATGCAATGCATCTCACCTTTTGATCGTATCCATCCTCTGGTGTGTACCCCAGACATCCAACAAGACAAAACACATGGTTCTTACATTCTCATCTCAGCAAGACTGCCCTTTACAGCTCTGTCTGCCTCCTTTATTCAAAAGACCACAAAAGCAATCCCAAACAGGAAGCCCTGGCCCCAACAGCCAATCGTTTCCTTCACAGGGTGTGACCTCAGCCTCACAGGATGTAAGTGACCATATAAGGATTTAACAACAGAATACAAAACAACCAATGAACAATGACTACAGGACATGATACAATATACTAAATGACGATGACTAAAGTTCCTTGTGCATGGGAGATTATCTGCAGGTATACGTCATGGCACCCCAAACATGTTGATCAGGCATACCAGGGGTGACAAGAGCAAAACACCTCTAAACCGCGAATGTCTTTGCAGAGTGAACGTATTCCCACCAGACGATCGTTCTGTGCATTGCACAGGGGCCCTTTGCTGGCGGACATGTCCTCTCTCCGCAAACACTTCTCTCCAAACACCAGGAAGTTTTCCACTACCTAACAGGTCTCAGCCAGCGTCGGACTGCTCCAGTCTCTTTAGAATGGGCTGTGGTTGATCAGACACACTGGGAGATTTATGACAACACATTAATATAACATTTTCCACAACAGTCCCTCCTCTTGTCATATGATCCCATGTGTCCCTCGATGAATCCTGATCTTCTTCTTAGTCCATAAAAAGTAAAACACGGCTTGACATGTAGACTCTGTTGGAGATGACGTGGTGAGCTGTAGTAGTCGCCGGTCGGTCTGGGATCCTCTGTGTCTTGTACGTGGGTCGGGCTTCGGGGCATCTCATCAGGGAAGATGTGGTCATGTGCTCAGGCTCTGGTCACGCGTCCAATCAGGCAACAGGAGCACCTCATCATGGCATATAGAAGGAATAGAAACAAAAACAACATAAGTATATATACCCCTACTTCCTTCACTATGATCCGCTGCAAGATAAAAATTAAATCTCCAACGATTCCCAAACCCTTAAAAAGGATTCCAACCTTCACTATCTATAGCTCTGGCTTTGCCTTGCAGGGATCTAAACCTTATCCATATGGGCCTGAACTTTGTCACTACTATCCCCGATCCAGATATAACAATCTTTACTTATGAATTCCCAGAAACCCCCTTGGAATGTAGGAACTTCCTTGTAGCTTCAACCGTTACATGAAACATCCCATCCTCAATGGATGAGAAATTGTTCAAGCGTTTCATAAGCTCAAGCCCCCACCGTGTATAAGCAATTCCCTTCCAGCTGTCCCTGCCATTCTTACCTTCTCTCGTGCCATCAGATCCTCACGATCGGCCACGACATAAGATGCTGGGACGAGTTTCATCAGCACACATGAACCTCTTGCCTTACAGGAAATTACCTTATAAAGCTGTAGATCCGCATTAATACCAAACTTCAGTTGTAGCACACTTGTGGGCTACCTCGTTACAAAGCTGGCAAGAACCAGAGCTATTGTTAAAATTATAACTAATTTTACCCTCTAGAAATGTTTTGTTGTTAAGTTCTTTTGACAGGTGTCTGTTTGGATTTTACTAGTTTGTCAAAACTCCTCACACCAATATGAACGTCACATATAGCATGTACCGCCATCATCGCTGGGGCACTAATACCCGACCATGTGTCCTGTTCTCTTTCTTAGCTAGTTGGGATGCTTTCCATCGTTACCCTTGCCAAAATTTATTAAACAAAAAAATATAAATGAACAAAGATACTCCTCTACTCTTTTGTGGTTGATCCGCTTCTTGCAGTGTCTGGTGTGGTCTCATCCCTCAAGCTTCTTTACAATGACCCAGTCACCTGGTTGGAAAGAATGTAAACTGGTTATTGTGTCAGGGTCCGGGTTGGACTCGTGAACCCTGTGGTGGACCTTTTGAAGTTCATGTTACAGTGATTGCACCCACCCCATCAGCTGAGAATGTAGGTGACAGCTAATGAGGAAAGTACAACTCTGGTTTTGGTTGACCTTCAAACAAACCTCATATGACAATAACCCAGACATCGGGACTGTGGTCACTGCATAACTTGTGCGTGGCTTACAATCTGGGGTGTAATACCTGGAACCAGTGACAAAACGGTTCTTAGCATCTGGGATAGGAGCCTCTTTCACCAGACTGCTGCTTGCTGATTCAAATTCTATCAAAGAAAGACAGTCTTGGCACAAACTTGGTTAGAATTACAAAGGTTAGTATTGTTGGTTTGAAAATGTGTTATTCTCACCACTCTCATCCCCCCTTTTCTTCCCTCCTCATTACAAACTGGAGGAAGACATGCAGGGTTTGGAATGGTGCAGAATAAAACAGTGAAATAGCCTATGATACTTTTACCTTCTTATACACCTGTACACACACTTCCAGAAACTGGACCTGAAAAGATACTTATAAACAAAGGTTATTACTCTATCCTTCAAAGAATGGTAAACAATACAACATTCATGTACATTGGTAAATTGTCACTGACATTCCATAAAACCGATAATAACTAAACCCTCTGTAAATCTTACTTTCACGTTTTTTTTTTTTTCCTAAAATACAACAGCAAGAGGGCTGTCGCGGGAGGTTCAAACATCTTGTTACCAAATACAAACAATGAAACAAAGACAAACATTTAGATACAAATGTGGGGGAGATATTTCATAGTTCCCAAAAACGAAAAATGAAAAATAAAAACGACCAGATGGAATGCTGCCTTCATTCTTTTAGCGATAGAAAAGAATACAATTTGAAAGGCACGAGAGCATTTCAAAATCTTTGCATGGACCAGCCACACAAAGTTCAAAAACAGGCCTGTGTATTTTTAATCACACAAATGTGTACTACGCATCCCTCAACTCACTCAACATTACAGATTTCTGAAGCCGCAGTCGCGCTACATCAACTCCAGAGGGATACCCAAAATAGTATCCTTGGACCACCTATGTCAATCTTTCTTGGATTTAATGGCCTTTTCCTTAGAACTCAGATTTCATGTATTATGTAGCTGTCTGACTGGGGTGCATGGACGACCTATTGCCCATGACGATTTAAATCGCTTTTTTTGGCGAACTCTGCGTCCAGAGAACCCTGCGCTTTATTTTCGGAGCGATTATGGTTTGCGCCTTTATCACCATAATCGACCCCCGCATTCCGATTATTATACACGGCCTGAGCGGGGCTGTTAGCGTACTACTCCTCACGTTTATGCTAATACAATCGCGAACTGGAATTCCGACTATTATACACGGCCCGACCAGTCTCACGATATACAGCCCTCTAAACGTGTTTGTCCGACAACTACAAAAACACCATGAAATCCTCCGCTATTCAAAACAAAAACAAACTTATGGCTTCTATCTCTACCCAGATATTACAACAATAACTTGGATGCCTCCTGTTTGCTCTCTACCCAAAACTGTATCACAGTATAAACCTTAATTTAATTTAAAAATAAAAATGATTTTGTCCTTCCAAACACAAGTCAAAAGACCCCAAGTCCCTCCCACCAACTTCCTGTTGCACACCTGAGTAGGAAGAGGGAGGGGGAGGGGAAGCCTCAAATAGCTTCATATTTTTTTCTATCAAGACATTAGAAATCTTCACTAGAAACATAAACTTCTTTAAAACAACTGGAATAAAAACCTAAATGATTCTACTGGAAATGGAATTCAGTACAAAACCAGAGATATTTCGCTGGAGACTAAAATCAGCATAAACAAAAAGGCAGTTGCAGCAATCGAAAATCGGTCCACGGCAAAATGGTGAATGAAACCAGGACTACAGAAAAATGGCCGACATTAACAAATGACAAGAGACAAAGTTACATAAAACATCTTAAACAATACACGCTTGTCGCAAATACAACACAATATTTGACTCAGAGTTAGAACTCCCCCCATGTTATTACCTGGAAACCAGAGACCCTCACAGGGTGTAGACAGCTCCTATTGTGATGTCCTAACAATGCATGGGCACTTGGATATGCGACAGGCATTTTAACTTAAAACCAATATTCAATACAGAAAACGCAATAGTTTCCTTGAAAAGTATGTAAACAGTACAAAAATAGAATTCACAAAATGGTGCCTAGAAGTCAGATTGTAGCTTAAAGCACATGGCTTTGCACACACAAAGGAATACACAATGGAGCAGCTCCCCCTATAGGAGGGCTCACAGGTCAAAATGGCCGCCGATGCACATGGTGACCACAACAAAAGCCAGACCCCAACAAAATGGCGCATTTTCCCGCCAAAACTGACCAAGATGGATAAACATTTCAAAGTTCACACACAAAGGAAAAGAAAATGGCCAACCATAGTCACATGGTAGACAACAACAACAATGGAACAAAAGGAAGTAGCAGACAAAAACCATTTTCCTGCCAAAACCAACAATTTCTCCCCAAAAACTTACACATTTGAGATACTAAATGAACGCTTAGACAAACATTTAAAAGTGTTAGAGTTACAAAAAGCACAACTTAGGAACACATGCTATCCAATGAAACAACCAAGCCACATAACCCACAATTACACGGCTGTAACATACACTCAGACTCAGTTCACATCAGCTTTCACAGGAACCAAAACATTGAAAGATACAGACAGTGAATGCTTGCAATGTCTGTTCAGAACATTATAGTTCCCTTCCCCCAGGGTGTAGACCCTTTCAATACAAAAACAACAATGCCTGCCCCTTCACTAAACTCATCTTTACAAACAGGTTCAGCTACTTACAAAACTACTCAGCCACACACACATTGTAGGCTGCAAATAATATCAATTCATACATTTCTATTTCAAACATCTGCATTATAAACTTGTTACACAGCATCAGGCACACACACACACACACACAGTCTCCTTACACAAAGATTCGAAATACAAATCACACACACACAGGCACACACCAGACATACGATCAAACTTCCAGCATTATTTCAAAAGACGAAAAATGTGTTCTTTTTGCGAAGCAGACCCTCCCCAGCACATCTTAATGATCCGATTCTGAAGGAGGTTCTGTTCACTCCTGGCTGGCTCGCCATGCTGTTAGCGAAATTTGGTTGTACGCAAAGCACATAGCCAAATCTCCTGTTTCTAAACATAATAACAATTTCGTCTAATGAAATAAATGCAATGCATCTCACCTTTTGATCGTATCCATCCTCTGGTGTGTACCCCAGACATCCAACAAGACAAAACACATGGTTCTTACATTCTCATCTCAGCAAGACTGCCCTTTACAGCTCTGTCTGCCTCCTTTATTCAAAAGACCACAAAAGCAATCCCAAACAGGAAGCCCTGGCCCTAACAGCCAATCGTTTCCTTCACAGGGTGTGACCTCAGCCTCACAGGATGTAAGTGACCATATAAGGATTTAACAACAGAATACAAAACAATCAATGAACAATGACTACATGATACAATATACTAAATGACGATGACTAAAGTTCCTTGTGCATGGGAGATTATCTGCAGGTATACGTCATGGCACCCCAAACATGTTGATCAGGCATACCAGGGGTGACAAGAGCAAAACACCTCTAAACCGATAATGTCTTTGCAGAGTGAACGCATTCCCACCAGACGATCGTTCCGTGCATTGCACAGGGGCCCTTTGCTGGCGGACATGTCCTCTCTTCGCAAACACTTCTCTCCAAACACCAGGAAGTTTTCCACTACCTAACAGGTCTCAGCCAGCGTCGGACTGCTCCAGTCAGCTCTTTAGAACGGGCTGTGGTTGATCAGACACACTGGGAGATTTATGACAACACATTAATATAACATTTTCCACAACACACTAACGTGTAAATACTTTAGCTGCCTGCGGTAGTGATAGAATCAGGAAAACACCACCAACCTTCTACAGGTAGCTTTAGCTGAACACTGTGCAAAGGTCTTACTACACTAACTTGTAGCTTTAGCTGAACACTGTGCAGAGGTCGCACTACACTAACTTGTCGCTTTAGCTGAACACTGTTCAGAGGACGCACTACACTAACTTGTAGCTTTATCTGAACACTGTGCAGAGGTCTTACTACACTAACTTGTAGTTTTAGCTGAACACTGAGGAGGACGCACTACACTAACCTGTAGCTTTAGCTGAACACTGTGCAGAGGTCACCACTAAACTAACCTGTAGCTTTAGCTGAACACTGTTCAAAGCACGCACTACACTAACTTGTAGCTTTAGCTGAACACTGTGCAGAGGTCGCACTGCACTAACTTGTAGCTTTAGCTGAACACTGTTCAGAGCACGCACTACACTAACTTGTAGCTTTAGCTGAACACTGTGCAGAGGTCGCACTAAACTAACTTGTAGCTTTAGCTGAACACTGTGCAGAGGTCGCACTACACTAACTTGTAGCTTTAGCTGAACACTGTTCAGAAGACGCACTACACTAACTTGTAGCTTTAGCTGAACACTGTGCAGAGGTCGCACTACACTAACTTGTAGCTTTAGCTGAACACTGTGAGGAGGATGCACTACAATAACTTGTAGCTTTAGATGAACACTGTTCAGAGGACGCACTACACTAACTTGTAGCTTTAGCTGAACACTGTGCAGAGGTTGCACTACACTAACTTGTAGCTTTAGCTGAACACTGAGAGGAGCACGCACTACACTAACTTGTAGCTTTAGCTGAACACTGTTCAGAGGACGCACTACACTAACTTGTAGCTTTAGCTGAACACTGTGCAAAGGTCTTACTACACTAACTTGTAGTTTTAGCTGAACACTGAGGAGGACGCACTACACTAACCTGTAGCTTTAGATGAACACTGTGCAGAGGTCACCACTAAACTAACCTGTAGCTTTAGCTGAACACTGTTCAAAGCACGCACTACACTAACTTGTAGCTTTAGCTGAACACTGTGCAGAGGTCGCACTGCACTAACTTGTAGCTTTAGCTGAACACTGTTCAGAGCACGCACCACACTAACTTGTAGCTTTAGCTGAACACTGTGCAGAGGTCGCACTAAACTAACTTGTAGCTTTAGCTGAACACTGTGCAGAGGTCGCACTACACTAACTTGTAGCTTTAGCTGAACACTGTTCAGAAGACGCACTACACTAACTTGTAGCTTTAGCTGAACACTGTGCAGAGGTCGCACTACACTAACTTGTAGCTTTAGCTGAACACTGTGAGGAGGATGCACTACAATAACTTGTAGCTTTAGATGAACACTGTTCAGAGGACGCACTACACTAACTTGTAGCTTTAGCTGAACACTGTGCAGAGGTCGCACTTAACTAACTTGTAGCTTTAGCTGAACACTGAGAGGAGGACGCACTACACTAACTTGTAGCTTTAGATGAACACTGTTCAGAGGACACACTACACTAACTTGTAGCTTTAGCTGAACACTGTGCAGAGGTCACACTAAACTAACCTGTAGCTTTAGCTGAACACTGAGAGGAGGACGCACTACACTAACTTGTAGCTTTAGATGAACACTGTTCAGAGGACACATTACACTAAATTGTAGCTTTAGCTGAACACTGTGCAGAGGTCGCACTAAAATAACTTGTAGCTTTAGCTGAACACTGTGAGTAAGGATGAGCCGAACACCCCCCTGTTCGGTTCGCACCAGAACATGCGGGACATGAACATGAATAATTAAAAGTGCTAATTTTAAAGGCTTATATGCAAGTTATTGTCTTAAAAAGTGTTTGGGGACCTGGGTCCTGCCCCAGGGGACATGGATCAATGCAAAAAAAAGTTTTAAAAATGTCAGTTTTTTCGGGAGCAGTGATTTTAATAATGCTTAAAGTGAAACAATAAAAGTGTAATATCCCTTTAAATTTCGTACCTGGGGGTGTCTATAGTATGCCTGTAAAGGGGAGCATGTTTCCTGTGTTTAGAACAGTCTGACAGCAAAATGACATTTCAAAGGAAAAAAAGTCATTTAAAACTACTTGCGGCTTTTAATGCATTGCCGGTCCGACAATACACATGGAAGTTCACTGATAAAAACAGAATGGGAATTCCCCACAGGGGAACCCCTAACCAAAAAAAAAAAAAAAATGACGTGGGGGGTCCCCCTAAATTCCATACCAGGCCCTTTAGGTCTGGTATGGATATTAAGGGGAACCCCGGCCAAATTTTTTTTTTTTAAATGGCGTGGGGTCTCCCTCAAAATCTATACCAGACCCTCCAGGTCTGGTATGGATTTTAAGGAGAATCCCGCGCCAAAATTAAAAAAAAAACGGCGTGGGGTCCCCCCAAAAATCAATACCAGACCCTTATCCGAGCATGCAACCTGGCAGGCCGCAGGAAAAGAGGGGGGGTGAGAGAGCGGCCTTCCCTCCTTAACCATACCAGGCCACATGCCCTCAACATTGGGAGGGTGCTTTGGGGTAGCCCCCCAAAACACCTTGTCCCCATGTTGATGAGGACAAGGACCTCAACCCCACAACCCTGGACGGTGGTTGTGGGGGTCTGTGGGCGGGGGGCTTATCGGAATCTGGAAGCCCCCTTTAACAAGGGGATCCCCAGATCTCGGCCCTCCCCCCTGTGTTAAATGGTAAGGGGGTACAAAAGTACCCCTACCATTTCACTAAAAAACTGTCAAAAATGTTAAAAAGGACAAGAGACAGTTTTTGACAATTCCTTTATTTAAATGCTTCTTTCTTGTTCTTTCTTCTATATTCTATCTTCCTTCGGTTTCTTCCTCCATCTTCTTCTTCTTCTGGTTCTTCTGGTTCTTCTGGTTCTTCCTCCGGTGTTCTCGTCCAGGATCTCCCCTGCGGCGTCGGCGTCTTCTTCACTTCTTCTCCTTGGGCCGCTCTGCATCCATGATGGCATGGAGGGAGGCTCTCGCTCTTCTCTTCATTTTCTTCTCTTCTTCATCTTCTTCTCTTCTTCATCTTCTTTTCGGGCCGCTCCGCATCCATGGTGGCATGGAGGGAGGCTCCCGCTGTGTGACGCTTCTCCTCTTCTGACGGTTCTTAAATAACTTGGGGGTGGGGTCACTGAAGAAACGGAAGGAAGATAGAAGAAAGAAGAAGCATTTAAATAAAGGAATTGTCAAAAACTGTCTCTTGTCATTTTTAACATTTTTGACAGTTTTTTAGTGAAACCTTACCATTTCACACAGGGGGGAGGGCCGGGATCTGGGGGTCCCCTTGTTAAAGGGGGCTTCCAGATTCCGATAAGCCCCCGCCAGCAGACCCCCACAACCACCGTCCAGGGTTGTGGGGATGAGGCCCTTGTCCTCATCAACATGGGGACAAGGTGCTTTGGGGGGCTACCCCAAAGCACCCTCCCAATGTTTAGGCATGTGGCCTGGTACGGTTCAGGAGGGGGGGCGCTCTCTCTTCCCCCCTATTTTCCTGCGGCCTGCCAGGTTGCGTGCTCGGATAAGGGTCTGGTATGGATTTTTGGGGGGATCCGACGTCGTTTTTGTTTTTTATTTTGGCGCGGGGTTCCCCTTAAAATCCATACCAGACCTGAAGGGCCTGGTATGGAATTTAGGGGGACCCCCCTACGTCATTTTTTTTTTTTTTTAAATTTTGGCCGGGGTTGCATTGATCCATGTCCCCTGGGGCAGGACCCAGGTCCCCAAACACTTTTTATGACAATACCATGAATATAAGCCTTTAAAATTAGCACTTTTGATTTGTCCCATAGACTTTTAAAGGGTATTCCGCGGCACCCCAAATTGTTCGCTGTTCGGCGAACTTGCGAACAGCCGATGTTTGAGTCGAACATGAGTTCGACTCGAATTCAAAGCTCATCCCTAACTGCGAGGAGGACGCACTACACTAACTTGTAGCTTTAGATGAACACTGTTCAGAGGACGCACTACACTAACTTGTAGCTTTAGCTGAACACTGTGCAGAGGTCACACTAAACTAACCTGAAGCTTTAACTGAACACTGTGAGGAGGACGCACTACACTAACTTGTAGTTTTAGCTGAACAATGTGAGGAGGACTAAACTAACCTGTAGCTTTAGCTGAACACTGTGAGGAGGACGCACTACACTAACTTGTAGTTTTAGCTGAACAATGTGAGGAGGAAGCATTACACTAACTTGGAGCTTTAGCTGAACACTGTGCAGAGGTCACACTAAACTAACCTGTAGCTTTAGCTGAACACTGTGAGGAGGACGCACTACACTAGTAAAAGTTTGGTGAGAGACGATTCGCACTTTTTCAGACTCATGGTTTTCAGATTGTATTTCTGGTGTTCAGTTTGTGCTTGTGGGTTTGTATCTGGTCTTCGGTGTGTGCAGCGAGTTACCATTGACTTTGTCATTGTGTTCTTGTTCATTCGTTACTGATTTTCAGGTCGTTCTTCACAGGCCTTGCTGTTCTTCAGTGCATTCTGTTACTGCGTTCTGAGCAGCCGACTGTTTTCTAGCCATGTTGCGTGTACATACTCATTGTAGAGTTTGTGCTGTGCTGGGGCTTGGTGTTGGGGTCTTACTTTCAGACAAGCCCAGTCCATGAACAGGGCAAGGAGGAGTGCATGGACCAAGAATTGGTTGCTCCAATGTGACCAGTTCTGTCACATGCCTTTGCTCCGTGAGATCCGTGAGAATAATCCTGACGATTTCAGGAACTTTCTCTGGATGACGGACCCCATATTTCACCGTTTGTTGGCTTTGCTGACCCCTTATAACAGCAGGCAGGATACCTGCATGAGGGAAGCCATCACTACGGAGCAGAGGCTAGTCGCCACCCTGCGGTACTTGGTGACGGAGAGAAGCCTGCAGGGCCTAAGGTTCTCGACAGGCATCTCCTCCCAGGCTCTGGGGATCATTATCCCGGAGACCTGTTCTGCCATCATCCAGGTCCTGCAGAAGGAGTATATGAAGGTAAGATTTTTATCCTTCAACATCACATTTTTTTGTATTTAATGTTTGATAATATATTGTATTTCTTTCCTCATTCCCTAATTACCATGATTGTAATATGCTGTGAATGTCCCCTTTGTCCTCATGCATGCTGGATTTTTATGTAATTTTTTTTGTCCTTCATACATATTTGCCTTCACTAACCTCCCCAGCATGCTCTCCTGGGCCTATATTCACCTTGTGTAGTCACTTAACAATCTATTTTGTCAGCTCCATAGTAGTGCTTTACCCTAAACACCCCCTAAAATGTGTAAAAATTTGATTTGTGCTTGAAATTCTGGCAGAGTGCCAGAGGCTTTTGTTTTTGGTTCCCAAAATCATTTGGAACCCTCCCTCCCCCAACTGCTAACTCAGCTGATAACAATCCTCTATCTGCTGACTTTGCCAAACCCATACACACTATACCTACCTCTTTTTTGGTCAGATTTATGGATGAATTCACCAAAGCATGTAGTTCAAGGGCCTACCTGAATACTTTCAAATGGTACTGTTTAAAGTTTTTGTATCCTATTATCTTGATAGGTAATTGCAGAATGTAAAAATGTGCTAAAATGTGTACAGTGTGTATTTCTATCTTTGTATTATGACACTTCTTACCTGTCCAGTGGGCTGCCAATAGTGTAAGTAAGGAGGGGCTGGCCAAAGTAATCCACATTATTTAGGCATTCATCTCTCAATGAAGTGGAGAGGGTTACCTGTCCAAAACATCCCCCCCATAAAATTTATAAAATGGCCCATGAGAGGGGGGAGGAATCTGATAGGTGGACCTTATACCTTTGTCTTTAAATACTCCCTAAAATAAATGTTATACTGATGTTGGCCAAGAATGTTGGTGTCTAATCTGCTTTCCATGTTTATGTGCAAAATGACTAATTTATTTTTCTTGTTTGACTCCACAGTTTCCTTCCAACCCACAGGAATGGCAGACTGTGGCATCCCACTTTGCCCAGCGGTGGGACTTTCCTAACTGCAGAGGGGCAATTGATGGGAAACACGTCCACATCGTCCGACCACCCAACTCGGGGTCATACTATTACAACTACAAGGGGTTCAATAGTATTGTGATGTTGGCGGTGGTGTCGGCTACTTACGAGTTCCTGTATGTGGACGTGGGGAAGAATGGCCGGATGTCAGATGGTGGAGTCATCGCCCACACAGGCATCTCCAGAATGGCAGCTTGGACTTGCCACCTCCAGAAGACAATGCGGTAGGACTCCCATTCGTCTTTGTTGCAGATGAAGCGTTTGCGCTGGGGGACCATCTTATGCGGCCATTCCCTATGAGGACCCTCACCCCGGACCAGAGGATTTTTAATTACCGGCTGGCCAGAGCCAGAAGAGTGGTGGAGAACACGTTTGGAATAATGAACAACTAGGAGAAAGAAAGATTCTCCCAAGAGGGCAAACACCACCCAAACACTATCTGCAAAAACGATAGTTTATTAGTACTACAAAACACCACACAAATATATTAACAAAAACGGGCAATGATAGGGGATTGATCATGGACCCAAATTAAAATTGATAACATTATCATTAAAAACAATGGAGCCGCGGCCAATCATACCTCATACACACGCCAATCACCACATTTGAACACTATTGGTGGGGGGGTTTCAATGTTGGAAACTTAAAGTCCCATAATAATAACATACAGGTGGTATGACGGAATGATGGGTAGGCGTGGATAAAGCAGAAATTAATATTCCGTAGCTGAAAACTGACTCAGCACCATGATTGGATTGCACAGTCCGGGATGGATAAACCCAATTCAAACGTAAGGGCAGCAGAGATGGCCAACAATACTTGTCTATATGATAAGTTACGTAATCACAGGTAATGTAATAGAGCAGCAGTAATATGGCAGAGGTAACAGGGGGGAGCAATAGCAGCCAGAGCAGCAGGTAAAGCATAAATTGGAGTAATACTTCTCTCACCGGATCGATGGCTTCAGTCGATCTAAGACCGCTGAACTCTACCCCCGATTGTAGCTGTTGATGTCAGTCCAAAACAGCTACCTGCCAAACAAACAATGTCCTCGCTGTACTCAACACTTCTAGTAGGGAAGAAAGCCGGTCATCAGCTGTGTTTTCCCGGTCAAACATTCATCCACAGCAGGCGCGCGGCTCCGATGGTCAGCACGTCACCTCGGAAATCTATACAGCGGTGATCGGTGCTTGTAACTCCCCCACACACGATCACCGCTGACTGTCACCACATCCTCCTCCAGTCCCCCTCCATGCCCCCTCCGTTCTGCTGTCCCCCACCTTTCTTCCTCCGTGTCCCCCGCCTTTCTGCTGTCCCCCTCCTTTCTTCCTCTGTGTCCCCCGCCATTCTGCTGCCCCCCTCTTTTCCTCCTCCGTGTCCCCCGCTGTTCTGCTGCTGTCCCCTGCCGTTTTGCTGCTGTCCCCCTCCTTTCTGCTGCTGTCCCCCTCCAGTTTTCCTCCATGTCCCCCTCCGTTCTGCTGCTCTCCGTGTCATCCTCCTTCCTTTGATGTATTTCTATTTCTTTCATTGTCTCAAGGGGGAGATTTCAGGGGTCTATTAAGACCCCTAATATCTCACAAAGCCCCCCAACAGGGCTGATTAATAAAAAAAAAAAAGTATTGCAATAAGTAATAAAAAAAAAATTGTAAAAAATAATACAAATTAAAATAAAAAACACACAGACACCACCCACCCCCTCCCTCCCTAAAAAAAGAAAAAAAAAGAAAGCATTGTAAAAAACCAAAGAGAGATGTAAAAAAATTGTAAAAAAAACCTCAAAAAAACACTCGTCACGTGACATTAAAAAAAGTATCGGTAATTGGTATCGGTGAGTACTTGAAAAAAAGTATCGGTACTTTTCCTCAGTCTTAAAAAAGTGGTATCGGGACAACCCTAGACAGTAGTAGGCAAAAATAATTTGGACAATAATGAAAAATACTGGGCCCAGAATGATAGTCTGTTATATTTGTTAACATTCAATTTGCAACAGTCATGAGATTAAAATTGTGTGTGATTGATGAAGAAAAAACTAAAACTATTTCCCTTTTTCATACACATGAAGACCTCAGCCAGGAGGAGGCTGTGGAATGTGGCAGCCAGGAGGAGGCTGTGGAATGTGGCAGCCAGGAGGAGGCGGGGGGTTAGTGGCAGCCAGGAGAAGGCCAGGCCCAGTAGGAGCCTCACAGAATCCCAGGTCCCTCCCCACCGCCTTCCAAACAAAAGACCCAGGAAGGGGAGTAACGTGGAGGATTCAGCACTCAGGCTGATTCAGGAGGCTTCTGCGTCCCTCAAAGCCACCCCCACTCATGAAGAGGCCTTTGCCTCCATGGCTGCCACAAAACTGCAGGACATGCTGGAGAGCCAACACCTCATGTGTGAGGAAATCCTTTCTAAAACATTAACTAAGGGGGTGAAGGGCGAAATCACACCCAAAACCCACCTGTGTGAGTTGGACTATCCTCCTCCTCCTGCCACAACTCCATCACCACAGACACAGCCTGGAAGGAAACATGGAAGGAAGACCAAAGAGTGATGACCTGGGTTCAGTCTGGTCTGACAAAAGATGCAGGCTCTTGTATGACCACAGCCTGGGGCCATACATATCATCTGCTGCTGTTCATGATCTCTTGGACTTCTGGACCAGATTGTACTCCCTTATATATGGACTCCTCAGGCCACCAATTTTGCCTGGAAATAATTGATGTGTGCCCTGGGGGCCAAAGACTTCGCCAATTTCTGCTGTTTCTGCTGTTGCCTCCCTCTTTCTTTGGTTAGGACCCCTTAATAAACTTTTGGTTTGATTTATTATACTCGCCTATGTGTGTTTTTCTTCAAAAAGGACAGTTTGTTTGTGAGGGGGCAGGTACATTTCAAAAATACAACGTGAAATTAACAAGAGAGACCCACACCAAGCAATCTCCTTGAGATTAAATAATACAAGATAATAATCGTATTGTGGTAACTTGACACACAAAACACACCCAAAAATATTCTGGAGTTAAAAAAAAAAGAAAAATAAAACACAAGATCAGGCTTTAAAAAAATCAAAAAAAAATGTAATCTAAAAATAGCCAAAAAATAATATTTTTTCAGTAGATGCGTCAAATAAAAATATTATATTGATAAAATCACGATAAATAATAAAGAAAGAAGTTTGTGTGAATATGAGCAGCAAAACTACTTCTTTCTTCTAGCATTATAAAGAAGAACAGAGTGCGCTGCATTAAACAATTTAAAACATTGCAGCCTGACAAAAGTGCTATATCCATTCCGAACGCTAATTTTTCCAGACCGAGCAGTTCCGTCTCGGAATTTATTCTGAGCATGCGTGGCACTTTGTGCGTCAGAATTGTCCACACACGGTCGGAATTGACGTGATTGGATTTTGTTGTCGGAAAATGTTATAGCCAGCCCTCAAACTTTGTGTGTTGGAAAATCCGATGGAAAAAGTCCGATAGAGTCCACACACGGTCGGAATTTCCGACAACAAGCTCAGGTCGCACATTTTCCGTTGGAAAATCCGACCGTGTGTACAGGGCATAACAGATCTAAAATAACCTTGCTTTGTGTGCCCATATGGGGGTGGTTAACCTCAGGGAAATGGGACACCATTGTGAGGGGACAACCCTAATGTAGTGCAAGAGCCTTTCTGATTGCACACAGAGTGATTGGATAAATGGTGTGCCTGCCTATTATATTGTTTTGGTAAATCTAAATGAGATTGACAGAGATTGTACAATCAGATTGTATAGTGTATGGCCACATTTATACACCTACAATTACCTAGTTGCGCTTTCAGTGTCGTTAATTGTTAACGGCACACCAAACACAGAAGCAAACACAAATTTTGCCACATGAAAAAACGGGTGACAAATGCAGTAAAAAATTTACAAAAATGTCCCATGAGCTACTTTGCTAGGTGTTGCACAGTCCATTGAAATCAACGTGCTGCCTTATGTGTGTCACTGAAAAAACAAGCCAAAAAACATGCCCTATCACTACCCTAGGTGTACATGGGGCCTGAAAGTGAACTTGGTGTGTTTACACTAGAACATTGAGGCTCTATTCACATCTATGTGTTTCCAAATGCATGGCAAACAGAAATTGCGCACTTTGCCATGTGTTTCATAAATGTTGCAAATTTGCATAGTGTTTGTGTTGTAATTACATGTTAAAAGCACCCCAAGTCTAGCAAACGCACCACAAGCTGCAGTAACGCACCATGCACCTCTCCAAATATAGTTCCAGAGCTTCTGTGGGGTGATTGTTGCACGTAGGGCAGCCCATTGAAGTAAACAGGCTGCCCTATGCATGACTAGTGAAAATGCTCCAAAACACTCAAAACAAATGCATGTAGGAATGTGAGTCTTCGCTACGTGGAGATGTGAATAAGGCCTGACAACTGAGTGTCCCCATTCACTCCCTCCTATGGACTTGTATAAAGATGGCCATACACTATGCAATCTGATTTTTCAAACTCTGTACAATTTT
Source organism: Aquarana catesbeiana (assembly GCF_042186555.1). Taxonomy (NCBI): domain Eukaryota; kingdom Metazoa; phylum Chordata; class Amphibia; order Anura; family Ranidae; genus Aquarana; species Aquarana catesbeiana. The sequence goes on along the minus strand of NC_133327.1, from coordinate 431,340,275 downwards.
TTTTTAGATTTACCAGACCTAGGGAATAGAAAGACACACCTGAACAATCCATTCAATTTTTATCCAATTAGCAAAGAGGCCCTTGTACTACATAGCTGATGCGAGAGCTAAAGGAAATTGTACAATCAGATTGTACAGGAAGTCGATGGAAGGTAGTGTTGTAACAGTGTTGCCAACCTACCAGACTGAAATTTACTGGCACGACACCCAAAATTTCCTGGCACAGCCAAGTTTTTACTGCCATTTCCAAAAGTTACAAAATTAGAGTTATAAGTGCAAATTTTAGTATTTAGGCTACAAACAAGTACAATATGCAATTAGCAATGTAATTTAAGGTAGATATTAACATACTTCTTATTTTATTTTTGATATAGTAAATAAGTAGCTCAGGGACAGGACTCAAGAGAACATGAAATTAGAATAGGAAGGCACACACACATGAAGTTGGCTCTCACAGGGACAATGACAGAAGTGTGCAGCAGCACAGATGATGCTGACTTCTAACCAACACAACATGTCCCCCTCCTGAGTCACAGTGACAGTCTCTCTCCAAGCCAGGTGGTCCCTTCAGTCCACTCCAGTCTAAACAGCACTGACAGTCCCACTCCTGACATGCCTTGCTCCTTTCTTGCAGACCCACACACGAAGCTCTGGCTGCTCTGCTTTGCTCCCTTGCACCATGACATCACACAACATGCTCGGGCACCGCCTCCACCAGAGCCACCTGATCACAATGTAGCAGGCACTTGGATGGTCTCGGCCGGCTCTGGACCGGGCCGAACATCACAGCCATATTTTTTACTGGCAACTTTTTCCTTTTACTGGCATTTACTGGCAGGAGAAAATTGCCTGTTTTTTACTGGCTGCCAGTAAAAATGACAGCTGGCAACACTGTGTTGTAATGAGGGAGGTGTGGTCCAGAGTGGTGAACAAAACCTTTCACACCCTCTTCTGTGATGCAAGAAAGAAGTGAAGGCTTCTGGGAGATAACCTAACAGGAAGTGAATGCTGATGCAAGCTACAAGAAGTGATGGAATCTGAAAATCCATTCAAAGATACAAAAATAACTGACAAGATTCTAAACCTCCTTGTCATGGTTATGCAGTAATGTTTGTCTGTCAGCTTACCTCTCCTCCATGTGTTCACCTTTAGAGGACAGCCACTCTCACCTGGCTGCTTAAATAATCTCTCCTCAAAGCATGGCTCCACCCCAGCCCCTATCAGGGAACTCTATATTAACATGTGCACTGCAAGCCAGCCCTGCTGATTAACTATTGTGATTTGTCTTCCGTGTGCTCATTGCTCTGTGTCCTATGTCTGATACTGTTTACCGATCTTGGCTTGTTCTTGACTATTCCTACTTGCTTGTGACCCTGACCTTTTGGCTTGTTCTCTGTCTGTTCCTGTCTGCTAGTTGCCCTGACCTTTGGCTTATCTCCTTACTATGCCTTGTTGCCCTGGACTGCTGCTTCCTCTCCGTCCTCCTGTAGCCTACTGTGAGCGTGAGATGAGAGACCCTGGGGGCCACGACCTGGAGCCAGTTGCAGCGCAGTCCAGCCTCACCATTAGAGGCTCTGGTGAACACCTGCTGGCTCTTAGACTCTGCGTCCTGGGTATTCTTAGGCTCTAGCTCCCAGTGGGATCTGGGTTGATGCTTTAGTGGACCTGTCTTCCTAAACCACCCAGAGTTCCATCCTCAGCAGTCAGCCGTAGAGTCCACTACCTTGCGGTGCACTCCTGTCTCCAATGCGGTGTATCTGTCACCTGGAGTCAGGTGACCTGACACTCCTGTTGATGATGTAAGTGAGAGAAAAGCACATTGGGGTGACTGGACCAGAAATGGCAATGGAAAACGCTTCTATTTATTATGAAAAGTGAACTTATCCTTTAAGTAAGTTGTTAGACTGGAATTTGTGAAGTATGTCTTTGTAAGGCTTAAATTACTTGGTGCTGGGTGCATGCGCGGATGCCTGAGGGAACGGTAATGCCGCCTTAGAGCTCCACTCCACGGGAATTCGGACCGGAGAACTACAGGTCCCAGCGGCTTACAAAATACCACAAAATTGTAGGTAAACCTCCCCAGCGTCTTACTAAACATATGTTATGGTCCTGAAAGGACCAAAAAGCAAAATAAAAGCCAATTACAAATCTGAGGCGGCTCTCAGACTGGCGGCTAATATGGCGGCGTCATCTATCTCCTCACAGCACAGCGCTTCGCAGGCTGGGAAACCACAGCCTCCCAGACAAAAAACACAGGCTGACAAAACAAATCTTGACATTGTTACTATTCCAGCTCAAAATGTATCACAAACAGATATGTTTGCTACATTTGAAGTGATGTTACAGAAAGCATTGAAACAGACTTCTGACCATATCACAGATAAATTAACTAAGGAAAATAAAGAAATTGGTCAGAGAACAGCTGAACTGGAATTGAGGGTAGATGATATTGACTGTCAAACACAAGATTGCACTTCTGAGCTAACAGCCCTTAAAGAAGAAAATACCCTTTTACAGTCATGTTTGGAGGAACAAGAAAACAGAGATAGACGATCCAATCTAAGGATAAGAGGTATACCTGAATCTATCCCAGACCTGCAGGCAACCATTACCACACTTTTTCAAGAATTACTCCCTGATATTACCATTGATAGATTAGAAATGGACAGAGTGCACAGAGCTTTAACACCACGTAAAACCAACGGCCCCCCAAGAGACATAATTGCTAAATTGCATTACTACAAAACTAAAGAACAATTGTTATCAGCTGCTAGAAGAAAAGAGTCTCTCAGCTTTCAGGGTCATTCTTATCAGTTATTTACAGACTTGTCTCCTCTTACAGTTGCAAAAAGACGGGCCCTCAAACCCCAATTACAGGTACTCCAGAATAACCACATTACCTATCATTGGGGCTTTCCCTTTTGCCTTCGCTTTACACACCTGGAAACAAGATATGTCTGTCGCTCTTCAGAGGACCTACAATCGGCTTTATTGGAATTAGGCTTAGTAGAAACAGCCTTACCTAAAGATCAGCCTCGCAGACGTTCAACAGCTCGTTTTCCTCAGCAAAAGAAAAGTTTAGACCCCAACTCTTATTCATCTTCATATCAAAATCTCTACAAGTGCGGCCGATATGAACACTCACCGCCTAAAAATGATGATTCAATGGACTGAAAAGAAGAAACCTACTACCAATAATTTTCTCTCACTACAGGTTTTATTACCGAAATTGGTCTTGGTTTTTTTTTTAGCATAACCACCTGTTCTTTACTTTTCTCCTTTTTTTTCACTAGGCAAAAGATATGTCTAAACACGGAGGTTATGCTATAATTGGATAGTCAATTCGACTTTCTTCTCATTAGTCCTTTTTTTTTTCTATATATAATATAATTTTTAAGCAAAGCTTCACACATCTCTTGCTGGGTTTCTGATTCTCCTTTTTTTTTCTATTTTTTGGTACCTGTGGTTCTCCGGGGCCGTTCTTCCTATAGGAATTTCTTGCTGCCCCTTTGATTTTTCCATTTGCAGACTCCTGCCTTTTTTATGGAGGACTCTGCTGATGGACTTGGACCCTCTCAGGAAGTTTTAAAAACTTTCTTGAGATGCTCCCTAACCCTATTATTCTGCTTTCTATTTATGCAGCACTATCTATGTTACGGGTTAATACGATTGTTCTATTTACCTCTTTCTTTTGTTATTTATATATTTTTTTCTTCTTTTTTCTTGAATCCCGATTTCCTCATGTTTCTCAGAGTGGTGGATCTGGCTCAAAGTATATATTTTTAATGCTATGATACATCAGTTACCTTGGTTAATCTATGGCTCCGATAAATATATTATCTTTAAATGTACAGGGATTTAATATCCCACATAAACGCACTAAAGCTCTAAGATCCTTTTCATCCAAAAAAGCCCATATTATATGCTTACAGGAAACACACTTTACAGAAAAAGCTCAACCTAGATTTCTCTCACCCTCATACCCACAATTCTATGCCGCCTCTGCTGCAGTTAAACAAAGGGGTACGCTAATAGGTTTCCATCGTACCACTCCGTTTAACCTTAAAACGCAAGTGATAGATCCGGAAGGTCGATATTTAATTTTAACAGGTTATATCTCTGACAACCCTATAACCATTGTTTCTTATTATGCTCCCAACAAATGCCCAACAGCGTTCTTGTCACACCTTTTTCAAGTCATAGACTCTCACAAATTTGGAACAGTTGTATATGTGGTGATTCTAATGCAACAATCTTCCCATTTCTTGACAAATCTCCCCCTGGGCCTACAACAGGTACAACAAATCTAACTTTTCAACGTTTACTTACCTCTCACAGCTTGTCGATACCTGGCGTGAAATCAATCCTACTGATAGACGATTTACTTATTACTCCTATCCACATAAATCTTTTTCTCGGATTGATCATATTCTTATCCCTTCTAGCATGCTACCAGAAATTATCTCAACTAAAATTATACCATTCCCATGGACTGACCATTGTGCAGTTTCCATTAATATAGCTTCTACATTTCCTAGATCTCATGACACAACTTGGTGTATGAAAGATTTCATGCTTACTCATCCATCTCTTAATAAAGAAATTGAGAAATCAATATCTGACTATTTTAAAGATAACGACACAAATGATATCTCAGCCCTCACACTGTGGGAGGCTCATAAACCTGTCATTAGAGGTAGAATGATACAATTAGCAACTAAATTCAAAAGAGAACGCAAAATAATGTTCTCAAAATTGGAATCTAACTTTAATAACTGTCATCAGACCTTTCAATCTTGCCCAACGACTATTAATAATTCTAATCTTGAAAAAACCCGCCTAGATTTACATCTTTTCTTAACTGATTCTGCTGATAAATCTTTACGCAAACGACAACATACTTTTTACCTGAAGGCTAATAAACCGGATACACCCTTAGCCAGAAGCTTGCAAACTATACAACATGAAAAGAAACCTTTTCGTTTAAAAATCTTTAAAGAAGCATACACTAGCAATCCGATTAAAATTCTTGAAATTTTTCGTACCAATCTTACTAAACTATATTCCCCAGCCCCAACATTTGATAAATCAAAAGCTGATATTTTATTTTCTAATATTAAACTCCCATATCTCGACCAAAAACAACGAGACCTTCTCAAAAGTCCTATTATAACTACAGAGGTTTTGAATACTATCAAACTTCTAAAACTTAACAAGAGACCGGGCCCTGACGGGTTCCCGGCAGTATATTACAGACAGTTTACGCATATCTTTACACCAATCTTAACTAGGGCCTTTAACTCAATTCTTGAAGGTCATTCATTTAGAACAGAGACACTCACATCTATTATCACTATGATTCCCAAACCACAATCTGACTCTTCTTCTTGGTCTAATTATCGCCCCATTTCACTTCTTAATTTAGATATTAAATTATTAGCTAAAACCCTGGCTACCAGAATGAATGATATTATAGGACACTTAATCCATAAAGACCAAACAGGTTTTATTCCGAAACGTCAGGCAGGTGACAATATAAGACGAGCACTTTTACTCATACATGCAGCCAAAACAAGACATATACCAGCATGTCTGGTTTCACTGGATATAAAAAAGGCATTTGACTCTGTCACTTGGCCATATATGTATTATATACTACAGAAATGGGGTTTTGGTAACCATTTCCTTACCTGGGTCTCATCACTATATAATAAACCAAGAGCATATATTAAATACTCTGGTTATAAATCCACTATGTTTGACATAAATAGAGATACAAGACAAGGTTGCCCCCTTTCACCATTACCTTTTGCCCTATTAATAGAACCCTTAGCACAACTAATTAGAACAAATATAGACATCAAAGGGATTGAATTAGGTGGTTACCATCATAAGATAAGCCTTTTTGCTGATGATATTCTTGTTTTCTTGTCCCATCCTCATATATCTACCCCAAATCTGCTTAAATTACTGCATAAATTTGCTCATATTTCTGGACTATATATTAACCCTTCTAAATGAAATGCCTTAAATATTTCTTTATCGCAATGTGAACTTCAACATACAAAATCTGTCTTACCTTTTACTTGGGTCTCTAAACAACTACCCTATTTAGGGGTACAACTCACAATTTCTCTCAAAGATCTGTTTTCAGCTAACTACCTACCTCTATTGAAACGAACATCAGGATGTATGAAACAATGGGCCTCTCTTTCACTTTCCTGGTTAGGTAAAATCAATGCTATTAAGATGTCAATATTGGCAAAATTTTTATATTTATTTAGAGTGTTACCTATAACTTTACCATCTTATTTTACTAGACTTACTCAACGAAGAGTCTTATCATTTATCTGGGGTTCCACTAACCCTCGTATACCCAAATCTACACTTTACCTTAACAAATTAAAAGGTGGTTTAGGACTACCCAATTTCTTATCCTATTATTATGCTGCCCAAATGGCTCTTCTACCTAAATACCATGCTACTATCGAAACACCCCTATGGGTAGCTATCGAAGCAGTAGATACTGACCCTATATCAGTAGCCAATATGCTATGGCTTCGACAGATTGACAGGAAAAATATTTCCAATCCCATAACTAAACACACCTTAGCCATTTGGGATAAGTTCAAAACCTTACATAATCTCCAATCTCTGCATAATCCTTTACTTTCATTTCTTGGGAACCCAGCTTTCTACCCTGCATGGAAATTTCCTAGATCTTTTTCCATATGGTCCTCTATGAATCTGAATCGTTTATACAGATTGACATCTGCAAATACTATATACTCCTTTCATGATTTGTGTGAAACCTTTAATATTCCGAGAAGTGAAATCTTTCGCTATCTACAAATTAAAAATTTTTATGAACCACTCCTTATTACAGGTTCTTCTCTAAATCAAATGACTCAATTTGAACGGATATGTATATGTGACCCACATATCAGGGGTAGGGATGAGCCGAACACCCCCCTGTTCGGTTCGCACCAGAACATGCGAACAGGAAAAAAGTTCGTTCGAACACGCAAACACCGTTAAAGTCTATGGGACACGAACATATATAATCAAAAGTGCTAATTTTAAAGGCTAATATGCAAGTTATTGTCATAAAAAGTGTTTGGGGACCTGGGTCCTGCCCCAGGGGACATGGATCAATGCAAAAAAAAGTTTGAAAAACGGCCGTTTTTCCGGAGCAGTGATTTTAATAATGCTTAAAGTCAAACAATAAAAGTGTAATATCCCTTTAAATTTCGTACCTGGGGGGTGTCTATAGTATGCCTGTAAAGGGGCGCATGTTTCCTGTGTTTAGAACAGTCTGACAGCAAAATGACATTTTGAAGGAAAAAACTCATTTAAAACTACCCGCGGCTATTGCATTGCCGACAATACACATAGAAGTTCATTGATAAAAATGGCATGGGAATTCCCCAAAGGGGAACCCTGAACCAAAATTTAAAAAAAAAATGACGTGGGAGTCCCCCTAAATTCCATACCAGGCCCTTCAGGTCTGGTATGGATATTAAGGGGAACCCCGGCCAAAATTTAAAAAAAAAAAATGACGTGGGGTTCCCCCTAAATTCCATACCAGACCCTTCAGGTCTGGTATGGATTTTAAGGGGAACCCCGCGCCAAAAAAAAAAAAAACGGCGTGGGGTCCCCCCAAAAATCCATACCAGACCCTTATCCGAGCATGCAACCTGGCAGGCCGCAGGAAAAGAGGGGGGGACGAGAATGCGCCCCCCCCTCCTGAACCGTACCAGGCCACATGCCCTCAACATTGGGAGGGTGCTTTGGGGTAGCCCCCCAAAACACCTTGTATCCCCATGTTGATGAGGACAAGGGCCTCATCCCCACAACCCTGGCCGGTGGTTGTGGGGGTCTGCGGGTGGGGGGCTTATCGGAATCTGGAAGCCCCCTTTAACAAGGGGACCCCCAGATCCCGGCCCCCCCCTGTGTAAAATGGTAAGGGGGCACAAAAGTACCCCTACCATTTCACTAAAAAACTGTCAAAAATGTTAAAAATGACAAGAGACAGTTTTTGACAATTCCTTTATTTAAATACTTCTTCTTTCTTCTATCTTCCTTCATCTTCTGGTTCTTCTGGTTCTTCTGGCTCTTCTGGTTCTTCCTCCGGCGTTCTCGTCCAGCATCTCCTCCGCGGCATCTTATCTTCTTCTCCTCGGGCCGCTCCACACCCATGGCATGGGGGGGAGGCTCCCGCTCTTTGCTTCATCTTCTTCATCTTCTTCTCTTCTTCTTTTCTTCTCTTCTTCTCTTCTTCATTTTCTTCTCCGGGCCGCTCCGCACCCATGCTGGCATGGAGGGAGGCTCCCGCTGTGTGACGGCGCTCCTCGTCTGGCAGTTTTTAAATAATGGGGGGTGGGGCCACCCGGTGACCCCGCCCCCCTCTGACGCACGGTGACTTGACGGGACTTCCCTGTGACGTCACAGGGAATGCCACAGGGAAGTCCCGTCATGTCCCGTGCGTCAGAGGGGGGTGGGGTCACCGGGTGGCCCCGCCCCCCCTTATTTAAGAACTGTCAGACGAGGAGTGCCATCACACAGCGGGAGCCTCCCTCCATGCCAGCATGGGTGCGGAGCGGCCCGGAGAAGAAAATGAAGAAGAGAAGAAAAGAAGAAGAGAAGAAGAGAAGAAGATGAAGAAGAAGAGAAGAGCGGGAGCCTCCCCCCATGCCATGGGTGCGGAGCGGCCCGAGGAGAAGAAGATAGAAGACGCCGCGGACGAGAACGCCGGAGGAAGAACCAGAAGAGCCAGAAGAACCAGAAGAACCAGAAGATGAAGGAAGATAGAAGGAAGAAGAAGTATTTAAATAAAGGAATTGTCAAAAACTGTCTCTTGTCATTTTTAACATTTTTGACAGTTTTTTAGTGAAATGGTAGGGGTACTTTTGTACCCCCTTACCATTTCACACAGGGGGGCCGGGATCTGGGGGTCCCCTTGTTAAAGGGGGCTTCCAGATTCCGATAAGCCCCCCGCCCGCAGACCCCCACAACCACCGGCCAGGGTTGTGGGGATGAGGCCCTTGTCCTCATCAACATGGGGACAAGGTGTTTTAGGGGGCTACCCCAAAGCACCCTCCCAATGTTGAGGGCATGTGGCCTGGTACGGTTCAGGAGGGGGGGCCGCACTCTCGTCCCCCCCTCTTTTCCTGCGGCCTGCCAGGTTGTGTGCTCGGATAAGGGTCTGGTATGGATTTTTGAGGGGACCCCACGCCGTTTTTTTTTTTGGCGCGGGGTTCCCCTTAAAATCCATACCAGACCTGAAGGGTCTGGTATGGAATTTAGGGGGAACCCCACGTCATTTTAAAAAAAAAATTTTGTCCGGGGTTCCCCTTAATATCCATATCAGACTTGAAGGGCCTGGTATGGAATTTAGGGGGACTCCCACGTCATTTTTTTTTTTTTTTAATTTTGGTTCGGGGTTCCCCTTTGGGGAATTCCCATGCCGTTTTTATCAATGAACTTCTATGTGTATTTTCGACAATGCAATAGCTGCGGGTAGTTTTAAATGAGTTTTTTCCTTCAAAATGTCATTTTGCTGTCAGACTGTTCTAAACACAGGAAACATGCGCCCCTTTACAGGCATACTATAGACACCCCCCAGGTACGAAATTTAAAGGGATATTACACTTTTATTGTTTGACTTTAAGCATTATTAAAATCACTGCTCCTGAAAAAACGGCCGTTTTTAAAACTTTTTTTTGCATTGATCCATGTCCCCTGGGGCAGGACCCGGGTCCCCAAACACTTTTTATGACAATAACTTGCATATTAGCCTTTAAAATTAGCACTTTTGATTTCTCCCATAGACTTTTAAAGGGTGTTCCGCGGCATTCGAATTTGCCGCGAACACCCCAAATTGTTCGCTGTTCGGCGAACTTGCGAATAGCCAATGTTCGAGTCGAACATGAGTTCGACTCGAACTCGAAGCTCATCCCTAATCAGGGGACTGATTTCTTTGTTATACCAACAACTTATAAATAAATCTGATGAAAATTTACTGCCAAATGGGCACTTGACATGAATCGGACCTTCGATAACAAAGATTGGTCAAACATATGGTTAGCCACTAAATCTTCTTCTCCTAATAGTAATGCCATAGAAACAAACTATAAAGTTCTTACACGGTGGTACTTAGTACCAGCTAGAATAGCAAAATTAATTCCTACATACCCACCTAATTGCTTCAGAGGTTGCGATTCACTTGGAACTCACTTTCACATCTGGTGGCAATGCCCGATAGTCCAGGAATTCTGGAAAAATATATTTTCCATGGCTTCTAAAGCTCTTGAAATCTCTATTCTTCCTGATCCGGCTACAGCACTTTTAAACCTCAAACCCAATACACTCTCTCATACTCAGTTCCAATTACTCATTCAAATTACTACTTCAGCCAAACAAACAATTGCCAAAGCTTGGAAGTCTAAATCTCTAATTCTGGCTGAAACAAAGCATAGAATCAATAGAGCACTTATTTTTGATAAAATGACAGCTATAGCTGATAATAAGATTAATAAATTTCGAAAGATATGGCAACCATGGGTTAAACATTATTATTCTAATGACTTCGACCAATCTTTACCTCATTAGATTGTATATAGAACATACATTATAATAATAATTTGTGTAACTCAGGAGCCAGACCACCACCACCTATACTCCCCCCTCTTTTCTTCTTCTTATCTATATTTTCTTTCTTTTTTATATTCTTATTCCTTATTAGACATATACCCATGAGCAGAAAAAGTCACATCGACTATTTGTTTGTTTATTTATTTATCAAATTTCTATGTCCTGATCACATTGATGTATTCCTATAAATTGTATCATTCTTAAAGTAATAAGATGAGTTTATATTTTCACGATGATATTATTTATCTTATACTAATTGTATATGGAATGCTCATGCTTCATATTTATATGTCTACTTCATCTCCTTATTTATTTATGTATTTATTTTATGTACTACTTTTTTATTTATATATTTATTTACTCTGTTATCTTTGAAAAACTCAATAAACATATTTAACAAGGAAATTACTTGGTGCTCTCATCAATCATACACCAGCTGCAACCTTTCCCCACCCACTATCAACCACATAATTGCCAGGCCGTTCTTGGTAAACTGCTTCTTCCACTTCACCAAAAATCTTTCAGTCTGTAGGTGTTCCACAAGAACCACTTTGTCTCTTGGACCTCTTGTGACCATTTCATTGTTAATATATGATTCTAAGGATGATATGTCAAATATTTTATTGTCACCTTTTCATGAAAAAAGTAGAAAGAGTGTTTGCAGGGAGAGGTCCTTGCATCTATATTGTGTAGTGCTAAACAGTGCTGTACACAGATGTATTGTGCTTCATTACAGTAAATTGCAATGTAGGGGCTACATATTATTGTGTACCCCCTCTGTGTTCACAGTACAAAGACCCTAGATTCCTTTCTAGGAGTAACTTTTTTCTCAATAACAAATTCAGTTGCTGTTTATCTAATGGGCCTTTCTTTTAGTTATTTGTTTGGTGTTTTATTGGGTTTTTATTTCATTAGTTTAACATTATTTTCTACTTTTAGGGTTTTAGGCTTGATTTTTTGTGGGAGTTATATTTTATTCTATTATAATTTTGCATGGATTCCTTTTTTTTGTTTATTAAGCATTTGCAACACATCCCCCTATACTTGTGTGGTACAGTTTACTGCATCACATCAACACATTAGTATAGCAAAGCACTACATTTTTTTAGTTTTATATACAGTAGGGAGACGTAAAAAAAACTAAAGGAAAAAGTAAATTAAAGGAAACTCTCCCCAATGTAACAAATTTGGCAAAAAAGAAAAAAAACCCTTAACGGGGTTATAACCCTGCCTTACTCTATTTGAAATGTGAAAAAATGTGTTTGATTCTACTTTATTCAGTTCTAAAGAGAGAGCTAGTAGGGGGAAAGCAGGTTCTGCATCTGCACATAAAAAGTACCACCAGAGTTGCTTCTGAAGAACCTCTCAGCTGCATTTCCAGATAGTTTCAGGATTCTCTCTTGTGCCCAATGTGCCTCTAATTCTAAGATCTCTGAGAGGAACAGCAGCAGTGTCAGTAGCTACCTCAGTGATGCTTTTCATTTTTCTAACCACAGTGAACAGTCCTGGCTGCAGGCAGCAGTGACAGACAGCTACTAAACCACATAAGTGCAGACTACTTTGGTTCCAGAAAACTCTTGAGGACCCCCTGGAGTATTGTCCAGACTGGACTACTGACAGGACCTTGCATATAAGTGCTGGAGTTTTTCATTTACTTTGCAGCCAGAGAGCTGTCTAAGAGGACCATAAGCACAGCAGGCAGTTTATTGACAGAGAGATAAGTTTGCCTGTCCTCCTAATTACCCAGTCTTTTATCATTAATGATTAAAAAACTCCTGCATATGATGCTATTGACTAAAATTTTTGTAATCTGGGCAAAAAAAAAATTGGTTGCATTACACTATTGCAAGCTCATGCTACCACTGATGGCTAGGGATGGGCTATCTATTCGAGTCGAACATAAGTTCGAATCAAACATTGGCTGTTCGGCCGTTCGCCGAACAGCAAACAATTTGGGGTGTTCGCAGCAAATTCGAAAAGCCACGGAACACTGTTTAAAATTCTATGGAGAAATCTAAAGTGCTAATTTTAAAGGTTAATATGCAAGCTATTCTCATAAAAAGTGTTTGGGGACCTGGGTCCTGCCCCGGGGGACATGTATCAATGCAAAAAAAGTTTTAAAAACGGCTGTTTAACCACTTGCCGACCGCCTCACGTCTATATACGTGAGCAGAGCGGCACGGGCAGGCAAAATCACGTACCTGGTAGGTGATTGCCTTCCCGCAGGCGGGGGGTCCAATCGGACCCCCCCCCGGTGCCATCGGCGGTCGGCATTTGGTTGGGAGCGATGAGAGATGAGGGGGAGACCATCCGATCGTGGCCCCCCCCTCGCGATCGCTCCCAGCCAATGAGAAACATCCCCTGCCTATGTATAGTACACAGAGGCAGAGGATGTGATGTCATCTCTCCTCCGCTGGGCAGTTTCCGTTCCAGCGCCGAGGAGAGACGACATGTAAGTGCACCAACACTCACACACAACACAGTAGAACATGCCAGGCACACTAAACACCCCCGATCCCCCCCCGATCGCCCCCCGATCCCCCCCCCAATCACCCCCCCCAGTCACAAACTGACACCAAGCAGGTTTTTTTTTTTTTTTTCCTGATTACTGCATAGTGTCAGTTTGTGACAGTTACTGTGGTAGGACAGTGAGTGTTAGCCCCCTGTAGGTCTAGGGTACCCCCCCTAACCCCCCCATATAAAGTTTTAACCCCTTGATCACCCCCTGTCGCCAGTGTCGCTAAGCGATCATTTTTCTGATCGCTGTATTAGTGTCACTGGTGACGCTAGTTAGGAACGTAAATATTTAGGTTCGCTGTCAGCGTTTTATAGCGACAGGGACCCCCATATACTATCTAATAAATGTTTTAACCCCTTGATTGCCCCCTAGTTAACCCTTTCACCACTGATCACCGTATAACTGTTACGGGTGACGCTGGTTAGTTCGTTTATTTTTTATAGTGTCAGGGCACCCGCCGTTTATTACCGAATAAAGGTTTAGCCCCCTGATCGCCCGGCGGTGATATGCGTCACCCCAGGCAGCGTCAGATTAGCGCCAGTACCGCGAACACCCACGCACACACCGTACACGCACCGTACACCTCCCTTAGTGGTATAGTATCTGAATGCATCAATATCTGATCCGATCAGATCTATACTAGCGTCTCCAGCAGTTTAGGGTTCCCAAAAACGCAGTGTTAGCGGGATCAGTACAGATACCCGCTAGCACCTGCGTTTTTCCCCTCCGCCCGGCCCAGCCCAGCCCACCCAAGTGCAGTATCGATCGATCACTGTCACTTACAAAACACTAAACGCATAACTGCAGCGTTCGCATAGTCAGGCCTGATCCCTAACAGTTTTCTTGGTAGCATTTTGGTGAACTGGCAAGCACCAGCCCCAGGCAGCGTCAGATTAGTGCCAGTACCGCTAACACCCACGCACGCAGTGTACACCTCCCTTAGTGGTATAGTATCTGATCGGATCAATATCTGATCCGATCAGATCTATACTAGCGTCCCCAGCAGTTTAGGGTTCCCAAAAACGCAGTGTTAGCGGGATCAGCCCAGATACCTGCTAGCACCTGCGTTTTGCTCCTCCGCCCGGCCCAGCCCAGCCCACCCAAGTGCAGTATCGATCGATCACTGTCACTTTTTTTTGTAGCGTTTTGGTGAACTGGCAAGCACCAGCGGCCTAGTACACCCCGGTCATAGTCAAACCAGCACTGCAGTAACACTTGGTGACGTGGCGAGTCCCATAAGTGCAGTTCAAGCTGGTGAGTTGGCAAGCACAAGTAGTGTCCCGCTGCCACCAAAAAGACAAACATAGGCCTGTCGTGCCCATAATGCCCTTCCTGCTGCATTCGCCAATCCTAATTGGGAACCCACCGCTTCTGCAGCGCCCGTACTTCCCCCATTCACATCCCCAACCAAATGCAGTCGGCTGCATGAGAGGCATTTATATGTCCTCCCGAGTACCCCTACCCAACGAACCCCCCCAAAAAAGATGTTGTGTCTGCAGCAAGTGCGGATATAGGCGTGACACCCGCTATTATTGTCCCTCCTGTCCTGATAATCCTGGTCTTTGCATTGGTGAATGTTTTGAACGCTACCATTCACTAGTTGAGTATTAGCGTAGGGTACAGCATTGCACAGACTAGGCACACTATCACAGGGTCTCCCAAGATGCCATCGCATTTTGAGAGACCCGAACCTGGAACCGGTTACAGTTATAAAAGTTACAGTTACAAAAAAAAGTGTAAAAAAAAAAAAAAAAAACACAAACAAAAATAAAAAAAAATAGTTGTCGTTTCATTGTTCTCTCTCTCTCTATTCTCTCTCTATTGTTCTGCTCTTTTTTACTGTATTATATTCTGCAATGTTTTATTGTTATTATGTTTTATCATGTTTGCTTTTCAGGTATGCAATTTTTTATACTTTACCGTTTACTATGCTTTATTGTTAACCATTTTTTTGTCTTCAGGTACGCCATTCACGACTTTGAGTGATTATACCAGAATGATGCCTGTAGGTTTAGGTATCATCTTGGTATCATTCTTTTTAGCCAGCGGTCGGCTTTCATGTAAAAGCAATCCTAGCGGCTAATTAGCCTCTAGACTGCTTTTACAAGCAGTGGGAGGGAATGCCCCCCCCCACCGTCTTCCGTGTTTTTCTCTGGCTCTCCTGTCTCAACAGGGAACCTGAGAATACAGCCGGTGATTCAGCCAGCTGACCATAGAGCTGATCAGAGACCAGAGTGGCTCCAAACATCTCTATGGCCTAAGAAACCGGAAGCTACGAGCATTTTATGACTTAGATTTCGCCGGATGTAAACGGCGCCATTGGGAAATTGGGGAAGCATTTTATCACACCGATCTTGGTGTGGTCAGATGCTTTGAGGGCAGAGGAGAGATCTAGGGTCTAATAGACCCCAATTTTTTCAAAAAAGAGTACCTGTCACTACCTATTGCTATCATGGGGGATATTTACATTCCCTGAGATAACAATAAAAATGATTTAAAAAAAAAATGAAAGGAAAAGTTTAAAAATAAGATAAAAAAGCAAAAAAATAATAAAAAAAAAAAAAAAGCACCCCTGTCCCCCCTGCTTTCGCGCTAAGGCGAACGCAAGCGTCGGTCTGGCGTCAAATGTAAACAGCAATTGCACCATGCATGTGAGGTATCACCGCGAAGGTCAGATCGAGGGCAGTAATTTTAGCAGTAGACCTCCTCTGTAAATCTAAAGTGGTAACCTGTAAAGGCTTTTAAAGGCTTTTAAAAATGTATTAATTTTGTTGCCACTGCACGTTTGTGCGCAATTTTAAAGCATGTCATGTTTGGTATCCATGTACTTGGCCTAAGATCATCTTTTTTATTTCATCAAACATTTGGGCAATATAGTGTGTTTTAGTGCATTAAAATTTTAAAAAGTGTGTTTTTTCCACAAAAAATGCGTTTGAAAAATCGCTGCGCAATTACTGTGTGAAAAAAAAAAATGAAACACCCACCATTTTAATCTGTAGGGCATTTGCTTTAAAATAATATATAATGTTTGGGGGTTCAAAGTAATTTTCTTGCAAAAAAAATAATTTTTTCATGTAATCAAAAAGTGTCAGAAAGGGCTTTGTCTTCAAGTGGTTAGAAGAGTGGGTAATGTGTGACATAAGCTTCTAAATGTTGTGCATAAAATGCCAGGACAGTTCAAACCCCCCCAAATGACCCCATTTTGGAAAGTAGACACCCCAAGCTATTTGCTGAGAGTCATGTCGAGTCCATGGAATATTTTATATTGTGACACAAGATGCGGGAAAGAGACAAATTTTATTTATTTATTTTTTTTTGCACAAAGTTGTCACTAAATGTTATATTGCTCAAACATGCCATGGGGATTTGTGAAATTACACCCCAAAATAAATTCTGTTGCTTCTCCTGAGTATGGGGATACCACATGTGTGGGACTTTTTGGGAGCCTAGCCGCGCACGGGACCCCGAAAATCAAGCACCGCCTTCAGGCTTTCTAAGGCCGTAAATTTTTGATTTCACTCTTCACTGCCTATCACAGTTTCAGAGGCCATGGAATGCCCAGGTGGCACAAACCCCCCCCAAATGACCCAATTTTGGAAAGTAGACACCCCAAGCTATTTGCTGAGAGGTATAGTGAGTATTTTGCAGACCTCACTTTTTGTCACAAAGTTTTGAAAATTGAAAAAAGAAAAAAAAATTTTTTTTCTGGTCTTTCTTCATTTTCAAAAACAAATGAGAGCTGCAAAATACTCACCATGCCTCTCAGCAAATAGCTTGGGGTGTCTACTTTCCAAAATGGGGTCATTTGGGGGGGTTTGTGCCATCTTGGCATTTTATGGCCTTCAAAACTGTGATAGGTAGTGAGGAGTGAAATCAAAAATGTATGCCCTTAGAAATCCTGAAGGCGGTGATTGGTTTTCGTACGCGGCTAGGCTCCCAAAAAGTGCCACACATGTGGTATCCCCGTACTCAGGAGAAGCAGCTGAATGTATTTTGGGGTGCAATTCCACATATGCCCATGGCCTGTGTGAGCAATATATCATTTAGTGACAACTTTTTTTTTTTTGTCATTATTCAATCACTTGGGACAAAAAAAATAAATATTCAATGGGCTCAACATGCCTCTCAGCAATTTCCTTGGGGTGTCTACTTTCCAAAATGGGGTCATTTGGGGGGGGGGGTTTGTACTGCCCTGCCATTTTAGCACCTCAAGAAATGACATAGGCAGTCATAAACTAAAAGCTGTGTAAATTCCAGAAAATGTACCCTAGTTTGTAGACGCTATAACTTTTGCGCAAACCAATAAATATACGCTTATTGACATTTTTTTTACCAAAGACATGTGGCCGAATACATTTTGGCCTAAATGTATGACTAAAATTTAGTTTATTGGATTTTTTTAATAACAAAAAGTAGAAAATATCATTTTTTTTCAAAATTTTCAGTCTTTTTCCGTTTATAGCGCAAAAAATAAAAACGGCAGAGGTGATCAAATACCATCAAAAGAAAGCTCTATTTGTGGGAAGAAAAGGATGCAAATTTCGTTTGGGTACAGCATTGCATGACCGCGCAATTAGCAGTTAAAGCGACACAGTGCCGAATTGTAAAAAGTGCTCTGGTCAGGAAGGGGGTAAATCCTTCCGGGGCTGAAGTGGTTAATGATACTTAAAGTGAAACAATAAAAGTGAAATATTCCTTTAAATTTCATACCTGGGGGGTGTCTATAGTATGCCTGTAAAGTAGCGCATGTTTCCCGTGTTTATAACAGTCCGAGAGCAAAATGACATTGCTAAAGGAAAAAAAAGTAATTTAAAAGTGCTAGCGCTAGTGCTGGCTATTAATTAATTGTCGGTCCCGACAATACACATAAAAGTAATTGAAAGTCATTGAAAAATAAAAAAAAAATGCGTGGGGGTCCCCCAAAATTCCATTACCAGGCCCTTCAGGTTTGGTATGAATATTAAGGGGAACTCCGCACCAAAATTTAAAAAAAAATGGCGTGGGGTTCCCACCAAAAATCCATACCAGACCGGTCTGGTATGGATTTTAAGGGGAACTCCACGTCAATTTTCTTTTTAAAAATGACGTGGGGTTCCCCCAAAAATCCACACCAGACCCTTATCTGAGCATGCAACCTGGCAGGCCGCAGGAAAAGGGGGGGGGAGAGCACCCCCCCTCCTTAACCGTACCAGGCCACATGCCCTCAACATGGGGGAATGTCCCCATGTTGATGGGGACAAGGGCCTCATCTCCACAACCCTTGCCTGGTGGTTGTGGGGGTCTGTGGGTGGGGGCTTATCGGAATCTGAAAGCATCCTTTAACAAAGGGGACACCCAGATCCTGGCAACCCCCTATGTGAATTGGTAAGGATTTTTGCGGGGAACCCCATGCCATTTTTTTTAAATTTTGGTGCGGAGTTCCCCTTAAAATCCATACCAGACCTGAAGGGCCTGGTAATGGAATCTTGGGGGACTCCCACGCATTTTTTTTTTTTAATTTTTCAATGACTTTCAATGACTTTTATGTGTATTGTCGGGACCGACAAGTCATTAATAGCCGGCACTCGCGTTTAAATGACTTTTTTTTCCTTTAGAAATGTCATTTTGCTCTCAGACTGTTATAAACACGGAAAACATGCGCTACTTTACAGGCATACTATAGACACCCCCAGGTACGAAATATAAAGGAATATTTCACTTTTATTGTTTCACTTTAAGCATTATTAAAATTATTATTATTATTATTATCATACAGGATTTATATAGCGCCAACAGTTTACGTAGCGCTTTTCAAATTGAGGGTAGACAGTACAAATACAATACACTTTAATACAGTAGGAATCAGAGGGCTTACAATCTAAGAGGGAAGGTCAAGAGATACAAGAGTTAATAACTGTGGGTGATGTGCTGATTGAGAAGATAAATGTACAGTTGTTAGGTGGGGGCCAAATAGGCTTCTCTGAAGAGATGAGTTTTCAGGGATCGTCTGAAAGTGGATAAAGTAGGAGAAAATCGGACGGATTGGGGTAGAGCATTCCAGAGGATGGGAGAGGCTCTGGTGAAGTCCTGAAGGTGAGCATGGGATGAGGTGACAAGGGAGTTTGAGAGCCGGAGGTCTTGGGAGGAGCGAAGAGAACTATTAGGTTGGTATTTTGAGACTAGGTTAGAGATGTAGCTGGGGGCCAGGTTGTGGATAGCTTTGTAAGGTATAGTTAGTATCTTGAATTTAATTTGGTGACTGAGTGGCAGCCAATGAAGGGATTGGCAGAGGGGTATAGTAGACACTGAGTGGTTTGTGAGGTGGATGAGCCTGGCAGCAGCGTTCGTGATGGACTGAAGTGGGGATAGCCTATTTAGAGGTAAGCCAATGAGGAGGGAGTTGCAGTAGTTGAGGCGGGAGATGATCAGGGAGTGGATTAGAAGCTTTGTGGTGACATTGGTTAGGAAGGGGCGTATCTTGGACATGTTGCGGAGGTTGAGGCGGCAAATTTTGGATAGTGATAGAATGTGGGGCCGAAAGGTTAGTTCAGAGTCCAGGATTACACCTAGGACCTTGGCGTGGGGGGATGGGTTGATAGATGTGTCATTGATATTGACAGAGAAATCAGGCGAAGTGGCACCTGAGGGAGGAAATATCATGAGCTTGGTTTTGGATAGGTTGAGTTTGAGGAAGTGATGTGACATCCAGGCTGATATGTCTGCTAGTAAGTTGGTAATGTGTGAGGGGACAGATGGAGAGAGCTGGGGGGTGGAGAGATAGATTTGGGTGTCATCAGTGTAGAGATAATATTTAAAGCCATGGGAGGCAAACAACTGACCCAGGGAGGTGGTGTAGATTGAGAAAAGGAGGGGTCCGAGAACAGAACCTTGGGGGACCCCAATGGAGAAAGGAAGAGGAGAGGAGGAAGTAGAGTTGTAAGCGACACTGAAGGAGAGGTGAGATAGGTAGGATGAGAACCAGCGAAAAGTACAGTCACAGAGACCAAAGGAGTGGAGTCTATTGAGGAGGAGGGGGTGGTCCACTGTGTCAAAGGCAGCAGAGAGATCCAGGAGAAGTAGCACAGAATAGTGTTCACTGGTTTTAGCTATTAGTAGGTCATTTGAGAGTTTAAGGAGAGCAGTTTCCGTGGAGTGTTGGGGGCAAAGTCTGGACTGAAGGGGATCAAGAAGTTTATTCATGGTCAGATGGTCACTTAGTCGGTTGTAGACCAGTCTTTCAAGAAGTTTGGAGGAGAAGGCGAGTAAGGAGATGGGACGTAGGTTGTTAAGATTGGTGGGGTCCAGTGAGGGCTTTTGAAGTATGGGGGTGACTAGCGCATGTTTTAGAGAGTTTGGGAAGATACCACTAGAGTGGGAGAGGTTGAAAATGTGAGTTAGAGAGTATATAATTGAGTCAGAGGGTGAGCGTAGCATTTGCAAGGGAGCAGGATCCAGGGGGCAGGTGGTTAGATGAGTGTTAGATAAAAGTTTAGCAACCTCATTAATAGTAGCAGGGTTGAATGAGGGAAGTAATGATTGTATCTGTGGACATGGGGTGTTGCATGGGGGAGGTTTTTGTGCATTGGAGATCTCCTCATGAATTGTATCAATCTTAGTTTTGAAGTGACTGGCGATCTCCTGGGCAGTGAGTGAGTTGGTGGGTGGAGGCAGTGGAGGACAGAGTAGAGTGTTGAAGGTAGAAAAGAGTTGATGTGGACTGGATCAGAAGGTGTTAATGAGTGTGATAAAGTAGGTCTGTTTGGCAGTGTGAAGGCAGGAATAGTATTTTAGGAGGGCAGATTTATATTGTGTGAAGTCTTCCTGGAACTTAGTCTTATGCCACAGGTGCTCAAGGTGCGCGGCTACGTTTTCTGAGACTTCTGGTGTCATCTGTTTGCCAGGGTTGTAGCGGTCGAGGCCTAATTCTGCGTGTAGTAAGGGGGGCAAGCTTGTCTAGGGAGGAAGATAGTGAGCTGTTGTAGATGAAAGTGGCTAGGTTGGGGCAGGACAGGGGTGAGATTTTGTTATAGAGATGATCAGTAGCAGAGCAGAGTAGAGAAGAGAAGGGTTGAGGTGGTGAAGGTTTCTACCTGTAACTGTAACTAACTGGCGGTTGGAAGGAGAGGAGGTGGAAGACAGGGAGAGAGCAAAACTAATAAGGTGGTGATCAGAGAGTGGGAGAGGATTGTTGGAAAGTTTGTTGGAAAGGTTGCACAGAGTGCACAGATAGAAGAAGACAAGGTCAAGGCTGTTGCCATTGGAGTGAGTAGGAGCCTGTATCCATTGCTTCAGGTCAATCAATGAGGTTAAACTGAGAAGTTTAGAAGTAATAGTAGTGTTAGTGTTAACAGGGATGTTGAAGTCACCGAGAATAATTGTGGGGATTTCAGAAGAGAGAAAGTAGGGTAGCCAGGCAGAGAAGTCATCAAGGAAGGCTGATACTGGTCCAGGGGGCCAGTAGATGACAGCAATTCTTAGAGAAATTGGAGAGAATAGATGAATGCAATGTGCCTCAAAAGAGGAGAGTGTCAGAGAAGGAGGTGGGTGAAGTACCTGATAGGTGCTGCATGGGGCTTCAAGGATTCCCACTCCACCTCCCTTCCGTCCACTTGGTCTGGGGGAGTGAGTCCAGAGAAGGCCCCCATGGGAGAGGGAAGCAGGAGAAATAGTATCTGATTCATGAAGCCAGTTCATGAAGCCATGAAGCCATAACACTTTTTATGACAATAACTTGCATATTAACCTTTAAAATTAGCACTTTTGATTTTTCATGTTCGTGTCCCATAACTTTGACTTTAACGGTGTTCGCGTGTTCAAACAAATTTTTTGCCTGTTCGCATGTTCGTGATGCGAACCACGTATCTCTGAAAAAATAGTCTAATGTTTATTTTAAGATAAAAATTGCCTTGTTTTTCTCTTACGTTGTGGCCTAAATGAGCCTGCATACAGTGCCTTGAAAAAGTATTCATACCACTTGAAATTTTCCGCATTTTGTTAAAGCCAAAAATGTAAATGTATTTTATTGGGATTTTATGTTATAGACCAACACAAAGTGACACGTAATTGTGAAGTGGAAGAAAATGATAAATTGTTTTCAAAATTATTTACAAATAAGTATCTGAAAAGTGTGGCATGCATTTGTACCTGAAGTGAGTAACATTAACCTAGAGAGAGGGTGCCCAAGAAGGACAAGAAACTGGCAGTCATGTTACCCCAGCTGCAGCATACTGCCAAGTTTGCTCCAGTGATGAGGAGAGAGGGGATGATGAGGTCACTGACTGTACTTGAGTGCCTGAGAGAAGAGAGGAAAAGGAGGAGGAGGCACATCTCCAACAAGGCAGGATGTCCTCTAGGGTGCAGCTTAAGGGCAACCACCCTATTGCATCACACGGCAGAGCTCCGCGGGTGCAGGGTGCTGCTGACTCCCTGCTAACTTTTAAACGTTCCTTGGTGTGGACCTTTTTCGACACGTGTGCAGCAGATCTTACCCTTGCTGTTTGAAACCTATGTCTGAAGCGGATCAAGCATGGCCAGAACAGCAGCCGCTTGGGCACCACATGCTTGACCAGACATATGATCAAGGATGCATGCACTGTCCTGTCACCATTTGAGGAGGTCACAAGGATGGTGAGCAGCAACAATGCATGCATCAGTGACACTGTCCCTCTAGTCTTCCTTTTGGAGCATATGCTTCGTGGAATCATGGACAGGGCACTTGAGGCAGAACAGGGGGAGGAAGAGGAGGACTTCCCTACCTCTCAAGGCCCCCTTTATCCAGATAGCATTCCTGCGGGCCCGCCAAACACACAGGAAGAAGAGGAGGAGGAGGATTGTGTCAGCATGGATGTAGAGGATAACACTCAGCAGCAGTCTTTAAGGGATAGTTTTCAGTCCCCAGAAACCCAAGGAGTTGTACGCGGCTGGGAGGAGGTAGTTACGGATCATGTGATCCTTAGTGACCCAGTGGACTCAGAATTGAATGCCTCTGCAAACTTACGCTGCATGGCCTCCCTGATTCTGCAAAGCCTGTGAAAGGACCCTATGATTCGTGGTATCAAGGAGAAGGATTATTACTGGCCGGCAACCCTTCTTGATCCACGTTACAAGGGTAAGGTTGCAGAACTCATTCTGCCTTCGCAGAAGGAGCAGAGGATGGAACATCTTCAGGAGGCCTGGAAGAAAGGTTTGTGCAATTCATTTCCAGATCCTGGGAGGTTACAATTTCCTGGTGCTGGACAATGTGTTGCTGAGGCTTCATTCAGTCAGAGGAAGAGCAGTGGAGAAGGTGGCCAGCTGAGTGATGCATTTAAACAATTTTTCAGTCCTCATCGCCAAGGTCTGATCAGTTCAAGCAACCATCGCCAACGTCTGCATTACATGGTGCAGGAATATCTAGGGGCAACAGCAGACTTGAAGACCTTTCCAACAGAGCATCCACTGGGTTACTGTGCCTTGAGGATGGACCACTGGCCAGAACTTGCTCAGTATGCAATTGAGCTACTGGCCTGTCCTGCATCCAGCGTGCTTTCTGAACGCACATTTAGTGCTGCTAAAGCATTTGTAACAGATCAAGGAGTGCACCTGTCCACAGACTCTGTTGATAGGCTCACATTCATAAAAATTAATCAGTCTTGGATCAGCAGCTACCAAGCACCTGATGCTGATGTAAATGATTGCATTTGTTATGGATGCGGGATCCCTTGAAGACTGCCTATGCTGAATCTCCTATTCCTCCTCAATCTTGATGATGCTAGCTTCCAACAATATTTTTGACTCAACGCAGGGCCCATTCCTGCACCTAATAAGAGTAATGCCGCGTACACACAAGCGGAATTTCCGTTGAAAGAAATCTTGGATGGTTTTTCCGACGGAATTCCGCTCAAGCTTGGCTTGCATACACACGGTCACACAAAAGTTCACTGAACTTTCGACCGTCAAGAACGCGGTGACGTACAACACTACGATAAGCCATGAAAATGAAGTTCAATGCTTCCGAGCATGCGTCAAATTGTTTATGAGCATGCATAGGAATTTTGCGCGTCAGAATTGGTACAGACAATCGGAATTTCTGATTGAAAAATTGAGAACATGCTCTCAATCTTTTGCTGGCTGGAATTTGGCCAGCAAAAGTCCAATGGAGCATACACACAGTCGCATTTTCAGACCAAAAGCTCTCATCGGACTTTTGCTGGCAGAATTTACGCTCATGTGTATGGGGCATAACTGTGAGGGCTTACAGTATTGTGGCACCACCACCACCCAAGGCCCAGTTTTTCTGCCCCTGTTTAACAAGGGCATGTAATTACAATTTTCTATATAATATTTCAACACAGGGTTCATTCCTGTACCTAACAAGAGTAACCGTGAGGGCTTACAGTGTTGTGGCTCAACCACCACCCAAGGCCCAATTTTTCTGCCCCTGTTTAACAGGGGCATGTAATTAAATTTTTTTTATATAATATTTAACAGCAGGGCCCGTTCCTGCACCCACTAAGAGTAACTGTGAGGGCTTACAGTGTTCTGGTACCACCAACACCTAAGCCCCAATTTTCTGCAGAGTATATAGGGCAGGCCGTATAGTATATATACTGCTGTTTAGAGTATATAGTGCCTGGGGGACCCACAGGCCATTTTTAAAAAAAAGTGGGTGGGGGTTCCCCTTAATATCTATACCAGACCTAAAGGGCCTGGCATGGATTTTGGGGGTGATTTCCACACCATTTTTGTTGGTATTTTTGGTATTTTTATCTATATTGCCAGGATCCGACAATACACTACAGCCCCAAGCAGTTTAAAATTCAATTTTTTCCTATTATAAACATGGGAAAGATGTGCTACTTTACAGGCATACTCCCCCCGGCACAATATTTAAAGAAATATTTCATTTTATTGTTTCACTTTAAGCATTAATAAAATCACTGCTCCCGAAAAAACTGCAGTTTTTAAAACTTTTTTTGCATTGATACATGTCCCCTAGGGCAGGACCCGGGTCCCCAAACACTTTTTATGACAATAACTTGCATACAAGCCTTTAAAATGAGCACTTTTGATTTTTCACGTTCGTGTCCCATAGACTTTAATGATGTTCAAACACATTTTTTTCTCAACAACAAAACTGAGAGAGTATCTATAAATAGAAAGAATATGAGTAGGGGTGGGGTAGTGGGAAAGAGAGAGAAGGGAAATTATTACTTTTTTTTTTTCTTCTTTTTTTTGTAAGGTGAATGAATGTAACAGTAGTAGATTAGGGTAGTGAATGAATATTGAATATTAAGTTATAAAGAATCAATATGGCATAGAGGGTTATTAATAGGGATGAGCCGAACACCCCCCTCGTTCGGTTCTCACCAGAACTTGCGAACAGGCAAAAAATTAATTCAAACACGGGAACACCGTTAAAATCTATGGGACACGAACATGAATAATCAAAAGTGCTAATTTTAAAGGCTTATATGCAAGTTATTGTCATAAAAAGTGTTTGGGGACCCGGGTCCTGTCCCAGGGGACATGGAACAATGCAAAAAAAAGTTTTAAAAACAGCCGTTTTTTTCGGGAGCAGTGATTTTAATAATGCTTAATTAATGTGAAACAATAAAAGTGTAATATCCCTTTAAATTTCGTACCTGGGGGGTGTCTATAGTATGCCTGTAAAGTAGCGCATGTTTCCCGTGTTTAGAACAGTCTGACAGCAAAATGACATTTCAAAGGAAAAAAAGTCATTTAAAACTACTCGCGGCTATTAATGAATTGCCGGTCCGACAATACACATAAAAGTTCATTGATAAAAACGGCATGGGAATTCCCCACAGGGGAACCCTGAACTAAAATGAAAAAAAAAAATGAGATGGGAGTCCCCCTAAATTCCATACCAGGCCCTTCAGGTCTGGTATGAATATTAAGGGGAAGAAAGTCAGATGTGGGTGTGGCGCTATTCTGGTGTCAGGCAAGGTACCATACCTCTATGCTTATCACCTGCTAATAGACCAGTGTGAGGTTTTTGGGATGACTTGAATTCCCAAAACACTTTATCCCGAAAAAACAAAAACATAAATAATATTAATAAAATATATGAAAATATTGCATGAATGATTTCCTTTCAGATAGTGGCTGACTAATCCTGCTCACCATCTACCAAGTGGTACTACTAGCAAAGTGTATTCTGGTATCAGGCAAGGTACCATAACTCTGTGCTTATCACCTGCTAATAGACCAGTGTGAGGTTTTTGGGATGACTTGAATTCCCAAAACACTTTATCCCGAAAAAACAAAACCATAAATAATATTAATAAAATACATGAAAAATGCGTGAATGATTTCCTTCAGATAGTGGCTGACTAATCCTGCTCACCATCTACCAAGTGGTACTACTTAGCAAAGTGTACAATTGTTACATACATTCATCAAAATGTCCATGAGGGAGGGGGAGGGGGGGAAGGAGAGGGGGGGTGGAGGAAAAATGGAGGGGAAGGGAGAAGAAGGAATATGAGGTTCAGGCAGTGATAAAGTGACTTGTGCTCAGAAACAGGGGGTGATCCAAAAAACAAAAAACAAATATTGTTTTAAATAGTCCAAATTCGAAAGGCCCAGGTTATGCTTTGCCTGCAAACTTTTTCCTCTTGGTAAAACAATATTGTGAAAAACAATCTTCTTATTTCAGTGTGCTTTCGTGACTGTGCCTTTAAATCGTGCTCCTACTGTGCAAACGCTCACCGGATACTGTCACCCCTGCAGGGGTATTGCGCAGTCACAGTTTGTGCCACTGTGCAGCAGCCTCTGGCGTGCCGGATCGTGTTTATGTTAACATAAAAAAGAAGTGGTGCCCATAGCGTAAAAACATTTAAAACTTTTATTCAAAGATAAATAGAATGGTACTCACATAATGAAAATGTCAATATAGCATGAAAGATCTGAATTTGAACCGTCAAAAATCCTAGGTACAATCTGTTTAGGAGATGACGCAAGACGTTGGTCAGGCCACGCCCTACGCATTTCGTCATTGGACATCTATGGGAGCGTGCTGCTTGCTACATCTCCTACCCTTATATAGTGTGCGGTGTTCATGCTGCACATGCTCAGTTTAACAGCGGCCATTTTGCCTGTGGTTTTTGCAGACCAAAGTCCCTGCCAATTACCTATCTACTGCAATTTAGGAGTTTATTCCCACTGGGTGTGGTTTGTATTCAAATTGGTGACTCCGCAGATCTTATTCCTCAAAACTGGGTTGGTGACACCGTTCTTTTAATATGTTTTTAATCGGTGTAGTTGTTTGCGCAGGACAGCTTTTAATGAAAGACCGCATATCATAGCCAGGGTTCGTTATAACGGTTTTGCACAACAACATATAGAAAAAAGGAAAAATATTTAATAATTCAAATAAAAATAAAATTAAAATTAAGATGAAAAATTAAACCACCTATAATTAAAAACATATAGGAACAAACACTATAATTAATAAATGTTAAAACAAGGTATCCCTTGAGATGTATATGAAATATGCAAATATTTATATTCCTATAAAATTGTTAATTTGAGATTGTAGAGGTTTCACTACGAAGAGAGAAGGAAGCGTTTCATAAAAGGAGGTTATCTATATTAAATATGACAAAGCATTATTCTCTTAATCAGTTACAGTAATCCATGGATTTTGTTGATGATACTAGAGTTTATATGGTTATATGTTAGATGGAGGTAAAGTATTGAGAAGAGGAGTGCAGATAAGGCATAACAAGTGTGTAAATTGGAACCAGAGACATATAGTGGGCTTTGATTGAATTTAGTATATTCCAATGTTTAGGTCAACTGTAATATATTCATACATGTATGGCTTTCTAACTGCGAGTCCATGGAGTGCATGGCCTGGGAGTGAAAAATGTTAATATATTCTTATTTCAGATGTGATTCTCTCAAAAAAGTGGATCAAATGCAATATAGTCTTAAAGCCGTCAGACACCGCCAGATGGCCTATACCACATCCTTAAGAGAGCACATTACTAACATAAAAAATGGATTCAACAAACACAGTGTCTCTAGGCACTTCAGAGACTATCACAACAAAGATCCAGCTTGCATGGTCTTTTATGCAATTGACAAAATAAAGGGACACTGGAGAGGCGACAATAAAAGAATTAAGATCTCGCAAAATGAAACAAAGTGGATTTTCCAGTTAGATACCCTCCAACCAATAGGAATGAACATTGATGTGGACCTAAACTGTTTTTTCACCAACTTTTAGATTTAGTCTTGGGGGCATGTTAACCACTTAAGGACCGGACCATTATGCTGCTTAAGGACCAGAGGACTTTTTCCAATTTGGCACTGCGTCGCTTAACTGCTAATTGCGCGGTCATGCAATGCTGTACCCAAACGAAATTTGCATCCTTTTCTTCCCACAAATAGAGCTTTCTTTTGATGGTATTTGATCACCTCTGCCGTTTTTATTTTTTGCGCTATAAACGGAAAAAGACCGAAAGTTTTGAAAAAAAAAAAAATCCAATAAACTCAATTTTAGTCATACATTTAGTCCAAAATGTATTCGGCCACATGTCTTTGGTAAAAAAAATGTCAATAAGCGTATATTTATTGGTTTGCGCAAAAGTTATAGCGTCTACAAACTAGGGTACATTTTCTGGAATTTACAAAGCTTTTAGTTTATGACTGCCTATCTCATTTCTTGAGGTGCTAAAATGGCAGGGCAGTACAAAACCCCCCCCAAATGACCCCATTTTGGAAAGTAGACACCCCAAGGAAATTGCTGAGAGGCATGTTGAACCCATTGAATATTTATTTTTTGTCCCAAGTGATTGAATAATGACAAAAAAAAAAAAAATATTTACAAAAAGTTGTCACTAAATGATATATTGCTCACACAGGCCATGGGCCTATGTGGAATTGCACCCCAAAATACATTCAGCTGCTTCTCCTGCGTACGGGGATACCACATGTGTGGAACTTTTTTGGAGCCTAGCTGCGTACGGGGCCCCGAAAACCAATCACCGCCTTCAGGATTTCTAAGGGCGTAAATTTTTGATTTCACTCCTCACTACCTATCACAGTTTTGAAGGCCATAAAATGCCCAGATGGCACAAACCCCCCCAAATGACCCCATTTTGGAAAGTAGACACCCCAAGCTATTTGCTGAGAGGCATGTTGAGTCCATGGAATATTTTATATTTTGACACAAGTTGCGGGAAAGTGACAAATTTTTTTTTTTTTTGCAGAAAGTTGTCACTAAATGATATATTGCTCACACAGGCCATGGGCATATGTGGAATTGCACCCCAAAATACATTTAGCTGCTTTTCCTGAGTATGGGGATACCACATGTGTGGGACTTTTTGGGAGCCTAGCTGCGTACGGGGCCCCGAAAACCAATCACCACCTTCAGGATTTCTAAGGGTGTAAATTTTTGATTTCACTCTTCACTGCCTATCACAGTTTCGGAGGCCATGGAATGCCCAGGTGGCACAAACCCCCCCCCAAATGACCCCATTTTGGAAAGTAGATACCCCAAGCTATTTGCTGAGAGGCATGGTGAGTATTTTGCAGCTCTCATTTGTTTTTGAAAATGAAGAAAGACAAGAAAAAACATTTTTTTTTCTTTTTTCAATTTTCAAAACTTTGTGACAAAAAGTGAGGTCTGCAAAATACTCACTATACCTCTCAGTAAATAGCTTGGGGTGTCTACTTTCCAAAATGGGGTCATTTGGGGGGGGGTTGTGCCACCTGGGCATTCCATGGCCTCCGAAACTGTGATAGGTAGTGAAGAGTGAAATCAAAAATGTACGCCCTTAGAAAGCCTGAAGGCGGTGCTTGGTTTTCGGGGTCCCGTACACGACTAGGCTCCCAAAAAGTCTCACACATGTGGTATCCCCGTACTCAGGAGAAGCAACAGAATGTATTTTGGGGTGTAATTTCACATATTCCCATGGCATGTTTGAGCAATATATCATTTAGTGACAACTTTGTGCAAAAAAAAAAAAAAAAAAAATTTGTCTCTCCCGCAACTTGTGTCACAATATAAAATATTCCATGGACTCAACATGACTCTCAGCAAATAGCTTGGGGTGTCTACTTTCCAAAATAGGGTAATTTGGGGGGGGTTTGAACTGTCCTGGCATTTTATGCACAACATTTAGAAGCTTATGTCACACATCACACATTCTTCTAACCACTTGAAGACAAAGCCCTTTCTGACACTTTTTGTTTACATGAAAATATTATTTTTTTTGCAAGAAAATTACTTTTGAACCCCCAAACATTATATATTTTTTTAAAGCAAATGCCCTACAGATTAAAATGATGGGTGTTTCATTTTTTTTTTTTACACAGTATTTGCGCAGTGATTTTTCAAACGCATTTTTGGGGCAAAAAAACACACTTTTTTAAATTTTAATGCACTAAAACACACTATATTGCCCAAATGTTTGATGAAATAAAAAAGATGATCTTAGGCCGAGTACATGGATACCAAACATGACATGCTTTAAAATTGCGCACAAACGTGCAGTGGCGACAAACTAAATCCATTTTTAAAAGCCTTTAAAAGCCTTTACAGGTTACCACTTTAGATTTACAGAGGAGGTCTACTGCTAAAATTACTGCACTCGATCTGACGTTCATGGTGACACCTCACATGCATGGTGCAATTTCTGTTTACATTTGACGCCAGACCGACGCTTGCGTTTGCCTTTGCACGAGAGCAGGGGGGGACAGGGGTGCTTTTTTTTTTTTTCTTTATTATTTTTTTGCTTTTTTATCTTATTTTTAAACTGTTCCTTTCATTTTTTTTTTAATCATTTTTATTGTTATCTCAGGGAATGTAAATATCCCCTATGATAGCAATTGGTAGTGACAGGTAGTCTTTTTTGAAAAAATTGGGGTCTATTAGACCCTAGATCTCTCCTCTGCCCTCAAAGCATCTGACCACACCAAGATCGGTGTGATAAAATGCTTTCCCAATTTCCCAATGGCGCTGTTTACATCCGGAGAAATCTAAGTCATGAAATGCTCGTAGCTTCCAGTTTCTTAGGCCATAGAGATGTTTGGAGCCACTCTGGTCTCTGATCAGCGCTATGGTCAGCTGGCTGAATCACCGGCTGCATACTCAGGTTCCCTGTTGAGACAGGAGAGCCAGAGAAAAACACGGAAGACGGTGGGGGGGGCATTCCCTCCCACTGCTTGTAAAAGAAGTCTAGAGGCCAATTAGCCGCTAGGATTGCTTTTACATGAAAGCTGACCGCTGGCTGAAAAGAATGATACCAAGATGATACCTAAACCTGCAGGCGTCATTCTGGTATAACCACTCAAAGTCGTGAATGGCGTACCTGAAGACAAAAAAATGGTTAACAATAAAACACAGTAAACGGTAAAGTATAAAAAATTGCATACCTGAAAAGCAAACTTGATAAAACATAATAACAATAAAACATTGCAGAATAGAATACAGTAAAAAAGAGCAGAACAATAGAGAGAGAATATAGAGAGAGAGAACAATAAAACGACAACTATTCTTTTTTATTTTATACATATATATATATATATTTTTAGACTTTTTTTGTAACTAACTTTTATAACTGTAACTGGTTCCAGGTTCGGGTCTCTCAAAATGCAATGGCATCTTGGGAGACCCTGTGAAAGTGTGCCTAGTCTGTGCAATGCTGTACCCTACACTAATACTCAACTAGTGAA
This sequence comes from Aquarana catesbeiana, assembly GCF_042186555.1. Taxonomy (NCBI): domain Eukaryota; kingdom Metazoa; phylum Chordata; class Amphibia; order Anura; family Ranidae; genus Aquarana; species Aquarana catesbeiana. The sequence continues at coordinate 431,308,438 of NC_133327.1, read as the reverse complement.
TGGTAGCGTTCAAAACATTTACCAATGCAAAGACCAGGATTGTCAGGACAGGAGGGACAATAATAGTGGGTGTCACGCCTATATCCGCGCTTGCTGCAGACACGACATCTTTTTTGGGGGGGGGGTTCGTTGGGTAGGGGTACTCGGGAGGACATAAAGAAAATGCCTCTCATGCAGCCGACTGCATTTGGTTGGGGATGTGAATGGGGGAAGTACGGGCGCTGCAGAAGTGGTGGGTTCCCAATTAGGATTGGCGAATGCAGCAGGAAGGGCAAAATGCAGGTGCTAGCAGGTATCTGGGCTGATCCCGCTAACACTGCGTTTTTGAGAACCCTAAACTGCTGGGGACGCTAGTATAGATCTGATCGGATCAGATATTGATCCGTTCAGATACTATACCACTAAGGGAGGTGTACGCTGCGTGCGTGCGTGTTAGCGGTACTGGCGCTAACCTGACGCTGCTTGGGGCTGGTGCTTACCAGTTCCCCAAAATGCTACTAAAAAAACTGTTAGCGATCGCAGGGTTCAGGCCTGACTCTGCGAACACTGCAGTTATGCGTTTAGTGTTTTGTAAGTGACAGTGATCGATCGATACTGCACTTGGGTGGGTTGGGCTGGGCCGGGCGGAGGGGTAAAATGCAGGTGCTAGCAGGTATCTGGGCTGATCCCGCTAACACTGCGTTTTTGGGAACCCTAAACTGCTGGGGACGCTAGTATAGATCTGATCTGATCAGATATTGATGCGTTCAGATACTATACCACTAAGGGAGGCGTATGCTGCGTGCGTAGGTGTTAGCGGTACTGGCGTTAATCTGACGCTGCCTGGGGCGACGCATATCAACGCCGGGCGATCAGGGGGCTAAACCTTTATTCGGTAATAAATGACGGGTGCCCTGACACTATAAAAAATAAACGAACTAACCAGCGTCACCCGTAACAGTTATACGGTGATCAGTGGTGAAAGGGTTAACTAGGGGGCAATCAAGGGGTTAAAACATTTATAAGACAGTATATGGGGGTCCCTGTCGCTATAAAACGCTGACGGCGAACCTAAATATTTACGTCCCTAACTAGCATCACCAGTGACACTAATACAGCGATCAGAAAAATGATCGCTTAGTGACACTGGCGACAGGGGCGATCAAGGGGTTAAAACTTTATTAGGGGGGGTTAGGGGGGTACCCTAGACCTACAAGGGGCTAATACTAACTGCCATAACACAGTAACTGTCACAAACTGACACCATGCAGTAATCAGAAAAAAAAAAAAAAAAACTGCTTGGTGTCAGTGTGACAGGCGGGGGGAGGGGTGATTAGGGGGTGATCGGGGGGTGATCGGGGGGTGTTATGTGTGCCTGGCATGTTCTACTGGGATGTGTGTGTGTTGTGCACTCACATTTCAGTCTTCTCTCCTCGGCGCCGGAACAGAAACTGCCGAGCCGAGGAGAGATGACATCACATCCTCTGCCTCTGTGTACTACACAGAGGCAGGGGAAGCATCTCATTGGCTGGGAGCGATCGCGAGGGGGGGGCATGATCGGATGGCCTCCCCCTCATCTCTGATCGCTGCCAGACCAAAGGCGACCGCCTCAGGCACTGGGGGGGGGTCCGATCGGACTCCCCGCCCACAGGAAGGCAATCACGTACCAGGTATGTGATTTTGCCTGCCCGTGCCATTCTGCTGACGTATATCAGCGTGAGGCGGTCATCAAGTGGTTAAGTAAACACTAAAACAATGCCTTGAAAGACACAATAATCATCCCCTAACACAAATAGTGGGGGATTTATAATTACTTTATGATTATACTACATCTGACCCACATAACCGTCTATAGGATGTTTTTACAACAGTAAATCCTGGGGCCTTGCAAGTACACTCATCTAACTGCTACTAAGGGGTTTACTAAATATTAACAGAATTCAACACATGTCTCCAGCTTATAAAATTTTCGGGCAATATGCTTTCGCTTTATATATATATTATTCTTGACCTAAAAAAATGAAGATAATACAACCCACTTGATTTCAAACAACAACAAAGTCCAACATAAATGCTCACACAACAACTCCAGAGATCACTAGGCAGTATACAAACGTTGCCAAAAATATTTACGAATACATTATATTCGACTTAAGCAAGAAAATGCAACATATTTAACTGAAGTTTAATATACGCCTTTGGCTCCAACTTGCAGTTAGAAAGCCATACATGTATGAATATATTACAGTTGACCTAAACATTGGAATATACTAGATTCAATCAAAGCCCACTATATGTCTCTGGTTCCAATTTACACACCTGTTATGCCTTATCCGCACTCCTCTTCTCAATACTTTACCTCCATCTAACATATAACCATATAAACTCTAGTATCATCAACAAAATCCATGGATTACTGTAACTGATCAAGAGAATAAAGCTTTGTTATATTTAATATAGATAACCTCCTTTTATGAAACGCTTCCTTCTCTCTTCATAGTGAAACCTCTCCAATCTCAAATTAACAATTTTATAGGAATATAAATATTTGCATATTTCATATACATCTCAAGGGATACCTTGTTTTAACATTTATTAATTATAGTGTTTGTTCCTATATGTTTTTAATTATAGGTGGTTTTATTTTTCATCTTAATTTTAATTTTATTTTTATTTGAATTATTAAATATTTTTCCTTTTTTCTATATGTTGTTGTGCAAAACCATTATAACGAACCCTGGCTATATGCGGTCTTTCATTAAAAGCTGTCCTGCGCAAACAACTACACCGATTAAAAACATATTGAAAGAACGGTGTCACCAACCCAGTTTTGAGGAATAAGATTTGCGGAGTCACCAATTTGAATACAAACCACACCTAGTGGGAATAAACTCCTAAATTGCAGTAGATAGGTAATTGGCAGGGACTTTGGTCTGCAAAAACCACAGGCAAAATGGCTGCTGTTAAACTGAATGAGCATGTGCAGCATGAACACCGCACACTATATAAGGGTAGGAGATGTAGCAAGCGGCACGCTCCCATAGACGTCCAATGACGAAACGCGTAGGGTGTGGCCTGACCAACGTCTTGCGTCATCTCCTAAACAGATCGTACCTAGGATTTTTGACGGTTCAAATTCAGATCTTTCATGCTATATTGATATTTTCATAATGTGAGTACCATTCTATTTATCTTTGAATAAAAGTTTTAAACGTTTTTACGCTATGGGCACCCCTTCTTTTTTATGTTAACATAAACACGATCCAGCAAGCCAGAGGCTGCTGCACAGTGGCACAAACTGTGACCGCGCAATACCCCTGCAGGGGTGACAGTATCCGGTGAGTGTTTGCACAGTAGGAGCACGTTTTAAAGGCACAGTCACGAAAGCACACTGGAATAAGAAGATTGTTTTTCACAATATTGTTTTACCAAGAGGAAAAAGTTTGCAGGCACAGCATAACCTGGGCTTTCCGAATTTGGACTATTTAAAACAATATTTGTTTTTTTGTTTTTTGGATCACCACCTGTTTCTGAGCATAAGTCACTTTATCACTGCCTGGACCTCATATTCCTTCTTCTCCCTTCCTGTCAAGTCTGTAGTGTGAGGCCGGGTTGCTGAGAGGGCGCCCCTTGCGGCTGAGTGCAGCGCGTCCCTGGATTTGGGTACAATGAATGTGATGCACAGAGATGCATGGGTTGCCAGGGATACTGCAAGCTGGCTGGTTGGCTGTAAGTAGCTAGAGTGCGTTGTGGCAGCCGTGCGGGAGAAGTCTTGAACGGTAACAGCAGGGTAAACCAGGAACAGGGTCCTCAGCCAGGCCAGGGGTCAGATACCAAAAGACAGTCTGAGAGAGGTACAGGAACAAGCCGGGTCATACACAGAGGGCAGAAGATCGGAGAGTAGTCAGCCAAGCCGGGGTCAGAGCGAGGAGATAAACAGGAACACAGGTCAAGCCAAGCAGAGATCAAGCAGGGGTCTTCAGAGTATACAAGGCACAGGAACACAGGAGCTGTTTCATAATCCAGCAAACTGCAAGTGTCAGTGGCAGGTTTAAATAGGCCGGGGGGTGTTCCCACAAGATCAGGGCGTACTCACTAGACTCGCCTGCCACACTGGCGGAATTGCCCACAACACGGCCATTTCCCTGACAGTGCCCCCCCAAGGGGCAACCTCCGGATGCCCAACCGGGCCCATCTTTCGGGGTAATGAACTCGGAATCTCTGCAAAAGTCTAGGAGCATGTATATTGGCTGCAGGTTCCCAAGAACTTTCTTCTGCTGGGTAACCCTTCCATTTTATAAGAAATTGAATGATCCTACCTCTCCGGCGGCAGTCCAAGATGGCCTCAACTTCATACTCTGTTTCATCTCCCACAGAAACTGGAGGCGGAGGATCTTCTTTCCTTCCTGAAAAAGGACTAGAGATAACAGCTTTAAGTAAGGAGACATGAAACACAGGGTGCACTTTATAAGAACTCGGGAGTGACAGTTCAAAAGCTACTGGATTAATATCCTGTCTAATCTTGAATGCGCCAATAAATCTTGGTCCCAACTTCCGGGAGGGACAAGGAAGTTTAAGATTTGCCGAGGAGAGCCAAACCTCATCTCCAACCTTAAAGCTAGGGCTCTCCCCCCTCTTTTTGTCATATTGTTCCTTGTAGTCCTCTTGGGCCTTTTGCATGGTTAACCGGAGAGTTTGAAAGTTAGTCTGAATGGATTTTATCCTGTCTTGAACTGCTGGAACTGAGGTCTCTGGAATGACATTAGGTAGAAATGAAGGATGGAACCCATAGTTGGCCCAAAACGGTGATTGATCGGTGGTAAGGATGAGCCGAACACCCCCCTGTTCGGTTCGCACCAGAACATGCGAACAGGAAAAAAGTTTGTTCGAACATGTGAACACCGTTAAAGTCTATGGGACACCAACATGAGTAATCAAAAGTGCTAATTTTAAAGGCTTATATGCAAGTTATTGTCATAAAAAATGTTTGGGGACCTGGGTCCTGCCCCATGGATCAATGCAAAAAAAAATGTTTTAAAAACGGCTGTTTTTTCAGGAGCAGTGATTTTAATAATGCTTAAAGTCAAACAATAAAAGTGTAATATCCCTTTAAATTTCGTAGCGGGGGGTGTCTATAGTACGCCTGTAAAGGGGCGCATGTTTCCCGTGTTTAGAACAGTCTGACAGCAAAATGACATTTGGAAGGAAAAAACCCATTTAAAACTACTCGCGGCTATTGCATTGCCGACAATACACATAGAAGTTCATTGATAAAAATGGCATGGGAATTCCCCACAGGGGAACCCCAAACCAAAATTTAAAAAAAAAAATGACGTGGGAGTTCCCCTAAATTCCATACCAGGCCCTTCAGGTCTGGTATGGATATTAAGGGGAACCCCGGCCAAAATTTTTAAAAAAATTACGTGCGGTTCCCCCTAAATTGGGGGGCTACCCCAAAGCACCCTCCCAATGTTGAGGGCATGTGGCCAGGTACAGTTCAGGAGGGGGGAGGGGCCGCTCTCTCGTCCCCCCTCTTTTCCTGCGGCCTGCCAGGTTGCGTGTTCGGATAAGGGTCTGGTATGGATTTTTGGGGGGACCCCACACCGTTTTTTTTTTTTTAATTTTGGCTCGGGGCTCCCCTTAAAATCCATACCAGACCTGAAGGGTCTGGTATGGATTTTAAGGGGAACCCCGCGCCAAAAAAAAAAAAAAACGGCGTGGGGTCCCCCCAAAAATCCATTCCAGGCCCATATCCGAGCACGCAACCTGGCAGGCCGCAGGAAAAGAGGGGGGGACGAGAGTGCGGCCCCCCCTCCTGAACCGTACAAGGCCACATGCCCTCAACATTGGGAGGGTGCTTTGGGGTAGCCCCCCAAAACACCTTGTCCCCATGTTGATGAGGACAAGGGCCTCATCCCCACAACCCTGGCCGGTGGTTGTGGGGGTCTGCGGGCGGGGGGGCTTATCGGAATCTGGAAGCCCCCTTTAACAAGGGGACCCCCAGATCCCGCCCCCCCCCTGTGTGAAATGGTAAAGGGGTACTTACCCCTACCATTTCACTAAAAAACTGTCAAAAATGTTAAAAATGACAAGAGACAGTTTTTGACAATTCCTTTATTTAAATGCTTCTTCTTTCTTCTATCTTCCTTCATCTTCTTCTGGTTCTTCTGGCTCTTCTGGTTCTTCCTCCAGCGTTCTCATCCAGCATCTCCTCTGCGGCGTCTTCTATCTTCTTCTCCTCGGGCCGCTCCGCACCCATGGGGGGAGGCTCCCGCTCTTCTCTTCATCTTCTTCATCTTCTTCTCTTCTTCTTTTCTTCTTTTCTTCATTTTCTTCTCCGGGCCGCTCCGCACCCATGCTGGCATGGAGGGAGGCTCCCGCTGTGTGACGGCGTCTCCTCGTCTGACGGTTCTTAAATAACGGGGGGCGGGGCCACCTGGTGACCCCGCCCCCTCTGACGCACGGTGACTTGACGGGACTTCCCTGTGACGTCATGGGGAATGCCACAGGGAAGTTCCGTCATGTGCCGTGCGACAGAGGGGGGCGGGGTCACCGGGTGGCCCCGCCCCGTTATTTAAGAACCGTCAGACGAGGAGACGCCGTCACACAGCGGGAGCCTCCCTCCATGCCAGCATGGATGCGGAGCGGCCCGGAGAAGAAAATGAAGAAGAGAAAAAGAGAAGAAGGAAGAAGAGAAGAAGATGAAGAAGAAGATGAAGAGAAGAGCGGGAGCCTCCCCCATGCCATGGGAGCGGAGCGGCCCGAGGAGAAGAAGATAGAAGACGCTGCGGAGGAGATGCTGGACGAGAACGCCGGAGGAAGAACCAGAAGAAGAAGAAGATGAAGGAAGATAGAAGAAAGAAGAAGCATTTAAATAAAGGAATTGTCAAAAACTGTCTCTTGTCATTTTTAACATTTTTGACAGTTTTTTAGTGAAATGGTAGGGGTAAGTACCCCCTTACCATTTCACACGGGGGGGGGGGCGGGATCTGGGGGTCCCCTTGTTAAAGGGGGCTTCCAGATTCCGATAAGCCCCCCGCCCGCAGACCCCCACAACCACCGGCCAGGGTTGTGGGGATGAGGCCCTTGTCCTCATCAACATGGGGACAAGGTGTTTTGGGGGCTACCCCAAAGCACCCTCCCAATGTTGAGGGCATGTGGCCTGGTACGGTTCAGGGGGGACGCACTCTCGTCCCCCCCTCTTTTCCTGCAGCCTGCCAGGTTGTGTGCTCGGATAAGGGTCTGGTATGGATTTTTGGGGGGACCCCACGCATTTTTTTTTTTTTTTGGCGCGGGGTTCCCCTTAAAAACCATACCAGACCTGAAGAGTCTGGTATGGAATTTAGGGGGACCCCCACGTCATTTTTCTTTTTTAAATTTTGGTTCGGGGTTCCCCTGTGGGGAATTCCCATGCCGTTTTTATCAATGAACTTCTATGTGTATTGTCAGCAATGCAATAGCCGCGAGTAGGTTTAAATGGGTTTTTTCCTTCGAAATGTCATTTTGCTGTCAGACTGTTCTAAACACGGGAAACATGCGCCCCTTTACAGGCATACTATAGACACCCCCCAGCTACGAAATTTAAAGGGATATTACACTTCTATTGTTTGACTTTAAGCATTATTAAAATCACTGCTCCTGAAAAAACGGCCATTTTTAAAACTTTTTTTTGCATTGATCCATGTCCCCTGGGGCAGGACCCGGGTCCCCAAACACTTTTTATGACAATAACTTGCATATAAGCCTTTAAAATTAGCACTTTTTATTTCTCCCATAGACTTTTAAAGGGTGTTCCGCAGCATTCGAATTTGCCGCGAACACCCCAAATTGTTCGCTGTTCGGCGAACTTGCGAACAGCCAATGTTCGAGTCGAACATGAGTTTGACTCAAACTCAAAGCTCATCCCTAATCGGTGGTTGAGTGTACTGAGTTATTGTATGCGAACTCCGCACAGGGGAGTAACAAGGACCAATCATCCTGGGAAGTGGAGCAAAAACAGCGTAAATATTGTTCTAAGGTCTGATTAGTCCTTTCAGTCTGACCGTTGCTCTGGGGGTGATAGGCAGAGGATAGGCAAACTTCAATAGACAAAACTTTGCAGAGCTCTTTCCAAAAACGGGAAGTAAATTGGACCCCTCTATCTGACACAATGCTGTCAGGAAGGCCGTGAAGTCTGACTATCTCTCTTATGAAGGCCTTTACTGTGTCTGCAGCGGAAGGAGTACCATCATAGGCACGAAGTGTGACATCTTGGACAGATGGTCTACAACAACTAGAATCGTTGTGAATCTTTCAGAGGGTGGCAGCTTTACTATGAAGTCCATAGATATATTCCTCCATGGTTGTTCTGGTACCGGCAAAGGACGTAGCAGACCCCAAGACTTAATGTTGGACCCCTTGTTTCGTTGGCAGGTAGTGCAGGAGCTTACATACTTTTTGCAATCAGTTTTCAAGGTAGGCCACCAAAAGGATCGCTGAATAAGATCCATAGTTTTCCATACACCGAAGTGGCCAGCAAGTTGATGATCATGTAAAGTTTGTAAGACCTGGATTCTGGCTTGTTGTGGGACAAAGATCTTGTCCTGATACCAGAGATACCCCCCCTGGCTTCTTAAAGAGGAAGTCTCTGGTCCCTGGCATTGGAGGGTGGCCTGTTTAAGAGAAGAGCTTAGATCAGGTTGAATCAAAAGAAAGTTCTGTGGAGACAAGATCGTACTGGATGTTGTTTCTTCTGGGGTATCAGGAAACATTTGGGATAAAGCATCGGCCTTGCCATTCTTGGAGCCAGGGCGGTAGGTGATGTGAAAGTTGAATCGTGAAAAGAACAGAGCCCAGTGAGCTTGACGGGGTCTCAGGCCTTTGGCAGTGCGGAGGTACTCAAGGTTTCTGTGATCGGTGAATATCATTATTGGGTGCGTGGCTCCCTCAAGAAGGTATCGCCACTCTTCTAAGGCTGTCTTAATGGCCAGAAGCTCACGATCACCTATGTCGTAATTCCTCTCGGCCTGGCTCATTTTCCGGGAGGAGAAGGCCACAGGGTGAAGCAGAGACTTGGGTCCCAGGCGCTGTGAAAGTACTGCTCCTGTAGCTACCTCTGAGGCATTGACCTCTAAAATATAGGGCAGGGCAGGATCAGTGTGTCTAAGAATTGGTGCAGAAGTAAACAAAGACTTCAGTTTCTCAAAGGCAGATTGGGCTTCGGAGGACCACAGGAAGCGAACATGTAGGCAGGTTATGGGCGAGATGATGGAAGAAAAGTTCCTTATAAACCTTCTATAGAAGTTTGCAAACCCTACAAACCTTTGTACACCCTTCTTGTCTGAAAGAGTTGGCCAGTCTAGGATTGCCTGCACTTTCTGTGGATCCATAGCTACACCACCAGTAGAGATGATGAGCCCTAGGAATTGTATGGATTTCTTTTCAAATTCACATTTTTCTGCTTTTGCATAAAGTCTGTGTTTTCTTAGTGTGAGTAAAACTGTCTTTACGTGAGTCCGATGGAGCTCCAAGGTGGTTGAGAAGATAACGATGTCATCCAGATAGATGATGACGAAGTAGTCAAGATATTCCCAGAAAATGTTGTTTACGAAGTGCTGGAAAGTAGCCGGGGCATTACAGAGACCAAACAGCATCACCAAATACTCAAAGTGCCCGAACCTCGTTCTGAATGCACTCATCGCCCTCACGGATGCGAACGAGGTTGTAGGCACCACGGAGGTCGAGTTTGGTGAACACTTGGGCTGAATGAAGTCTCTGGAAGAGTTCAGGGACCAGTGGGAGTGGATATCGGTTCTTTATGGTGATTTTATTTAATTCCCTATAGTCCACACATGGTCTTAGAGTCTTATCTTTTTTTTCGACAAAGAAAATGCCGGCACCGGCAGGAGAAGAAGAAGGACGGATGAAGTCCTTTGCAAATTTTCGTCTATGTACTGTCGTAGTGTCCCCAATTCCACTTCAGAGAGGGGGAATATACATCCAAATGGAACTTCGGCCCCTGGAAGCAGCTCGATAGGACAATCAAATGGCCAATGTGGTGGTAGAACATCGGCCTTTCTCTTATCAAAAACGTCCAGGAATTCATGGTACGCTCGGGGTACATCCTGATTAGTGGAGGATACCGACTGGACTGTCAGACAACTGGTGGTATCTCTGGATGCAGGGATGAGGCAATGTTGTTGGCAATAGGGGGAAGTGAACAGGACTTCCTTCTTGATCCAATCGATCTGGAAGTTATGGGCTTGGAGCCATGGGATACCCAAGATAATTGGAGACATATGTGAACTCAAAACGTCAAAACGTATGAATTCCCAATGGCCATCGGGAGAGGTAATAAGGAGAGGAGAAGTCTCTTGAGTAACAAGGCCGGAGTTAGGTAGGGTTCCATCTGCTAAACGGACTTCCAGACCCCGTTTCTTGTGGAGGAGGGGCAACCTAAGGTTCCTTCCCAGGTTCAAGTCCATGAAGCAACTGCATGTTCCGGAGTCGATTATAGCCTGGAGCCGAAACTCTTCTTCTCCCAACTGCAGTGAAATGGGAAGGACGAGTTGTGAGGGAGAAGTCCCGGAAACCTGGAAATATGCTGGAGAGTAGGTAGGTGGCTTCTTGAACTTCCTGGGACAGTCGCATAGAAAATGTCCATTTCCTCCACAATAGAGGCAGAGATTGGCTAGGATACGACGACGTCTTTTATTAGGAGTTAGTGCGGAACGTAACAGGCCAATCTGCTTGGGAACTGATCCAAAGGTGGGTGTACTGGCGGGTCTGCGGGTTCGTGATCGTTCGGACTCTCTCTCCCGCAAACGTCGATCCAGTTGAATGGATAATTGGATGAGACCCTCGAGTGTAGTGGGAATCTCGATCCTGGCCAACTCGTCCTTGAGGGATTTGGAGAGTCCTAGGCGGAACTGGTGTAGTAAAGCTGCCTCATTCCAGGCTGTGTCTGTGGACCACCGCCGGAAGTCCAGGGTATAGTCCTCTACTGGTCGCCTACCCTGCTGCAGAGAGTGCAGAGCTTCAGCGGTGGCAGTACGCTGGGGATCCTCGTAAAGTTGTGCCATAGCTGCCAGGAATCCGTCCACCGTGCAAATGACTGGACTCTTTTGTTCCCATAAGTTATGGGTCCAGGCCTGAGGTTCATCAGACAGCAAAGAGATAAGGAACCCGACTTTAACAGTCTCTAAAGCAAAAGTCTGGGGTTGCAGGGCTAGGTACAATAGGCAGGCAGTCTTGAAGGATCTGAACTTTTTCCGGTCTCCGGAGAATCGCTCCGGAATGGGAACTCGGGGTTCTGGAGGCGGGAACATCATCAAGGGAGCCACAGAGGATTGTTCGTGAGCAGATGACTCTGACAGGTGTTGCAACTTATTCGTTAGTTGCAGATAACCTTCCTGTAATTTCTGAACTGCTTGGGTCAGAGTGGTGGCTTGTTGGCACAAAGTCTCTAGATCAGGGCGTGCTCACTAGACTCACCTGCCACCATGACGGTTACTGGCGGAACTGCCCACAACACGGCCATTTCCCTGACACTTCCCCTCCATTTTTCCTCCATCCCTCCCCTCCCCCCCTCCCCTCCCTCATGGACATTTTGATGAATGTATGTAACAATTGTACACTCTGCTAAGTAGTACCACTTGGTAGATGATGAGCAGGATTAGTCAGCCACTATCTGAAGGAAATCATTCACGCAATATTTTCATGTATTTTATTAATATTATTTATGTTTTTGTTTTTTCGGGATAAAGTGTTTTGGGAATTCAAGTCATCCCAAAAACCTCACACTGGTCTATTAGCAGGTGATAAGCACAGACGTATGGTACCTTGCCTGATACCAGAATACACTTTGCTAGTAGTACCACTTGGTAGATGGTGAGCAGGATTAGTGAGCCACTATCTGAAGGAAATCATTCATGCAATATTTTCATATATTGTATTAATATTATTTATGTTTTTGTTTTTTCGGGATAAAGTGTTTTGGAAATTCAAGTCATCTCAAAAACCTCACACTGGTCTATTAGCAGGTGATAAGCATAGAGGTATGGTACCTTGCCTGACACCAGAATAGCACCACACCCACATCTGACTTTCTTCCAGCACAGCTTTTTCCACCTAGATGGCAATTGCATCTGTGGAGGCAGCAATTCTGAGCTATAGTTGCATTTATCTCCACTGCGCGGATTCACCATTACTCTTCTATCTCATGAATATTAAGGGAAACCCCAGCCAAAATTTTTTTTAAAAATGGCTTGGGGTTCCCCTCAAAATCTATACCAGACCCTTCAGGTCTGCTATGGATTTTAAGGGGAACCCCGCGCCAAAATGTAAAAAAAAATGGCATGGGGTCCCCCTAAAAATCCATACCAGACCCTTATCCGAGCACGCAACCTGGCAGGCCACAGGAAAAGAGGGGGGGATGAGAGAGCGCCCCCCCCTCCTGAACCGTACCAGGCCACATGCCCTCAACATTGGGAGGGTGCTTTGGGGTAGCCCCCCAAAACACCTTGTCCCCATGTTGATGAGGACAAGGGCCTCATCCCCACAACCGTAGCCGGTGGTTGTGGGGGTCTGCAGGCGGGGGCTTATCGGAATCTGGAAGACCCCTTTAACAAGGGACCCCCAGGTCCCAGCCCTCCCCCCTGTGTGAAATGGTAAGGGGGTACAAAAGTACCCCTACCATTTCACAAAAAAATTGTCAAAAATGTTAAAAAGGACAAGAGACAGTTTTTGACAATTCCTTTATTTAAATGCTTCTTTCTTCTTTCTTCTTTCTTCTATCTTCTATCTTCTATCTTCCTTCGGTTTCTTCCTCCATCTTCTTCTTCTTCTGGTTCTTCTGGTTCTTCCTCCGGTGTTCTGGTCCGGCATCTTCCTCAGCGGCGTCTGCGTCTTCTTCCCTTCTTCTCCTCGGGCTGCTCCGCATCCATGATGGCATGGAGGGAGGCTCCCGCTGTGTGACGCTTCTCCTCTTCATCTTCTTCTCTTCATCTTCTTCTCTTCATCTTCTTGTCTTCATCTTCTTTTTGGGCTGATCCGCATCCATGATGGCATAGAGGGAGGCTCAGTGACCCAGTGACCCCGCCCCCCTCTGACGCACAGTGACTTGACGGGACTTCCCTGTGGTGTCATGGGGAATGCCACAGGGAAGTCCCGTCAAGTCCCCATGCATCAGAGGGGGTGGGGTCACCGGGTGGCCCTGCCCCCTGTTATTTAAGAACCGTCAGAAGAGGAGAAGCGTCACACAGCGGGAGCCTCCCTCCATGCCATCATGGATGCGGAGCGGCCCAAAAAGAAGATGAAGACAAGTAGATGAAGAGAAGAAGATGAAGAGAGAAGCGTGACACAGCGGGAGCCTCCCTCCATGCCATCATGGATGCAGAGCGGCCCGGAGAAGAAGGGAAGAAGATGCCGAAGCCGCGGAGGAAGATGCTGGATGAGAACACTGGAGGAAGAGCCAGAAGAACCAGAAGAAGAAGAAGATGGAGGAAGAAACCGAAGGAAGATAGAAGATAGAAGAAAGAAGAAGCATTTAAATAAAGGAATTGTCAACAAGTGTCTCTTGTCATTTTTAACATTTTTGACACTTTTTTAGTGAAATGGTAGGGGTACTTTTGTACCCCCGTACCATTTCACACAGGGTGGTGGGCCGGGATCTGGGGGCCCCCTTGTTAAAGGGGGCTTCCAGATTCTGATAAGCCCCCCGCCCGCAGACCCCCACAACCATCGGCCAGGGTTGTGGGGATGAGGCCCTTGTCCTCATCAACATGGGGACAAGGTGTTTTGGGGGGCTACCCCAAAGCACCCTCCCAATGTTGAGGGCATGTGGCCAGGTACAGTTCAGGAGGGGGGAGGGGCCGCTCTCTCGTCCCCCCTCTTTTCCTGCGGCCTGCCAGGTTGCGTGTTCGGATAAGGGTCTGGTATGGATTTTTGGGGGGACCCCACGCCGTTTTTTTTTTTTTAATTTTGGCTCGGGGCTCCCCTTAAAATCCATACCAGACCTGAAGGGTCTGGTATAGATTTTGAGGGGGACCCCACGCCATTTTTTTTTTTAATTTTGGCCGGGGTTCCCCTTAATATCCATACCAGATCTGAAGGGCCTGGTATGGAATTTAGGGGGACCCCCCACGTCATTTTTTAAAATTTTGGTTCGGGGTTCCCCTGTGGGGAATTCCCATGCCGTTTTTATCAATGAACTTTTATGTATATTGTCGGACCGGCAATTCATTAATAGCTGCGAGTAGTTTTAAATGACTTTTTTTCCTTTGAAATGTCATTTTGCTAGCAGACTGTTCTAAACATGGGAAACATGCGCCCCTTTACAGGCATACTATAGACACTCCCCAGGTATGAAATTTAAAGGGATATTACACTTTTATTGTTTCACTTTAAGCATTATTAAAATCACTGCTCCCGAAAAAACGTCCGTTTTTAAAACTTTTTTTTTGCATTGATCCATGTCCCCTGGGGCAGGACCCAGGTCTCCAAACACTTTTTATGACAATACCATGAATATAAGCCTTTAAAATTAGCACTTTTGATTTCTCCCATAGACTTTTAAAGGGTGTTCCGCGGCATTCGAATTTGCCGCAAACACCCCAAATTGTTCGCTGTTCGGCGAACTTGCGAACAGCCGATGTTCGAGTCGAACATGAGTTTGACTCGAACTCGAAGCTCATCCCTAGTTATTAATATGATCCTCTGGTAAGTTAAATAATGAATGTTTGCATTAATGGATTAAGATATGATATATGATGAATGGTTATATGTATTTTATTTTTGATTTTTGTTGTAAAAGAATAAAAAAGAGAGATTTGATACAAACACATTTTTTGCCTGTTCACATGTTCTGGTGCGAACCAAATCGGGGGGTGTTCAGCTCATCCCTACAGGTCAAGTTTAAAGCAGGGTTATGTTATAAAAAAAAATCCCAGGGGCGCATGCGCGGCGCCGAGCGTGATGGACGTCTGATTGTGTAGCTCCGTCCAGCCCGGGACTATAACGGCTTCTAGAGGGCTATACTCACATATCTTCACAGCGATTTTATCACCCCTCGAGCCCCCCAGATATGGTGCATGCCTGCGAAAAAGAAGAAACCCAGAGTATTGTCTCAGCACACCCTGATACACTGTCTCCTCCGCACACAGGACCTCGGCAGCATGTCTCAAAATGGCGCCGCAGGGAGAAGTAAGCCTCCGTCTCTTGCTTCCTCGCCAAGATACTTGCCTGAACAAGCAGCCGAACAGGACTCTAATTGTGAGTACACAGCCACCCTCACTAAAACTGACTTGGAAACTAGCCTGGAAGCTATGTACTCCAGACTGGCTGATAAGTTCCAGACAGAGCTGCATAAAACCTCCCATACTCTCTCTCAGGAGATTGCGGCCTTGGGCTCCAGAACAGAAAGGCTGGAGACCAAGCATGTTGAGCTGGCGTTGGCATACAGTGACCTCACCAGAGAGCATGAATCCCTGGCTTCAGCCTTCTCTCTGATTCAATCCCAAATAGAGGACCTCGACAACCGAAACCGACGCAACAATTTGCGCCTACGAGGTATCCCGGAATCGGTGACAGACCTCATTCCAACAGTGATCCGTCTATTTAAATCCCTTCTCCCAGACGCCGAGTCAGCATCCTTCAAATGCGATCACATACATAGAGCCCTCAGACCGAAACCACCAGATGATAAACCCCCTAGAGATGTGGTTCTATGTATGAAAGATTTTCTGATTAAGGAGGATATCCTCAGAGCTGCACACAATAAGCAACGTATCCTGCTTGATGATCATACCATCCAAATCTACCCGGACATTTCCCCTGCTACCCTGGACAGGCAGCGGGGAATGAGAGAGGTCACTACAGCTCCTTAATCCGCTCACATTCGTTACAGATGGGGCTTTCCCTTCAAGCTGGTGATTCCCCACAACGGCACCATGTATTCTGCCACATCGCTCCTAGAAGGACAGGGGGTCTTAGTAAAATTAGGTCTTCTTGATGCCGAAGTCATATGCCGACCACCTTCTACTTCCAGACCCTCACCGATTTGGCACACTCCTCCAACCAGAATAGACAGATGAAGGATTCGATACGACGTCGGGGATAGAAATGAGGATCCTTTTCGATGATCATCTCGGCATTTATGTCTCTACCAAGTTTCTGCAGCAACCTGCACCTCGTTCCTTATTTCATTAGCTCAGATGTTGGTCCCTTGTTCACCCCACCCAGCCGTAGCCTCGCAGACTTTGACTTTTTCTTTATATTTTTTTATTCCCTATCTCAGCCTCATTTTACATTTTTTTTGTTTCGTCATTACTGCAGGCAAGTTCTTCTCTGCTCGTCATAGAACGGAGCTACGGATCGGCTGGGTCTGAGACCTAGCAGTCTTGTGAGTTGTGTTTCTTCTTGTCAGGTTTATTTCTTTTACCTGATCCAGTTTTAGGTTACGATGACTTTTGCATGGTTATTAGACTTGTTTTTTTCCCTTTTTTTTTTTTTTTTGGTCAGCCGCCTTACTATTTGTGCATCTATTCTTTGCAGAAGCTTTGTTATCATGAGTCGATGTCCAGTTTATCTAAAATGATCTATATTTGGTACATGTTAATCTTTCTTGATCTTCAGTGCATGAGTCTGACGGCCCCCTTTATTAGTTTTGGAGTGCAAAAGGTTTGCTACCCTCAATTCCTAGATACTGTATTTTACCCAGTCTATAGTATTCTACAATACTCCCTATGGTTATTAACTGTATATCACATAATGTGAAGGGGTTTAACTCCCCAGTTAAGAGGCGTAAAGCCTTTACTTTTTATAAGCAGCTGGGTGCAAAAATTCTCCTCTTACAAGAGACGCATTTTGCTCACTCCTCACATCCCAAATTCTTCCATAGAAATTTCCCTCAAGCTTTTTATTCTCTGCACCAAACGAAAAGTAGAGGCGCCGCCATACTCCTGCACTCCTCCTTCCCTATGGAAGTATAACAAGTTTATAAAGATAAGGATAGTAGGTATGTTATTATTAAGGGGCTTATTCACATTAGAGAACTGACAATTCCTAGTATTTATGCCCCGAATGATTCCCCAGCCTCTTTTTTTAAATCCTTTTTTGACCGCCTATCTCTTTATCATTCATCACATATGATAATAGATGGGGATTTTAATATGGTGGCCAACCCCAGTCTAGATAGATCCACCATGGCTCCTTCCTCTAAATCCTTTCCTCGATCGCTCTCCAGTGGTCTACTGGAACATCAGCTGGTTGACTCCTGGAGAGCACTTAACATTGGTGCTAGGGAGTATACCTTTTACTCCCATCCCCATAATAGTTATGCGAGATTGGATTACATTTATACTACTCCCATTATTCTTGCTAACGCCACAGATGCCAGTATCCATCCCTGTACCTGGTCGGACCATCACGTAACTGCTTTTACTACTAAGTTTATTAGACTAGCCCCCACCACTTACTCATGGAGGTTAAATGAGGCACTCCTTTCAGATTTGGCTGTGGAAACTGAAGTTGCACAAGCTATAGAAGAATACTTTAACATCAATGCCATCCCGGAAACTCCCCCCTCCACGGTCTGGACTGCACATAAGGTGGTTTTAAGGGGCAAACTAATCAGTATAGCCTCGGTCCGGAACAGGAATGACAGACAGAAAATTTTAGTCTTCACAAAAGATCTAGATAATCTTTACAAGGATACTAACTCCCTACATTTAGAATCTACCAGACGGGTGATTGACCAAAAGAGACTAGAATTAGACTCCATCTTGACGAGGAAAGTGGAAAAGGCTCTTTGATGGTCTAAAGCCAAATTTTTGCTCCACGAGGGCACCTCTTCTACTCTCTTCGCTCAAAAACTGAATCACTCTACCCGCCCTCCCCATGTTTATAGACCAATGACTCCCCCTGGTCATATTACCTCTCATCCCCAGGAGGTCCTTAAAATATTTGAACAATTTTACTCATCCTTGCTAGCATCTTCCCAACTAAGACCCTCACATTCTGAGGAAGCCTGGTTTCAAAATATCCCCATACCGTGCCTTACCTCCACAGAACTAGAAAAGCTGAATACACCCATCACATCTACGGAGGTCATGAACGTAATAAAATCTTTAAAATCAGGATGAGCTCCTGGTGCTGACGGATTTTCTTCTTTATACTACAAGAAATTTTCTGCCCCCCTTGATATCAGATTGGTACATCTCTTCAACTGGGTATTACAAGGCGGTAGTTTTCCCAAAGAGATGTTATTAGCTAATATGTCCTTAATACCGAAACCGAATAAAAATCATACACTGCCCCAAAATTACAGACCCATATCTGTCATAAATAATGATCTAAAAATATTTAGCAGAATCCTGGCTGACAGACTGGCAAGCATAATTCCCTCGCTTATATCCCCCTACCAGTCAGGTTTCATACCCCACAGATTCATTACCGACAACATACGCCTAGCGACTAATATAATACAGGATGCCAATTTGTTCTCGCGAAAGCTCTTTATGCTTAGCCTAGATATACAAAAGGCATTTGATAGTGTCTCATGGACCTATATCACCTCTCTTCTACAACGTATGGGTTTCCGTGGAGAATTTCTACAGCCTTTCCTGGCCCTTTATCATGGCCCTAAGACGAGGATCAAACTCCCGGGCTGTTGCTCGGGATTCTTTAGCTTGGGCAGGGGCACCAGACAAGGGTGCCCTCTGTCTCCTTTGATCTTCGCCTTAGCGCTCGAGCCCCTTGCCATAGCCATACTTCAAAACCCGGATATCTCAGGCTATTCTAAGGGCCACTCGGAGTACAAATTTGGGATGTACGCAGACGATGTTTTGATGTTTCTCACTAACCCCTTAATTTCCCTACCAAACTTACTTCAGACCCTATCGAAGTTTGCAGAGATCTCTGGCCTCTCGATCAATATGGCGAAATCGGTGGCCCTGCCTGTGGGTTTTTCACCTGAGGAATTACACCGCCTCAAATTATCTTATTCCTTTACATGGGCTGAATCACACCTCTCATACCTAGGTATTAACCTGACCGGAGATTTCTGCAAACTCTTTGATGTTAATTTCCCCCCGATGATCTCTAAAGTGAAAGGAATCCTCAAACTATGGTCACACCTGCACATTTCGTTTCTAGGTAGAGTAACTGCACTCAAGATGACAATTCTTCCTAAACTACTTTACCTTTTTAGATCCCTTCCACTCAGACTCTCTAAAAATTACCTACATATTATCCAGACACTATTTAATAGATTTATTTGGCGAGACAGACCCCCACGATTTGCCAAGGAAGTTTTGTACCACTCCTCTAAGAGGGGTGGTTTGGGTGTCCCTCAGATCTGGTTCTACTATTTAGCCAGTAGATTTACGCAACAGGCCCAATGGAACATTAAAAACTCCAGAGTCCCCTGGGTCCAATTTGAACGAGATTCTATCACACCCCACTATCTCTCAGGTCTGATGTGGTCTAATAACTCTGTTAGAATGGACCTGGGCTCTAAGAACTTGATCACCCAAGCAGGGCTACAGCTCTGGGATCAATACAAGAAGACATATAACCTTATATCATTAACACCCCTAAGTGCCTCATTTCTGGGAGACTCTAGATTCCCCTCGGCTTATGATAGACCCTCTTCCTTCCAACTTTGGATTGACTTAAATCTAACTACGTTAGATAAGTTTCTTCTGAACTCAAAATTCACTTCGTTTGCACATTTACAAACGACCTATCATATCCCGGCCGGGGAGTTTTATCACTTTTTGCAAATTCGACACTTTTTCCAACAGCACTATTCGGGTCCTGTCTCGAACTCTACAAAGCTATACAAAGACCTATGCCACACATCACCTCGTCAAAAGGGACTCATTTCAGTGATCTATAAACATTTAGAAGCAACTACAGAAAGCCCCGCCTTAAAGTATAGAACACGGTGGGAACGGGAACTCGGTCTTGAAGACAGTGTTCTGGACTGGGCAAACTGCTGGCAAAATTTGCGCAGGTGTACCAAGTCCATAATGGTACGAGAGACAGCCATCAAATTGGTGACTCGCTGGTACTACACCCCAGAGCGCCTGCACAAGATTTATCCACAGTCCTCCCATCTATGTTTTAGGGGTTGTTCCCAACAAGGTTCCTTTTTTCATATCTTTTGGGAATGCGGAAAATTACAGCCCACTTGGAATGAAATTTTGAAATTGATAGATAAGTTAGCAGGTAAACCCATGGGTCTGACATATCAACACTGTATTTTATTTCAAACCCCTCCAGACTCTTCCAAACCCTTGGCTAAATTGATTCACTCAATCTGTGTCGCTGTGCACTGGGCAATTGCTCTACATTGGAAGACACCTTCAGTTCCATTCACACAAGTAGTTGCAAGAATTGATCACATGATGCTTGCAGACAAGATTTATCATACCCTACATGACTCTATTCTTCATCATGATGCTAAATGGAATCCATGGTTCTTATTTAGGCTCCAAGTCTGACCGTTTTATTTTGTATATTATTTTTTATTATGATTTTTGTTCTCTTTTCTTTTAGTCTCTCGCTGTATTTTTCTTTGTTCTGTTAAGATAAGACATCCAGACTCCCTCAATTATTTTAATAGGCATATCTACCATGATGGTATTTTTTTTTTCTGTACCTGACTTTTATAAATGATATATACTGCCTGTATTCTTTATACCTATTGTTCTGATTGTCTTTATTTACCTATGTTCCCTTTTATTACCTAATAAAAGCTTTTTGAAAACAAAAAAAAAAAAAAATCCCAAGCTTTGAACATCGCACTGTTCAATCCATCATCCAAAAATGGAAAGAGTATGGCACAACTGCATACCTACAAAGACATGGCCTTCTACCTAAACTGAAAGACTGGGCAAGGAGAGCATTAATCAGAGAAACAGCCAAGAGGCCCATGGTAACTCTGGAGAAGCTGCAGAGATCCACAGTTCAGGTGGGAGAATCTGTCCACAGGACAACTATTAGTCGTGCACTCCACAAGTCTTGTCTTTATGTAAGAGTGGCAAGAAGAAAGCCATAAGTTGTCCCGTTTGCAGTTTGCGAGAAGTCAAGTGTGGGACACAGCAAACATGTGGAAGAAGGTGGTCTGGTCAGATGAGACCAAAATTGAACTTTTTGGCCTAAAAGCAAAACACTATGTGTGGCGAGAAAACTAACACTGTACATCACCCTGAACACATCATCCCCACCATGAAAATGATGGTGGTGGCAGCATCATGTTGTGGGGATGCTTTTCTTGAGCAGGGACAGGGAAGCTGGTCAGAGTTGATGGGAAGATGGATGGAGCCAAATACAGGGCAATCTCAAAAGAAAACCTGTTATGCCCTGTACACACGGTTGGATTTTCCGATGGAAAAAGTGCGATCGGATTGTGTTGTCGGAAATTCCAATCGTGTGTGGGCTTCATCTGACTTTTTCCGCTGGAATTTTCGACACACAAAGTTTGAGAGCAGGCTTTAAAATTTTCCGACAACAAAATCTGATCAGTTAAATTCCGATCGTGTGTATACAAATCCGATGCACAAAGTGCCACGCATGCTCAGAATAAATTAAGAGACGAAAGCTATTGGCTACGGCCCCGTTTATAGTCCCGACGTACTTGTTTTACGTCGGGACTATACCGTTCGGCTTTTCTGACAACTTGTGTATGCAAGACAAGTTTGAGCCAACATCCGTTGTAAAAAAATCAATGGATTTTGTTGTCGGAATGTCTGATCAATGTCTGATCGTGTGTACAGGGCATTAGAGTCTGCAAAAGACTTGAGACTGGAGTGGAGGTTCACCTTTCAGCAGGACAATCAACCTAAACATACAGCCAGAGCTACAATGGAATGTTTTAGATCAAAGCATATTCATGTGTAAGAATGGCCCAGTCAAAGTCCAGACCTAAATCCAATTGAGAATCTGTGGCAAGACTTGAAAATTGCTGTTAACAGATGCTCTGCATCCAGTCTAACAGAGCTGGAGCTATTTTGCAAAGAAGAATGTGCAAAAATGTTACTGTCTCGATGTGCAAAGCTAGTAGAGACATCCCCAAAAAGACTTGCAGCTGTAATTGCAGCGAAAGGTGGTTCTACAAAGTATTGACTCGGGGGGCTGCATACAAATGCACATCACACTTTTCAGATATATTCTATGTAAAAAGATTTGAAAACCATCTATCATTTTCCTTCATTTCACAATAATGTGCCACTTACACTTCATTTTTTTTATTATTGTACCATACAAAACATACTGTATAGCGGTCAATTCCTAACTTTTTTCTTTTCTTTCCATTTTGTTTTAGATCAGAATAAGGGATTAGAATGTAAAAGATGGGGAGCTTTGCTTGTAGAAGTAGAAAGAGAAGACCCATGGGCTCTGCCGCCCTGGGCTGATTTCTTGGCTCTGCTTAGATCCGCTCATCTACTGGCTTCATGCCCAAGTATGGGAAACAATGGATAACAGACAGGTGAGCCTGGGAACAGCTTTGGATCTTTTTGATCACTCCCCACACTGTCACAACATTAGCAGACCCCACGAAAGCTGCTATCATGATGGCCACGTTCTAATGCTCTGCCACATCTAGGAGTGCAAATGGACTTACCCTCTCTCCATCTACAGTGGTGGCCAGCCCTGATTTATCTGCTTCCTTTGGTGGAAAAGCTTATCTAAAGCCTGATCAGCATCCTGACACTGCCTTACAGCACACTTTTTTCTTCAGAGATATCGCACATCGTACAGTCCCTCCTAACCAAAGAGGATCTGGCCTTTACAGCTCAATTACAGTCTTACCTGAAAGCAAATCTCACAGAAATCTATCAGGAACTGCTGACCCTCTCATCCAAGGTCTCTACACAGGACACTAAGTTTGCTTCCCTGGAACAAAGAGTGGCCTCCCTTGAACAGTGGTTATGTTATAAAAAAATATCCCAAGCTTTGAACATCGCACTGTTCAATCCATCATCCAAAAATGGAAAGAGTATGGCACAACTGCATACCTACAAAGACATGGCCGTCCATCTAAACTGAAAGACTAGGCAAGGAGAGCATTAATCAGAGAAACAGCCAAGAGGCCCATGGTAACTCTGGAGAAGCTGCAGAGATCCACAGTTCAGGTGGGAGAATCTGTCCACAGGACAACTATTAGTCGTGCACTCCACAAATCTTGCCTTTATGTAAGAGTGGCAAGAAGAAAGCCATAAGAAGTCCCGTTTGCAGTTTGCGAGAAGTCAAGTGTGAGACACAGCAAACATGTGGAAGAAGGTGGTCTGGTCAGATGAGACCAAAATTGAACTTTTTGGCCTAAAAGCAAAACACTATGTGTGGCGAGAAAATTAACACTGCACATCACCCTGAACACATCAGACACAATAATGACCAACTGAGAAATGCATCCCAGCTTAGTCTCCCTATAAATTTATGGCAGCTTATGGGGTGGCGCAGACAGGGGCAAGGCGCAGACATCATGGCTCTGTCCTGAGTGGCTCTGTCACGAGTGATGCGCAGTTTTACCGACGCAGTTATCAATTCTGATCATGTCTTCTCTGCTCTTTTACAGGTAATTGTCTCCTATCCATCTGTACATCCCTACTGAACTGACTTTTCTGACTTTGCTGTTAAATATTTTTGGTAATTGTCTCCTATCCATCTGTACATCCCTACTGAACTGACTTTGCTGACTTTGCTCTTAAATATTTTTGGTAATTGTCTCCTATCCATCTGTACATCCCTACTGAACTGACTTTGCTGACTTTGCTGTTAAATATTTTTGGTAATTGTCTCCTGCTGCCATGTCTTTAAACTTCCATATTTACTGCTAGCTCTATAACAAACACACTGCAATAGCAATATTACTGGTGATTGATTCTCAACTCCATGTGGCTTGAGTGATCAAGAGAGGTATTTAGCTTTACGACCCTAGCCTGTGTCTGTGGCTGGTCTGGCACTGGCCATCTCCTCCCCATATTCAGGTGTCTTACATCAGACCCAATAATGACCAACTGAGAAATGCATCCCAGCTTAGTCTCCCTATAAATTTATGGCAGCTTATGGGGTGGCGTAGACAGGGGCAAGGCGCAGACATCATGGCTCTGTCACGAGTGATGCGCAGTTTCACCGACGCAGTTTAAGGAAAGCAGGATAACTAAAGCTGCATGAACAACAACAAGAACTCTGCTCCACTCTGCAAGACGACAAGCAAACCAGCTTTTGACATTTATTTTATATTAAGGTACTTTCCCACTTTCTATCCACTAACATGCTCCTTATTCTCTTCCTTCTCACATTGGTGTCTTCTATCTTAAATTATCTTTACTCTATCCCTCCTCTCTTCCCTGCAGCATGCACATATCACCCTCACTCCTACCCTCTCCCTACTATGGCACCCATCATCTCCTGCATTTGCTGCACCCACATGCTGACATAAACACCAGGGCCACTAGACACTCATGCACATCCCACTCCCACCTTGCCTTCCTCGCCCTCCTCCTTCTCCTAGTCTCAGGTGACATTTCTCCTAATCCTGGTCCACCATTTTCCAAATGCAAGCCACATATCCAATACCCCTCTCCCTCTGGCAACCACCGCAATCCACTCAGTTTAATTTCTATCCCCCTGCTTCCTCAAAGCACCCCACCAATTTCATGCACCCTTTGGAACGCCTGCTCCATCTGTAACAAGCTAACATCTGTACATGACCTCTTCATCTCTCATTGCTTGAACATACTCGCCATAACAGAAACCTGGCTTCAAAATTTTGACTCAGCTTCTCCTGCTGCCCTCTCCCATGGTGGTCTCCATTGGACTCACTCCCCCCGACCCAACAGACAGAAAGGAGGTGGAGTTGCCTTCCATCTATCCCCAAAAAGCACCTTCCAAGTCCTTCCTGTCCCTCCCTCTCTATCCCTCTATTCTTTCTCGATGCACTGTATTCGTCTGTTTTCTCCCCTTTCTCGGAGGTTTGCAGCAATTTATAGGCCTCCAGGACCGGTATTGCGCTTTCTTGATGACTTTGCTGCCTGGCTACCCTACTTTCTCTCCTCTGAAATACCCACCATTATTCTTGGTGACTTTAACATTCCTGTCAATGTTAACAGCCCAACTACAGCTAAACTTCTCGATTTAACCTCATCTTTTGACCTAACCCAATGGACACATACTTCCACTCACTCCAATGGTATAACCCTTGACGTTGTATTCTCCCATCTCTGCAACCCTGGCAACCTCACCAACACCCCCTTTCCTCTATCTGATCACAACCTCATTACTTTCACTGTATCCTTGCCTCCAACCACCCATCCCTCCAAGTAGCAAACAATTACTTGTAGAAACCTTCCCCACTTTAACCCTTCTCTTCTCTATTCTGCTACTGACCACCTATATGACATAATCTCTCCCCTGTCCTGTCCTGACCTGGCCACCTCTGTCTACAACAGTTTACTCTCATCATCACTAGATGCACTTGCTCCTCTAACCACACGCAGAATCAGGCCCCGAGCGTTACAACCCTGGCAAACTGACAACACTAGAAATCTCAAGAGACATTGCCGTGCTCTTGAACGACTGTGGCGTAAAACCAAATGCCTGCAAGACCTCACCCTATATAAATCAGCCCTTCTAAAATACAATTCATGCCTCCATGCTGCCAAACAAGCCTACTTTGTCTCTCTTATTAATTCCTTGTCATCCAGTCCCTTTCGGCTCTTCTCAACCTTTAACTCTCTACTTCGTCCACCACCCCCTCTACCCACTAACTCACTCACTGCCCAAGAGATTGCCAATCACTTCAAAGACAAGATCGATGCAATTTGTGAGGACATCTCCACTGTGCGTACGTCTTCCCCACCCAACATACCTTGCCTAGCAGTACATTCAACACTCTCCTCTTTTGAATTGGCTACTGCGGAAGAGGTCACAAAAATTTTCTCGGATGCCCACCTAACCAATTGTCCTTTGGATCCTGTTCTCTCACAACTACTACGGTCACCCTCTTCTTCTATCCTATGCTCCCTCACCCACATCTTCAATCTCTCCCTCTCTAGTGGCATCTTCCCCTCCCCTCTAAAACATGCGCAGATCACTCCCATTCTTAAAAAGCCCTCACTGGACCCTACCGACCTGAACAACTTAAGACCAATCTCATTGCTCCCATTCACCTCTAAACTTCTAGAATTCTTAGTCTACAACCGTCTTAGCTCCTACCTCAATGAAAATAAACTTCTTGACCCCTTACAGTCTGGATTTCGCTCGCAGCACTCCACGGAAACTGCCTTACTAAAACTCACTAACGATTTACTAACTGCTAAAACCAACAGCCAGTACTCCATACTCCTACTACTTGACCTCTCTGTGGCCTTTGATAATGTTGACCACCCGCTCCTTCTCAATAAACTACATTCCCTTGGCCTCCGAGATTTTGCTCTATCCTGGTTCTCTGCCTATTTATCACAGCGCTCCTTCAGTGTCACCTACAACTCTGTCTCCTCCTCTCCATTGCCCCTTTCTGTGGGGGTCCCCCAAGGCTCGGTTCTTGGACCCCTTCTCTTCGCTATCTATACCTTCTCCCTCGGTCACTTAATAACTGCCCACGGCTTCCAATACCACTTATACGCTGATGACACCCAAATCTATCTGTCTACTCCTCACCTCACTCCTTCAGTCTCCTCTCGCATTATTAACTTACTAACTGACATATCAGCATGGATGTCACACCACTTCCTTAAACTAAATCTCTCTAAAACTGAGCTATTAATATTCCCCCACGCCCGTGCCCCCCTCCATGACTTTTCCATCAAAATCAACAATGCAACCATCAGTCCCTCCCCTCACGCCAGGGTACTAGGTGTAATCCTAGACTCTGACTTGTCATTTCAGCCTCAAATCCAATCGTTGTCAAAAGTTTGTAGAATTCACCCCTGTAACATCTCTAAAATTCACCCCTTTTTAACAAATGAAACCACCAAGCTCCTCATTCACTCCCTTTTTATCTCTCGCCTTGACTATTGCAACTCCCCTCTCATTGGCTTACCTCTCCATAGGCTATCCCCTCTTCAGTCTATCATGAATGATGCTGCCAGACTTATCCACCTTACCAACCGCTCAGTGTCTGCCAACCCTCTACTCCAATCCCTACACTGGCTCCCAATCACCCAGCGAATTAAATTCAAAATACTAACCACAACATACAAAGCCATTCACAACTCTGCCCCGAGCTACATCACTAATCTTGTCTCCAAATATCATCCAAATTGACCTCTCCGCTCCTCTCAAGACCTCCTGCTTTCAAGCTCTCTCATCTCCTCCTCCCATGCTCGTCTCCAGGATTTCTCCAGAGCCTCTCCCATCCTTTGGAACTCACTACCTCCATCTATCCAGCTATCCCCTACTCTTGCTACCTTCAGGCGATCCCTGAAAACTCATCTCTTCAGGAAAGCCTATCATGTCTCCAACTAATCTCTTACCACTTCCACCAGCTCATTCCCCCTATTAGATTGTAAGCTCTTCTGAGCAGGGCCCTCTTAATCCTCTTGTATTTTATTGTATTATAACTGTATTGTCTCCCTTTTATATTGTAAAGTGCTGCATAAACTGTTGGCGCTATATAAATCCTGAATAATAATAATAATAATAACACATCATCCCCACCATGAAACATGATGGTGGTGGCAGCATCATGTTGTGGGGATGCTTTTCTTGAGCAGGGACAGGGAAGCTGGTCAGAGTTGATGGGGAGATGGATGGAGCCAAATACAGGGCAATCTTAAAAGAAAACCTGTTATGCCCTGTACACACGGTTGGATTTTCCGATGGAAAAAGTGCGATCAGATTGTGTTGTCGGAAATTCCGATCGTGTGTGGGCTCCATCTGACTTTTTCCGCTGGAATTTTCGACACACAAAGTTTGAGAGCAGGCTTTAAAATTTTCCGGTGACAAAATCTGATCGGTTAAATTCCGATCGTGTGTATACAAATCCGATGCACAAAGTGCCACGCATGCTCAGAATAAATTAAGAGACGAAAGCTATTGGCTACTGCCCCGTTTATAGTCCCGACGTACTTGTTTTACGTTGGGACTATACCAATCGGCTTTTCTGACAACTTTGTGCGACCGTGTGTATGCAAGACAAGTTTGAGCCAACATCCGTCGGAAAAAAATCAATGGATTTTGTTGTCGGAATGTCCTCTCAATGTCCGATCATGTGTACAGGGCATTAGAGTCTGCAAAAGACTCAAGACTGGAGTGGAGGTTCACCTTTCAGCAGGACAATGAACCTAAACATACAGCCAGAGCTACAATGGAATGTTTTAGATCAAAGCATATTCATGTGTTAGAATGGCCCAGTCAAAGTCCAGACCTAAATCCAATCGAGAATCTGTGGCAAGACTTGAAAATTTCTGTTAACAGATGCTCTGCATCCAGTCTAACAGAGCTGGAGCTATTTTGCAAAGAAGAATGTGCAAAAATGTTACTGTCTTGATGTGCAAAGCTAGTAGAGACATCCCCAAAAAGACTTGCAGCTGTAATTGCAGTGAAAGGTGGTTCTACAAAGTATTGACGTGGGGGACTGAATACAAATGCACATCACACTTTTCAGATATTTTCTATGTAAAAAGATTTGAAAACCATCTATCATTTTTCTTCCACTTCACAATAATGTGCCACTTACACTTCATTTTTTTTTATTATTGTACCATACAAAACATACTGTATAGCTGTCAATTACTAACTTTTTTCTTTTCTTTCCATTTTGTTTTAGATCAGAATAAGGGATTAGAATGTAAAAGATGGGGGGCTTTGCCTGTAGAAGTAGAAAGAGAAGGCCAATGAGCTCTGCCGCCCTGGGCTGATTTCTTGGCTCTGCTTAGATCTGCCCATCTACTGACTTCATGCCCAAGTATGGGAAACAATGGATAGCAGACAGGTGAGCCTGGGAACAGCTTTGGATCTTTTTCATCACTCCCCACACTGTCACAACATTAGCAGACCCCGCGGCTGCTGCTATCATGATGGCCATGGACTAATGCTCTGCCACATCTAGGAGTGCATATGGACTTGCCCTCTCTCCATCTACAGTGGTGGCCAGCCCTGATTTATCTGCTTCCTTTGGTGGCAAAGCCTGTCTAAAGCCTGATCAGCATCCTGACACTGCCTTACAGCACACTTTTTTTTCAGAGATATCCCACATCGTACTGTCCCTCCTAACCAAAGAGGATCTGGCCTCTGCAGCTCAATTACAGTCTTACCTGAAAGCAAATCTCACAGAAATCTATCAGGAACTGCTGACCCTCTCATCCAAGGTCTCTACAAAGGACACTAAGTTTGCTTCCCTGGAACAAAGAGTGGCCTCCCTTGAATAGTGGAAAGCCCAGTGCTCCCCCCAAAAAAAACAATTGCAGCTGCATCTCAGTGATTTGGAGAACTGCAACAGGTGCAAAAATATCAAGCTATTGGAGATCCTAGAAGCCATAGAAAGTGCTGACCTACTCAGTACGTTAACTGTCAACTTCAACACTTACTTGGACTAGCCTTCTTACTCTGCCCTGGAGATCGATAGCGCACACAATGTGTGTCCTATGTTAAGATCAGATGGTTCTAACCCCAGTGATGTCCCCTGTAGGGTCCATTATTTTAAGATCAGGGAGAAAATCATGTGCCAAGCCTGACACAAGGGCAAGCTCCCCTTTGATGGGGTGGAAATCTCCTTGCTTCCAGACCTTTCTCCAGTCTCCACTGACCCTCGAAATGTGTCATCTCCTCCCCTTTATCTGCTTGGTAGAGCTAGGGCATGCTACACCTGGGGCTACCTGCTGCACTTGCTGGTCCACAGGAATAATGTCCTCTTTACATTTCACAAGCCTGCACAAATCAGGAACTTGTTACAGTTTCTGGAGGTGTGTCTGATCTTTGTACCTGATTGACTTTCTGTGAGACTTCCACTTCTACCAGATGCACTGCCACAGAGACCTCTGCTCTCAACTACCAGGAGGAGAATCCACAGAAAAAATCCCCAAGTTACCCCAGGGAAAACAAGCCTGTTTTCCAAAGCATGTAATTTAAGGGGCTTTTTTTGACCATTATGTCTGACTACAGATACTCTTTAAAGTTATTTGGGGGAATTGATAAAGGGTGTCATTAATACCCTTTAGAGTTCAATGGGGAACAGCACTGAAAGTGTTGGTGTTTGCACCCAATTCATGTACTTGTAATACACAGGTACAATAAGTTGTCCATATCTGCACTGAGGAAGAGTGAACATTCCTTCCCAATCACACTCACTCCCACCCTCCCTCTCGGGCACTGGGATCATCACACTGACAGGTGCTTAACCGAGGAGTTTTATACTGGTCTGAGAGACTAGTTCCCCATGAAGTTTGCCCCCCTTTTTATTTACAGCTCATGGGAGTGGGTGCATCCATAGCCACTATTTAGTTCATTGGCAACTTTCGAATCAACCCACTGCTATGCAATATCACTTAAAAAGTGAAGTGGACCTGATGAATAACTAGTTTCTCAGTACCCCATCAGAATCCCCCCACTCAGTGAACAGTCAATGTCAATAGTTGGGTAATGACATCAGTTGTAACCCTGACCCTTTTCTTTACATTTAGCTTTTGGCTGGGGAATCTTTCCAGCACAAGCACAGCTCGCTCTGAGTACTGGCGTACTTCTGTACACCAAATCAGAGTTGGTCTTAATTTCAGTTTCCAAAATGGGGAACTTGTGGTAATTCTGCTGCCACAGCTATAGATTCTTAAAGAGGTTGGAAGTAAGTCTTTAATTGTTGATAGAAGGAACATCATGATTTGCACGTGTCAGTAATTCTGAAACTTGTTATTGAGACTTTCAAAAATGCTTGCCGGAATTAGGAGCAGGTAGTTCTTAAGGCCTGGTTCACAGCTATGCATTTTTTAGTGCGTTTTGCATTTTGTAGAAATGCATTACAGTCCATTTAATATGGTTTTCTATGGGACACATTCACATCTATGCATTTTCCACCTGTGCATTTTTTGGAAAGGGTCAGGGATTTTTTTTCCCACCGCATGCATTTCTGATGTGTTTTGCATTTTTTCCACCTGCATGATTACAAACGCCTCCCCTTAACAACAACTTCCTGGGCTGCCCTGAGAACCAGAAGGTCCAAGCCATTGCAGCAAGAAACATAGTGAGGAATGAAGTTCAGTCTGGTGAGGCCCAGACTATACCTCTACAGTCCTTCTGATTCACAGCATAATGACTGAAGAAAATGGCACCAGGAATGGCTGGAAATTGCAAAGTAGATTTATCCAGAATGGGATTCCTTCTCGGAGAAGCAAAAAGAATCAAAATGTAAGTAGCTAAACCTATGCATGTTTAAAAGTTCCAATGTACACTTTTTTGTCACTGCTGTCACTTTTCAGTAATTGTAGCCCCCAAAAGTGAAGGAGAGTAAACTGGCCCTTTGTTTAGAAATTTGGGAGACCCCTGCATGATGGGTGCTTAACCTGTGGTCCCTCAGCTGTTGCAGAACTACAAGTTCCATCATGCCTCTGTCTTTGGGAGTCATGCTTGTAACTGTCAGCCTTGCAATGCCTCACGGGACTTGTAGTTCTACAACAGCTGGAGGGCCAGAGTTTGAGCATCCATTGCTATGTCTCAAAATAATTTTATTACCCAAAATTTTTTTAAAAATTCCAAATTATGTTCTTTTGTATTATCTTTATTATCTTTAGTTCAGATACACTTTAAAAAAAAACAAAAAATGCACATAACATTACATAATTAGCAAATAGGGATGAGCCGAACACCCCCCGGTTCGGTTCGCACCAGAACCCGCGAACGGACCGAAAGTTCGCACGAACGTTAGAACCCCATTGACGTCTATGGGACTCGAACGTTCGAAATCAAAAGTGCTCATTTTAAAGGCTAATTTGCATGGTATTGTCCTAAAAAGGGTTTGGGGACCCGGGTCCTACCCCAGGGGACATGTATCAATGCAAAAAAAACTTTTAAAAACGGCCGTTTTTTCGGGAGCAGTGATTTTAATGATGCTTAAAGTAAAAAAAAAAAAGTGAAATATTCCTTTAAATATCGTACCTGGGGGGTGTCTATAGTATGCCTGTAAAGTGACGCGTGTTTCCCATGTTTAGAACAGTCCCTGCACCAAATGTCATTTTTAAAGGAAAAAATCTCATTTAAAACTGCTTGCGGGTTTAATGTCATGTCGGGTCATGGCAATATGGATGAAAATCAGTGAGACAAACGGCATGGGTACCCCCCAGTCCATTACCAGTCCCTTTGGGTCTTGTATGGATATTAAGGGGAACCCCGCACCCAAATTAAAATAAGGAAAGGTGTGGGGCCACCAGGCCCTATATACTCTGAACAGCAGTATACAGGCGGTGCAAACAAGACAGGGACTGTAGGTTTGTTGTTAAGTAGAATCTGTTTGTAATTTTGAACATTTTTAACGTGTTTAGCTCCAGCCAAAAAATCTTTTCTAAGCTTTTTGGAAAACATAGGGAAGGGTTATCACCCCTGTGACATTTGTTTTGCTGTCTTTCCTCCTCTTCAGAAGATTTCACCTCACTTTTTTGTCCCAATGAAAAATGTTTTTTGAAAATTTGGGTTTTTTTGTGGAACAAGGATTGGAAAGCATCAGTGGAAAGGAGAACTTGTTTTCCCATATTAACTCTTACAGGAGAGAATTTCCCTTCCTAGGGGTAGATTTCATCTCACTTCCTGTTGTCTCCTTCCGTTTGCAAGTAGGAGTCGTTTGTAAGTTAGATGTTTGAAAGTAGGGTCCTGCCCTATATACTCAGCAGAAATTTGGGCCTTAGGTGTTGCTGTGGCCACAACACTGTAAGCCCTCACAGGGCCCTGCTGTGAAATATTAGATCAAGAATTGTAATTACATGCCCCTGTTGAACAGGAGCTGAAAAATTAGGCCTTAGGCACTGGTGCTGGTGCCACAACACTGCAACCCCTCACAGACACTCTAGTTGGAACGCAGGAACGAGCCCTGCTGCAAATTATTGCTTCAAAAATTGTAATTACACGCCCCTGTTAGACAGGGGCAGAAAAATTGGGCCTTAGGCACTGGTGCTGGTGCCACAACACTGCAACCCCTCACAGACACTCTAGTTGGAACGCAGGAACGAGCCCTGCTGCAAAGTATTGCATCAAAAATTGTAATTACACGCCCCTGTTAGACAGGGGCAGAAAAATTGGGCCTTAGGCACTGGTGCTGGTGCCACAACACTGCAACCCCTCACAGACACTCTAGTTGGAACGCAGGAACGAGCCCTGCTGCAAAGTATTGCATCAAAAATTGTAATTACACGCCCCTGTTAGACAGGGGCAGAAAAATTGGGCCCTAGGCACTGGTGCTGGTGCCACAACACTGCAACCCCTCACAGACACTCTAGTTGGAATGCAGGAACGAGCCCTGCTGCAAAGTATTACATCAAAAATTGTAATTACACGCCCCTGTTAAACAGGGGCTGAAAAATTGTGCCTTAGGCACTGGTGGTGGCGCCCAGAACCAAAAATGTTCTTACAAGCTATCAGCGTGATGATTGAGGAGGAAGAGGATAATTACTCAGGGATAGTCACTCAGCATCAGCATAGGCAGTCTTTGAAGGGATCTGAGATTTCAAAAAAAATTATTCGGTTACATCAGCATCAGGTGCTTGGTAGCTGGTGGTGATCCAAGACTCATTCATTTTTATGAAGGTCAGCCGATCGACCGAGTCGGTGGACAGACGCACCCTGTGATCGGTTACCACGCCTCCAGCAGCACTGAATGTGCGTTCCGAAAGAACGCTGGATGCAGGACAGGCCAGTAGCTCAATTGCATACTGTGCAAGCTCTGGCCAGTGATCCATCCTCAAGACCCAGTAACCCAGAGGATTTTCGGTGGGAAAGGTGTCCAAGTCTGATCTTGCCCCTAGGTATTCCTGCACCATGTAAAACAGACGCTGGCGATGGTTGCTGGAACCGATCATACCTTGGGGCTGCGGACCAAAAAATTGTCTGAACGCATCGGTCAGACGGCCACCTTCTCCACCGCTCCTTCTTTGACTGACCGAAGCCTCAGCAACACGTTGTCCAAAAACAGGAGTTTGTAACCTCCCAGTCTCTGGGAACGCGTTGCACAGACCTTTCTGCAAGGCCTCCCGAAGATGTTTCATCCTCTGCTCCCTCTGCGATGGCAAGATAAGGTCCGCAACCTTACCCTTGTAACGTGGATCAAGGAGGGTTGCCAGCCAGTATTGGTCCTTCTCCTTGATACCACGAATACGAGGATCCTTACGCAGGCTTTGCAGGATCAGGGAGGCCATGCAGCGTAGGTTTGCTGAGGCATTCGGTCCGGAGTCCTCTGGGTCACTAAGAACGACATGGTCCGCAGCCACCTCCTCCCAGCCACGTACAAGTCCATGTGTTTCTTGGGACTGATCCCTTAAAGACTGCTGCTGATGCTGAGTGCCAGGCTCCACCTCCATACTGACACAATCTTCCTCCTCCTCCTCTTCCTCCTCGTCCTCTTCCTGTGTGATCGGCGGGCACGCAGGAACACTGTCTGGATAAAGGGGGCCTTGAGAGCTAAGGAAGTCCTCCTCTTCCTGCCTCTGTTCTGCCTCAAGTGCCCTGTCCATTATTCCACGCAGCGTGTGCTCCAACAGGTGGACAAGGGGGACAGTGTCACTGATGCATGCACTGTCACTGCTCACCATCCTCGTGGCCTCCTCGAATGGTGACAGGACAGTGCATGCATCCCTGATCATGGCCCACTGGCGTGGGGAAAAAAAACCAAGCTCCCCTGACCCTGTCCTGGTGCCATAGTCGCACAGGTACTCATTGATGGCCCTCTGCTGCGTGTGCAGCTGCTGCAGCATGGCCAACGTTGAGTTCCACCTGGTGGGCATGTCACAGATTAGGCGGTTCTTGGGCAGGTTAAACTCCTTTTGGAGGTCCGTCAGCCGAGCACTGGCATTATATGACCGGCGGAAATGCACACAGACTTTCCTGGCCTGCCTCAGGACATCCTGTAAGCCCGGGTACCTGCCCAAGAACCGCTGCACCACCAAGTTAAGGACGTGAGCCAAACAGGGCACATGGGTCATTTGTCCCTGTCGGAGGGCAGAGAGGAGGTTGGTGCCATTGTCGCAAACCACCATTCCTGCCTTAAGTTGGCGTGGCGTCAACCACCTCTGAACCTGCCCCTGCAGAGCTGACAGAACCTCTGCCCCAGTGTGGCTCCTGTCCCCCAAGCACACCAGCTCAAGCACCGCATGGCATCTTTTGGCCTGCGTACTTGCGTAGCCCCTTGAACGCCTACGGAGCACCGCTGGTTCCGAGGAAGAGGCCATGGAGGAAGAAGAAGAGGAGGGGGTGGAGGAGAGAGGTGTGTCACAATCAGCATTTTGGAGGCGTGGTGGCAGAACAACCTCCAACACTACTGCACCTTGTCCTGCATCCTTCCCAGCTGCCAGCAGAGTCACCCAATGCGCCGTGAAACTTAGGTAACGTCCCTGTCCATGCCTGCTGGACCATGAGTCAGCGGTAATATGCACCTTACCGCTGACCGCCCTGTCCAGCGAGGCATGGACATTGCCTTCCACATGCCGGTAGAGAGCCGGAATCGCCTTCCGTGAGAAAAAGTGGCGTTTGGGTACCTGCCACTGAGGAACCGCACATTCCACAAACTCACGGAAGGGGGCAGAGTCTACCAACTGAAAAGGCAGCAGTTGAAGTGCTAGCAATTTTGCCAAGCTAGCATTCAACCGCTGGGCATGTGGATGGCTGGGAGCAAACTTCTTTCGGCGGTGCAGCAGCTGGGGCAGGGAAATTTGCCTGGTACAATCTGACGTCGGTGTACCAAAAGCAGATTGCCCACAAGTACTTGGCTGTGACACACCTAATTCTACACCTTCATTCCTCTCACTGCAGGTCTCAGAGAGGACTGAAGGTCTAGTGGGGTTGGAAATCTCAGCTGATGAGGAGCAAGGAGAGATCCTCTTTGTTCTTTGGTGTGGGTCTTTTAGATACGCTTGCCAACGAACTGCATGGCAGGTCAACATATGTCTGGTCAAGCATGTGGTACCCAAGCGGGAGATATTTTGGCCACGCGAGATACGCTTGAGACATATGTTGCAAATAGCAGCGGTGCGATCTGATGCACTCGTCTCAAAAAAGGCCCACACCAAAGAACTTTTTGAATAACGCGCAGAGACTGCAGCGCCCTGCACATGTGGAGCTTTGGGGTGTGATGCAGTCAATGTGCTGCCCTTAGGCTGGCCCCTGGAGGGCATCCTGCCTCGTTGGTGATGTGCTGCCGCCTCCTCCTCCTCCTCCTCCTCCTCCTCCTCCTCCTCTCTCCTATCAGGCACCCACGTTGAGTCAGTGACCTCATCATCCCCTCCCTCCTCATCACTGGAGCAAACCTGGCAGTATGCTGCAGCAGGGGGAGCATGACTGCCAGATTGCTGTCCTTCTTGGGCACCCCCTCTGTCCGCGCTCATGTTACTGCCTTCATCGAGCTCAGTATCGTCATCAGAGCCTTCCAAACGCTGGGCATCCTCCTGGAGCATGTACCCAACACTGTGGTCAAACAGTTCGAGGGAATCCTCATGAGGACATGGTGGAGCTAGGGAAGGAGTCACTGATGACATTGAGCTGAGGGAAGAGGCCGCTGCTTTGCCAGACAAAGCACCCTGGGCATGGGTGAGAGAGGATGAGGAGGATGAGGACGGCTTGGTCATCCACTCGACCAAGTCTTCCGCATGTTGCGGCTCAACATGGCCAGCTGCCGAAAAAAAGGCCAAGCGTGTCCCATGGCCACGTGCTGATGAGGATGCACCGTCTCCACGACCAGCACTAGACACAGAGCCTGCTTGCCCTCTCTTATTGGCTTGTGACTGTCTGCCTCTCCTTCTTGGCCTTCCAGACATACTAATGGCCTGTAGCTGCACTAAGCTGGGATAGAACACCTGTAATTTTCTTCAAGTAGCTTTATATACTGTAACCAGACAAGCCTGCCTGTCAGTAGGAAGATAACAGGAACGGATCTAGCTGAACACTGTGAGCAGGACGCACTGTACTAAATGTAAATAGTCTAGCTGCCTGACCGTGGTACTAATAGGATCAAATAGAACACCTGTAATTTTCTTCAGGTAGCTTTATATACTGTAACCAGACAAGCCTGCCTGTCAGTAGGAAGATAACAGGAACGGATCTAGCTGTACACTGTGAGCAGGACGCACTGTACTAAATGTAAATAGTCTAGCTGCCTGACCGTGGTACTAATAGGATCAAATAGAACACCTGTAATTTTCTTCAGGTAGCTTTATATACTGTAACCAGACAAGCCTGCCTGTCAGTAGGAAGATAACAGGAACGGATCTAGCTGAACACTGTGAGCAGGACGCACTGTACTAAATGTAAATAGTCTAGCTGCCTGACCGTGGTACTAATAGGATCAAATAGAACACCTGTAATTTTCTTCAGGTAGCTTTATATACTGTAACCAGACAAGCCTGCCGGTCAGTAGGAATTTAACAGGAACGGATCTAGCTGAACACTGTGAGCAGGACGCACTGCACTAAATGTAAATAGCAGGAACGGATCTAGCTGAACACTGTGAGCAGGACGCACTGCACTAAATGTAAATAGTCTAGAAGATAACAGGAACGGATCTAGCTGAACACTGTGAGCAGGACGCACTGCATTAAATGTAAATAGTCTAGATAGAAGATAACAGGAACGGATCTAGCTAAACTGAATACAGTGTATATATATATATGCAACACCTGGGATGCATATATATACACAATACACTGTAAGTGCAGCTAACTGACTGACTGTTCTGCCTAATCTATCTAACTCAAATCAAATGACACTGTCTCTCTCTCTCTCTATCTCTCAGCACACCGGAACACACACTACACAGGGCCGCCGTGCAGGCGGCCTTATATAGTGTGGGGTGTGTACTAAATGCCCTGAGCCGTAATTGGCCAAAGCCACCCTGGCTTTGGCCAATTACAGCTCTCTCTACTGACAGCGCTGTGATTGGCCAAGCATGCGGGTCATAGTGCATGCTTGGCCAATCATCAGCCAGCAATGCACTGCGATGCCGCAGTGAATTATGGGCCGTGACGCGCCACACGAATTTAGCGCGAACGGCCCATAACGTTCGCAATTCGGCGAACGATCGAACAGCCGATGTTCGAGTCGAACATGGGTTCGACTCGAACACGAAGCTCATCCCTATTAGCAAACATAATATTCAAAAATGAACTCCACATTCACAACTTAAAGATTATCAGTATATTTTTTATGTAATTGCATCAAGCTGCCATGGAAGCTGAACTTCAAGAGATATGAAATATAATCAGAAAGAAATTATCCTGGATAG
This sequence comes from Aquarana catesbeiana, assembly GCF_042186555.1. Classification (NCBI taxonomy): domain Eukaryota; kingdom Metazoa; phylum Chordata; class Amphibia; order Anura; family Ranidae; genus Aquarana; species Aquarana catesbeiana. The sequence continues at coordinate 431,270,067 of NC_133327.1, read as the reverse complement.
TGGCACCATGCCAGCTTCCCTGAGTTGCTGTCAGTTCAGCTCTTGTCATAGTATTATTGCCAAGTGTGTCCTCAAACTGTAATCCGTCATGTTCCTGAATAAATAAAATTATATTTTCTTGCAGCCGCTGTCCAAAAGATAAATAGGTGAATATACTCGAGTCCGAACTACTGCCGCAGAACCCTATATTAATTTAAGTAAACCAATAATTAGCATCCACCACGGCAAACTGCACAAAAGAAAAAAAATTGTAGTTGTAAAAACTGCTGCTACTGGCTAAGAGCTTAAGTATGCGCCCACGCAATTAGAAAAATTACATCCTTGCCAGAAGACATCAGCTATCTTGGCCCATTTTTCCACAGTTGGTTTCTTCTGGAAACCCACATCTTTCAGTACTTTCCAAATGAGGGAGCAGGTTCACAGGACAAAATAGCTTGCAGTTAATTTCACAACCAAAAACTCAAATGCAGACTTGAAATTGAATGTCCCGTTACAAGGTATCTGAAATTAAAGAAAAATATTTATTTTCAGTAAAATCTGCAAACTAGTGGAGCGCCAAAGATAGTTGCAACAGTCATTTAAAAAAGAATGTAGCGTAAGAAGTAAGAAGTGATTTGGCTGCAAAGTCCTTTACACCCTACTTATACGCAAAGGACCTTGAATTTTTTAAACCCATTCTGGAGATGAGAAGGTAAGCTAGGATCAAAGGATGTCTTTAATCTGTATATCTTTTCAACTATTAAAATAGATCAAACTAATTTTGTTTTGTTTTGTATTTGCAGCACAGACAGCTGCTTGGAAAATGATCCCGATGCAGAAGACCCCTGAGTGCCAAGACAGGAGGCTTCAAATACTGGGTCTCCTACTTCACATATGGCGAAGATGGCTTCTTGCAGCCAGGATACTACATGCAAAAACATACACAAAGGACAAGGAGAAAGCAGGAAGTAAAAATGCAATCGGACATCCTGTGACATCAAGGCAGTGTTTTTTTCCAGTTGACCAAAAATAATTGCAAAACGCATCAAAAACATGTATACAAAAACACAAAATGCACCGCAAAATGCACTATACAACGCATCGATTGCAAACTGCATAGATGTGAACCGTGCCTAAGGGAATCACCACCAGAAAATGGTCATTAGGGCTGCTTTGAATTCCCATGGTTGTTTTCTATAAGTACCACCATTCTTATATATTCTACACATTTTATATTTCTTTATAGTTTTTTAATTTAATTTACAGGCAACAAAAAATGAATTTAAGCTAGCACATTAAAAATGAAAGTGAATAAAGAGTTGGAAAAATGATCCACACACATAATTTAGAACATAAAAAAGGATACAAATACCTTAAAATGCTGTTATTTTAAACACTAAAGATTTGCAGTTCATTTTATTAACATAAAAATATTAATTAATCTAAATTCAATGTATTTTACAGTATACTTGCTGAGCAAAAAAGGTTGCAGAAGATTTTAGATTAGCTTTTGCATTACCAGCTTTTGCATTACCATACTGTTACTTTAGAATTTTCTTGGATCGTTGTTCTTATAATTCATTCAAGTGTGCTGATGAATGAATTATGTATTCTGACATACACAATAATGTCATTTTCTTTTTTGACTTCCGCTGAATATCAGAGTGAATAATAAGCACATACACAGCAATGTGAGTCAGATACAATTTTGTTTCTGCACTTTTTGTTCTGTTTTAAAATATTTGGCACAGCACTGTTTTACGAAGGACTAACCAGTTTGTGATTGGATAGGTTCAGGCAGTAAGTGAAAACGTACAAAATAAATAACATTTTCATCCCCCCCCTAAAAAAAATAAAACACTTAAAACCATCAAGAATGAACTTAATTCAAAGTTGAAATTATACCTTAAGCATGACCTACTTGTTTATTTCTTTACTTTTTTTTTCATTTAGGTATTGCTGTACTATAAAAGTCCAGCCCGCTCTTGTGATTAGTGATGAGCTGAGTATTCAATCTGAAGGTAAATTCAGACCCAGCATTCACCAGTCAGAATTTCAGATGAATCCCAATCTTTTAGGAAATAATGCATTGTCAAAGCCACCATGGGCCAGTCTTGCACATGACTTCTACTCAGGTGTAAAGTTTGAGCAATGATAGCCTGGACCTAGATTGCAGCCCACACAATAAAAAAGTTTGATAGCCCTTTATCAGTGAATTGGTAGTTTATTGAGGGACAGCTAACAGTATAGTAGAGAGGAAGATTAGTTTAATATATACAGTATCTCACACAAGTGACAACACCCCACACATTTTTGTAAAAAAAATTATTATATCTTTTCATGTGACAACACTAAAGAAATGACACTTTGCTACAATGTAAAATTGTGAATGTACAGCTTGTATAACAGTGTAAATTTGCTGTCCCCTCAAAATAACTCAACATACAGCCATTAATGTCTAAATCGCTGGCAACAAAAGTGAGTACACCCCTAGGGGAAAATGCCCAAAGTGTCAATATTTTGTGTGGCCACCATTATTTTCCAGCACTGCCTTAACCCTCTTGGGCATGGAGTTCACCAGAGCTTCACAGGTTGCCACTGGAGTCCTCTTCCACTCCTCCATAATGACATCACAGAGCTGGTGGATGTTAGGGCCCTTGCACTCCTCCACCTTCCGTTTGAGGATGCCCCACAGATGCTCAATAGGGTTTAGGTGTGGAGACATGCTTGGCCAGTCCATCACTTTTACCTTCAGCTTTAGCAAGGCAGTGGTCATCTTGGAGGGGTGTTTGGGGTCGTTATCATGTTGGAATACTGCCCTGCGGCCCAGTCTCCGAAGGGAAGGGATCATGCTCTGCTTCAGTATGTCACAGTACATGTTGGCATTCATGGTTCCCTCAATGAACTGTAGCTCCTCAGTGCTGGCAGCACTCATGCGGTCCCAGACCCTGACACTCCCACCAGACACCCTTGTCTTTGTCTTTGTACTCCTCACCTGGTTGCCGCCACACATGCTTGACACCATCTGAACCAAATGAGTTTATCTTGGTCTCATCGGACCACTGGACATGGTTCCAGTAATCCATGTCCTTAGTCTGTTTGTCTTCAGCAAACTGTTCGCAGGCTTTCTTGTGAATCATCTTTGGAAGAGGCTTCCTTTTGGGACAACAGCAATGCAGACCAAGTCTGAGCACTGACCGCTGACCCCCCCACCCCTGCAACCTCTGCAGCAATGCTGGCAGCACTCATACATCTATTTCCCAAAGACAACCTCTGTATATGACGCTGAGCACGTGCACTCAATATATTTAGTCCACTATGGCGAGGCCTGTTCTGAGTGGAATCTGTCCTGTTAAACTGCTGTATGGTCTTGGCCACCGTGCTGCAGCTAAGTTTCAGGGTCTTGGCAACCTTCTTATAGTCTAGGCCATCTTTATGTAGAGCAACAATTCTTTTTTTCAGATCTTTAGAGAGTTCTTTGCGGTACCATGCTGAACTTCCAGTAATCAGTATGAGAGAGTGAGAGAGATAACACCAAATTTAACACACCTGCACCCCATTCACACCTGAGACCTTATAACACTAACGAGTCACATGACACGAGAAGGGGAAAATGGCTAATTGGGCCCGATTTGGACATTTTCACTTAGGAGTGTACTCACTTTTGTTGCCAGTAATTTAGACATTAATGGCTGTGTGTTGAGTTATTTTGAGGGGACAGCAAATTTACACTGTTATACTCAACTGTATACTTAAGCTATACACTCACTACTTTACATTGTAGCAAAGTGTCATTTCTTCAGTGTTGTAACATGAAAAGATATAATATAATATTTACAAAAATGTGAGGGGTGTACTCAATTTTGTAAGATACTGTATATACTGTACTGCAGCCCTCACATTTTCTACTCTTATTTTGGAAAATGATTTCCGGTGAGCGTGGGGGTAAGCACCGAAGGCAGACGAGATTGAATGGGAGCCGTTTTTCCAGCAATTGCCCCTGGGGAAGAGAGAGTGGAGGAAGAGGCGAGCTGGCCAGATCATCACAGAGCAGGGATTGCCCACTGTAACAGCTTTCATTTGAATTGGCGTCCGCTCATGGTCACACACAGTACCACCACTTGACCCGGCGCCTGTGACAGACAAAACACGTCCTGGCATTGGACCAATGCTCTGTCTGTCACAGGCGCCGGGTCAGGAGGTGGGGCTGCGTGTGACCACAAGCAGACAGCAATTCAAATGAAAGCTGTTACAGCAGGCAATCCCCACTCTCTGATGATCCTGCTGCCCTCTCTCTTCCTCTGCATGGGTCATGCTGCAATGATGGGCACAGGTCATGCTGCAATGATGGGCACAGGTGAGGCTGCATTGGTGGGCACTTTTCATGCTGCAATGATGGGCACAGGTGAGGTTGCATTGATGGGCACGGGTGAGGCTGCAGTGATGGGCAGTGGTCATGCTGCATCGATGATAACCAGTTGAGGCTGCATTAATGGGTACTGGTCATGCTGCAATGATGGGCACAACTCACACTGCAATGATGACGAGATTGCAATGCATTGACGGCTGCTGATTGGCCAAAGCATGCACCTGATCTGCATGCTTTGGCCAATCACAGCACGCTCTGCTGTGAGAGCCATGATTGGCCAAAGGCAAGGTGCCTTTGGCCAATCATGGCTCATTGTTCTAAGTCCAAGCCCCACACTATGTAAGGCTGCTTACATAGTGGACGTGCATAGTGTAATGAATGAGGGCAACAAAATTACATTTCTAAAGGAAAAAATGTCATTTAAAACTGCTTGCGACTGTAATGTATTGCTGGATCCCGGCAATATAGATAAAAATCATTGAAAAATATAGCATGAGTTCCCCCCCCAGTCCATTACCAGGCCCCTCAGGTCCTGGTGGTGTGGGGGTCCCCCCAAAATCTATACCAGACCCTTATCCGACCACGCAACCTGGCAGGCTACAAAAAAAGGGGGGCGAGAGAGCGCCCCCCTCCTGAACTGTACCAGGCTACATGCCCTCAACATGGGGAGGGTGCTTTGGGGCCCCCCAAAACACCTTGTCCCCATGTTGATGGGGACAAGGGCCTCATCCCCACAACCCTCACCCAGTGGTTGTGGGGGTCTTAACAAGGGGGCCCCAGATCCCGGCCCCCCATGTGAATGGGTATGGAGTACTCATTCACCAAAAAAAAGTGTCAAAAAAGTAAAAATGACAGGAGACAGTTTTGGACAATTCCTTAAAAAAAAGTGTCCCACAATGTAAATCCATCTTCAATTACAGTGCCGACGGTCCAGAGGAAAAGGAAAATGGAAAAACTCAGCCTCGATGGGAGGCATCCATGGGATTGCAGCCTTTTTGCGATGACAGCTTTTATATATCCAAGGGTGGGGCCACCCAGTGATGTAAATGGGTGACCCTGCCCCCTCTGACATCAAGTGACGTCACATGGCATCAGAAGGGGGTGGGGTCACTCAGTTACCTCATTGCGAAAAGGCTGCAGTCGATGATCTGTCGGTGCTGTGATTGAAGATGGATTTACATTGCGGGACACTTTTTTATTATAAAGGAATTGTCAAAAACTGTCTCCGGTCAATTTAACTTTTTTGACACTTTTTTTGGTGAATAAGTACAATGTACCCAATACCCATTCACATGGGGGGGCGGGATCTGGGGACCCCCTTGTTAAAGGGGGTTTCCAGATTCCGATAAGCCCCCCGCAGACTCTCACAACCACTAGGCAAGGGTTGTGAGGATGGGGCCCAAAGCACCCTCCCCATGTTGAGGGCATGTGGCCTGGAACGGTTCAGGGGGGTGCTCTCCCGTCCCCCATCTTTTCCTCGGCCTGCCAGGTTACGTGCTCAGATAAGGGTCTGGTATGGATTTTGGGGGGCCCCTCATGTCATTTTTTTATTTTGGTGCAGGGTTCCCCTTAAAATCTATACCAGACCTGAAGGGCCTGATATGGTTTTTGGGGGGACCCCACGCCATTTTTTTATTTTGGCGCAGGGTTCCCCTTAATATTCATACCAAACCCAAAGGGCTTGTCATGGACTGGGGGGAACTAACACTGTTTTTTTCAATAATTTTTATCTATATTGACGGGATACCACAATACATTACAGCCGTGAGCAATTTTAAATGAAACTTTTAAATCTTTCCCATGTTCATAACTTTGTTATGAACATGGGAAAGATGTGCTACTTTACAGGCAGACTAAGGAGACCCCCCAGGCACGATATTTAAAGGAATATTTCATTTTTATCATTTCACTTTAAGCATTATTAAAATCACTGCTCCTGAAAAAAATGCATTCTTTAAAACTTTTTTTTGCATTGATACATGTCCTTTGTGGCAGTACCCGAGTCCCCAAATACTTTTTATGGCAATAATTTGAATATAAGCTTTTAAAATGAGCACTTTTGATTTTTCATGTTTGTGTCCCATAGACTTTAACGGTGTTCGCACAAATTCTTTGCCTGTTCCCATGTTCTTCTGTGAACCGAACCGGAGGGTTTTCAGCTCATCTCTAGTGGGCACTAGTGATGTTGCAATGATGGGCCCAGGTGAGGCTTCATTGGGCACTGGTCATGCTGCAATGATGGGCACAGGTGAGGCTGCATTGATGGGCACAGGTGAGGCTGCATTGGTGGGCACTGGTCACACTGCAATGATGAGCACACGTGAGGCTGCATCGGTGGGCATTGGTCCTTCTGCAATGATGGGCACAGGTGAGGCTGCATTGATGGGCACAGGTGCAGTTGCATTGATGGGCATTGGTCACGCTGCAATGATGGGCACAGGTCCAGCTGCAATGATGGGTGCAGATGAGGCTGCATTGGTGGGCACTGGTCACGCTGCAATTGTGGGCACAGGTGAGGCTGCAATGGGCACTGGTCACGCTGCATTGGTAGGCACTGGTCATGCTGCATTGATGGGCTCAGGTGGAGCTGCATAGATGGGCATGGAACAGGCTGCATTGATGGGCACAGGTGAGGCTGCATAGATAAGCACAGGTCATGCTGCATTGGTGGGCCCTGGTCACACTGCATTGATGGGCATATGTGATGCTGCATTGATGGGCATAGGTAAGGCTGTATTGATAGGCATAGATGAGGCTGCATTGATGGGCACTGGTCAGTCTGCATTGATGGGCACAGAAGAGGCTGCATTGATGGGCACTGATCACACTGCATTGATGGGCACTGGTCACACTGCATTGATGGGCACTGGTCATGCGGCATGGGTGGGCACAGGTGAGGCTGCATTGGTGGGCACAGGTGAGGATGCATTGGTGGGCACAGGTGAGGCTGCGTTGATGGGCACAGGTGAGGCTGGGCATAGGTGAGGCTGTACTGATAAAGTTGCTGTTCATTTTTATTTTAGTAACTTAATTCTGCATAAAACTTTTAAGTGTCATTTCATGACATAATTTAGGAGGGTGTGTTTAGGGGTGGAATTAGGGGTGGGGCAGGGTAGGGGTTGAGTGGGGCAACTGGTGGCAAGTAACCCTTAAGGCCTGGCTAGTAGCTCAGGATTTGAAATCAATATAAATTATGTTGGTGCGCTTATCAAACTATTCCCATCTGTTGGAGTGGTGCTTATATATTAAATCCTAAACCATAAAAATACCTTGATATCATAATCAGTAAAGTGAATAAATGCAAATAAATATATCAATCAATAAAGTGAATAAATGCAAATAAATGCATCAAAAAACATATACCCTGATATCACAATCAGTAAAGTAAATAATTGCAAATAAATATATCAATCAATAAAGTGAATAAATGCAAATAAATGCATCAAAACATAACATAAGGGAACACACATCCCTAGATATATGTAGATAAAAATAAATAAATAAATAAATAAATAAATAAATAGTGTCTGTGTTAATCCAGCTGAGGTATAAATGTCCAATCAATTGCCTTTGATGAACTTGCTTGTATTTCAATTATCACAGATCACAGTTGCATGATGAATTACATTTGCAAGGTCATGATTCACATAAAGATAAAAGAAAAACCATCATTGTGCAGTGTTTTTAAATGCTACAAAACTGGGAAATCAATGCAATCCACTTACACATTTGCAGTAGCTGAATCTCTTTTGTTATAATGGTCAGACAGCTTCACCGCTCATACAGCTATCGCTGTGTTTGCTGAACACTATGCAAAGACGTCACTGACTCCTTCTCCCCACGCGTATCATCACATGTCATCTGACTTTCTCAAGGGTAGTCATGTGACCAGCCAAGCTTCCTATTTAAGCTATGGACGACGTATTAGTTGCCATAGTGATATCGGTAAATAAGCAAGTCATCATTCCATTAAGTCTGCATTACAGCAATACTTATTTTTAGTAATTGATTTTAACTTGTGTCTTACAAAAGTTGTAATATTAAAAGTTATATTGTGTAATCTAATTTGGTATTAAGAAACATGATTCACTAAAAGGATCTATTAAACACAGACTTCCCATGGTCAACCTTGGTATTCATATCCAAAGTAAATAATAGATGACAATAATCCATAGTACTATGCCCTCCAGTGGTGAGTATTGAATAAAACAGCACGAGCGAGAAGCATGCGTAGATAAGTATAATTCAACCACAAATGAATTTAAAATTATTAAAATATACTGGGAGGGGTGTGACTGGATGTTGGTGTGAGTGGTCGTGCGTGAGCTCTCTCCGTGCTCCAGCCTTCATGCTGCCAGCCTCAGCAGCCTAGCCTAGCTAGTAGCCTAGCCCAGTGTAAAGCATTTTGTTTTGGCCGAACCTGCCTTGTCAACCCCTGTACCTCCGGGTGGGAGAGGCGGCGTAGAGTGGAGGACGGCTGCAGTCGAGGAGCCGGCCCTGCCATCGGATCATTCAAGCGCTCGAACCTTGCCTGAGCTGACCGCATCTGTCTCTGCCTCGCTCCGTAGCCTAGCAATGCCCGGGGATCTCGCGAGAGGAAATAATGGGACTCAGCGGCAAGACGAAAGCAGGCCTCGCTTGCCGCAGTGGACAACAGACGCCGAGAACGAAGAGGGGGATACGCTGTCCCTGAGCGCCCCAGGACAGGTATGAGGACATCTGTTCTTAACTCTGGGAAGAGAGAGGCAATAACAGCAGGACTATGTTAAACTACTGATAAGGTACGCGGTACAGTAAAAAAAAAAAGCCTACTGAGGAGGGCAAGGACTAAGTAGTAATTCTGGACTGTGTATGTGGCAGTTGCTCAGGATTAAGGAAGAGAGCCAAGGAATAACAGGTATAGGAATATCTGTCAAAGCGGAGCAAAAGGGGTAAAAAGGGGTAAAGTGGCAACAAGCAGAAATATCTTATTTGGTGAAGGAACTATTGGGAACCTCACCTAGGCACCGTATTACATTATTATCATGACCAGGAAGAGAGGCGAGGAGCCTCAGCAGCAGCCCCAAGAAAACCTAGCAACACAATCCACCCGCTCCGCTAAGGAAAAGGGGAACCAAGCAACATCGGCAACCGCAGCGGCAGCAAAATTAGAAAAATACGCACATACCCCCCTGCATTCCCCAGCCAAAGGCAACCAGCTATCTCACGAGAAGACACAGGCAGGATCCACTGGGGACAGAAGGAGCGTAGGTAAAATGTCAGCATCTTCAGTCACACTACCAGTTAGCGCTAAAATAACGAACAAGAAAAGCCCTGAGAGAGATCCCCTGGAAAAAGGTGCTGTAGCTATGAGTGGAGTCCCCCCTGACTTGAGTACAACCGGCGAACCAGAGCCCACATTAAAAGAGGTACTGGCCGCTGTAAATTCCTGTAAAGGATCCTTGAATGATCTGTGTAATCAATTAAGGGGCCTCAAGGAAGAACTACGCACCATGAGTCAAGAACTTCAGAGGGTGGCAGAGAGGACCTCTATTATAGAGGAAAGATTGAGCCAAGTAGAAGATATATTACATCCAATGCAACAGGAGTTCAAGATTATGCAAACAGAGGTTGATGCACATAGGCACAAAATGGACGAAATGGAAAACAGGTTACGCAGATGTAACGTGAGGGTGATGGGCCTCCCAGAGAGAAGTGAGGACCCTTGCCCTGAGGCATTCAAGGAAAACTGGCTCAAGGAGATTTTTGGGACTGAAACATTCTCACACCTCTTTGCTATTGAGAGAGCGCACCGTATTCCCACTAGGCCCAATGCATCGGGAGGTCGCCCCAGACCTATGATTATCAAGCTGTTTTGTTACAAAGATAAGGTGGCACTGATGCAAAAATCTAGAGAGAAGGGGGACATTCTTTATAATGGTACTAGGATCTCACTATATCCAGATTACTCCCCAGATTTACAAAAAAGAAGGGCAGGATTCATGGACATTAAACGTGCCCTACAGACGTATAAAATTCCATATGCACTGCTATATCCAGCACGTCTGCGTATAGAGGCTTTAGGGACAGTTCATTTTTTTGATACAGTCGACAGGGCCACAACTTGCTTTGAGGAAAACAAAAAGAACTTGTAAAGCTGGAATATATAAAGTTTGAATTATTGCATGTTAAAAGGGGCTGGGTTTTTTTTTTTTTTTTTTTTCAGCATGGGCTGGAGGGAGAGGGTTTGGAAGGTGAATGTTCTCAATGAGAGATGGTATATGGTTGAGGTTGTGGGTTGATTTTCTGTTTATTGTTGTTGCTTTGAGGATATTTTGCCCTAAGAGATTGGGTTTAAGGGGGGTGGGGGGAGGGAGAGGGGGGCGAATAGAGGAATTTGGGGGGGTAGATTCATTGATAGGGTGGGTGTGGAGGTATTGGTTAGAATGGGATGAAGGGTACACAAAGGTCACAAAAAATGCCCCTAGGGCTAGCCGAAGTAGGCATGGGGAATGGAGGGGGGGTACGTTGGGTATAGGGTCAGTTATTTTTTATGTGGGACTTAACTGTTATGTTATGCTGAAACAGGGGTGGGGAAGGGGAAAAAAGATATATAAGATTTTGAGTTATTTTCACATGCACAAGAAAAGAAAAGGAATTTTGGAGGGTGGGGCGGGGTGGGAGAGGGGAAACAGAGGTTCCTCCTCCTCACTCCTCTCACCCCTGTTTATAGTAATGACACTGTTTGTTGTGTTTGAAGTCACAGTAGAGATAAAACAAACGATAAATTGTATAGTAGGAAGTTTGACACGTTTGATTGGGTGATCTGGGCAAAGGGGTGGTTTGTATTTTGCATCACCTAAGATAGATGTTTTGAAGCCACCCCCCTTCCAGACCTAATCTTTTCTGGGTTCTCACCTAGTTTTGTTATTTTTTTTTTTATATATTATCTTCTTGTTTTCCTGATGCCTAGAACAGTTGTAATAAGCTCTTGGAATATCAGGGGTATGGGCAATCCTGCCAAAAGAGCTGCGTTTTTTTTGGAACTGGAGTCCCACGGTGCCGGGCTGATATGCTTGCAGGAAACGCACCTGACTAATGAGTCTAAATTATTAATTAAGGATAAAAGATTTCAAACACAATTTCACTCAGTTTACTCCTCCTACTCGAAGGGGAGTGAGTATATTGGTTAAAAAAGAGGTGGCGTTTACCTGCAGGGATGTCAGGATCGACACATTGGGTTGCTACATTTTTCGACATTGTTTGATAGAAGGTAGAGCACTTGTAATAGCTAACTTATATATCCCCCCCCCATTTAAGTTGGAGATCCTGCATTGCCTGGAGAACAAGGCAGGTACCCTGATGATAGTGGTGGGGGATTTTAATGTGGTCCTTGATAGCCGCCAAGACAGGCTCCCATCTGGAGCCCGGACGGAAAGGTTGAGGGAGGGAAGGCTCGCTCAGTTCCTGGAGGAGATTGGATGGTGCAATCTCTGGAGAATCCGTAATCCAAATAATAGGCAATACTCTTGCTACTCAGGTACACATTACACATTATCTCATATAGATTTAGCTATAGGTAATAAAGAAGCACACCCGCTAGTGAACAAGATAGAATATTGCCCAGAGGGATATCAGACCACTCACCCCTGAAGCTAGTAGTGAACATTCATGACAGACAAACGCAGAGACCATGGACAGTAAATCCAGTATGGTTAGAGGTAATAGGGAGAACGCAAGAAATATCTATTAGCTTAAAAGAGTTTATAGCCTATAACTCAGGTTCTGCATCAACAGGGGTGGTCTGGGATTCCTTAAAGGCCTTTCTTAGGGGGCTTTTAATCCAACATATAACAAGGGTAAAGAAGAAATCAAGAGCACAGGGAGAGCATATTAGAAATGAGGTCATGGAGCTAGAAAGACAATATGTGCTGGATCCTAGCCCAGGGAAACGGGAGTTGTGGATTAGGAAGCAACAGGTTTATAAAGAGGTAATAACCAGAAATGCTGAGAACAGGAGACTCTTCCAGAGACAGAGATGTTTTGAGGAAGGGGAAAGAGTGGGCCGAATGCTAGCCTTACTAGCTACCACTAATTCTCCTTCCTCAATAATCTCCACGATTAGGTCCCCAAGTGGAGAAATTACATCCGACCCCATGAAGATTAAGGAGATATTTTTTGATTTCTATAGTACTCTTTATAAGTCAAAAAGGGATGTGGAGAGGGGAGAGGTGGATAGATTCCTTGAGGGTGTTGAACTGCTGACCCTTTCTGCAGCTGATAAGACTAGCTTAGAATCCCCAATAACGTTAGAGGAGTTAAAAAATGCAGTGGCAGATATGCCTAACCATAAATCCCCAGGCCCGGATGGGTTGCCCCTTGAGATTTAAGTACTATGGGGAGGCCTTGCTCCCTACCCTTTTGAGGACACTGGAAGGGGCGGTTGCAGAGGGTAGACTGCCCGATTCGATGACAGAATCCAATATTGTACTCATACAAAAAGAAGGGAAGGACCAACTGGACGTATACTCATACAGACCGATTTCACTGCTCTGCTCGGACATTAAAATCCTGGCAAAGGTATTAGCAACTAGATTAAGTAAATGTATTGCAAAGTTGATACATCCTGACCAGGCAGGGTTTATTCCCCACAGATCTACTAATGTAAATATCAGAAGGGCATACCTGAATATCCAGACCCCAGTGGAGAGTGGGGATTCCAGAGCTGTCATGTCCTTGGATATAGCCAAGGCATTTGACAGCCTGGAATGGGGGTACCTTTGGGGGATAATGGAGAGATTTGGTTTTGGCCCCCTATTTATTAATTGGGTAAAAATTTTATATAGCCGCCCAACTGCCAGATTAAAGGTTAATAATGAGTACTCAGTAAGTCTACCACTCGAGAGTGGCACAAGGCAGGGTGCCCATTGTCACCCCTGCTATTTGCCCTGGCAATGGAGCCACTGGCGGAGGTTGTGAGAAGTTCAACCGGACTACAGGGCTTTAGGAGGAAAAATGGGGATGAAAAGATTGTGCTCTACGCTGATGATGTTTTGGTTTTCTTGGGGAACACGGGACCATCCTCAGTAAAAATGATGCAGTTGGTAGAAGGGTTTGGGAGAATCTCGGGTCTTGTAATCAACTGGGAGAAATCAACACTCCTGCAGATTGACCCAATTATTAGTACCTTCCCTGACGGTATGCCCGGGTTAAAAATAGTAGATAAAATGAGATACCTGGGAATAATAATGTCTAATGACCCCAATCAATATATCCGAGATAACCTGGTCCCTTTGCTCGAAATTTTTTTTAAAAAAATGCGATATTTGGTGACGACTTACCCTGTCTATGGCAGAACGAAAGAACCTGATTAGAATGATATGGTTGCCGCAATTACTGTACATCCTCCATAATTCCCCGGTATGGATTGGGAGAAAGTGGTTCTTAAGAATAAGTTCTTTATTCCGGGAATTAATCTGGAAAAAAGGACAGGCTAGGATCAGTTTGCAAGCATTGCAGTACCCTACTAGCAAGGGGGAAAGGCAGTCCCCCACCCTTATAGTTATTACTTGGCCGCCCAATTACAGCATATTGGGGGATGCGAGTCTCCGGGAGAAATGCATGCCAGTAATAAAATCTTGCTAGAGGGTAACCCACCTAAATCCCTGGTGGAAGCATTAGAAGCAGGCTCACTTCAGCAAAAGTTGCTGGTAACCAAAGCCTGGCAGGCAGTCAAGAGGACCATGGTGTACAAGGGCATCACCAAGTTCTCACCTATAAGGCATAATAAATCCCCGCGGGAGCTATTAACTGTTGAAAAGAATGTTATATGGGAACGCCATGGTGTATCCAGACTAGCCCACTTGGTTAGGATAACAATTTGAAATCCTTTTCAGAGCTGAGATCAGAATATGGAGTCCCATATAGCACATTTTACAGTTACTTGCAGATTAGACATGCATTAGGCGTTCAATTTAGGACCTGCCCTATGGAGTGGTGTAAAACACCACTCCTTAATAAAACAGTTAAAGCAAAAACCACTAAAGGCTTGATTACAGACGTATATGCGCAACTAATGGATAAAATGATAACCCCACAAATGACCTCGGCCTCAGGGAGAGATGGGAGGCAGATGTGGGGGAGTTGACAGGCCACCAGTGGAAAAGAATTCTGGAATATTGCCCGATGGTGTCCGTCTCTCCGTCGCAGAGGGCCTCACACTTCCTCCTGCTGCACAGAGTGTACTACACCCCTAAGAGGTTATACAGGTTTGGTCGTAGACCAGACGATAAATTCCCTAGATGTCCAGGGACAGGAGATCTTATCCATATGGTGTGGAGATGCCCAAAATTAGTAAGATACTGGCCCGAGGTTGTAAAAATTATAAACTCTAGGTTCAAAGTCAAATTAGAACTAGAAGCTAGGGTGTGTATTTTGGGGTTGGTAAGGGGGGATACGGGGAACTCCAATACAATTACCGCTATAGTAAGGTGTTTATACCAATCAAGAAAGCTGATAGCGCAATCTTGGCTTTCAGCAACACCCCCAACCCCGGAGGAATGGCTCAGGACTATGAACTCCTTGGTCTGGATAGAAAAGACCATACACACTAGAAAAGGTAGCTATAATAAGTTTATTAAAATATGGAGGCCCTGGTTATAAGAGATGAGTACCCAACATCTCTTCTTGAATTTACCATAAAATTGAAGAAGTGCCCCTAAGGGAACAGGGAATAAAGCCCTACGGCGCTCAGACTTGGAGAGGAATTAGTAAACTCTGCTGTGACACAGGCTGACCCAAAATAGATTAAGACTCAGTGTTAATAATATGTACGTGACTGTTGAAGGATGGGGGGATGGTGGGAGGGGGGCTTGATTGGGGTGGGGGGGGTGCGGGAACGGGAGGGTGGGGTCGGGGATAGAAAAAGGGGGAAAATTTGTGTATTAATATATCTATATGTATTTAACACTGTGAGATGCAGCGAAAATTGTTAGAGTGCTGCCTACTTCTTGTCTGTATTGTAACATTGTAACATATTGTAGCTTAGTATATACTCTTTCTGCTATCTCTTTTTTTATGATTACTAATAAAAAGGAATTCAATTAAAAAAAAAAAAAAAAAAGTAAAAAAAAAAAAAAAGATTAAAATACACACATCACAGCCTCCATATTATGGTTATATAATCTTTATAATATAGGACCCATAATACCATTCCCTCCTGTAATGAGCTATGGGGAAAAAAACACACTTAAAATAAATATATTTAAAAACCCAGAGATAAAATTTAAAAACTAAAAATCTGAAATAAAACAATTCAAATCAAAATCAATATTCAAGCCCCTCGGTGATAAAGTGCACATTTTGAAGATCCATCTGGATTCACTTTTACTTAACTCTCTGATCTTGTTACTACCCCTCCAGTGGGGTTTGTACTTATCAATAGCCCAGAATTTTATGTGAGTAGGATCTTTATTATGATGTAGTGAGAAATGGTGGGATACACTGTGTTTGGGGTAGCCACCTCTAATGTTTTGTATATGTTCCCGTATGCGTTTCCATAATGGACATTTAGTTCATCCTATATACTGCAGTAAACATGTACACTGCAACACATACACCACCCCCTCCGTCCTGCAAGAAATAAAATCCTTGATTACATACTCTTTGTTGGTAATTGTGGAAATAAAATTTGTGCATTTTTGGCCATTAAGGTTTGTATTCCTGCATGCGTAATACCTTCTGCAGGGATAAAAACCTTTTCCCTGAAAAAAAGTTAGGTCATTAGACCTCTTAGGTGGATCTGGGACATTTTTTGCAACTAAGTCCCTCAGAGTTGGAGCCCTCCGGTAAGTAAAACATGGTTTCTCTGGTAAAATCGATTGCAATTGTCTGTCAGCTAAAAGAAGTGACCAATGCCTTTTGATAATCTGTTCAATGTGTTTATGTTGTGTATTAAAATTCATGATTAAGGGAATTTCTTGATATTGTTTAGACTCCTTTACTTTATCCTGTATACATTTCTCCCGTGGCATATCATATACTTCCTGTATTTTATCTTCTATAAAGTTTTTATTATATCCTTTACTTGTAAATTTATTTCCTATAATTTTTTCTTGTTCCAAATAATCATTTTGGCTGGAACAGTTCCTTCTCAGACGTATCATCTGGCTTTTAGGTATGTTAATAAGCCAGGGTTTATGGTGACAACTGTCTACCGGTATATAACTGTTCCTTTCCACAGGTTTAAAGAAAGTTTTTGTAGTTAGTATTCCCTCTTCTTGACATATTTCCAGATCAAGGAAGTGAACATTTTTATTACTAATTTCATAAGTAAGTTTAATATTTTTCTGATTATTATTTAATTTTTCAAAAAATTGTACCAAACTATTTTCATCCCCCTTCCATATAACTATACAGTCATCTATAAACCTTCTGTAAAGGATCAAATCTTCAGGAAGGTCAGCGTATATGGTCTGTTCGTCCCACTTCACCATAAATATATTTGCAACACTTGGTGCATACTTAGCACCCATCCCAATGCCATTCAATTGCCTATAATATTCATTATTATTCCAAAAATATCTCTCAAGTACGCTCATGTTTGTGGCACTAAAGGTTTTATAAATTTATCTACATATTCTCCCAGTCTAGAGTTTATAGATTT
The DNA here is from genome assembly GCF_042186555.1 of Aquarana catesbeiana. Classification (NCBI taxonomy): domain Eukaryota; kingdom Metazoa; phylum Chordata; class Amphibia; order Anura; family Ranidae; genus Aquarana; species Aquarana catesbeiana. The sequence continues at coordinate 431,253,076 of NC_133327.1, read as the reverse complement.
TATTCCATTAATTATAGGCCTTCCTGGAGGATTTAGTGGATTCTTGTGGATCTTTGGTACTGTATATATAATGGGCACCCTGCACACCTCAGGTACCAAATATTTCTCTTCCTTCTTTGTTAGAATATTCTTCATACTTCCTTTTAATATAAGTTCATGTAACTCTTCTTTATATTTCCTTGTTGGATTACCCTTCAATTTTATGTAGGTACTAGTATCATTTAATTGGTCTATTAACTCCTTATTATAATAATCTTTTGACAAAACAACAATTGCTCCCCCTTTATCAGCGGGTCTAATTATGACTTGTTTGTTTTGCTCCAATTCCCTAATTCCTCTTTGATAGCTTGAGGCTCATGTATTTTTTAAATTTTCAGTTTCTCGGAGTCTTTTATAACCATCCTGTTAAAAACCTCTATATGCTCATTATTATGAACCGGCTGGTTGAATAGCGATTTATTTCTCAGTTGGCTATGCACAATTTTTTCTGATATATCCAATCTTCCATTTTGAATATTTGGGGTCTTGTTTAGCATGTATTTTTTATATTTTTTTTAAGATTCCATTTAGGGGCATACTTCAATCCTTGATCTAATGTCAGCATTTCTGATCTTGTTAGTTCTATTCCACTCAAATTAAGGATGCCTTCCCCTACTATTCCCTTTTTCTTTTGGACCTTCCGTCCTCCATGACATTTTGAGTTTAGACTTCTTGCATTTAGCATTTTGTCGTGCCTTGGTGGGGTTTGTTCGTTCCAACGTTGGTCTAAAAAAGACCGTGGCTATTCATCACCTCGATAGTCTCTTAGGGCCTCATACCTATTTTGAGTGGGGATCGGACTTTTTCTGGAGTCATACTGATATTGATTATAATGGTTGTGATTTTGATGGCCATAACTTTGATGTTGAGGGTAGTCTCTATCATCTCTTCCTTCTGTCCAATCCTGATTTTGGTAATTATAGTTCCTTTGATTTTCATGACCATAATTGAATGAATTTCCATAGTTACTATACTGTTGATTTGGATGTTTATGATTGTTTCTATTTCCATTTTTCCAAAATGGCTTTCTTGGTGATGTATTCTTATTTTTATTCCTCCACCAATGTTTGGGTGTTCTTGGGCCATTATTTTCATCCCTATAGACTCTACCCTGTTCATTAGGGGTCTCTCTATAATATCTTGGTTCTTCAGGTGACCTAAATCTTCTTTCAGGTGATTTATATGCTTGGTTCCTTCTTGGGCTTACAATTCTAACCTCCCTTTCAGATGATGAAGAAATAGAGTCTCCCTTGCCTTCTTTTAAATTAAGCTGCCGGTTGAAAGTTTGTTTCAATTTATAGTCGTTTGTGTCTCTTAAATACTTTCTTTTTTTCCTTTGCTTTAATTCTCTATCCTTCTGTTCCAATACTTTATTTAACTGTTTCGTTAGTACTCCAAAAGATGCTGACTCCTTTTGCGCTTCTAATGCTACTGTACAATCTGTGATTTTTTGATTAATTAATGCTAATTTCCTTTGTTTCCTTTTTAATACAGAATGCAACACCTCCAAACCCTTCTCATTAAAAAACTTATACCATTCTTCTACTGACTCTGGGTCTAATAGTCCATCATTTATGGGGACATCCTACCTTAAACTCCTCGGGGTAGTACTCTCTTTTATATATTTTTCATGGGTGGCTATATTCCACCACAAAGTGACCTTTTTCTCCATGAGATGACCAAATTTCCTAAGGTTTGTGTCCAAATCACCTGTGTCAATGGTCTGATTAGTGGAAAAAACATCTTTGAGATCTATTGTGCAATTTTCAACAAATTTAAAAATTTCCATATCTGCTGCTTATTAGTGAAAAACAAAAAGACAAAATGTGAAAAAAGAAAACTAAAGCTCTGATCTGGATTCTCTATAAAATAACAAAACACCAGAAAGAAATGTATAAGCTGCAACCAACCAATTAGTGCTGTGACACCGTTGATACAAATCAATATAAATTATGTTGGTGTGCTTATCAAACTATCCCCATCTGTTGGAGTGGTGCTTATATATAAAATCCTAAACCATGAAAATACCCTGATATCATAATCAGTAAAGTGAATAAGTGCAAATAAATATATCAATCAATAAAGTGATTTTGTTATTTTATAGAGAATCCACATCAGCGCTTTAGTTTTCTTTTTTCACATTTTGTCTTTCTGTTTTTCACTAATAAGCAGCAGATATGGAAATGTTTAAATTTGTTGAAAATCGCACAATAGATCTCAAAGATGTTTTTTCCACTAATCAAACCATTGACACATGTGATTTGGACACAAACTTTAGGAAATTTGGTCATATCATGGAGAAAAAGGTCAGTTTGTGGTGGATTATAGCCACCCATGAACAATATATAAAAGAGAGTATTACCACGAGGAGTTTAAGATGGGATGTCCCCATAAATGATGGACTATTAGACCCAGAGTCAGTAGAAGAATGGTATAAGTTTTTTAATGAGAAGGGTTTGGAGGTGTTGCATTTTGTATTAAAAAGGAAACAAAGGAAATTAGCATTAATTAATAAAAAAAATCACAGATTGTAAAGTAGCATTAGAAGCGCAAAAGGAGTCAGCATCTTTATGGAGTACTAACAAAACAGTTAAATAAAGTATTGGAACAGAAAGATAGTGAATTAAAGCAAAGGAAAAAAAGAAAGTGTTTAAGAGACACAAACGACTATAAATTGCAACAAACTTTCAAATGGCAGCTTAATTTAAAAGAAGGCAAGACTCTATTTCTTCATCACCTGAAAGGGAGGTTAGAATTGTAAGCCCAAGAAGGAACCAAGCATATAAATCACCTGAAAGAAGATTTAGGTCACCTGAAGAACCAAGATATTATAGAGAGACCCCTAATGAACAGGGTAGAGTCTATAGGGATGAAAATAATGGCCCAAGAACACCCAAACCTTGGTGGAGGAATAAAAATAAGAATAAATCACCAAGAAAGCCATTTTAGAAGAATGGAATTAGAAACAATCGTAAACATCCAAATCAACCGTATAGTAACTATGGAAATTCATTCAATTATGGTCATGAAAATCAAAGGAACTATAATTACCAAAATCAGGATTGGACAGAAGGAAGAGATGATAGAGACTACCCTCAACATCAAAGTTATGGCCATCAAAATCACAACCATTATAATCAATATCAGTATGACTCCAGAAGAAGTCCAATCCCCATTCAAAATAGGTATGAGGCCCTAAGAGACTATTGAGGTGATGAACAGCCCCAGTCCTTTTTAGACCAACGTTGGAACGAACGAACCCCACCAAGGCACGACAAAATGCTAAATGCAAGAAGTCCAAACTCAAAATGTCATGGAGGGCGGAAGGTCCAAAAGAAAAAGAGAATAGTAGGGGAAGGCATCCTTAATTTGAGTGGAATAGAACTAACAAGATCAGAAATGCTGACATTAGATCAAGGATTGAAGTATGCCCCTAAATGGAATCTTAATACATTTGAAGTGTATGTTGATATTCAGAAATATACAAGGAGATTAAATATAAAAAAATACATGCTAAACAATACCCCAAATATTCAAAATGGAAGATCGGATATATCAGAAAAAATTGTGCATAGCCAACTGAGAAATAAATCGCTATTCAACCCGCTGGTTCATAATAATGAGCATATAGAGGTTTTTAACAGGATGGTCATACAAGACCTTGAGAAACTGAAAATTAAAAAAAATACATGATCCTCAAGCTATCAAAAGAGGAATTAGGGAATTGGAGCAAAACAAACAAGTCGTAATTAGACCCGCTGATAAAGGGGGAGCAATTGTTGTTTTGTCAAAAGATTATTATAATAAGGAGTTAATAGACCAATTAAGTGATACTAGTACCTACATAAAATTGAAGGGTAATCCAACAAGGCAATATAAAGAAGAGTTGCGTGAACTTATATTAAAAGGAAGTATGAAGAATATTCTAACAAAGAAGGAAGAGACATATTTGGTACCAGAAGTGTGCAGGGTGCCCATTATATATACAGTACCAAAGATCCACAAGAATCCACTAAATCCTCCAGGAAGCACTATAATTAATGGAATACAATCTATAAACTCTAGACTGGGAGAATATGTAGATAAATTTATACAGCCTTTAGTGCCACAAACATGTGCGTACTTGAGAGATACAAAGCATCTTATTCAGATACTAAATGAAACAGATTTGGTACCCCAACATAAGTATTTAATAGCCACAGCAGATGTATCATCGTTGTATATGATAATAGATCATGATGAAGCCATTCAATCTACTAAATGGGCGCTAGATAAGTTTACTAATTTGATCTCGAAACAAAAGAGATTTATTCTGAGGTGTTTGGCTTTTGGCTTGCAACACAATTATTTTTGGAATAATAATGAATATTATAGGCAACTGAATGGCATTGGGATGGGTGCTAAGTATGCACCAAGTGTTGCAAATATATTTATGGTGAAGTGGGATGAACAGGCCAAATACACTGACCGTCCTGAAGATTTGATCCTTTACAGAAGGTTTATAGATGACTGTATAGTCATATGGAAGGGGCATGAAAAAAGTTTGGTACAATTTTTTTAAAAATTAAATAATAATCAGAAAAATATTAAACTTACTTATGAAATTAGTAATGAAAACATTCACTTCCTTGATCTGGAAATAAGTCAAGAAGAGGGAATACTTACTACAAAAACTTTCTTTAAACCTGTGGAAAGGAACAGTTATATACCAGTAGACAGTTGTCACTATAAACCCTGGCTTATTAACATACCTAAAGGCCAGCTGATACATCTGAGAAGGAACTGTTCCAGCCAAAATTATTATTTGGAACAAGCAAAAATTATAGGAAATAAATTTACAAGTAAAGGATATAATAAAAACTTTATAGAAGATAAAATACAGGAAGTATATGATATGCCACAGGAGAAACTTATACAGGATAAAGTAAAGGAGCCTAAACAATATCAAGAAATTCCCTTAATCATGAATTTTAATACACAACATAAACAAATTGAACAGATAATCAAAAGGCATTGGTCACTTCTTTTAGCTGACAGACAATTGCAATCGATTTTACTGGAGAAACCATGTTTTACTTACCGGAGGGCTCCAACTCTGAGGGACTTAGTTGCAAAAAATGTCCCAGATCCACCTAAGAGGTCTAATGACCTAACTTTTTTTCAGGGAAAGGGTTTTTATCTCTGCAGGTGTTATGCATGCAGGAATACAAACCTTAATGTCCAAAAATGCACAAATTTTATTTCCACAAGTACCAACAAAGAGTATGTAATCAAGGATTTTATTTCTTGCAGGACAGAAGGGGTGGTGTATGTGTTGCAGTGTACATGTTTACTGCAGTATATAGGACAAACTAAACGTCCATTATGGAAAGGCATACGGGAACATATACAAAATATTAGAAGTGGCTACCCCAAACACCATGTATCCCACCATTTTGCACTACATTATATTAAAGATCCTACTCACATAAAATTCTGGGCTATTGATAAGTACAAACCCCACTGGAGGGGTAGTAATACGATCAGAGTGTTAAGTAAAAGTGAATCCAGATGGATCTTCGAAATGTGCACTTTATCACCGAGGGGCTTGAATATTTATTTTGATTTGAATTGTTTTATTTCAGATTTTTAGTTTTTAAATTTTACCTCTTTGGGTTTTTAAATATATTTATTTTAAGTGTGGGTTTTTTCCCATGGCTCATTACAGGAGGGAATGGTATTATGGGTCCTATATTATAAAGATTATATAACCCTAATATGGAGGCTGTGATGTGTGTATTTTAATAATTTTAAATTCATTTGTGGTTGAATTATACTTATCTATGTATGCTTCTCGCTCGTGATGTTATACTCAATACTCACCACTGGAGGGCATAGTACTATAGATTATTGTCATCTATTATTTACTTTGGATATAGATACCAAGTATGACCATGGGAGGAGCCTGAAGTCTGTGTTTAATAGATCCTTTTAGTGAATAATGTTTCTTAATTCCAAATTTGATTTTAACTTGTGTTTTACAAAAGTTGTATTATTAAAAGTTATATTGTGTAATATATTACTAAAAATAAGTATTGCTGTAATGCAGACTTAATGGAATGATGACTTGATTATTTACTGATATCACTATGGCAACTAATACGTCGTCCATAGCTTAAATAGGAAGCTTGGCCGATCACATGATTACCCTTGAGAAAGTCAGGTGACATGTGATGATACGCGTGGGGAGAAGAAGTCAGTGACCTCTTTGCATAGTGTTCGGCAAACACAGCGATAGCTGTATGAGCGGGTATGAGCGGTGAAGCTGTCTGACCATTATAACAAAAGCGATTCAGCTACTGCAAATGTGTGAGTGGATTACATTTTTGTAGCATTTAAAAACACTGCGCAATGATGGTTTTTCTTTTATCTTTATGTGAATCATCACCTTGCAAATGTAATTCATCATACAACTGTGATCTGTGATAATTAAAATACAAGCAAGTTCATCAAAGGCAATTGATTGGACATTTAGAGCTGGATTAACACAGACACTATTTATTGTTTTTTTTTTTTTTTACTTCATCTACATATATCTAGGGATGTGTGTTCCCTTATATGTTTTTGATGCATTTATTTGCATGTATTCACTTTATTGATTGATATATTTATTTGCACTTATTCACTTTACTGATTATGATATCAATAGTTTAGGATTTTATATATAAGCACCACTCCAACAGATGGGGATAGTTTGATAAGCGCACCAACATCATTTATATTGATTTGCAGCAACGGTGTCACAGCACTAATTGGTTGGTTGCAGCTTACACATTTCTTTCTGGTGTTTTGTTATTTTATAGAGAATCCACATCAGTGCTTTAGTTTTCTTTTTTCAGGATTTGAAATGTTGAGCCCTGCTGTACTGTATACGCAATACTATATTCCATGCTTTATTTTTGGTACTGATACTTTGCAGTTATTTACTGTTTGTATGGCTAGTGTAGTAAAGGGTAAGCCCATCTGCACTCAATGTGATTTTCTAAGAGCCACCAGTCTTATTTAGGAATTCTTTTTGTGTGTGTGTCAGCAACAAATTCTGTTGTAGTGTTGCTGCTGTTGCCCCTTTTTTGTTATTTTAAAGTGATTGTAAAGTCTCATTTTCTTTCTATAAAAATAACAAACATGTTATACTTACCTGCTTTATGCAGTTGGTTTTTCACAGAGCAGCCCAGATCCCCCTTTTCTCGGGTCCCTCTTTGTCTCTCCTGGCCCCTCCCTCCCTTTTGCGTGCCCCCACAGCAAGCAGCTTGCTATGGGGCACCCGAGTTGAGCTGCAGCTCTGTGTATCCATTCAGGCATGGAGCTGTATTTCACCCCACCCCTCTCTCTCTTCATTGGCTAACTGACTTTGATCATCTCAGAAAATGAGGAGGGGAGTCCTGGGTGACCGAGGCAGTCATGGACATCGCTGGATAGAGATCAGGGTCAGGTAAGTACTGCACACAGAAGGCTTTTTATCTTAATGTATACAATGCATTAAGATAAACAACCTTCTGCCTGTACAATCCCTTTAAGCTGTTTATTTAAATTTCTTTATCAGAAAGTTAAGTTAGTTCTCTCTTTTTTTTTTTTTTTTGCTGAAGCAAAAAAAAAAAAAAAAGGATTTTATTATGCTTTTTGTGTTTGTTTGTAGGTGTTTGGGGTTAATTTTTTTTATATATATTCTTTTGGGTTTGAGCTTTATTTTATTTTAAATCTATTCGTTAAGTTATTTTTTTTTTAATGTTATCAGCAGCAGCAACAGCAGCAGAGTGAATTGCTTTCTGTCACCACAACAGCTGCCCTTTGTTTGCAGAAAAGCACCACAGATTACAGTATACTCAAACACCACACAGTTTATAGTGCAGACGTGGGGCATAGTAACAGTCAGGGCAATTCTTTCTGCATGAGTGATTTTTATGCAGAAGTGATCAGCAGTTTAACTAAAGTAGGATAACGAAAGCAGCAAGAAGATACCACAAAGAACTCTGCTCCACTCTGGGCTGATCACAAACCAGCATTTTGAAAAACATCTTTTAGAAGTCCAACTCCTATTCGCTCTACCCTTGAATATGCCCCCCATACTCACTCTTCCTTCTAATACTGGTATCCTCTGTTCTCACATTCTCATTTCTTTACCCCTCTTCTCCACCCCAAAACTTGTACATATCACCCCTACTTCTACCCTCTCCCTACTACTGTTATTATCACCTCCTGCAAATACTTAACCCACCTGCCAACCCAGACACCAGGAAAGGAAGGTATGTGCACTCATATACATCCTAGTCCCATATTACTTTCCTCACCCTCCTTCTCCTAACCTCTGGGGATATCTCCCCTAATCCTGGTCCTCCAGTATCTATCCCCCCACACCCGGCACCCACCTGCCTCCAGCATCAGCCGCAATATACTCAGTTTAATCTCGATCCCCCTGCTGCCAAAAAACACCCCCCTTCTCATGTGCCCCCTGAAATACCTGCTCTGTCTGCAACAAGCTCACCTCTGTCCATGACCTCTTTTTCTCCCACTCCCTTAACCTACTTGCAATCACAGAAACCTGGCTTCAAGAATCAGACTGCCTCACCCATGGCCCTGTCCCATAGAAGCCTCCACTAAACTCACCCAGACGAATGGGCGGGAAGGAGGTGGAGTTGGTTTGCTTCTATCACCACTGAACACCTTTTAAGTTCTTCCTACCCCTCCCTCTCTATCCTTCTCTTCTTTTGAGGCTCACTGTATTTGTCTGTTTTCTCCCATTTCTCTAAGGATTGCAGTGATCTTTCGGCCTCTTGGACCGGTGTCACGCTTCCTTGATGATTTATTTGCCTAGCTACCCTACTTTCTCTCCTCTGAAATACACACTATAGATCTTGGTGATTTCAACATACCCACTAATGTTAACAGCCCAGCTACATCCCAACTTTTCAAGTTAACCTCATCCTTTGACCTAACACAATGGACACAGTCCTCTACTCACTTTGATGGTTATACCCTTGACCTTGTTTTTTCCCATCTTTGCATCTCCTACAACCTCACCAACACCCCCTTTCCCCTCTCTGACCACAACCTCATCACTTTCACAATGTCATTGTCTCCAACCACCTGTCCCTCCAAGCTGCAAACAATTACCCGCAGAAACCTTCGTCACTTAATCTTTTCTACTCTGCAACCAACCACCTATATGACAAAATTGCACCCCTGTCTTGCCCTGACCTGGCAACTTCTGTGTACATCACTTCATTTTCATCTACACTGGACTCATTGCTCCTCTCACTACATGAAGTATCAGTTCCCTACAATTACAACCTTGGCAGACTGACCACACCAGAACTCTTAAGAGACATAGACACTCACTGGAGTGATTGTGGCGTAAAACCAAATCCTAGCAAGCATTCACCCAATATAAATCCGCTTTTTTAAAATACAATTCCTCCATACTGCCAAACACTTATTCTGTCCTTCATTCCTCGTCATCTCTTCTCTACTTTTAACTCTCTACTTTCTCTACCACTACCTCTGCCCAGTTACTCTCTCACTGCTTAAGATTACTTCAAAAGAGATTGATGCAATTCGTGGGGGCATCTCCACTGCAGAGACATCTATCCCACTTAACATACCCTGTACAAAACCACAATTGACATGTTCCTTTTTTGACCTTACCACTACCGAAAAGGTCACTAAAGTTTTCTCAGAAGCCCACCTCACTACCTGTCTCCTGGAGCCTGTTCCCTCACAACTACTACGGTCACCCTCTTCTTCTATTCAATGCTCACTCACATCTTCAATCTCTCCCTCTCTACTGGCACCTTCCCCTCTCCTCTAAAACATGCGCTGATCTCCCCCATATTTAAAAAGTCCTCAATGGACCCCATCAGCCTAAATAACTTAAGACCCATCTCCTTGCTCCTGTTCATATAAAATTTTTTAGAATGCTTAGTCTACAATAGTGATGAGCCAAACACCCCCCGGTTCGGTTCACACCAGAACCTGCGATTGGACGAAAGTTTGCGCGAACTTTAGAAAAAAAAGTGAAATATACCTTCAAATCTGGGGGTGTGAGGGGTGTCTATAGTATGCCTGTAAAGTGGCGCGTGTTTCCCGTGCTTAGAACAGTCCCTGCACAAAATGACATTTTTAAAGGAATAAAAGTCATTTATAACTTCTTGCGGCTTTAATGTAATGTCGGGTCCCAGCAATATGGATGAAAATCAGTGAGACAAACAGCATGGGTACCCCCCCGTCCATTATCAGGCCCTTTGGGTCTTGTATGGAAATTAAGGGGAACCCTGCACCCAAATTAAAAAAAGGAAAGGCGTTGGGCCCCCAGGCCCTATATACTCTGAACAGCAGTTTACAGGAGGTGCAAACAAGACAGGGACTGTAGGTTTGTTTTAAGTAGAATCTGTTTGTAATTTTGAACTGGTACATTTTTAAAGTGTAGCTCCAGTCAAAAAATCTATTTTTAAGCTTTTTGAAAAACATAGGGAAGGGTTTTTCACCCCTGTAACATTGTTCTGTGCACCTCTTCAGAAGATTTCACCTCACTTTCTGTCCCAATGACAAATGTTTTTTGACAATTTGGGGTTTTTAGTGAAACAAGGATTGGTGATAAAGCATCAGTGAAGAGGAGACACGTTTTTCCCCTATTAACTCTTACAGGAGTAAATTTCCCTTCCTAGGGGTAGATTTCATCTCACTTCCTGTTGTCTCCTTCCGTTTGCAAGTAGGAGTCATTTGTAAGTTGGATGTTTGAAAATAGGGGTTTGCCCTATATACTCTGCAGAAATTGGGGCCTTAGGTGTTGGTGTTGCAATAACACTGTAAACCCTCACAGTTACTCTTGGTGGGCGCAAGAATGGGCCCTGCTGTGAAATATTAGATCAAGAATTGTAATTACATGCCATTGTTGAACAGTGGTAGAAAAATTAGGCCTTTGGTGGTGGTGCTGGTGCCACAATACTAAGTCCTCACAGTTACTCTTTGTGGGCGCTGGAACGGGCCCTGCTGTGAAATATTATTTCAAGAAATGTAATTACATGCACCTGTTGAACAGGGGCAGAAAAATTGGGCCTTTGGTGGTGGTGGTGGTGTTGCCACAACACTGTAAGCCCTCACAGTTACTCTTGGTGGGCACGGGAATGGGCCCTGCTGTGAAATATTAGATCAAGAATTGTAATTGCATGTCCCTGTTGAACAGGGGCAGAAACATTGGGCCTTAGGCACTGGTGCCACAACACTGCAACCCCTCACAGATGCTATAGGTGGAGCACAGGAATGAGCCCTGCTGCAAAGTATTGCATCAAAAATTGTAATCATACACTCCTGTTAAACAAGGGCTGAAAATTTGGGCCTTGGGCATTGGTGCTGGTGCCACAACACTGCAACCCCTCACTGGAGCACAGGAATGAGCCCTGCTGCAAAGTATTGCATAAAAAATTGTAATTATACGCCCCTGTTAAACAGGGGCTGAAAAAATTGGGCCTTGGGCACTGGTGGCGGTGCCCAGAACCAAAAATGTTCTTACAAGCTATCAGCATGAAAATTGAGGAGGAAGAGGATTGTGACTCAGCATAACAGGATAGTCACTCAGCATCAGCATAGGCTGATGGGATCTCACATTAAAAAAAAAAAAATCAATCGGTTACATCAGCATCAGGTGCTTGGTAGCTGGTGATCCAAGACTGATTCATTTTTATGAAGGCCAGCCGATCGACTGATTCAGTGGACAGGCACACCCTGTGATCGGTTACAAAGCCTCCAGCAGCATTGAATGTGCGTTTCGAAAGAACGCTGGATGCAGGACAGGCCAGTAGCTCAATTGCATACTGTGCAAGCTCTGGCCAGTGATCCATCCTCAAGACCCAGTAACCCAAAGGATTTTCGGTGGGAAAAGGTGTCCAAGTCAGATCTTGCCCCTAGCTATTCCTGCACCATGTGAATCAGATGCTGGCGATGGTTGCTGGAACTGATCAGACCTTGGGGCTGTGGACTAAAAAATTGTCTGACCGCATCGGTCAGATGGCCACCTTCTCCACCATTCCTTCTGTGATTGACCGAAGACTCAGCAACACGTTGTCCAGGAGAACCAGGAAATTGTAACCTCCCAGGCTCTGGAAACACATTGCACAAACCTTTCTGCAAGGCCTCCCGAAGATGTTTCATCCTCTGCTCCCTTTGTGACTGCCAGATAAGGTTTGCAACCTTACCCTTGTAGCGTGGATCATGGAGGGTTGCCAGCCAGTAATCATCCCTCCCCTTGATACCACGAATACGAGGATCCTTCCGCAGATTTTGCAAGATCAGGGAGGCTATGCAGCGTAGGTTTGCTGAGGCATTCGGTCCAGAGTCCTCTGGGTAACTAAGGACGACATGATCCGCAGCCACCTTCTCCCAGCCATGTACAAGTCCATGTGTTTCTTCGGACTGTAAATGATTCCTTGAAGACTGCTGCTAATGCTGAGTGCTAGGCTCCACCTCCATGCTGACACAATCCTACTCCTCCTCCTCTTCCTGTGTGATCGGCGGGCATGCAGGAACACTGTCTGGATAAAGGAGGCCTTGAGAGGTAAGGAAGTCCTCCTCTTCCTCCCTCTGTTCTGCCTCAAGTGCCCTGTCCATTATTCCATGCAGCGTGTGCTCCAACAGGTGGACAAGAGGGACAGTGTCACTGTCACTGCTCACCACCCTCGTGGTCTCCTCAAATGGTGGCAGGACAGTGCATGCATCCCTGATCATATCCCACTGGCGTGGGTAAAAAAAAAAGCTCCCCTGACCTTGTCCTGGTGCCATAGTCACATAGGTACTCATTGATGGCCCTCTGCTGCGTGTGCAGCCACTGCAGCATGGCCAACGTTGAGTTCCACCTGGTGGGCATGTCACAGATTAGGCGGTTCTTGGGCAGGTTAAATTCCTTTTGGAGGTCAGCCAGCCGAGCACTGCATTATACGACCTGCAGAAATGCACACAGACTTTCCTGGCCTGCCTCAGGACATCCTGTAAGCCCGGGTACCTGCCCAAGAACCACTGCACCACCAAGTTAAGGACGTGAGCCTAACAGGGCACATGGGTCAGTTGTCCCTGTTGGAGGGCGGAGAGGAGGTTGGTGCCATTGTCACAAACCACCATACCTGGCTTAAGCTGGCGTGGCGTCAACCACCTCTGAACCTGCCCCTGCAGAGCTGATAGAATCTCTGCCCCAGTGTGGCTCCTGTCCCCCAAGCACACCAGCTCAAGCACTGCATGGCATCTTTTTGTCTGCATGCTTGCGTAGCCCCTTGAACGCCTATGAAGCACCACTGGTTCTGGGGACAAATCAGCACACTGTACACTGTATACAGTTAGGCTAGATGGTCTGGTATGGATATTAAGGGGAAACCCACGCCAAAATTTAATAAAAAATGGCGTGGGGTCCCCCCAAAAATCCATACCAAACCCTTTTCCGAGCACGCAACCTGGCAGGCTGCAGGTAAAGAGGGGGTACAAGAGAGCGCCCCCCCTCCTGAACCATACCAGGCCACATGCCCTCAACATGCCTTCCGGATGGGAAGAGGTAGTTAAACATGAGTATCTTTTGTGATTTATAGCATAATATGATGCCACACCCCAAGTCTCCTGAAGAAGCTCCGCTGAGCGAAACATGTTGAGAAAGTGGTATTATTCATGCATCATGTCTCAGTGAATTTTATGAATTTTTGTATTCTAGTCTTGTCTCATGTTTTTTTAAACACTTTGTAATAAAATGTCATTCTTTTATCGATAATTGTTTGACATTTGATATTCTCAAATTACTTATATATAACACCTTTAAAGTCCCGAGGTTTGTTAACTCTAGCCCCAGAATTGGATAAGCATTTTTAATTGTGATGCGATTGAGACCCCAATAATCTTTTCTTCAGGTAGCTTTAGGTGCACACTGTGCGGAGTACGCACTACACTAACTTGTATATACTGCAGCTGCCTGCGGTACTAATAGAATCAGAAGAACACCACCAATTTTCTTCAGGTAGCTTTAGGTGCACTCTGTGCAGAGGACGCACTACACTAACTTGTAAATACTGCAGCTGCCTGCCTGTGGTACTAATAGAATCAGAAGAACACCACCAATTTTCTTCAGGTAGCTTTAGGTGCACACTGTGCAGAGGATGCACTACACTAACTGTAAATACTGCAGCTGCCTGCGGTACTAATAGGATCAGAAGAACCCCACCAATTTTCTTCAGGTAGCTTTAGGTGCACACTGTGCAGAGGACGCACTACACTAACTTGTAAATACTGCAGCTGCCTGCGGTACTAATAGGATCAGAAGAACACCACCAATTTTCTTCAGGTAGCTTTAGGTGCACACTGTGCAGAGTATGCACTACACTAACTTGTATATACTGCAGCTGCCTGCGGTACTAATAGGATCAGAAGAACACCACCAATTTTCTTTAGGTGCACTCTGTGCAGAGGACGCACTACACTAACTTGTAAATACTGTGGCTGCCTGCCTGTGGTATTAATAGGATCAGAAGAACAGCAATTGTCTTCAGGTAGCTTTAGGTGCACACTGTGCAGAGGACACAGTACACTAACTGTAAATACTGTAGCTGCCTGCCTGTGGTATTAATAGGATCAGAAGAACAGCAATTGTCTTCAGGTAGCTTTAGGTGCACACTGTGCAGAGGACACAGTACACTAACTGTAAATACTGTAGCTGCCTGCCTGTGGTATTAATAGGATCAGAACAACAGCAATTGTCTTCAGGCAGCTTTAGGTGCACACTGTGCAGAGGACACAGTACACTAACTGTAAATACTGTAGCTGCCTGCCCGTGGTATTATTAGGATCAGAACACCACCAATTTTCTTCAGGTAGCTTTAGGTGCACACTGTGCAGAGGACGCACTACACTAACTTGTAAATACCGCAGCTGCCTGCAGTACTAATAGGATCAGAAGAACACCAGCAATTTTCTTCAGGTAGCTTTAGGTGCACACTGTGCAGAGGACGCACTACACTAACTTGTAATTACTGCAGCTGCCTGTGGTACTAATAGGATCAGAACACCACCATATTTCTTCAGGTAGCTTTAGGCGCACACTGTGCAGAGGACGCCCTACACTAACTGTAAATACTGTAGCTAATAGGACTAATAGGATCAGAAGAATACCAACAATTTTCTTCAGGTAGCTGTAAATACTGTAAAAAAGAGAATAACAGGAACGGATCTAGCCCAACTGTATACAGTGTATATATATATATATATATATATATATATATATATATATATAGTATACACACACACACAACACCTAGGATGCATATATATATATACACTGTAAGTGCAGCTAACTGACTCGCCTGCCTACTCTAACTTAAATCATATGACACTGTCTCTCTCTTTCTATCTCTCTCTCAACGCCAGAACACACTACACAGGGCCAACGTGCAGGCGGAATTTTATAGTGTGGGGCATGTACTAAATCCCCTGAGCCATAATTGGCCAAAGACACCCTGGCTTTGGCCAATTACGGCTCTCTGTACAGACGGCGCTGTGATTGGCCAAGCATACGGGTCATAGTATAGTGCATGCTTGGCCAATCATCAGCCAGCAATGCATTGCGATGTCGCAGTGAATTATGGGCCGTGACGCAACACTCTAATTTGGCACGAATGGCCCATATCGTTCGCAATTTGATGAACGGTTGAACATGCGATGTTCGAGTCGAACATGGGTTGGACTCGAACGCAAAGCTCATCCCTAGTCTACAACCCTCTGGGCTCCTACCTCACTGACAACAACCTTCTTGACCCCTTACATTCCGACTTTCACTTACTACACTCAACAATGATTTACTAGCTGCTAAAACCAGTGGCCACTACTCCATACTGTCAGGGCTGGGCACTTAGCAGCTCCCTTCTCTGTGCTCAGGCTGATCAGCTGTCGGATAATTGTCAGCCATCATTGATCCCTCAGTGGCTCACCTGGTTATGATTATCTACTCTTCAGTCCCGCCTACAGCCAGCCTCTTCTGGCTATTTAACCTGCCTTGTTCATTCCTTTCCTGACTTTGCCCTTGGTCAACATCTCTGGAGATTCTTTGCTGTGTTCCTGTGAAAAACTTTGCCCGGCTGACGTCCCTTCTGGTTTCTGATCCTGTTATTCTGCATCAGACTATGCTGATCTCTGGTTTCCTGATTACTGGCCTGTCTGACTATCCGCTTTGGTTACCAATCCCTGGCTTATGATTTAACCTTGTTTACTGATCTGTACCATTTTTACAATCATATTAAAAGGTGTGATTTTTACTGCATTTCTGTCTCAGTCTGATTCATGGTTCCTGACAGTAGGCTAAGGCCATGAATTCAGAAGATACAGGCAATTCACCTAGTGGTAATATTTTTTCCAGATTGAAAGAGCAGGGCCACCGCATGGATCGGTTTGCCATAGCGTTACAGACATTTCTGATTTGCACTGCTCACCTGGATCCTCCCACTGTGGCTGTTCTGGTACAAACAGTGTTGCAGGCCGTCCCTGCTGCTGCTCCAGTCTCTGTGCAGGCACCCGCCCTGAATATTACCTCTGTAAGGGGTATGTCTGGTTCCGCTCCGCTTCCCCAGCAATTTGGGGGAGATCAAGTTCAATGCATAGGGTTTCTCAACCACAATGGGATATACTTTGAGATGCTGCCCTCACAGGGTTTTCCTCACAGACAGAAGCAAAGTGGACTTCATTATTTCTTTGCTTTCTGATAGAGATTTGGCCTGGGCAAACCCTCTATGGGAGATGCAAAAACCCGTTGCCCTGAGTTACCCTGAGCTTGTGGTATCCCTTAAAAGGGTATTTGATGTCCCCCCTTGCTCCACTTCTGCTGCCAAGAGCTTCATGTCCATCAAACTAGGTATGAGAACTGTTGCCAATTACACCATTGAATTCCATACTCTTGCTTGGAACAATGAGGCCCTCATGGCTGCTTTTTCTCATGGTCTCTCGGATAACATTAAAGATGAGATAGCAGCCCAAGACATACCCATGGATCTGGAGACATTAATCACGTTTGCCATTCTCATTGACTCCAGACTCCGAGAGAGACCTTCCTTTAATGAGCATTTGCTGAAGCCTCCTGTTAGTTTGGCTCCAAGCTTTGAATTCCCACCCTTGCCTCCCTCACCTTACATGCCTCCCGGGACTGAGTCTGCCAGTGAAGTAGAACCCATGCAGTTGGGCTTCACGCATCTCTCTGTAGATGAGAGGTCCTTTAGGAAAATGGAGAGATTGTGCCTTTATTGTGGCCAGGCAGGTCACTTTTTAAAGTCTTGTCCTAGCACCTGTTCAGGAAACGCCTGCACCTTGAGGTCCTGCAGGGGACAGACCTTAGGTGGCGTTGCTACATCCCCAGTTATCCTGAAGGATAAGCCTCTAGTTCTGGTTAACCTTTCTTAGTCTGAGTCGTCCATTGATACACAGGCTATAAGCGACTCTAGGGCTGCAGGCCTGTTCATAGATAGCGCCTTTGTGTCTAAGCACTCGATTCTGCTGCAGCTTCATGCCACTACACTTGCCATTGAGGCTATTGATGGAAAACCTTTACAGCCTGCCCATGTGATTAATGAGACTGCGCTGTTGACCATGGCCATAGGGGTTCTTCACCATGAGATAATCAAATTTCAATTTCAGTGGTCATTGGTTCTCCTTGGTTACAGAGGCACAACCCCTCTTTTGATTGGAATTGTGCTGAGGTTCTTTCCTTGTCGCCACAATGCAGCAAAACATGTTTTCAGAAAGTGGTTAAGGTCCTGTGCATGTCTTCACTCTCCTCTTTGCCAGAGGAGTACTGAAAATTTAGCAATGTCTTTGACAAAGTTCAAGCGGGTATTTTGCCTCCACACCGATCGTATGATTGCGCAATTGACCTTCAACCTGGTGCCATGCCCCCTCGTGGCCAGGTCTACTCTTTGTCTGTCTTGGAGGAAAAAGCCATGGAGGAATAGAGGACTATGTTGCTGATTCCTTTTCTCGAGGGTCCATCCGCAAATCCTCGTCTCCTGCTGGTACTGCCTTCTTCTTTTTGAAAAAAAAGAATGGTTAACTGAGACCTTAAATCGATTATTGTGGTCTCAAGCGCATCACAATTAAAAATGCTTATCCAATTCTGGGGCTAGAGGTAACAAACCTCGGGACTTTAAAGGTGTTATATATAAGTAATTTGAGAATATCAATTTGTCAAACAATTATAGATAAAAGAATTAAATTTTATTACAAAGTGTTTAAAAAAACATGAGACAAGACTAGAATACAAAAATTCATAAAAATTCACTGAGACATGATGTATGAATAATATCACTTTCTCGACATGTTTCGCTCAGAGGAGCTTCTTCAGGAGACTTGGGGTGTGGCATCATATTATGCTATAAATCACAAAAGATACTCATGTTTAAATATAATAGGTCCAAAAAACATGACATACATCACCTATATAAGGCATAACATAATTACGTTACGGAACAAAAAATTATCACATTGTAGGGCATAGAAAAAAAAACAAATATCATCAGCAGTACCCAAAAAAATGTCTCAGAAATAGATGTGACACATGGTTAGAAGTCAAAAAGCATAAAATTAATTTGTACATCCCCAGGACTACCTCTTCCCATCCAGAAAGCATGTTGAGGGCATGTGGCCTGGTATGGTTCAGGAGGGGGGGGGCGCTGTCTTGTCCCCCCCTCTTTACCTGCGGCCTGCCAGGTTGCGTGCTCGGAAAAGGGTTTGGTATGGATTTTTGGGGGTGACCCTACGTCATTTTTTTTTAAATTTTGGCGCGGGTTTCCCCTTAATATCCATACCAGACCTGAAGGGCCTGGTATGAAATTTAGGGGGACCCCAATGCATTTTTTTTTTTATTTTGGTTCGGGGTTCCCCTGGGGGAAATTCCATGCTGTTTTTATCACTGGACAATGAACTCTTATGTGTATTGTCAGACTGACAATTCATTATAGCCGCGAGTAGTTTTAAATTACTTTTCTTCCTTTAGAAATGACATTTTGCTGTCAGACTATTCTATATACGAGAAACATGCGCCCCTTTACAGGCATACTATAGACACTCCCTAGGTATGAAATTTAAAGGAATATTACACTTTTATTGTTTCACTTTAAGCATTATTAACCCCTTCCCACAGAGCGTACAGAGATGTGCGTACTCGGCTTTTTCGGGGGTTATACCAGGATGATTCCCACAGCTGCAGGCATTATCCCGGTACTATTTTTTAGAGCCGGTGATCAGCTTTTCAGGTATAACAACTGATGCGGCTAAAAGCCGCTCAGCTGTTATACCGGAGGAGCGGGAGGGGACGTCTCTCCTCCCGCCGCTCTTACCGGGCCTCCCGATCCACCGGGAGGCCGATAACCAATCCGCCGCCTCCGGCAGCTAGTGACAGTCTGGAATGAAGCCGTAAGTGGCTTCTTGTTCCAGCCTCCTAATAGTAAACACAGAAGCGACGTTATGACGTCACTTCCCGTTTACTCGGATGCATATGGCGCTGGTTTTCAAAAATATACATTATTCAGAATCACTGAAAACGGCCATCTGAATACTTTGAAGTGCAAAGGAGGGATCGGGGGTCTTTTAGACCCCCGATCCCTCCATAAAGAGTACCTGTCACCACCTATTACTGTCACAAAGGATGTTTACATTCCTTGTGACAGCAATAAAAGTGATCAACATTTTTTTAAAACACAATTTATAAATATAAAATAAATAAGAAAAAAAATGTTTTAAAGCGCCCCATCCCAGTAAGCTCACGCAGCAAAGAAAATGCAGATGGAAGTTGCGCCCGCATATGTAAACAGTGTTCAAATCACACATGTGAGGAATCGCCGCGATCGTCAGAGCGAGAGCAATAATTCTAGCACTAGACCTCCTATGTAACTCTAACCTGGTAACCATAAAAAAATTTAAAGCATTGCCTATGGAGATTTTTAGGTACCATAGTTTGTCGCCATTCCACGAGTGCATGCAATTATAAAGCATGACATGTTTGGTATCTATTTACTCACCGTAACATCATCTTTCACATTATACAAAAAAATTGGGCTAACTTTACTGTTTGTTTTTTTTTTAAATTCATGAAAGTGTTCCTTTTCCCAAAAAGTTGTGTTTAAAACATCGCTGCACAAATACCGTGTGATATAAAAAAATCACCACTTTATTCTCTAGATTCTCTGCTAAAAAAATATATATAATGTTTGGGGGCTCTAAGTATTTTTCTAGCAAAAAATACGGATTTTAACTTGTAAACACCAAATGTCAAAAATAGGCTTAGTCATGAAAGGGTTAAAATCACGGCTCCCCAAAAAACAGACATTTTTTAAAACTTTTTTTTGCATTGATACATGTCCCCAAACACTTTTTATGACAATAACTTGCATATTAACCCTTAAAATTAGCACTTTTGATTTCTCCCATAGACAAATCACTATAGCTGAAACCGCTATTACTTCATGACTTTTTTTTTCCTCTAGAAATGTCGTTTTGCTCTCGGACTGTTCTAAACACGGGGAAAAAAGTGGCACTTTACAGGCATACTATAGACACCCCCCAGGTAAGAAATTTAAAGGAATATTTCACTTTTATTGTTTCACTTTAAGCTTTATTAAAATCACTGCTCCTGAAAAAACGGCCCTTTTAAAAATGTTTTTTTGCACTGATACATGTCCCCTGGGGCAGGACCCAGGTCCCCAAACACTTTTTATGACAATAATTTGCATATAAGCCTCTAAAATGAGCACTTTTGATTATTCAGGTTCGTGTCCCATAGATAGAACGGTGTTCGAACAAATTTTTTGCCTGTTCGCATGTTCTGGATGCGAACCCAACCGGGGGGTGTTCGACTCATCCCTACTAGACAGTGTATAGTTATCCTTAAAAATAACTAGATCAAGAAAATGCAATGAATGTCAGAAGTTGCCGAGAATGATATCCCATACCTATTCTCACCAATTTTCAACAAAAACTGAGAAAAAGACTCTTTTGATCTTGCCCAAATAATGATGATATCGTTTATATAATGCTTGTAAAATTTAAGCTGAGGAATGTTCGCACCAAAAATGGCATCCTTCTCCCAGAAACTCATGAATAAGTTTGCCACTGAGGGGCATATTTAGCCCCCATTGCCACACCCTCCTTCTGTCTAAAGAATTTTTTATCATGCCAGAAGAAGTTGTGGCTCATGGCTAAATCTAGGGCATGGACAAGAAAATCCTTTTGTTTATTTTTAATTGTGGTATTGTTTAAGGCCCAAACCATAGCTTCTACTGTATGCCATTGCTGGATGTTGGTATACAGGGAATTTACCTCAATACTAGCTACTATATGACCATTGAAAGAATCGATGCAATAATATACAATCTAATATATCCTATATAATTATTGCATATATGTATTAATTTGTCTAGTCCCTATAATTGCTAATCTGTAAGAGTCTGATAAGCATAATGATATAACAAACACCTCTGCTTAGTAAACAAGTTACATTTATTTCCCAAGAAAATATGTAACATTGTGATACCTTTTAATACTTTTATGTTAGTTTCCTAGCTTACAATCAGAACACAATACAAGAATATACTTATCACATCCTATCAGCTGGTCTCCAGGTGTTGAAAAAAGGGAGCTCTGCTTGCAAACAACCCTTTTTCACAAACACACCTCATCCAAACCCCTTCCCATTGCCTGCCCAACTCTATTTTTGGACGAATCACAGTATCTCTCTGGGGAATTTCCTCAACGGTTTATATTATTGGCCGTCTTGCCATAATTGGCCTCTGGGGGCAGTGTTTGTTCATAAATCATCTCTATCTGACCTGGGTTAAATATATCTGAGTCTTTTATCTTCTGTATCTCAACTCATTAATTATCTCTGCCAGTCCTCTCTATGAAGCTTGCTTGCAGAGCCGTTAATCAGGACTTCTCATAGACAGATCGGAGCCAGCATTGTCATACACAGCTAGAAGCTTAACGGGCTACATTCCAACCTGGGGGGGCATCTTATCCTTCAGGGAGTGTGAAAATCTCATTCTTTCAAAAACCATAGGAGCCTGGCTGCTCTTGGAAATAAGGAAACATATGTACAAAATCCAGAAATATATTATTAATTCATTTTGAATTCCAACAACCATTACCAACTTCTACCTGCTTTAATTCCATGAGATGCCTGCTATCCTTGAGATAGGATGGACAACTTTGTGCCAATGGCTGTAGAAAACAATCAATGTATTCACCAATTCTGGCAAACAAAGAGTCCACCCCACTCACTATAGGCCTGCCAGGAGGTTTTGCTGGATTCTTGTGAATTTTAGTTAATTGGTAGATAACTGGCACCCGAGGGGCATCCGGTACCAGATATATAGCCTCTTTCTTGGTGACAATACCTTCATCTTGGGCATCTTTAACCAGACGTCTCAGCTTAGCTTTGAATTTGTTGGTAGTGTTACCTCTCAGTTTTTCATATGTTTCAGCATCATAGACAAGTGTATTAAGTTCAGCTAAATAGTCAGATTTATTAAGAATAACAAGCCCCCCCCTTTATCCGCACTATGGATGACAATCTTTGTTTTCTTCTAAGGATTTTAGGCCCCTTTCAATGTCTGTTTTGCGCCTACTAGGTTTGATTGACAATCCTCCTAAGTCCTGCTGGACCAAGGATTTGAACACCTCTAAAAAATGACTGTTAGAATTTCTAGGATTAAAAACTGAGTTATTCCTCAACTCAATATGACTATAATCAGACGGTTCCTGTCCTGTTTTGGGTGCTACTTTACTAAAATGTTTCTTAATATTAACTTTTCTCATGAATTTCTGAAGATCAATAAAAGTGTCAAACTTATTAAGATCCTTATCTGGGGCAAATTGGAGGCTTAACTCCAAAATTTTTTACTCATCTGGCGTAAAAGTAGCATCACTTAAATTAAAGATGCCCTGAGTTAGGTCTCTCTTTTTCTTTTTCCTTTTACCTCCTCTTTAGCCTCTCCATTTGCTGTATCTGGTTCTGCCACATATGGTCTGGGGGGTCCTGTGTGGTACCACGGTTTCCACTCCCCCCCACCATTGTCCTGAGGGTGTGAACCACTACCTCTCCCTCTGGGATGTGCAGGTCCCCTCCCCCTCCATGGGGGACCACCATACCCCCTCTTGTGAAAATCCCCTCTATAATTACCACCAGGGTGACCTCTTTGTGCTCTTGAGGGTGGGCCTCCCCTGGGTTGTGACGAAGCCCAACCAGGGCTGTTCCAATCATGATTGTTACCATAATCCTGCTGATGATATCCATCAGAGGCATAGTACTCATCCTGTTAAAGGGGTTCATACCTGTTATAAGTGGAAACCCCATAGGCATTGGAATCAACACGGGGCCCAGCATTGCTGTTGCCCTGTTGAGATGACCGGGGGGGTTGCTCCACCATGTGAGATGTATGAAGTTGTAGGAATGGTCTCTATCCTCTATAGCAGGGATATGCAATTAGCGGACCTCCAGCTGTTGCAAAACTACCATCAAGTCAAAACTACCATCAAGTCCCATCATGCTCTGCCTCTGGGTGTCATGCCTGTGGCTGTCAGAGTCTTGCTATGCCTCATGGGACTTGTAGTTATGCAACAGCTGGAGGTCCGCTAATTGCATATCCCTGCTCTATAGGGACAGTGACCTCTTCAGTTAATATGGCATCTTGCCATGTATAAATTTTATTGGTTTTATAATCTTTTGTATCTCTCACATATATTTTCATTTTTTTCTTTTGTGTTTCTTTGTCGACTTTAGCAATTAAGTCCTGTAGGTGTTTCATTTTTCCTTTAAACTCTGCTGTGCCTTCAAGAGGAGCCAATTTGGCTTTAACCAAATTAATACTGGTCTCCAGATTTTTTAATTTTGTATCTTTCCTTGAGATCAAGAGTTCTAATAATTTGTGCTCAGTAAGATTGAAAAAAAGAGAACCACTCATCCTCTATTTATTTGCCAACCATACCATCATTGGGAGCTACGTCCCATCTTAGTCTCCTGCGGGTAATTCCATCTTTAACATACTTAGCCAAAGTGAACACATCCCACCAGGTTCTAATTTGCTTGTCAAGAGCCTTTTTAAGAATCTTGAAATCATGATTAAGATCTGAACTAATATTGGAGTAAGAGAAAAATTCATCTGCGTCAATAACTCAATTGGTGACAAAATTACAAATATCCATAGCTGTTGAATGCGCTAAAAATTTATTTTTTTGAGAAAAATAGTGAATAATATAAAATTTAAACTCACGCTGAATGTTGAAAAAACAGTGAAAAAGAAAACTAAAGCAGCTGCCACACATAAAGTGCTACTCACTAGAAAAGTAAAATTATGGAAATGTGGCGCTAGCAAATGTTATTAACATGTGTAACTAAGTGTAGATGAGTGCAGATGTGAATATATAAAGCAAAAAACATATAAATGTGCTGAATGTTCTGATCCGCAATGGAAAAAAAACTTTTGAAGTGCAATGGACTACAGACGCTGCAGGACTTTTCAGGTACAGAAACGCCACCCCCACATGTGTACGCGGCATTAGTCACACATGTTAATAACATTTGCGAGTGCCACAGTTGCCTAGGGTAGGTGATCCTGCCAGGTATATTAACCCTTCATTGAGCTTCTTATGACAGAGTGATGCTTTAGTATGGATGCCACTGCTATGCATTTATGTTGCTGTTATGCGTTTAAGGTCTGCTTTTTGGGTGCAATGTGTTTAATGATTGCTATGCATTTTGTCCAAATGCCAGCGTGAAAAAATTCAGTGTTCTGCTTAAGTTACAGTGCTTTAAGTAATCGGTTTATTACACTACTATCTGTAATTGCTTCTGTCTGAGGGTTTAACCCTTGCTCACAGCATATAGATCCATTTGCTGCTTCAATGTCTGCAAATGGGTGTGTGGATGGCCACTGATTTTGTATTAAGGCTATGTCCTAGCCTGTACTTCCAGGTATTTATTATGACCACAAACCTGTAGCTCATATCTTGAGCCACATGCTTGCCCAGAGACCAGCCATGATCAATAAGGTGAGGGTCAGGTAAGTATGCTATCATAAAAAAAAAAAAAAAGTGCGTGGGCAGTATGGATTGTAAAACTCTCCAGCCCTTAAATACCAGCACCACTTCCCAAAGGAAAAGTGGCAGCTTGTTCTTCCAAAAGTGACAGGTCCTGTTTGACTCTAAAAACTGCCATACATTCAAAGTACTGACAGAAGGGGCAGACTAAAGGAAATCACAATAAGTAAGGACCATATTGGGCAGAATGGGGAGTGTGGTTAACTGACATGCCCACCAATATACTATGCCAAGTTATATCAGGCGGCAGTAAACACAAAGGCAGTTGTGTTCACTCAAGTGCAAACTGGGTGGATCTCTAGTCGCTAACACTCAGGTACTAAGCTAATCAAACAGCTGAATTTGCTTAAAGGGTACCTCCTGCCTCAAAAACAGCAGGCCAATAAGCGTTCATCAGATTGGCCAGATGTGTCTTCATGCTAACAGAGGATGCAAGATCCCCTCTGTAAAGCCCAACTTTTACTGCAGAGGCAGTTAGCCAAGCCAAGTAATCTTCATCAGACTAGCCAGAAGTGCCAATCTGCCAGCGGATGATGCAATAGCCTTCACAGAGGCATGGGAACAGCAATGTGGATTTGGAAATGAAGGTTTATACTACCATTAGGGAGTATGGTGTGGCCTACTTTGGGGTTCACTTCAGTAGCCAAGGCTATCTGGTTCTCAGCAGACGAGTTGAAGGCAAACTTGGCCAGTAATACGCCTCTGTGGTGCTTGATCCATGAGTGAAATTGGAGTGACCAGCGAGGCAGTACAACCACTATGGAGGCAGCAGGCTGTTCCTCCTCCTATTCTGCGAGGGTTGTCAAGCCCTATGGCTTAACCCACTGACTGCGTATACCTCTAAGTTGAATGGAATATGATTTAAGATGGAATCAGTGATGTCCAGATCAGGGACTAATCCCTTAGGCTAGTCACCTAGGCCCAGAACAAAGAGTGCTGACAGGGCCTGAGAAGAACTAGAGAAGAGATTGGAAGATCCATAGTTGTCTTTGATCGCCTAAGCCCAAGCCTGCTCCTCACTCAAATGTGCCCAGTAGGTGTTATATTGCAGAAATTAATGGAAATTTGGGCAGGAGGCTCAGGATCACTGGGGCCTGTGCAGCACTTATCTTTGTGATGTGATCTGTCTGCAACAAAACCTTGGGACAACAACGGAAAATTCATGGTGTGCTTGCGAGTTGTACTTCGCGCAGTAAGAAAGTCAATAGAATGTCTTTCCACTCTTCCAATTCCTTTAACTACCATTATGGTTCTTTAGAGATATCAAGGCTTTGAGCAAATGTTACCAAATCTTGTCCAACAGGAACCATTGGTCCATTGTTCTTATTTGGAAAGCAGATTTAGGCAAGATATGGAACGAAGGATCAAGATCCAAAAAAAAAATCATATGGAGTCATTAAAAGCAATCACTCAAACCATCAGATAAAGCAACTACAGTTTCTCTAGATCTAGCTGATGTGTACATATGCACTTCTGTACACCCAGGCTTCTGAGAGTTTCACCTTGGGTTCGTTCAACAACTTTTTGACCTTTCCACAACTTAAGACATTTTTCCAGAACATTGCTTCCAGGAGTGGCCATCTTACAGAAGCAAGGGCTGCAGGTTCCTTTTGCGAACAGCTGCGGGTGGCTCAACATCCTCCAGGTCCTGGCAAACCCTGATTCAGAGGGAAGGCCAACGAATCTCATTATAGTAATGACATTTTAGACATTCAGGAGAATAATGTAGAGTTGCTCTCATGGAGGTGACAGTATTGGGTCTTATGTAGAGGCAAGTCCTAGCTCTATCCCATCTGTTTGTATCATATGGTCTCAAATACTCGAAGTAAGTCTGCAATACATGCAGTTGGACACACTGGAAGATTGAGAACATCATAAACTGGCCTTCTAAGGTAGTAAAAGATTTGCTTCCTATTCCAGGGAAGATTACCCCACATATGGGACTAGTCCCATTGATGGTCGCTAAGGATAGTTAATCTTATCAACTTCCAGGCATACCAATTGTCAAAGTCTATTCACTTTCTTGGTATTCACCTCAGGGACCTCCTAGCTCAAGGTCAATGACCTAGGCCAGTGGAGGACAAAGTGTCTAACATCAGGGGTACAGTGATTCCCAAGTGGGGATGTCGTTTGGGCAACACAGCCCAGGAGGCCTCAGTTATGCCCCAAACAGACGGTAATAGGTAATCTCCTATCTTCATGACAAGAGCTATCTCCCATTCAGGTTTGCCAACAGTAAAACCTGTCTCATCTCATCACTCTGTGTTCTGGCTTCCCAGAACTTCCTGTCAGATACGGTAAAATATGAAGCCTTGGATGTCAAGGGCGAGTCCCTAGACCAACAAGCATATCAATGAATCTCAACTTGGCAGTGAACTCAATGGTCAGGAAGGGCAGTTATTCCTGCAAGAGGAGCTTTCCAGAAGTGGAAGCAGTGGATCTAATAACATCCAGGTGGGTCAGCAGGTTAGCCTATATAGCCACCAGACTCAGTGATCTCCAAGCTCCTCATCAGGATCATAGTACATCGTTAG
The DNA here is from genome assembly GCF_042186555.1 of Aquarana catesbeiana. NCBI lineage: Eukaryota > Metazoa > Chordata > Amphibia > Anura > Ranidae > Aquarana > Aquarana catesbeiana. The sequence goes on along the minus strand of NC_133327.1, from coordinate 431,225,372 downwards.
GCAGGTTGAAAAGATACAAGTCCATCTAGTTCAACCAGGATCTGTAGTCGTACAGCTGGGATAAAGGCAATAATGATCAGGTGGCCTTACAGGCCGTGGTGTCCTCAAAGTACAGTCTTTGGCCCAAGAACCTCCTATTCTATTCATCCTGAGATCTCAGACCTTACACAGTGGAGCCAAGTGTAAGCAAATTCAGCCACGCTGGATCTAGCAACTGGGAGTTAGGAAGGCTCATCGAGGGGTCTCGCCACTATTATTTGAGACCTTGTGGAAATCAGGGGAACCTACGGCAAACTCTAGGTTTACTAGAACATGGGAAATCTCACAGAATTTAAGGATAGAAGCCTCTGCTCTCGGCTGCAAAGATTAAGATGGCTGCAAGTAATACAAGATAAGGGATTGAGCAGTAGTCAAGTCTTAGTCAGGTCCTCAATTCCTGAGATCCAGTGACCGCCGCACATCTGGGGGAACCAATTCCAAAAGGCCAGTACAGATTGTTCTTTCCCCTTAGAACTTGCAATGCAACTAGTGTTGGGAAGGTTTTCACACTCCTCCATTCTTCTGAACAAGACTACTTCAATAGGTTCTGTGACACTAAAGCAGTATTTCTTAAGGATATCACGTCTGGGAGAATTATTTCAGAGATCCAATCGTCAAGCGGTAAACTACCTCATTGCTACCATAATCAAACAAAATAGCTCTGGGGGGCATGGCCTAGCGCGGCATGTGAACAGACCTGTTCACCGGAGCTCCCGTTGCTGATCCTCAGATTGATCCTTGCCTCGCTTCCTCCGGCGCCAAAAACCGCAGTGCCTGGTGCCTACAGCCTCCCTGTCACCCCAGGACCCAGAACCAGCCGCAAATTCAGGAATGATGACCCGAGGGAATCGCGGAGATGCCGTGGCCTCGACCGCTCCGGACTTACAAGATGGCGCCTGGACATCACAGCCCCAGAGAACGCCATGAGGCCAGGATAAAAAGACAGAACAGGGGGGTAAGTCACAGAAACCCCCTAAGACTAAAGACCAGCCCAGGGATATGCTATACTACGCACAGAAGCTGGCAGGCTCTGCTGATTCCACACAGAACAGTGCACAGCTCCCTGCAGTGTCCATAGAGCAGGCAGGCAGGGGGGACACAGACAGGCTGGAAGACACTGACACTATGGACTCTGTCCCTGATCCCATGCCAGGCTTGGTCGATCTGCAGGTGAAAGACAGCCCCCAACCCACGCTCAGTGAAATCCTGCATGCGGTTCACAGATATACTGCTTCAGTGGATGACCGCAAGGAAAAATTTGGGGGGGCTGAAGGAGACTGTCTCTCTCCTCCGCCAGGATATTCATAAAATTAGGGAGAGAACCACGGCAGTGGAGGGAAGAGTAAGTGACATAGAGGACCAGCTGCCCCATTTGAACAGGGATGTAAGGGGGGCCACACAACATGTGCGCCAGGCCTTTGAAAAGACTGACAACATCGAGAACCGCCTGAGACATAACAACGTTCGTATAGTGGGGCTTCCAGAGAAGGTGGAGGGCAGGGACCCCACGATGTTTGTTGAGGGTTGGTTGCAGGAAATATTCAGTAAAGAGGCCTTCTCTCCCCTGTATGCAGTGGAACGAGCGCATCGGGTACCGCCAAGACATCTCCCACCTGGAAACCCCCCCAGAGCGATGCTGGCCAGGCTCCTAAACTTTTGGGATTGTGAAGTTGTGCTGCGACTTGCTAGAGAGAAGGGAGCTGTACAGTTTAATGGCACCAAAGTATCCTTTTATCCTGACTTCTCTGCTGAAGTGCAGCGCAGAAGATCCAAGTTTCACAGATGTTAAAAAGCGGCTGCAACAATTACAGCTCAAGTATGCAATATTATTCCCTGCCAAGCTGCGAATCACAGCTGGAGACCAGAACCACTTTTTTGCAAATGCGCAAGATGCTGCAGGATGGTTGGACCAGAACGAACAAGACTTATGCCACCGGAGGCGCGAAAATGAGGAAGGCTGACTTTACTTAACCCGTTTGTTGCAGGCATATAGGGTGCCTACATTCCACTGTCGTTAACGCTCCTTCTACAGAGGACCTTTACTCAACACCTAGTATCAGCGAGTGAATCTTAATATTTTATGCGCTCTACAATTTTTGTTTAACCATTCAGGTGGACTAACATTGCGCTCCACACCTGAACTCTACATGTTGCCACTGTTGTTATGGCTAGAGTTTTTGTGCCCTGTTAGCACGGTTAGGGCCTGCAGAGCCCCACAATATCTGGAAGCCCCTCGCTTGGCACTGTCAGCAGGGATTGGTTTACAGGATCTACTTTACCCCTGGACATGTTACTTGGTTCGCTTTAATCTGCATTTGAGTTCACAAATCTGTCACGGACATTTGCTGCCTCTCCATCACCTGAACTGCCTCTTCAACTCCTCTCGTGTTCCACACTGCTGGCTGTCCTTTCCACTTTATGCATGGACTGCATGTTGGTAGCCCTCGGGTACATCACCCAATACTACAGGGCCTCGTTACACTTATAGGAAATGGGATAGACATTTGCAATGTCTGATACACCCATAGTGTCCTGGAACGTCCGGGGAGTGAATGATCCACTGAAAAGATCTATGATTTCAGCTGGACTACGCAAGTTCCACCCAGCCATAATTGGCCTGCAGGAGACCCACCTGTGGGCCGATACGGTCAGTTTCCTACAATACGCTTGGGTCGGTAAGGCCTATCACTCCACTTACTCTGCATTTTCTCGTGGAGTAAGCGTTTTGATCTATAAAGCCCTAGTATACCAGGAATTGGACTCCCTGTTAGATATATCTGGTAGATTTGTGTTTTTGCACTGTAAATTATATACAATCACATTGATATTAGCCTTTGTATATGTGACCCCTCCGTTCTCCAGAGAGGTATTACAGCTGTTAATTTCTTACTTAGCTAATAAACCGGATATCCCGGTACTAATAATGGGTGATTTTAATTGTTACTTGGACCCTAAACTAGACAAACACCCTCCTGTGCAGCCCCCTGGGGGTGGACGGGGCACTGCTCTTAGCCGCCTACTTGCAGAGATAGGATGGATTGATGTATGGCGTAGCCGTAACCCTGATAGCAAGCAATTTTCTTGTTTCTCTAAGACCCATGGGTCATTATCGCGTATTGATATGTGTGTAGGTACCCCAAATCTGGTTGGTAACATCTCTAAAGTTGAATATTTCCCAAGGGGAGTGTCAGATCACTCTCCACTAGCTTTATGGTTAACTACCCAACCCCCCAATAACTTACCCAGGGCCCCTTGGAAGTTAAACGCTTTCTGGTTAAAGCTCTTTGTTTCACAGGAAAGAATAGCCTCTCGGATCAGGGTGTTTTTTAGAACGCACCGGCAGTTAACTGACATTCACTTGAAATGGGAATCTTTTAAAGCATATTTGAGAGGGATTTTTATTCAAGAAATACAGCAGGTCAAACACAACTCCTCAGTCGTGATGGAACAGGCAGAGGACTTGATGAAACAATTAGAACTAGCCTATGTTACTGATCCCACTGACTCCGCTTGGGAGGCATGGATGTTGGCCCAGGATTCCCTGGACCATCTGAGATCCTCCGCTGTGGAACGAAAAAGGTTCTTTACAAAGCTGGCGTTCTACGAGGAGGGGGAAAAGACGGGCTGTCTGTTTGCAAAAATTGCACGATCCCAACAACAATCACCTGCCATTGGAGCTATTCGTGCTGCTAATGGGAAAGTAGTTCATTCTCCGGAGGTCATTATATCCGAGCTGGCATCCTTTTATGGTGACCTTTACAGGCCGAGGGATGCTTACTCGGATGAAGATCTAACCGAATCAAAAATTGATTTACCCTCACTGTCTGCAGCAGCTCAAAAACAATTGGATGCTCCAATAACTCTAGAGGAGCTTCGGACGGTGGCCCGCTCTTTTTCCACATGCAAGGCACCGGGAGAGGATGGCCTCCCTGTGGAGGTATTTAGTCAATATGAAGAGCAGATACTTCCTGAATTGTTAAAGGTTTTTAATGCTTGCCTGGAAGCTGGAAGACTCCCTGAATCTATGGCAAGAGCAAATGTAATTTTACTTCTTAAACAGGGGAAGGATCCGGTTGACCCTGGCTCCTAGAGACCTATTTTGTTACTCCAGAGTGACGTTAAGATCCTTGCCAAGGTCTTGGCGCTTCGGGTCAACCGGATTATCTCCTCCATTATACACCAAGATCAGGCTGGTTTCATGCCGCAAAAGTCCACGGCCACTAATCTGAGGAGGTTGTTCCTAAACATGCAAATGCAGGCGGATAATGGGGGTCAGAGGGCACTGCTGTCCCTAGATGTCAACAAAGCTTTTGACAGCGTTAGCTGGAGATACCTATGAGCAGTATTAGTCAAATTTTGCTTCAGGGCCCGATTTATAGCATGGGTTAAGTTACTGTATGCATCCCCTCAGGCTAACATTAGAATGGCAGATAGAGTTTCACATGCGTTCGCCTTGGGCAGGGGGACAAGGCAAGGTTGCCCACTGTCCCCCCTGCTCTTTGTGATTGCAATAGAGCCACTGGCAGCCCTGATAAGGGACAGTGCGCAGATTCAGGGGTTCCAATATGGTACTCTGCACGAAAAAATAATGCGGTACGCGGACGACATGCTACTCTTTCTGGGGACCCCAATCACTCATTAACGGAGGTGATGTCTATAATAAAACTGTTTGGCCATCATTCCGGGTTAACCATTAACTGGTCTAAATCTGCTCTGATGATGCTGGACGGGGACCACGGGATTGTACTTCTTGACCATTGCCCCATACCTCTGGTCACTAGTTTCAAATATCTGGGCATACAAATAGCGCCCAGTATTGGAGACTACTGTTCCCTAAACATATATCCCTTGCTGTCTCATTTTCGAGACAAAATAATCACTTGGAATAACTTGAAGATGTCATTGGCAGGCAAGGCTAACCTAATTAAAATGATTTTAATGCCCCAGTTGCTATACTTCCTGCACAATACACCGGTGGTAATTCCTCTAAAAATTTTCAGAATAGTGAACACCCTTTTTCGTCGATTACTGTGGAATACCAAACCTCCTAGAATTAGGCTGGAGCAATTAGAGCAGTCTAAGGACAACGGGGGGCTGGCGATCTCCAACCCCTGGTTGTACTATATAGTGTCCCAATTGCAACAGCTGGTTGGCTCCATGACTCCAGAACCGAAGGGCTCAGCGGCACAGATGATGCTGATTGCCTCTGGAGCGGAAACCATTCCCATGGGTCTTGAGGCATAAACAGACCCCAACGCTGTCACTAGTACAGAAAATATCGAATAAGGCTAGACAACTCCAGGGGGTGCAAGGTTTTACAGATTTTAGTCCAATATGGGGCAACCGATCATATACTGAGCTGGGAAAACTACAACAAGGGCCTAGATGGTGTAATCACAGGGTGAAGATGCTTTCCCACATATTTAGGGACGGTAAATTGCTTTCCTTTGTAGAACTAAAGGCCAAATTTAACTTACCGGATAACATGCTTTACTCATACCTTCAGTTGAAGCACGCTGTCGCTGCGCAGGGGGGCGCTGGTGAGTGGACATTGTCGCCCACTCCTGTGTTCCAGGTGCTGCAATCCAGTAGTGTCACGAAAGGGATTATATCCCAATGCTACTAGATGTTACTAGCTAGATACTTGCGGTCATATCCATGCAATGCGATGTCTGCTTGGGAAGGGGACCTTGGTCAGATCACAGGTGAGCAATGGGAGGAGGCCCTACAGTCCATATCCATATGTTCCCTTAATGTTGCACAAAAGGTTTCCCAATTGTTCATAGCATTGAGAGTGCATTATACCCCGAAAAAGTTGCATAGGATGGGCAGGGCAGCGGACCCACTATGTTGCTGTTGTCGACAGCACAACGGGGACCTTATTCACCTCCTTTGGCGCTGCCCGAAGCTTCATCGTTACTGGAATGAGGTGGTGGGGACGCTCAATGAGGTATTTCAGACTGGGGTTCCTAAGGGTCCTTTATGTTGTATATTGGGGGTCCTGGAGGAGGAGATCCCTGAGGAGTCGACCAGGGTCGCATTCTCCAGAGCTCTATTCCAGGCAAGAAAACTCATTCTAATGAATTGGAAATCTACTCTGCCACCCACTAGCAGCTTTTGGGTAGAACACATGGGACAAACCCTCATAAAGGAAAAATATATATATCAGCACAGGGGATGCCCTGGTAGGTTTGAACGTATTTGGTCAAAATGGCTAGACACGAGAAAGCTTGTAATGTCCAGATTCCTGCAGTCGACGAGGGGATGCATGACAGATTGTATATTACAAATAATACAGGATGTGATGGTGGAACCAGGGAGAGGTGAAATATAGATGTATGGAGAATTGCAGTAGGTTGATAGATCATTTGAAATAACAACTTTATACTTGTTCATGAACCAAGTGGGGGGGGACGACAAAACAATGTACCTGTAATTGGAACCTGAGTATTGTTTATTGTTGGAAAATATGTGAATGTTCAATAAAACCTTTTCTGATTTAAAAAAAAACAAAATAGCTCTGGTTTCTTCTTCTCCAGCACCAGACAAGGGTCTGCATCTTTGCTTCTGGGTCATGACATCACCCTTCCGGCATGTCCAAACTGAAATGTCTGCGTCACCACAAGCTGGAGTAATGGACTCTATGTGGAAGAAATACATTAAAGTGGCCATTCTCTAGAAGGTCAGACAGTGGCCTCTTCAGGCCTGGCAGTATCAGAAGAAGACTTTTCACTGTCCACTAGGACAATGGCATTATCTCGGGTCAGAGTAGCCTAAGGGGATTATAGGACGAAGATAAATTCATCAATATAGTGCAGTGCTCACTTTATCAGATGGGTGGCGTGCTCATGGGCAAAATTCAGAGGTCCAGAATTTTACAGGATACCAACCAGGTTCATATACTACAAACCATTTATTTGCCTATTGCACAGTCAATTAAGGAACATTGGAAGCAGGGGAGTTGACTTCAGTTCTGTTGATTCAAACGCTTCAGCATGGTCCTCCCTTATAGGTTTTGTTGGGGTGCTACATCCCATTCGTGTATGCTGTCATGCTTGTGTCCGGAAAACAGATAATTGTATACTTACCAGCTGGTAATTTTCCTTTCCTGATGTAAAGCATGACAGCATACAGGTGCCTCCCTTGTGGGTTTCTCATTTGAGTACAGTTACGAGAATGCAGCCTGGGTGGAGGCGACTCATTTATATATAGTATAACCAGTCCTGATTGGGTGTGGGGAGGAGCTTATCCCCATTAGTGTATGTTGTCATGCTTTGCATCAGGACAGGAAAATTACCACCAGGTAAGTATACAATTTTCCGTTTTCTCTACAAACAGGCTTTCTAGTTGTGGTGCAAACCTGTATGCAGTTTTCTTCATCAGCGACCAAAAACATTTTTTTTTTTTACTGCTGCTAAATGGCTGCTCAATCTCTAAGAAACTGGTTTGTTCAATTAGAATTCTAGCTGTGATGCAAATCTGTATGCCATCATCAGTGCCCAAGAAAGACCCAATTTTTTTTTCAAAGCATGCCCATTACATGTCTTAGAAAATGTGACTTGTCCAAACAGGCCTTTTGGTTTAAACGTGTACACTATTTTCATTGCCAGTGTCTAAGGCAAACACTACTTTGTTGGATGGATGTGGCCTGTTCAATCACACTTTCTAGCTTTGACACAAACCTGTATGCTATTTCCTTTGTTACTATGAAAAAAAGCCACTAATTGTTTGTTTCCTGTTGTTAAAACTGAAGCTTGTTAAAACTGAAGCCTGGAATGGTTTTCTAGCTATAGTGCAAACCTGCATGCTATTTCTATTGTCAGTATCCAAACGAAGGCATACAATTTCTTACCTCCCAACTATAAACTTCAGAATGAGGGACACTTGAGGGAGGAAGTGACCGATGGCTCGCTATGTGCACTGCGGCAAAAGTGGGTGTGGCTAAACTCGTAACAGTGAGAGGAGCTTAATGGGCGTGGCTAAACAAAACCCAAGTTTTCTTTGTACCTTTTAAAATATGCTTTGATTGCTGTGCCACAAGGAAGAGTCTCACTGACACGTACAAACCTCAGCACAATCATTTAAAAAAAATAAGAATAAAAAGCTTCCATTACAAATGCTTTTGTTTTGTATAAACCTATGGGTTCAGGAGTCTGATATGCACAGGGAGCAGGTTTCTGGAGTACTTTACGTACATAGTGCAGGGCTCAGGAGAGCACTAGGTACGGACTGCAGGTTTCTGGAGTGCCTTTTGCATAGGGAACAGGGTTCTGGAGTGTGTTACGCACAAAGTACAGGGTTCAGCAGAGTGCTAAATACAGAGTGCAGGGTTCTGGCGTGCATTATGAACAGAGTGCGGGGTTCTGGAGTGCACTAGGTACAGAGTCCGGGGTTCTGGAGTGCATTATGTATAGAGTGCGGGGTTCTGGCGTGCATTATGTACAGAGTGCAGGGTTCTGGCGTGCATTATGTGTAGAGTGCGGGGTTCTGGCGTGCATTATGTATAGAGTGCAGGGTTCTGGCGTGCATTATGTATAGAGTGCGGGGTTCTGGCGTGCATTATGTACAGAGTGCGGGGTTCTGGCGTGCATTATGTACAGAGTGCGGGGTTCTGGCGTGCATTATGTTCAGAGTGCGGGGTTCTGGTGTGCATTATGTACAGAGTGCGGGTTTCTGGCATGCATTATGTACAAAGTGCGGGGTTCTGGCGTGCATTATGTACAGAGTGCGGGGTTGTGGCGTGCATTATGTACAGAGTGCCGGGTTCTGGCGTGCATTATGTACAGAGTGCGGGGTTGTGGCGTACAATATGTACAGAGTGCGGGGTTGTGGCGTGCATTATGTACAGAGTGCGGGGTTGTGGCGTGCATTATATACAGAGTGCGGGGTTCTGGCGTGCATTATGTATAGAGTGCAGGGTTCTGGCGTGCATTATGTATAGAGTGCAGGGTTCTGGCGTGCATTATGTATAGAGTGCAGGGTTCTGGCGTGCATTATGTACAGTGTGCGGGGTTCTGGCGTGCATTATGTACAGAGTGCGGGGTTCTGGCATGCATTATGTACAGAGTGCGGGGTTCTGGCGTGCATTATGTACAGAGTGCGGGGTTCTGGCGTGCATTATGTACAGAGTGAAGGGTTCTGGCGTGCATTATGTTCAGAGTGCGGGGTTCTGGCGTGCATTATGTACAGAGTGCGGGTTTCTGGCATGCATTATGTACAAAGTGCGGGGTTCTGGCGTGCATTATGTACAGAGTGCGGGATTGTGGCATGCATTATGTACAGAGTGTGGGGTTCTGGCGTGCATTATGTACAGAGTGCGGGGTTGTGGTGTACAATATGTACAGAGTGCGGGGTTGTGGCGTGCATTATGTACAGAATGCGGGGTTGTGGCGTGCATTATGTACAGAGTGCAGGGTTGTGGCGTGCATTATGTACAGAGTGCGGGGTTGTGGCGTGCATTATGTACAGAGTGCGGGGTTGTGGCATGCATTATGTGCAGGGAGGTATGTTCTGGAGTGCATTATGTACAGAGTGCAGGAGAGTGTTAGGCACAGTGCATGGTTCTGGAGTGCATTAAGTACAGAGTGCAAGGGTTCATAAGCAAGGATCAGACTTACAAGGTTTAGTGAGGGCTGGCAGCACGCCAAGGCATTGATTTTTTTTTCCCCTGTATGCCTTTCTTGTAAGTGCATTACTTTTGTGATTTTAACAATAAGTTTTAGCAATATTACGCTATGTGCATCTCTCTCTTCGTTGGTACATTATTTGTCCATAGTACTTTAATGGGGACCTAGCCATAGATGTGGATCAAAGATCATGGAATCATTCGAAGCTTGTTGTTGGAAGGAGACATCCTATTTTACTGATGTAGGACAAAGATCTTGTATTTTAAAAGCTTACTGTTATGCCCCGTACACACGGTCGGACTTTGTTCGGACATTCCGACAACAAAACCCTAGGATTTTTTCCAACGGATGTTGGCTCAAACTTGTTTTGCCTACACACGGTCGCACAAAGTTGTCGGAATTTCCGATCGACAACCACGCGGTCACGTACACCACGTACGACGAGACTAGAAAAGGCCGGTTCAGAACCAAGCGCGGCACCCTTTGGGCTCCTTTTGCTAATCTCGTGTTAGTAAAAGTTTGGTGAGAGACGATTCGCGCTTTTTCAGACTCGTGGCTTTCAGATCGTTTTCTGCCGTTCAGTTTGTGCTTGTGGGTTTGTATCTGCTCTTCAGTGCGTGCAAGCAAGTTCCACGTGACTTTAAGTAGTCATTGTATTCTTGTTCGTTCGTTACTGGTTTTTAGGTCGCTCTTCACAGGCCTTGCTGTTCTTCAGTGCGTTCTGTTACTTCGTTCTGAGCAGCCGACTGTTTTCTAGCCATGTTTCGTATGCGTACTCCTCGTAGAGTTCGTGCTGTGCGGGGACTTGGTGTTGGGGTCCTGACCTTGACATAAGTCCAGTCCATGAACAGGGTGGGGAGGAGTTCATGGACCAAGAATTGGTTGCTTCAGCGTGACCAGTTCTGTCATATGCCTTTGTTCCGTGAGATCCGTGAGAATAATCCTGATGATTTCAGGAACTTTCTTCGGATGACGGACCCCGTGTTTCACCGTTTGTTGGCTTCGCTGACCCCCTATATCAGCAGGCAGGATACCTGCATGAGGCAAGCCATCACTGCGGAGCAGAGGTTGGTCGCTACCCTGCGGTACTTGGCCACAGGGAGAAGCCTGCAGGACCTCAAGTTCTCGACAGGCATCTCCCCCCAGGCTCTGGGGATCATTATCCCAGAGACCTGTTCTGCCATCATCCAGGTCCTGCAGAAGGAGTATATGAAGGTAAGATTTTTATCCTTTAATATCACATTTTATTGTATTGAATGTTTGCTAATATCTTGTATTTCTTTCCTCATTCCCTAATTACCATGATTGTAATATGCTGTGAATGTCCCCTTTGTCCTCATGCATGCTGGATTTTTATGTAATTATTATTTTATGTCCTTCATACATATTTGCCCTTCAATAACCTCTCCAGCATGGTGTCTCCTGCCCTATATTCACCTCATGTAGTCACTTAACAATGTATTTTATCTGCTCCATAGTAGTGCTTTACCCCAAACACCCCCTAAAATGTTTGGAAATGTTATTTTTGATTTAAATTCAGGCAGAGTGCCAGAGGCTTTTTTTTGTGGTGTCCCCAAATTTTTTGTAACCCTCCCTCCCCCCAACTGCTAAGTCAGCTGATCCCAATTCTCTATCTATCCTCAATCATCTATCTGCTGACTTTGCCAAACCCATACACACTATACCCATCTCTTTACTGGTCAGATTTATGGATGAATTCCCCAAAGCATGTAGTGCAAGGGCCTGCCTGTATACTTTAAAATGGTACTGTTTAAAGTTTTTGTATCCTATTATTATCTTGATAGGTAATAGCAGAATGTGCTCAAATGTGTACAGTGTGTATTTATATCTTTGTATTATGACACTTCTTACCTGTCCAGTGGTCTGCCAATAGTGTAACTAAGGAGGGGCTGTTCCAAGTAATACCCTGTATTTAGGCATTCATCTCTAAATGAAGTGAAGAGGGTTACCTGTCCAAGAGTTCCCCCCCTATAATGTTAGAAATGGCCCATGAGGGGGGAGGGGGAATATGATAGGTGTACCTTATACTTTGTTGTTGTTAAATTCCCCTTAATAAATGCTATCTGGAGGTTGCCCCATAATGTTTGTGTATAATCTGCTTGCTATGTTTCTGTGAAAAAATAGTAATGTTTATTGTTTTTTCCTCAACAGTTTCCTTCCACGCCACAGGAATGGCAGACTGTGGCCTCCCACTTTGCCCAGTGGTGGGACTTTCCTAACTGCGGAGGGGCAATTGATGGAAAACACGTCCACATCGTCCCACCACCCAACTCGGGGTCGTACTATTATAATTACAAAGGGTTTAATAGTATAGTGATGTTGGCGGTGGTGTCGGCTAATTACGAGTTCTTGTATGTGGACGTGGGAAAGAATGGCCGGATGTCCGATGGTGGAGTGATCGCCCAGACGGAGTTCTACAGGCATCTCCAGAATGGCAGCTTGGACTTGCCACCTCCAGAGGACAATGTTGAAGGTCTCCCATTTGTGTTCGTTGCTGATGAAGCATTTGCGCTGGGGGACCACCTGATGCGGCCATTCCCGATGAGGACCCACACCCCGGAACAGAGGGTTTTTAATTACCAGCTGGCCAGAGCCCGAAGAGTGGTGGAGAACACATTTGGAATCCTGGCCAGCCGGTTCCGATTATTTCTGACACCCATCCATATGGCGGAGTATAAACTGAACCATATAATACTTGCCTGCTGTGTTCTCCATAATTTTTTACGAAAACATTCAGCCAACTATGCTGGCTCAGTTGGGCCTGAGGCCGGAATCCCAAATCCATCAACACTGACGGCGCTTGAAAGTGGCCGTCCTGGCTTGCCCTCCCTGAATGCCCGTGATGTCCGGTTACGATACCTGGAGTTCTTTGCGGGTAGGGGAGCTATCAATATGCCAGACAATCTGTGACAACTTTTTCAAATAAAAAACAACCAAAAGAAATTCTTTGTGGACATTTACTGCTTGTGTTTGTTTTAGCTGACCCTGACAGAAATGTGTTGAGTGCAGAAAATGTCGTGATTGGGTAACCTTATAAAAAACAGTGTTGGCTGGTACTTCCTAAATGCAAAAACACATTTCACTACAAGTGCACTTGCAACTGCACTGAACCTGCACTTGTAGTGCAAAGTGTATTTGCCCTTAGGAAATAACCCCCATTTTTGCATAAAACAGCAATTACATCACCCCAAAAGTGTTGTAGTGTTGAGACAATAATCCACACATTCTTGAGTAAGGCACTTTTTTATACCTGCACAATCACATGTGCATTTACAAAAGGTTTTTAAAACAAACCAACATGTTTGTTGTATAACAATGTTTGCAGTAGCATTATCAAAAATCGAAATATCCATTTCAGATAAAACAGGCCTGTGTAAAACCAACAAGAAAGCCAAAAAACTTGAACTTACAAAGTTCACATTAGGTAAAACCTGAAGGCTATATCAGACATCAGTATTTAGGAACTGGGTTTGATATAGCGTTCAGATGGGGGGAAATCACCCCTTGAAAAGCCAAATTTGGAAGATGCACACCAATTTACGAATGTCAACATGTGCTATCTGCCATCAGGGGGGATCAAGGGACGTGTTTTGGGGGAGCAAGCCCTTCCTCAACGCTACTTTATAATTGAGGAAGGGGTTGCACCCCCAAAACGCGTCCATTGATCTCCCGTGATGGCAGATAGCACATGTTGGCACACTGTGTGCATCCTCCAAATTTGGCTTTTCTAAACATTGAAAAAATTTTTGTAAGATTGGACCACGATAAAACAGGTGATTTTGTGGGGTTTAAATTCGCCCCAAAACATCAATGATGTTATTATTTTTTTAATAACATCACTGATTTGTTGCTGGATGTTTTGCAATTGGAGATTACACCCCATGATCTCCCCGATCAGTATCTGGGCACTTTCAGATGTGAAACGTTCTCTCTCCCTCACATCACGATCACCTAAAAAGAGATAAAGAACAAAAAAAAAAGGTCTCAAAAATCTGCCACCATCCATCTCTTTTACCTGAGCCTGTGGTCGCAGACACTCACCTGTTGTGGTGCCAATCTCCACCACATCTTCTTCTTCCTCCTGCTCAGCTTCTTGTGTTGGTATTTCCCCTTCTTCCAGAGGTGGGGGGTCTCTGGTCTCCTCGGATGAGGGGTGTCCTCCGAGTCTTTTCTCCCCTATGTAAAACAAAAATGGTATAATTAGCACACAGATATTTGATGGCAGAACTAGAAATAGGAAACATTGCTTGGAAGTGGGGTACAATTATCTATTTTAGCAGAGTTCCAAGATGTATATTTTTTATTGCCCTTTGTCAAGCTGCAATACTTTACCTGTTTAGTACAAGCTTCACAGATGTAGCCGCCCCTATAGTATACACTGGAGTACCTGTGTGCCCCCCCTAATAAAAATGGTGTTCTTGTGTCCCACACTAGTGCTCCAGTGTCCAGATGTGAAAACAGCTGCTCAGTGTCCTCTCCTTACACACAATCTAGTTTGCATTTCATTCTAGTAATAAACCCATCTACACAAACAAATATTTGGCATCCAAGTAGGCCCCAAAAAATGTGTGAAAATGCATATGGCCTAAACAATGGTGTTCTAGAGGCCGAAAGAAAAATGTTTGATACGAACGAATAATGGGCCCATGAACATTAAAGTTGCCCTTTTAAACGTTACAATTAATAAAAGCATATGGAGCAGAACGAACGTAATAAAGACAGAAAGAATAGGAACACAGCACAACTACTTACTTTTTTGCAGCACTCTCCGGATCTTTCGGTACTGCTCTGGCTCTCTCAACTTCAGGTCCGACCACCGCTTCCTGAGCTGATCTTTAGATCTTCGTACCCCGAATTTCCTCTCAAGACTCCTGACCACTTTCGCCATGATCTTGGCCTTTTGGATGTTCGGGTTGGGGTAAGGCCCATATTTTCCGTCACAGTCGGACTTCTTCATGATGTCGACCATCTCCAACATCTCCCCAAAGGACACATTTGATGCCTTAAATCTTCTCCTTCTGGATTGGGACGTCTCCGGATCCGGGCTTTCCTCCTCCTCCTCCTCGTTGCTGTAATTATCATGCACCTGCTGTAACTCCGCCATCATGATCTTCACCCACTGCGCCGAACGAAAAGGGGCGGGGAATAGACTACAAAGAACGTCAGGGGCGGGCGGAGTTACACGCATGCGCAGTGTGTATAAAGCGTAACACGCGTGCGTATTACGTACGACCTGTAAGCGGAGGAAGGAGCATTGGACGCGCCGATCGTAAGAACGAAGGTAAGAGACAAACTTGTGCCTATACTGCTTCTAGATTGAGGCCTATATTGTAACAAGATTAGGAGAGTTTTGTCTGACATTAGGCTTTGTCTTGTGTTGTGTCTTGCAGTGAACATGGATATCTTAATGAAAGACAATGACTTCATGTCAGTATTCGTAGAGATGCTAAGTGAGCTGCCCTGTCTGTGGGAGATTAACCACCCCCATTTCAAGAACCAAGCAAAGAGGAAGGCAGCACTGGAGCAATTGTGTGAAATTGTGAAGCAGGTGATCCCCACGGCAGACATCACCTATTTAAAGATTTTCATTGGTGGCCTGAGGAGCACATATCTGAGGGAGCACAAGAAAGTCCAGGATTCGCAGAGATCCGGAGCAGCAGATGACATCTATGTCCCCAGGATGTTGTACTACGACAGGCTGCACTTTCTGGCAGGCCAGACTGAACCCAGGCCATCCCTCTCAAGTCTTCCTTCCACGCTTCCTTCCCCCCTGGCTGAGGCTTCTGACGCCCAACCTGGGCCTTCCAGGCAATATGTGGAGGAGCCCAGCTTGAGCCAGGTATAGCATTACTCTAAATATTTCTGCTTGTCCAATCAATGATGTTACCTAGATGTTAGTTGGGAGTACTAATTTAGGATTGTGATTGATGATGCAAAAACTAAAACCATGTCCCTTTTTCATACACAGGGAAGTCTCAGCCAGGAGGTGGCCGGGCCGAGCCGGCTGGCTGATATCAAGGTCCCTCCACCCCCCCTGAAAATAGAAAGTGGCAGTAGGAGGAGTACCCTAGAGGAGGCTGCTATAGGATTCTTTTGGAGGGCTACAGAGGTCCTGGGAGCACCCCACACCATGCAGGAGAACATTGCTGCCTTCATAGCCTATAAAATGCAGAGGATGGAGGAGGGCCAAAAAGCCATGTGTGAGGCCCTCATATCGGAGGCTCTGGAGAAAGGTATGAGGGGCCAAATTACACCTCACACACATCTTTGGGATAGTCCTCCTCCTCCTCCTGCAGGTCCTCCTCCTCCTCCCCCTCCTCCAGGTCCCCCCAGTCCTCCTCCAGGTCCCCCCAGTCCTCCTCCTCCTCCAGGTCCTACTCCTCCTCCTGCCACATCTCCAAATGCACAGCCACAGCTCGGAAGGAAGCATGGAAGAAAGACCAGACAGTGATTGCCCTGGATCCAGTCTGGTCGGCCAAAAGATGCAGCCTCTTGTGGTACCACAGCCTGGGGACACAGATGTCATCTGCTGCTATCCAGATCTCTGCGAATCCCAGACCAGACTGCCCTCCCTTACATATGGACTCCTCAGGCCACCAATTTTGATGTTGAAGAATTGATGTCTGCCGTGAGGGTCCCAGGCTTCGCTAATTTCTGCTGTTGATCCAGTGTTGCCTTCCTCTTTGTTTGGTTATGATCCCTTAATAAAGGATTTTTGTTTTGAATTATACTCTCCTATGTGTTTTACTTCAAAAAGGACAGTTGGTTTGTGAGGATTCAGGTACATTGCAAATATACAATGTGAAATGAACAAGGGACACCAACAACAAACAATCTCCTTGAGTTTAAATAATAAAAGATATCAATGGTGTTGGGGTAACTTGACACACAAAACACACACAAAAATATTCTGGAGTAAAAATAAAAATAACATTGAACAAAGATCAGCCTTGGAAAAAATCCAAACATTAAAGAAAAAAAAGGCTTAAAATCCAAAAAAAAAAAAAATTAAAAAATATAAAACTGTCAGATGTGACAACTAATAACAATATATTGAGGGAATCCCACTAAAAAAACACAAATAAAACTTTGTGAGAAGTGTGTGTGAATATGAGCAGCAAAACTACTTAATTCTTGTCACATTATAAAGAAGAGAGTGCGCTGTATTAAACCATTTTTAACATTGCAGCGTGACGAAAGTGCTGTATCCATTGCGAACGCTAAGTTTACCAGAACGAGCTGTCCCGTGTCGGAATTTCTTCTGAGCATGCGTGGCACTTTGTGCGTCGGAACAGGCCACACACGGTCGGAATTGACGCGATCGGATTTTGTTGTCGGAAAATTTTATCTCCTGCTGTCCAACTTTGTGTGTCGGAAAATCCGATGGAAAATGTCCCATGGCGCCCACACACGGTCGGAATTTCCGACAACACGCTCCGATCGGACATTGTCCATCGGAAAATCCGACCGTGTGTATGGGGCATTAGTGAGTGGGGACCCAGGAGGTGAGCACGGATTGGCACCTATATCCTCACAAGCAGAAGTGTATAGATTTATTTGCACTAAAGGACTAGATTTTGATTGCACTTTTGACTGCACTTTATGTGTTGCACAGCACTTTATTTATTGTTTATATATTTATGTATTTGCATATTTTTGTATAATAATTTTGTATAAAGGGTTCAAGAGCGCTAGGTAGAGAGTGCAGTCATCCATCTACATCTCACTATTGCCCTTCTCCTTAGCTATAACTTCTGCACCTCCCTACGAACACACACACAAACACACACACTTTTGTAAAAGCAGCACCTTTGTGTAGATGGTTCTTCTATCCACTGCAGCCACAGCTTCTCTATCCTTTCAGTGCATTGGGTATTTTTGGCTCCTGAACTCCCTGAGCAGGAAGGAGATAAGGATTAGGGTGCAGCTTACCCCCTCCTCTCCTTTGAACATGCTGCAGTCAGTCTTTCCAGCACTTGTCCTGACTCTATTGCTGAGCAGAACACATTTTGCATTTGACAGCTGAAGTCTCTTATCGGGGCTGCACAGTGCACATCCAGCTGGCTTGCTAGCCAATCCCTGGCTGTGTTGGATGTGCACACTGCTGCAGGTCCTATTGAGCCAGAACTTGTAATCAATAGCATTACATGTAATCAATAGCATTATGCAGGACAAAGCCCCTGTATGGTGAGACAGCAGGACAGAGGTGTGAATGCGGAAAAGTCCTGCTTAATCCGGGACTGTTGGGAGGAATGAAATTTTTGTTTTTGGATGCTAAATGATTTTTTTCTACAGAAGCTACATGCCTTTTAAGTCCCTCAGATATTGCTGCCTATCCAGACAAGCTTACTAGCTGTTGTGCAAACCAGTGTGCTAGTTCCATCATCAGCAGTGTCCAAAAAAGACACTGTTATTTTTTTACTGAAGCTACATGCCTTCTCAACCACTCAGATGTTGAGACCTGGTCAAACAGACTTTTTAGCTGTGGTTAAAACCTGTATGCTATTTCTGTTGTCAGCGTAACAAAAAAAAAACTTTTTTTGTAAATGCTAAATACGTGCTCAATCTCTGGTTGGGTAAAGACTGTTCAAACAGACTTTCAAGCTGTGGAGCAAACCTGTATACTATTTCTTATGTCAGTGTATAAAAAAAAAAAAAATTTTTCTGGCAGATGCTAAATGCCTGCTTAGTGTCTCAGAAATTGTGGCCTGTCCAAACAAGCTTTCTAACTATTGTTTAACTACTTGCCGACCCACCACAGTACAAATACTGTGGCAGGTCGGCACGTACGCATAGGCACAATCGCGTACATGTACGTGATGTGCCTGCACTGGGTTTAGAAGCACACTTCCCACGACCATTGTGTTCACCTGGTGCAACGGATTGTAGATCCAGGTACTCATGTGATCACAATGTCAATAAAGCTGTTATGAATGAATTTATTCATAACAGCTATGCTATCACAGGGTTCTTGGGCCAATCACAGCACCCTGCGCCACATTGGCATTGCTAGGGGGTGGCTTTTGGGGCTATAGTCCTGAATCTGGGGCCCATAGCCCCTAGTCTCTGCAGGGGTCCCCATGGGGATGGGGGGCTCTCTGGGGACCCTGATGTAGGGGGGGCTCTCTGGGGAGATATATATATATATATTATACACATGCACACACTTATATTATATACACGTGTATGCCCGCCCAAGCGTATGACTTTCTTTACTACGCTGCTATGTGCTCTAGCCCCAGATCTTTTGTAGACCTAGCAACTCCCCTGCTGTACCATGTGATTAGCTGTAGCCAATCACACCAGTGATCACAGTAGTTATGAATTGTTAACCCATTCAGATCCCCTGATGAAGTCACGTGATTGGGTGACGTCACGCGCAGGGACGGGATAGGCACTGACAGATCTGGATCGACGAGCTCGCCGCTCGTAGGATATGTATATGAGGCGCATTCACTCTATGTGAGTACCTGTTTTTAAACCTTAATAAAGACATCGCTCTGTTTAAAAATACTACACTATGTTGGCATCCTTATATTTTTTCATATGCTGGCTTTGCTACCACTGATGCTGCTATTGAGAGATTAAAGTACAGGGACTACCGGCTCTGGTCCAGGGACCCCCAAAGAGAGATCATCTCCTCCATTTACCTTCTATGTGGTTGTCCCATTGCCGCAAGGTAAGGGGCCATTACCTATCTGTGTGTGTGTTTGAGCACGAAGAGGATATTTTTACCCTCTCTCTTTCGGCACCCCACTGGTCACCGGTTGCACATTTTGGATTGCTAAAGGATCACTGAACATTTTTTGGCACTTATGTTTGATGCATTTTACAAGTTTGAACTTCACGCAATAATACATCCTCTGTGGCTATCTTTTTATAGATAGATGCCTTACACTTGTTTTTGCACTAATGTGCTTTGCACAATATTTATTTTTGTATAGTTTACATTTTTTCTACATACGATTTTTTTACTGTTTGCACATGGTATGTTTTGTGATATTGGTTGCAAGTAATTTTATTGGCTTATATATACAATTTATCTATAAGGGTTGTACAAGGACACTATAGCACTTTAAGGTTTATCTGCACATGCTACACAAGCACTAGGTGTATATGTGGATTATTGATATTCATTCCCTACACACACTGTGCCATTTTAGTTCTTATATCAGTTGAAGGATAAATATCCACTTTTTGGATTTATCACAGGATACTGTGCATACAGACGCATTACCCGCATACCCTTCATCTTTTATATGCAATTTTATCCATATGAGTTGCACAATGACACTTTAGCACTTTAAGGTTTATTTGCACATGTTACACTAGCACTAGGTGTGTATGAGGATTATCTATATTTGTCCCCTACACACACTGTGCCGTGTTTGTTCTTATATCAGATATAGGACAAATATTCACTTTTAACACCGTTGATTTTATCACAGGATACTGTGCATACAAACACATTACCCGTATACCCTGTATTATTATACACTTTCACACAGATACACGTTTTTGGACGAGCGCAGCACTTATTATTTATGTTTAGGATTGTAGATCCAGGTACTCATGTGATCACAATGTCAATAAAGCTGTTATGAATGAATTTATTCATAACAGCTATGCTATCACAGGGTTCTTGGGCCAATCACAGCACCCTGTACCACAGTGGCATTGCTAGGGGGTGGCTTTTTTGGCTATAGTCCTGAATCTGGGGCCCATAGCCCCTAGTCTCTGCAGGGGTCCCCATGGGGATGGGGGGCTCTCTGGGGACCCTGATGTAGGGGGGGCTCTCTGGGGAGATATATATATATATATTATACACATGCACACACGTATATTATATACACGTGTATGCCCGCCCAAGCGTATGACTTTCTTTACTACGCTGCTATGTGCTCTAGCCCCAGATCTTTTGTAGACCTAGCAACGCCCCTGCTGTACCATGTGATTAGCTGTAGCCAATCACACCAGTGATCACAGTTGTTATGAATTGTTAACCCATTCAGACAGTTGAAAACATTGCTGTTACAATGATCTTTGTAACAACAAACAAAATGTAAAATAAAAAAAATCCCTGATAACTCCCCCAAAGTTGTACAGTGTTACTATGGTGACAATGAACTACTCTGATGACAGGATGTAAGAAAATAGTAACAAATGAAAAAAAAATTTATAAAATGAAAAAAAAAAAATCAAAAAATATGTTCCACTTTCTGTTATATGTCTAATAAAGTCAAATTTCTTCACAAATTGAGGCCAAAATGTATTCTGCTATATATGTTTGGTAAAAAAAATATCCCAATAAGTGTATATTAATTGGTTTCTGTGAAAGTTATAGCATCTACAAACTATGGTATATACTGTATATTTGAAAATGTAATAATCCTAAAATGCCAGGACAGTACAATTACTACCCAAATTACCATTTTTTGGAAAATAGGCAGTTTGAGACATTTAGTAAAAGGCATGGCGATTTTTTTGAAGGTGTGATTTTTTTTTTTCACAATTTTTTTGAAAATTAAGAAATTAAAAAAAATTAATTTTTTTCTAATTTTTTTTTCATACAGTCACCAGTGCAGTACAGTGTCATCATATGACTGGTGTGGCGGTGATCAGGGATACTGATCACAGTATGTTCAAAAAATAAACAAAACATTTTTTTATTTAATGTTTTTAAAAAAAATCAATTTGTTTTAACCACTTTTGGACCGCCTGCCATTGTTATACGTCGGTACTTTGAAGTTGAATACCATTGTTATAACAGCAGATAGCTGCCATAACCCCAGTATTTTCAAAAACAGCGGGCGGTCATATTTCTGATAAAAATTATCTCTGTGGCAGATTCACAGTGAGATCACTTTTATCGGCCGCAGGAAAGGTGCCAACCCCCCTCGTTCTGGTCATCTCCGCCACTTACCGGAGACGATCAGATCCTTTCCCCTGTGAGACATGGAGTCGACTGAGGGATGGTGGCCCCCACTTGACTCCATATCATAGGATGATGGAAGCAACGTCAAACGTCACTTCCAACTAATAGTCTTAAAGGGGATTTTTTTTTTTTTTTAATTACATTTAAGTGTATTTGTGAGATCTGAGGTCTTTTTGACCCCAGATCTCACATTAAAGAGGTCCTGTCATGCTTTTTTTTCTATTACAAGGGAAGTTTACATTCCTTGTAATAGGGATAAAAGTTATCCCCAACTTTTTTTTTTTTTTAAAGAGACGGTGTAAAAATAAAAAATAAAAAGTAATGCCCTGTACACACGATCGGACATTCCGACCACAAAATCCGTAGGATTTTTTCCGACTGATTTTGGGCCAAACTTGTCTTGCATACACATGGTCACACAAAGTTGTCGAAAAATACGATCGTTCTGAATGCGGTGACGTAAAACACGTACGTTGGGACTATAAACGGGGCAGTAGCCAATAGCTTTCATCTCCTAATTTATTCTGAGCATGCGTGGCACTGAGCATGCGTGGCACTTTTGTGTGTCAGATTTGTGTACACACGATCAGAATTTAAAATGATCGGATTTTGTTGTCATAAAATGTTATATCCTGCTCTCAAACTTTGTGTGTCAGAAATTCCGATGGAAAAGGTCCGATGGAGACCACACACGATCGGAATTTCCGACAACACAATCCGATCGCACTTTTTCCATCGGAAAATCCGACCGTGTGTACAGGGCATAAGGAGTGAAGGCATACTTAAGTTGTACCCGCATATGTAAACAGTATTCAAACCACACATGTGAGGTATCGCCGTGTTAGTTAGAGCGAGAGCAATAATTCTAGAAAAATACCTACTCTGTAACTAAAAACTGGTAACCTGTAGAAATTCTTAAACTTCGCCAATGGAGATTTTTAAGTGTCAAAGTTTGTCACCATTCCATGAGAGGGCGTAATTTTGAAGCATGACATGTTGGGTATCAATTTACTCTGTGTAACATTTTCTTTCACAATATAAAAAAAATTGGGCTAACTTTACTATTTTTCCTATTTTTTTAATTAAAAAAGTGTATTTTATTTTTAATTACATTTCTAAGACCACTGTGCAAATACAGTGTGAAATAAAGTATTGCAATGACCGACATTTTATTCTCTAGGGCAGGGATATGCAATTAGTGGACCTCCAGCTGTTGCAAAACTATAAGTCCCATCATGCCTCTGCCTTTTGAAACTACAAGTCTCATGAAACATTGCAAGACCCTAACAATCACAGGCATGACTCCTAGAGGCAGAGGTATAATGGGATTTGTAGTTTCACCACAGCTGGAGGGCCGAGGTTGCCTACCCCTGCTCTAGGGTATATATAGAGTTTGGGGGTTCTAAGTAATTTTCTAGCAAAAAAAAAATGATTTTAACTTGTAAACACTAAATGTAAAAAATAGGCCTGGTCCTTAATGGTTAACTTTTTTTACATCCTGTCATCAGAGTAACTAAAGCAGAGCTCCACCCAAAAGGGGAAGTTCTGCTTGTTTGCTTCCTCCCCCCCTTCTGCACCTTTTGGGGGGAGCAGGTACCTGTTCTTGACAGGTACCTGTCCCCACTTCCGGGTGACCTCGCTGCAGCCCCCTCCTTTCCCCGCCATCAGGCCATGCACAAAGCGCAGAGCTTTGCACATGCACAGTGGGGAACCAGCTGTGAAGCTGCGAGTCTTCACTGCAGGTTTCCCTTACAAGGAATGGCTGGGTTGCCGACATTGTGGGATACCTGGACAGGTAAGTGTCCTAATATTCAAAGTCAGCAGCTACAGTATTTGTAGCTGCTGACTTTAAATTTTTTGGTGGGGGGCTGGAGCGCCGCTTTAATTGTCACCGTAGTGACACTGTATTACTCTAGGGGTGTGACCAGGGATTTGTTTTTTTTTTAACACTGTTATTGCTTATACATTGATGATTACTGTAGAACAGGGGTCTCAAACTGTTGCCCTCCAGCTGTTTCAAACCTACAAGTCCCATGAGGCATTGCAAAGCTAACAAGCATGACTCCCACAGGCAGAGGCATGATGGAACTTGTAGTTTCACAACAGCTGGAGGGCCACCAGTTTGAGACCCCTGCTGTAGAAGAAATAGCTTTAGCTGTCATGAATGGGTTTCACATTCCTGAACAGCTTGCTTTTAATTGTGATCTGTGATTGGCTAAGCTAATCACGTTATATAGGTAGCCAGGTACCATGTGATTGCTTTGAACCAATCACAGATCACAACAGTAAGCAAGCTGTTCAGGAATGGAAAGCCATTCATAACAGGTTTGTTTACATTGTTATGTGACCATTTTCTAGCCATGTTACGTATACGTACTCCTCGTAGAGTTTGTGCTGTGCGGAGGCTTGGTGTTGGGGTCCTGACCTTGACACAAGTCCAGTCCATGAACAGGGTGGGGAGGAGTTCATGGACCAAGAATTGGTTGCTTCAGCGTGACCAGTTCTGTCACATGCCTTTGCTCCGTGAGATCCGTGAGAATAATCCTGATGATTTCAGGAACTTTCTCAGGATGACGGACCCCGTATTTCTGCTGGCTTTGCTGACCCCCTATATCAGCAGGCAGGATACCTGCATGAGGCAAGCCATCACTCTGGAGCAGAGGCTCGTCGCTACCCTGCGGTACTTGGCGAGAGGGAGAAGCCTGCAGGACCTCAAGTTCTCGACAGGCATCTCCCCCAGGTTCTGGGGATCATTATCCCAGAGACCTGTTCTGCCATCATCCAGGTCCTGCAGAAGGAGTATGTGAAGGTAAGTTTTTTATCCTTTAATATCACATTTTATTGTATTGAATGTTTGCTAATATATTGTACTTCTTTCCTCATTCCCTAACAATGATTGTAATATGCTGTGAATGTCCCCTTTGTCCTCATGCATGCTGGATTTTTATGTAATTATTTTTTTGTCCTTCATACATATTTGCCTTCACTTACCTCCCCAGCATGCTCTCCTGCCCTATATTCACCTCATGTAGTCACTTAACAATGTATTTTATCAGCTCCATAGTAGTGTTTTACCCCAAACACCCCCTAAAATGTTTAGAAATGTGATTTGTGCTTTAAATTCAGGCAGAGTGCCAGAGGCTTTTTTTTGTAGGGTCATCAAATCATTTTTATTAACCCTCCCTCCCCCCAACTGCTAAGTCAGCTGATCCCAATTCTCTATCTATCCTCAATCATCTATCTGCTGACTTTGCGAAACCCATACACACTATACCCACCTCTTTTGTGGTCAGATGTATGGATGAATTCCCCAAAGCATGTAGTGCAAGGGCCTGCCTGTATACTTCCAAATGGTACTGTTTAAAGTTTTTGTATCCTATTATTATCTTGATAGTTAATAGCAGAACGTCCAAATGTGCTCAAATGTGTACAGTGTGTATTTATATCTTTGTATTCTGACACTTCTTACCTGTCCAGTGTCAATAGTGCCAATAGTGTAACTAAGGAGGGGCTGTTCCAAGTAATACCCTGTATTTAGGCATTCATCTCTCAATGAAGTGAAGAGGGTTACCTGTTCAAGATTCCCCCCCTATAATGTTAGAAATGGCCCATGAGAGGGGGTGGGAGGGGGAATATGATAGGTCTACCTTATACTTTGGTGTTGTAAAATTCCCCCTAATAAATGTTATCTGGATGTTGGACAAGAATGTTTGTGTCTAATCTGCTTTCCATGTTTATGTGCAAAAATACTAAGTTTGTTTTATTTTCCTCAACAGTTTCCTTCAACGCCACAGGAATGGCAGACTGTGGCCTCCCACTTTGCCCAGCGGTGGGACTTTCCTAACTGCGGAGGAGCAATTGATGGGAAACATGTCCACATCGTCCCACCACCCAACTCGGGGTCGTACTATTATAATTACAAGGGGTTCAATAGTATTGTGATGTTGGCGGTGGTGTTGGCTAATTACGAGTTCCTGTATGTGGACGTCGGGAAGAATGGCCGGATGTCCGATGGTGGAGTCATCACCCAGACAGAGTTTTACAGGCGTCTCCAGAATGGCAGCTTGGACTTGCCACCTCCAGAAGACAATGTGGAAGGACTCCCATTCGTCTTCGTTGCGGATAAAGCCTTTGCGCTGTGGGACCATCTTATGCGGCCATTCCCGATGAGGACCCTCACCCCAGAACAGAGGGTTTTTAATTACCGGCTGGCCAGAGCCAGAAGAGTGGTGGAGAACACATTTGGAATCATGGCCAGCCGGTTCTGCCTATTTCTGATACCCATCCATATGGCGGAGTATAAACTTAATCATATAATCCTGGCGTGCTGTGTTCTACATAGCTTTTTACGGCAACATTCTGCCAACTATGCTGGCTCAGTTGGGCCTGAGGCCGGAATTCTAAATGAAACAACACTGACGGCGCTTGAAAGTGGCCGTCCTGGCTAGCCCTCCCTGAGTGCCCGTGATGTCCGGTAAAGATACCTTGAGTTCTTTGCGGGCAGGGGGGCCATCAATATGCCAGACAATTTGTGAAGCCTTTATCAAATAAAAACCAAAAAAAAAAAATCTTTGGTGACATTTAATGCTTGTGTTTGTTTTAGCTGACCCTGACAGAAATGTGGGTAGTCCGGAAAATGGCGTGATTGTGTAACCTTATACAAAGCACTGTTGGGTGTTATTTACTAAAGGCAAAGACACTTTGCACTACAAGTGCACTTGAAACTGCACTGAAACTGCACTTGTAGTGCAAAGAGGATTTGCCCTTAGGAAATAAGCCCCATTTTCACAGAAAGCAGCAATTACATCATCACAAAAGTGTTGTAGCGTTGAGACAATAATCCACACATTCTTGATTAACAATCTTTTTAATGTAAAAAACAGCAAGAAGCGCCAATCTAAGTGCAGTATCATGAAACTTTAATGTTTCATGATACTGCACTTAGATTGGCGCTTCTTGCTGTTTTTTACATTGTTTTTTCAGAGTTGCCTGCTTCCACTCTCAAGTGAGCTGCCGCTGGTGCTTTTTATCAGATCTTTAATTTCGGTGACTTTTTTTTTATATATATATATATATATATATATATATATATATATATATACATACAATTTTTCTATATATATATAATTTTATTGACTATCACAACCTGGATGTTTTTTCACATTTACTTTGGACTCTTTATATGCATGTTTGTATGTTCTAGCGCCATTTATCCTTTTTTGTAAACAATCTTTTTAATACCTGCACAATCACATGTGCATTTAGAAAAGGTTTTTTAAACAAACCAACATGTTTGTTGTATAACACTTTTTGGGGTGGCATTATCAAAAATAGAAATGTCCATTTAAGATAAAACAGGCATGTGTAAAACCAACAAGAAAGACACAAATCTTGAACTTACAAAGTTCACATTTGGTAGAACTTGAAGGCAATATCAGACATGAGTATTTAGGAACTGTGTTTGATATTGCGTTCAGATGGGGTGAAGTCACCCCAGGAAAAGCCAAACTGGCAAGATGCACACCAATTTACGAATGTCAACATGTGCTAGCTGTCATCACGGGGGATCAAGGGATGTGTTTTGGGGGAGAAACCCCTTCCTCTCAGCTAGTTTATTATTGAGGAAGGGGTTGCACCCCCAAAACGCGTCCATTGATCTCCCGTGATGGCAGATAGCACATGTTGGCACACTGTGTGCATCCTCCAAATTTGGCTTTTCTAAAAATCGGTAAAACGTTTTTAAGATTGTAGCTTACAAAAAAACAAAGGGATTTGGAGGGGTTTTAAACTCACCCCAAAACATCAATGATGTTTTTATTTTTTTGAATAACATCATTGATGTTTTTCTTGAGGTTTTCCAATTCTAAATTACACCCCATGATCTCCCCGATCAGGATCTGTGCACTTTCTAATGTGAAAGGATCAGGATCCACAACATCATGATCACCTAAAAAGAGAGAAACCAAACAAAAACAGGTATCAAAAATATGCCGACATCCATCTCTTACCTGAACCTGTGGTCGCAGACACTCACCTGTTGTGGTGACAATTTCCACCACATCTTCTTCCTCCTCCTGTTCTGCTTGGGTTGGGGTATTTCCCCTTCTTCCCGAGGTGGGGGGTCTCTGTTCTCCTCGGATGAGGGGTGTCCTCCGAGTCTTTTCTCCCCTATGAAAAACAAAAATGGTATACTTAGCACACAGATATTTGATGGCAGAACTATAAATAGGAAACATTGCTTGGAAGTGGGGTACAATTGTCTATTTTGGCCGAGTTAAAAAATGTAGCATTTTCAGTGTCCTTTGTCAAGCTGCAATACTTTACCTGTTTGGTACAAGCTTCACAGATGGAGACCCCCCTATAGTATACACTGGAGCACCTGTGTGGCCCCCTAATAAAAATGGTGTTCTGGGGTCCCACACTAGTGCTCCAGTGTCCAGATGTGAAAACAGCTGCTCAGTGTCCTCTCCTTACACAGAATCTATTTTGCATTTCATTCTAGTAACAAAGCCATCTACACAACCAAATTAATTTCATACAAGTAGGGCGTCAAAAATGTGGTCAAATGCATATGGCCAAAACAATGGTGTTTTATAGGCCGAAAGAAAAATGTTTGATACGAACGAATAATGTGCCCATGAACATGAAAGTTGCCATTTTAAAATGTACACTTTTAAGAAAAGCACATGGAGCAGCATGAACGTAATAAACACAAAAAGAATAGGAACACAGAACAACTACTTACTTTTTTGCAGCACTCTCCGGATCTTTCTGTACTGCTCATGTTCTAGTAATTTGAGGTCTGACCACCGCTTCCTGAGCTGATCTTTCGATCGTACCCCGAAATTCCGGTGCAGACTTTTGACCACTTTCACCATGATCTTGGCCTTTCGGACATTGGGGTTGGGGTAAGGTCCATACTTCCCATCATAGTCGGCCTTCTTCAGGATGTCGACCATCTCCAACATCTCCCCAAAGGACACATTTGATGCCTTAAATCTTCTCCTTCTGGATTGGGACATCTCCGGATCCGGGCTTTCCTCCTCCTCCTCCTCGTTGCTGTAATTATCATGCACCTGCTGTGTATCCGCCATGTGCTCTCCCCCACTGCGCAGAACGAAAAGGGGCGGGGAATAGACTAGAAAGAACGTCAGGGGTGGGCAGAGTTAAACGCATGCGCAGTGTGTATAAAGCGTAACACGCGTGCGTATTACGTACGATCTGTGAGCGGAGGAAGGAGCATCGGAGGCGCCGATCGTGATAACGAAGGTAAGATCTAAACTTGGGCCTATACTGCTTCGAAATTGAAGCCTATATTGTAACAAGATTAGGAGAGTTTGGCCTGACCTTAGGGTTTTTCTTGAGTTGTGTCTTGCAGAGAAAATGGATGGCTTCAACAACCACAATTTCCTCCCCCTGTTCATAGACAAGTACAGGGAGCTGCCCTGTCTGTGGCAGGTGAGACATCCCCATTATAATCATAAACAAAAGAGGCAGGCAGCGCTGGAGACACTGCTGGAGTTGGTGAAGCCGGTGGTCCCCACAGCAACCATCCCCTATTTAAAAGCCAAAATTGGTGGCCTGAGGAGCACTTATCTTAGGGAGCGCAAGAAGGTCATGGATTCCCAGAGGTCCGGAGCTGGAGCAGATGACATTTATGTCCCCAGGCTGTGGTACTATGAGAGACTGCAATTTCTGTCAGACCACACATTTAGACCACACTGAAGTCAAGGAATCCCTCTCCACTCTTCCTTCCACTCTTCCTTCCACCCCAGCTGAGGCTTCTGATGTCCAACCTGGGCCTTCCAGCCAGGAAGAAGTGGAGGAGCCCAGCTGGAGTCAGGTATAGCATTCTTCTACAGATTTCTGGTCAATAAAGAAATGATCTTTACTAGATGTTATTATTGATCACTAATTGCTGATTGAAAAAAGTGTTTGACATATCAATAGACAGTAGTGGGCACCCAAAATTGGGACAAGAATGAAAAATTCTGGGCTCAGAAAGATAGTCTGTTATATTTGTTCACATTCAATTTGCAACAGTCAGGAGGTGAAAATTGTGTGTGATTGATGACTAAAAAACTAAAACTATGTCCCTTTTTCATACACAGGAAGACCTCAGCCAAGAGGAGGCTGTGGAATGTGGCAGTCAGGAGGAGGCGGGGCTAAGTGGCAGCCAGGAGGAGGCGGGGCTAAGTGTCAGCCAGGAGAACCCAGGGACCAGTCGCAGCATGACCGAATCGCAGGTTCCTCCCCTCCGCCTTCCATACAAAAGACCCAGGAAGGGGAGTCACGTTCAGGATTCTGCACTCAGGCTCATTCAGGAGGCTTCTGCGTCCCTCAGAGCCTTACCCACTCCTGAAGAGGCCTTTGCCTGCATGGTTGCCACAAAACTGCAGGGCATGCAGGAGGGTCAACGCCTCATGTGTGAGCAACTTATTTATAAAGTCCTAACTAAGGGGGTGAGTGGCGAAATCACACCCAAGACCGACGTGATTGAGTTGGACCATCCTCCTCCTCCTCCTGCTGCCACAACTGCACCACCAGAGCCACAGCGTGGAAGGAAGCGTGGAAGGAAGACCAGAGAGTGATGGCCCTGGGTTCAGTCTGGTCTGACAAAAGCTGCAGTCTCTTGTATGACCACAGCCTGGGGACACAGATGTCATCTGCTGCTTTCCGGATCTCTGGGACTTCTGGACCAGACCGCACACCCTTACATGTGGACTCCTCAGGCCACCAATTTTGCTTGAAAATAGTTGATGTGTGCCCTGGGGTCCAAGGCTTCACCCCTTTCTGCTGTTTCTCCAGTGTTGCCTCCCTCTTTGTTTAGTTGTGAGCCCTTAATAAATGAATTTTTGGGGAAAATGATACTCTCCTATGTGTGTTTTCATCCAAAAAGGACAGTTGGTTGGTGAGGATTCAGGTACATTTTGAAAGTACAATGTGAAATTAACAAGAGACAACAACACCAAACAATCTCCTACAGATTAAATAGAACAACATATCAATGGTTTTGTGGTAACTTGACACACAAAACACACACAAAAATATTCTGGAGTAAAAATTAAAATACAATAAAACAAAGATCAGCCTTGAAAAAAAGACAAACCAACAAAAAATAACCCGCCTTAAAACCAAAAAAAAAAAAAACACAAAAATAATGCTGTCAGATGTGACAAATCAAAATATATTGAGGGAATGCCGATAAATAGTAAAGAAATAAGTTTGTGAGAAGTCTGTGTGAATATGAGCAGCAAAACTACTTCATTCTTCTCACATTATAAAGAAGAAGAGAGTGCGCTGTATTAAACCATTTTTAACATTGCAGCGTGACGAAAGTGCTGTATCCATTCCGAACGCTAATTTTACCCGACCGAGCTGTTCCGTCTCAGAATTTCTTCTGAGCATGCGTGGCACATTGTGCGTCGAAACAGGCGACACATGGTCAGAATTGACGCGATCGGATTTTGTTGTCGGAAAATTTTATAGCCTGCTCTCAAACTTTGTGTGTCCGAAAATCCAATGGAAAATGTCCGATGGAGCCCACACACGGTCGGAATTTCCGACATGCTCCTTAACCACAGCAGGCTCAATCGTGTGTGTGTATATATATATATATATATAAAATAAATATATATATACTTACTGAGCCTGCACATGCTGCCCCGCCACAGTACATCTACAGGAGCAGGGCAGCAAGTGGTTAAAATTATAATGATAAAATACAAAACATAACTACTCCAGTAATTCAGTGCCAAACTGTGACAAAGAAAGAAAAGCCTAGATATTTATAGACTTATTAGAGAATGAGACATGGGCAGACATGGGCAGGGCTGCTTCTTCTACTATGCCTTACACTTTAGATGAGGGATATTACCTTGTTTTCATATGAGTAAATTGCCTCTATTTTTGTGATGTATTAAAAACATTTTTACTGAGAGCACTATGTTTCCTTTTGTCTTGTCTTTATAAACCTGGCTGCCTGGGATATTCCTGACTGATTGGATCCATTAAGGAATGCTTAAACCTAACCTTTTGAGACCTTTGTAGCCTGAAGGTGAGAGTGCCCAAAGGGAATGGTGAAGGTTTCATTGAAGGATTTCACATTATTACTCTAAGCATATGAATATATGGACTCTTTGTTTAATTTTTTTTTTGGGACTGATTTATCATAAAATATTGAATTTGAGACTGTCATGGTTTGACACTGAATCACTGGAGTGGTTATGTTTTGTATTTTATCATTAGCATTTTTTATGTAATATATACTGTACATTGTTCTGAGTTTTTATTAAGAATTTATGTGTCTGGGGTGCATCTCCTATAAAATGCAGCCTTTTTAAACAGCCTTTACAGATCTGGTGCAAACCTGTATGCTATTTGCATCATCAGTGTCCAAAAAAAATCAGATATTAGTAGGGATCAAAGAATTGGGACTTTTAAGTCTTAATGCTTAAAATATAATATTTATTCATTTTATATAAAAAATTGGAAAGAGTTACATAAAAACATTTTCATATTGCAATACATTGTTAGACCACGATCAACATTTAACAGTAAATTTTATCTTTGTCCATATCTCGTAATCATAGAGGCTCTATGCATTTCCTGGACATGGTCCACTTCCTTAGGAGCCAATGAAAACATTTTAACTGCTTGCCGACTGCCGCATATACATATATGTCAGCAGAATGGCATGGCTGCGCAAATGGCCGCACCTGTACGCCCCTTTGAATTTGCCGCCGTGTGGTCGCGTGCACTCTGCCGGTGGTGCGTGCGACCCTGCCACAAGCTCCGTGAGTGTGATTACGGGTCCCACAGACTCCATGTCTGCGGGATACCCGTGATCATCTCACAGAGTTGAAGAATGGGGAAATGCTAATGTAAACAAGCATTTCCCCATTCTGCCTAGTGACATTGTCACTGATCACAGCTCCCTGTAATCGGGAGCAGTGATCAGTGTAGTGTCACACATAGCCCCTCCCCTCCACAATTAGAACACATTCCTAGGACACACTTAACCCCTGCAGCGCCCCTCCTGGTTAACCCTTTCACTGCCAGTCACATTTACACAGTAATCAATGCATTTTTAATCGCACTGATCGCTGTATAAATGTGAATGGTCCCAAAATAGTGCAAAAGTGTCCGATCTGTCCGCCATAATGTCGCAATCATGATAAAAATCGCTGATGGCTGCCATTACTAGTAAAAAAAAAAAATGATTAATAAAAATGCCATAAAACTATCCCCTATTTTGTAGACGCTATAACTTTTGCGCAAACCAATCAATATATGCTTATTGAGAGATACATTATATATATACATATATATATATATATATATATATATATATAGATCTATATACATATATATATATATATATATAGATCTATATATATATATATATAGATCTATATATATATATATATATATAGATCTATATATATATAGATATATATATATATATATTTTTTTTTTTTTTATACCAAAAATATGTAGAAGAATATGTATTGGCCTAAACTGAGGAAAAAAAAAATTATATATTTTTTTGGGGGATATTTATTAGAGCAAAAAGTAAAAAATATAGCGTTTTTTTTTCAAAATTGTGGTTCTTTTTTTGTTTATAGCACAAAAAATAAAAATCGCAGAGGTGTTCAAATACCACCAAAAGAAAGCTCTATTTGTGGGAAAAAAGGACATCAGTTTTGTTTGGGAGCCACATCACACAACCGAGCAATTGTCAGTTAAAGCAATGCAGTGCCCAAACGCAAAAAGTGCTCTGGTCTTTGGCCAGCCAAATGATCCGGGGCTTAAGTGGTTAATACAGCATACAATCTAGATGAAATGATCATTCATTCATTAATTCAACATAGCTCATACAAATTTCATTTTAACATCACCACCCACTCTATAGAATCATCAAAGTTGTGCCCCAACAACTATGGGAACAAAAGGGGGTAGACCCTCCCTGGGTAAATCAAGTGGGAAGCCTCAGCTGACCCTCCCATCCCCCTGCCCACCCCATGCACACTTAATTTTTATCAAGTGTGCATGGACATATTACCCTGGTGATATCATGGAATCATTTTCATATATAGAATTTTATCCCAGTTAGATGGCCCTTGCTTCATCCAAAAGGGTATGCTCAAATAGTATGACAATACTGGGAAATGCTATGCCTCAGGCTTAAAAGGCTTGTAATTACCTGACACGCTATCCTGGCAGCTACCGATATTTTTTGATGAAACACCCAATCTTTAATTTACTCATTTAGATTGTATCCAAGATGTAAGTCTTTGTAGACCGCACGCGTGGGACTGACATCTTATAGATTAAAAGTATGGTGGTGTTAAGATTAGTAACACTGCTATTTTTATATCTAAACCAGACAACTTTCCAGTTTCACTATACCTATAAAAAATCAAATGGAAACTTCAGCTCCTCACAGCTTTCATGCTGATTCACCTCAGGTTATGTGTGGAAAGCCTTCTACTAATTTCTAGTGTTAACTGTCTATAAAAACAGAGTTATACACAATCAATAAGCAAGCCCATATAGCTGCTGTCATACAGCTAGCAACCAATAACTAAGAACGTGCCAGTTTTAGTATACCTCAAAGGGAGACTTTAGCTCCTCTCAGCTTCTATGCCAGTTCAAACTATTGTGTATAAGCAGCACGCCATTAACTTAAGCATCAATTGCCTATGAGGACAGGAATGCATAATCAGTGAACAAGCCCATATAGCTACTGCCATATACATATGTACATATAGTGTATATATATATATATATATATATATATATATATAGTATACATATAGTCACAACGCCAAGGAAATAACTTCAACGATCCGTCCAGTTTACACTTGGATCACAGGTTCAGGCAGTGAAGAAGTGAGACTTACTGACAAGCACAGCACTGCTTAAAAGGGCTTCCCCCTAATGGGCCACACCTGTTTGGACATCCTTCTCATTCCCAAAATGTCCACCGATGCCTGTGCCCGCACAGATGGTGCATCGTGGCAAACTGAGGAAGGGATGATGGGGCCAGCCACAGCGACCCCTGGGCGCCGGAGGTGCACACATTCCAGGACCAGGATGCATGCACAACACCGCCAATGCCAGACACTGCCATCAAAGCCCTGGCATCTGATGACTAAGCCAGGCTCTGGAACCTGTTGCTAGCCACTGTGGATCCAAACCCCACCCCCCTCCTTTTGTGAAATCGCCAGATGAGATAATGGGGAGGTGCATATCTTCTACAAAAATAATTAATGTCCAAAGGATTAAACTATATTGACAAATACTACTGTATATGCCTGCTAAGTCTCTCAGAAACTGTAACTTGATCAATCAGGCTTTCTTACTATGGTAGAAACCTGTATGCTATTTCATTCATCAGTATCCAAAAATACATTAAGAGATTGATTTACTAAAACTGTTGAGTGCTAAATCTAGTGCATCTGTGGATAGAAATGAATCAGCTTACACACTTTTCATTAAAGCTTAACTGAGCAAGCTGAAATTAGAAACTGATTTTTTATGGATGCTAATTGCCTGCTCAATATCTCAGAAATGTGGTCTGTTCAAACAGACTTCCCAGCTGTGGGACAACCAGTATGCTATTTCCCATGTCAGGGTTCAAAAAGGCTCTATTTTTTTCACAGAAGCTACATACCTGCTCAAACACTTGGATATTGTGGCCTATCCAAATAAGTTTTCTAGCTTTCTATCTGTGGTGCAAACCTATATTCTATTTTCATAATCAGTGTCCAAAAAATATATTTTTTATGAATGCTCAAAAAGGCTTTCTAACAGTGGTGCAAGCCTATATGCTATTTTCCTCGTCAGTGCCCCTCCCCAAAAAAGACACTAAGCCTGGGTTCACATCTCCGTGCAGAGTGGCTCACAGCAAGAGTCCGGTGTGTCCCTGTTCACCATTTCAGGTCCGATTTCGATCAATATTTTTGGCTGAATTTGGACCTGAAGCTGATCCCCTGACAAAGGGGTCCTATGTGACTCTGAAACGTTGCACTACTCTTATGATGTGATCATGCATTAAACAATTCAGTTGGACACTTCCTTGTTGATCCATGGTGTGCTGGCAAACATTTTCCTTGTGACTTCTGAACCAGTTTCCAGCTGGTTGTTGCTGCAGCACCCAATCCCTTGAGAGCTTTTCCAGCAATGTGTGTGATGGGAATATGGAGTACTACTTGAATTTGAAGCGGAACAGAAAACGCACAGGACTCTTATGCAATTCGCTCTGCAGCCATCCCAGAGCTGGGTGAACCGGCTCCATTGAGAGCTGGTCACAGGCTCCTGACATGCGAATTGGATGCCAGAAAACCCACATCCAATTTGCAATAGTGTGAACCCAGCCTCATTGTTTATTTTTGATGCTGAATGCTTGCTCACAATAATTGCAGCCTGTCCAAAATACTTTGGAACTGTGGAGCAAACTAGTATGCTATTTACAGCTATTTTTAGTGTTCAAAAAAAGATTCTTTTTATTTTTAGACAAATGCCTGCTCAATTTCTCAGAAATGTGGACCTGTTCAGACAGGCTTTTCCATTGTCAGTGTCCAAAAAACACTGACAATGGAATGTTGGACAATGGAAAATGTTTTTTTTTCTACAAAACATACATGCCTGTTGAATTGCTCAGAAAGTGTGGCATGTTTACAAAGGCTTTTTAGCTTTCATGCAAACCTGTATGCTATTAAAATCATGAGTGTGCAAAAAAGTCACAAATTTTTGTATATGAAAATGCAAAATAGACCTAATGGCACTTTTCTGGCTGTAGTTCCCCGTAAGAACTATGTGGACCTAATTCAATTGATTCTGATGAAGACATATAGACTGATATAATGCATGAGGTGGGATCTACAGACTTGCCACACTAAGCCCTAGGTTCACACTATTGTGATGAGGGAACCAGCGCAAATCCATTGGCGGTTCCCGCATCTCATCTCCTTCACAGGCAGTTCACATTGCTCTCTGCGAACTGCTGCGGGTGTCAATAGAAAGTTAATGACCACCCCCAGATCAGTTTGCAGATCGCAGTGAGAACTGTGAATTTGGACAGGAGGCAGATCACATGGGTGTGATCACTCATACCATCTGATTCCAGTTCGGGGGGAAAAAAGTTTCCTGCACCATTTTCGTGCAAATCTAATGCAAGTTCA
Source organism: Aquarana catesbeiana (assembly GCF_042186555.1). Taxonomy (NCBI): domain Eukaryota; kingdom Metazoa; phylum Chordata; class Amphibia; order Anura; family Ranidae; genus Aquarana; species Aquarana catesbeiana. Next base: position 431,188,563 of record NC_133327.1, on the reverse strand, counting down.
GCCATACAACTGTATGGCTGAATTCGCATTCCACATTCCACAGCAATGCGGTGCAAATCACATGCAATGTCTGACATAGCAATAGTGTGAACCCATGCTAAAAGTAAGGGGAGAGAGTGGAGCCCTCACAGACAAAGAGAGCAGTCTCACCCTTTTGAGTAATTTGCTTGAAGGGTTCTGAATACATACCTGTGTTCAATTTATGTTTATTGTTTTAATAAAAAAAACAACTATGGTTGCTATTTGAATTTTATCCTGAGTGATATACTGCTTAACATTCTGGGTGTGGATTGTGTAGGGATATTTTAGCTTGCTGTCCACCATTTTAGCTATAAAAATGTGTATCCATTTTAGAATAATATGTATATGTGACGTTTATGAAAAGTTACGTTTTAATTTCACCAAAACTCACCAAAACTTAAAAAAAAACCTGTGCTGATCAGTAGTGGGATAGCGCCTGTGAATAGCCGGTGTAGAGCAGCCTGGATAATACAGTGAAACACAGCCACTCTTCGCATTCTGATTTAAAAATCGGATGCTGACCTGGTGTAGATTGCCCCAGGACTATATAGACTCACCTGTTGTCTATTCTATTGTCCTCCAAACCACTCTTAGAGCTTGGACACCTGAACATGGTTCAGTCTTGCTGCAGTACGCGGATGATCTTCTACTCTGCAGCTTGACAAGGGAGGCCGCCCTAGAGGATGGGAGAAATCTTTTGAAATGTCTTTCTGAAAGTGGTCATAAAGTGTCAAAGAAAAAGTTGCAATGGTGTCAGAAAACAGTTGAATATCTAGGGTTTGTTCTCACAAAAGAAGAAAGAAGAGTCAGTCATAAAAGAGCTATGGCTCTGATGGGTCTGCCCCGCCCACTTAACAGGAAGGACATGCTCACATTCCTAGGTATGATTGGTTACTGCCGCCAATGGATACCTGACTGCTCTTACTATGACAATCTCCTGAGACAGGCCACAGGTTCAGATATGCCAGACTGTGTTAAATGGACAGATGAAATGTGTAATGCTTTTGTGTATTTGAAAAATGCTATGGTCACAGCCCCAGGATTCGGCCTTCCCAATTATAATGTGATGTTTTATTTGTATGCCAGGGAAAATTGTACAACGATGGCAGGTGTCCTCGCTCAGGAGCATGGAGGCAAGCTTCGCCCTGTTGCTTTTTTTTCAAAGGTGGTACCGGTACCAGTTCAGGGCATGCCCGCATGTTTCAAAGGTTTAGTGTCTTGTGCTATGTTGGTTGAGATAGCTGCAACTTTCACTATGGGCCATGATACTACCTTGTATACTACTCATAATGTGTCCACATTACTGAGGAATATACATACGCAACACATGATCGCCTAAAGGTTGAGCGGCTATGAAGTGATACTGTTGTCAAATCCAAAATTGCATATTAAATATGCTTCCCCTAATGCAGGCCCAGCTCCAATTTTAAATGCCCTGCTAGGATTAAAAGGAGAGCAGGATGAGGTGGTGCCACAACATGATTGCACCAACCTCATTCACCAAGACATATCTCCCAGACCTAACTTGTCCCCTACTGCTTTGCCAAATGTGCAAAATGTGTATGTGGATGGATCTTGTTCTAGGCCAAATGATCACACATATAATGCAAGATATGCGGTTGTGCAACTTCCAGATGTTATACTTGAGGCCAAACCTATCCCATATCAATCAGCACAAGCTGCAGAATTGATTGCACTCACCAGGGCATGCCAAATATTTGAAGGTCAAGATGTGAACATTTGGCAGGGATGATGTGAGACGGCGTCAGACGGGGAGGGAGGAACTTGGGTGTGCTGGCCGGGTGGACGGTGAGCGTCACTGTGGAAGCTACGGCGGGAATGAGAAGGGGAGGAGAGGAGCCGGGGCTGAGGTCTCATCCGTCTGAATACATTCTGGCTCTATGAGGCTCTGGGAATGCCGATCCACACAGCGGAGTGCGGGGCTGGTATTGTGCGGTGCAGGTGGTGAGGCACACAGAGTCTGTCCCCACCCTCCCCCCCGGGATCCCGTCCATAGTGGCTCCATCTCGGATTCTTGAGGCAGAGCGCGGAAGAAGGGTTGAGTAGACAACTGCTGCTCCATGGAAGGAGAAACCTCCTAGCTCCACCGAAAGGTCTGCTGTAAGTACAGCGTGGATATCTGACACCCCTGGAGAGAGAGGTAAGAGCGGATCAATCCCACAGTGTGAAGATCAGAATATGAAGGTATGCTCAGGAAGTGTATATGCTGTAAGTAATGTCTCCAGTCTGGTGTTACGGGTTCACTGAAAGTAATCAGGAGTATGCTATTTAATTAAGGATGGTCGAAGGGAGGATTGGCTGAATAGTCACAGCCTGAATTGTTGAACTGCTGAACTTTTGAATTACTGAATCTCTCTGTTTGTAGCAATATACCCGGTATCCCTTTAGGGGACGTTGGAGGGGACTGTGGATAAGAAAGGAGGCAAGGGCAGGCCCAGAATAGGACCCTGGTGTAAAAGACTGCAGGTACCAGTATATAGGAACAGAGAACCTATTAAACTTGTAAAAGAACCAGGACCTGATACCTATATTACAGGGGGGTCTGCTTATTCACCATGAGTAAATCCTCGTCTAAAGCCACTGGGGGGGCACCCAAAACCCCAAAAGATAACACCTCGGGGAGCACAATTAAACAGTACCTGGCCCAGGGGCCCAGCCCAAATAACATCAACTCAGTGCCCCCAAAGCAAGGTAAAGCGGATAAGAAGAAGGGATCTGAGGAGAGGAAAGAATTTAAACCCAAATCATTCTAAAGAGGACTTAGCAACTGAAAGTGAACTAGAATCAACTAGATTGGAAGACCAAAGGACTGAGGCCCAACTTCCCACAAAAGGGGAAATCCTGGCAATGTTTACGAGACTGGAAAATTCTATTAAAACTGAGATGAACATGCTGAGATCTGACCTGGGACACCTGCTGGCCAGAATTGAGATGGCAGAGGAAACAATGGACAAACAAGCCCTGGACATTCGTGCTCTTAAAGATCAAGTTAAAAGTATACAACAAAACCAGGCTAAACTCCTTTATAGGCTAGAGGACCAAGAAAACAGAAACAGAAGGCAGAATTTGAGAATACGCTCGGTACCGGAAAGAAGGGGGGAAGATTTGAGGAAGGTCATAGGAAAAATCTTCTCCCCAATACTCGATGTAGGTGTAGAGGACTTTCTGAACATCGTACGGGTACACCCAGTGGGTAGATTTGATGCCAACAGGCCTGATAGAATGCGGGACATCATAGCGAGATTTAGATTCTATGAAGACAAAGCTAGGATTCGGGAAATTTAAAGAGGGAAAACCCCTTTGCAGTATGAGGGCGCTGAGATCCAGGTTTTTTCGGACCTGGCTCCAGAGACACTGGCTAGAAGACGTATGTTAAAACCCCTCTTAGAACAGATGAGGACACAGAATATAAAGTACAGCTGGGGTTTTCCGGCTTGCCTCCTCGGGTCGAAAGATGGAAGATCGGCCAGGTTAAGATTTCCTGATGAACTTGGGGACTTCTGTAAAAAATTGGAAATACAAGAACCACTGTTGCTAGATTGGTCTAATGAGTGGAGGGGGGGGGATGGGACTTGGCTAGAAATGCAGTATGTTGGAAAAATGATGGACGGAGACAGGGGGTGTGGGGGGGTGGGAGAGCACAGAGAAGAAAGGTTAAGCAGTCTTGAGAGGGGCGCACGGCGGGTGGCCGGCCAACCTCCCCCAGAACCCACTCTGTAATGGATATGGAGGAGGAAGGGGGCACACCGAGAGTTCCACCTCTGGAGTTGGAGATCTTCTGAGGGACATGAGACAGCGTGTTCTTCGAGGGTCTAAGGGCCCGATTGGGGCCGGGGGGAGGGGGGGTGGGGGGGGAGAGAGGGGAGGATGGGAAGAATAGGGAGGATGCGGAGGGGGTATACCTCTGCTATAATGTCCGTAAAAACTGTTAAACTTTGATATAGACCAAATAAACGAGGTTTAGATAGGAATTTAGGATTAAAGAGATGACAACAATTAATTTTATGACCTACAACATTAGGGGATTGAATACTCCCAGTAAGAAACATACGATAATGAAAGAGCTTAAACGGTATGGGACGGACGTGGTTTTCCTTCAAGAGATACATATTTCCCATGAGTCAAACGTGAATCTGTCATCTAGGGACTTTCCGGTATGGTATTATGGGGATAAAATAGTAAATGTGCCCGCGCTAGTATAGTGTCACATATAAAATATATAATATATAAAAAAAAAAAAAAATACTTTCACATATAAAACACATAAAATGTGATAAATAAAACCATACAGGTAAAATATAATGCAAATAACTATAAATGATAAACCACCAAGTGCATATAAAGGTGCAATCGTGGTAATAACTAATAAAAGTGCAACGTGCTGAAATATAAATATCAAAACACTTTCCAGTGACAAATGAGTGTATATCCCAATTATTAAATACAAATCACAAAAAACGTGAATAAATAGTGTCCATAAAATGAGTATACATCATGCTTCTTCTGATGGGTGTATAAATCACAACACGTGAAAACTGTGCTCTCCCGTGACACCCCACATGTGCTTGCGCTCACCTTCAGTCGTGTGACACAGTAATTAAACGGTGTCAAAATAAGCATTGGGGCCACTGCTAGGCTCACTCAGGATACAATGATGCAAAGACACTCCTCTCAGGTGAAACTGCTAGGCTCACTCACCTCTGAGGAAGGCACGAAACCCCTGTGCCGAATACGCGTCGGGGAGGGGTAGGACGGAGCTGTCAGCAGAGGAGGAGGATTGCACATGCCATACCGCACGCCATACGATCAGCTGCTTATTATTTTACCTGTACAGTCTGGTGCACTCTAGCACCCATCTAATGTGAGTACCCTCTTGGAGGGCTTTATTCTTTTAATAAATGTCCTGGCTATATTGCACTATGGAGTCCCTCTGTTTGTTTCTTCTATGATTTTGGATCTTGGTTTTACCTGAGAGGAGTGTTTTTGCATCATTGTAACCTGAGTGAGCCTAGCAGTTTCACCTGAGAGGAGTGTGTTTGCATCATTGTATCCTGAGTGAGCCTAGCAGTGGCCCCAATGCTTATTTTGACACCGTTTAATTACTGTGTCACACGACTGAAGGTGAGCGCAAGCACATGTGGGGTGTCACGGGAGAGCACAGTTTTCACGTGTTGTGATTTATACACCCATCAGAAGAAGCATGATGTATACTCATTTTATGGACACTATTTATTCACGTTTTTTGTGATTTGTATTTAATAATTGGGATATACACTCATTTGTCACTGGAAAGTGTTTTGATATTTATATTTCAGCACGTTGCACTTTTATTAGTTATTACCACGATTGCACCTTTATATGCACTTGGTGGTTTATCATTTATAGTTATTTGCATTATATTTTACCTGTATGGTTTTATTTATCACATTATATGTGTTTTATATGTGAAAGTATTTTTTTTTTTTTTTTTTATATATTATATATTTTATATGTGACACTATACTAGCGCGGGCACATTTACTATTTTATATCTATTTACACGCAATGAAACGTGGTTCAGTGCTTGCAGCTTAAATAGTTTACTCCTTAGAGGCATAGTCCATCTGTGGCTCGCAAGACACCTATATTTTGATGGTATTATGGGGACACAGTCACTAAAAGAGCAAGGGGGTGGCAATTGGGTTCGCAAATGGAACCCGTTTTGTACTGGATGATAGGTTGACTGACCCAGAAGGCAGATTACTGTTTTTAAAGGGGAAATTAGGCAAAGAGGAATTTACAATGGCAAATATTTATGCCCCCAATAAAAATCCGACGAAATATCTTAAAAATATCTTGGCACAGTTGAGGGACTTCAGGAAAGGACATACGATTATGATGGGAGATATGAACTTCTGTATGACACCAGGTCTTGATTGTAGGACCCATGCGCGGGAGACTACTCACGTACAATTAAAAGAGGTTAAGCAAAAACTGTATGCCAGTCAATTGGCTGATATTTGGAGGATTCAACATCCTAAAACACAAGATTTTACGTTTTACTCCCCCGTACACAGGGACATAGATAAGGTGATGGACTCCAAGATAGAAATTTCTACATTTTCGGACCATGCCCCAGTGAGGATGAAAATGACACAGGAGAAGTATCGGGGTCCACCTTGTGGGAGGCTCATAAGGAATACATTAGGGGGATCCTGATCGAATTAGGATCATGGAAAAAAAAGGAGAGAACTGAGAAAATACGTAGATTATCGGATGAACTAAGCAAAGCCGAACAAGAACATAAAAAACATCCGGCCCACCACCAAGAGTTATATCAAAAGGTAATAAATAAAAGAGCTGAGCTAAAAGTATTAGTAGATGATGAAACTAGGATGGTTTTTAATAGGATTGCAAGAGAAAGATATAAGTGGGGAAATAAACCTAGTAAACATCTGGCAAAAATATTACAAAAGAAAAAAGCCATCAACTATACAGAGAAAATACAAACTAAGGAAGGTAATATGGTCTACTCGCCTAAAGGAATTGCAGATATATTTAGAAATTATTACCAAGAATTATACTCAGTACAGCAGCGAGAAGCCCGACCTGGTGAAAAGAACAGAAAAATAACTAATTTCCCCAGGAATGCAGGACTCCCGAAAATAGCCAAAGAGGCCGGGGAAGCACTGGAGGCCCCGATCTCTGAGGAAGAAATAGGGAAGGCCCTGTCAGAATCAGCACTGGGGAAAAGCCCAGGGCCGGACAGTTTCACAATATCTTACTATAAAAAATTCAAAACGATCCTAGTTCCAAAGCTTTGCCAATATATAGAGCATAAAATCAGTAGGGATGCACTATCAGCAGCTATCACCGTTATTTTGAAAGAAGGAAAGGAGGAAATGTTGTGTTCTAGTTACAGGCCAATTTCATTACTCAACGCTGACATAAAACTTTTCGCCAAAGTATTGGCTGGGAGGCTGAAGGGGTTTATGAACATACTGGTAAACCTGGACCAGGTCGGATTTACCCCTAAAAGGGAAGGGAGAGAAAATGGGGTGAAAACTATACTTTTACTCCAGATGATAAAAGAGAGGGGCCCCCCAGGACTGCTACTGTCGATTGATGCCGAAAAGGCTTTCAATAGGGTAGACTGGGGGTTCGTGACTCAAACTCTGTAAATTATGGGCATTGGCCCAAGAATGATTGGTTGGATTAAATCATTATACCACCATCCAACAGCATCAATAAAAGTAAACGGTCTAATGTCTCTCCCTTTTGAGATGAAAAATGGGACGAGGCAGGGGTGTCCCCTGTCCCCAATGCTATTTGTCCTGTCCCTGGAACCACTTCTGGCTACGATACGTAATGACTCTAGCATAAATGGATTTAAGCTGGGAAAGGAAGAACATAAACTCTCAGCATTTGCAGACGATATACTGTTCTATGTCACAAACCCCTGGAGTACATTGCGTAATTTATCAAACACCCTGAAACAATACGGGGAAATTTACAATTTCAAAATAAACCTCGCAAAGTCCGAGATACTAAATATCAACTTAAGTCAGATAGACGAAAAAGAGCATTAAAAAATGAGTTTAAATTTGCTTGGACAAAAGAACTAAAGTACTTGGGAATTAAACTAGCAAATACAAGGGAGAAGATTTATAAAATAAACTATATTCTCCTATTAGACTAAATCAGGTCTGACAGTAAAAGATTCCTTGGAATGTCACTATCATGGTTGGGACGGATCAATATTATAAAAATGGAGATCCTTTCTAGGATTATGTACAGATTTCAGATGTTGCTAGTAGCCCTCCCTCAACAATACCTGAGGAGATTAAAAATGTTGCTTATGAATTTATTTGGAAAAATAAAAAAATGAGAGTTTCCTTTCAAACGTTGAAACAGGGGAAAATGAAGGGGGGTTTAGCGGCCCCTGATATTTCAATTTACTACAAGGCTGTCATTTTGTCCATAGTGGTAGAATGGGCCAAGGAAAAAAATGAGAAAAAATGGGTTAGTATAGAGAAAACACTTAGTAAAGCACAATTGGGTAGTATTATTTGGAATCCCCACAGCACAGAAGATTAGATGAAAACACTGATACACTGACACATAAGATCTTTAAAATTTGGGACGGGATATATAAACGATTTAATGGTAAATACAACTCACCTTTAATTACACTGATAGACAATGAATATTTCCCACCAGTAATAAATAGTATAGGAGGAGTATGGTTACACAACTAAGGGATATAATTAAAAAAGGTAAAATGATTCCTACACAGGATTTGATGCACAATAACCTTGTACGGGGGATGGTTGAATGGCGGTCTCTCCAGTTGAATCATTTCATTAAAAACTTACCTCAACCTATTAGATCCGAAGACGATCTTACCATTTTTGAACGATTGTTCTTGGAAGAGGACTCGAGGAACACTATATCAAAAATGTATAAAGTGCTACTGAGGGTAGACGAAATGGAGATACCGCCCTTCATTAGAAAATGAGAGAGGGAATTGGGGACAATGCGAGACAAGAAGCTCATTGGAAAAATCTTGAAACTTGCCCATACATCGGCAGTAGACAGTAGAACAGCAGAAATTAATTATAAGTGCCTGGTAAGATGGTACGCAACCCCAGACAAAACAAGTACATTTCTGTGCAATACATCAGCATAGTGTTGGAGAGGATGTAAGGAGGTAGGATCCATGACACATCTGTGGTGGGACTGTCCTAAAATCAGGGAATTCTGGAAAAATATCCTCCAATTTATCAAGGAGATTTGAAAAAAGAAGTAGCGGAAGACCCGTAGGTGGTGTTGTTCCATGGGGGGATGGGTGACATAAAACAGTATAAAAGGTCGTTGGTTCCTCATCTAATAAACGCCGCAAAGAGACTTATACCCATGAAATGGCAAAAGGAGGAAATCCCACTAATCTGGGAGTGGATAGACATGGTCGAGGAAACATATACAATGGAATGCTGGGGAAGCAGTATATGAAATGCTGACGCGTTTCGAGGAAAACCTCTTCATCAGGGCCAGGAGAACTGGAGCACCGTGCTCCAGTTCTCCTGGCTCTGATGAAGAGGTTTTCCTCGAAACGCGTCAGCCTTTCTTAAATACCTGCCTCAATATGGGCACACCCCAATTTTAACTTCCTAGTACTTATTTTGTTACCTGTTTTTCCTTTTTTTTTTTTTTTTTTTTTTTTTTTTATAATATTATGTAGTATTTGTATGATTTTATATCTATATGACTATATGTCTGTATTCTTTTACATAAATAAACCATACATTTCTTGATGTAAGCGTCTGATCACGCGCCTTCCACCCATTCCTACTCAACAAACAGAAGTAGCTAGAGGAAATGCCCTAGCTGACTCAGCAGCCAGACAAACAGCTATCTCTCAACCAGCTCAAATCCAAATGCCAATGTTAGAGCCTGAGCTACCTTGTTTTGACCATGTACTGTCTGACCTACAAGATCATGCCTCAGAAGCCGACATGAGAGATTGGGAAAAAGTAGGTGCACACATAGATCCAAAAACAGGTTATATGAGAATATGCTGGTGTGCAGAGCCTGCCATCATCCTAACTAATACTGAAAAAATATGCAGCAAAGTGCATGTAAGGGACGCCCCTTTGGATTTTAAAGACAGGAAAAAAGGAGTAGGAGAGATAAATGGGGATAAAAGGCAAACATATGCCAACTTTATTATTATACACACGTGAAAAAAATGTCTAAAGGACAAGGAAAACATGTACAATGAGCAAAGTCAATATCTTAGAAATAATTTGATATAAGACATACAAAGCATAAATAGATGATATCACCCAATGCCATCAGACCCAAGAAACCAACCCAATCAAAATGGGTAAAATGGGGGTAGGTGGCTAGTGTGTATATCCCGACATGTTTCGGAGAAGACCGTAGTCAAACTTGTATATTCCTTCTTCAGGGTAATTTTTTTTACACAGACGGGTGAAAATATTTCTTGTCTCCAGAACATAAATATATAGATAAGTAATCAACAATAACATAGCAAGAGAAGACCTCAGGAAGTGGTCTATTTTTTGCCATTATATAAAGTAACCAAGGTCATAGTACTTACATAGTCAAGCTCATGTCATAGATAAAAACATACAAATAGGGGAAATCACATGCTGGCTGCAGAGGTCCACCCCTGGCGGAGGGGGTATGTGTGTCAGTACGCAGAGTCGCGAGAGCACTTTCACAAGGGACGCCCAATCTTCCCTGTAGCAAACAAAGTCACCATTATGGGTAGAGATTGCACAAAACGAAAGGCAAGGAGGTATATTAAGAACCAACAAATGTGGAAAGTCTTTTTTAAAGTATGTAGTAAACAGAAACATGAGAGGAACACATGAAGAACATGTGTGGTGAATGGCCGTATAGATGTATAATCTGTGCAAGGCATAGTTTTTACCTAGATTTGAATAATGGACATCTGCTGCTGACAACCCGGTATCTGCCAGTGAATTAACACAGGACATCCGGGTGTGAGCATTAAGGTTACCTGTATATAGGGGGAGTGAACCAATCCAGTGAGAGCAATCATGTCAGTTCAGCTGTGTGTGAGCACAGCTGAAGCAAGGCTAGTAAAAGAGTGTGTAGAGGGAGGGAGGGATGAGGTCCACACCCGTCAACAACAGCCAATGGAGTGCAAATCGAGAGACCATCCCTGCAGCCGTGTTGACGCGCACGACACACAGGCATGCATCTCAAGGGGTGTACCTCAGGCGCAGGGACGCGTGGCGCAGCCACGCCCGCAAGTGGCGTGATGGCGTTATGCGTCGATGCGCCACCGGCGGGTAGGCATCACCGATCGTCATGGAGATGACGGTAAGAGCATAAAGGCGCTCCCCCTCGTGCAGCCAATCAGAGGCAGGGACGGAATGAAACCCTCACTGACCAGGCTGCACAGGAGGAGCCCACCCGCCGGGTGTTGGCGCACGAGCGGCAACGCGAAGACACAGGGGCACCCAGCCCCACCATCTAGTGGACAGATGGAAGAAAGCAGCCAGCATGTTTACAAAAAATATAATAAATAAACCATTGAAAACAACAAGGAAAGGGAAAAGAAAAAAAAGGGGAAACAGATGATTGAACAAATTGGCATGCAATCACAGTTGGCAAGTGCTTTGATATTTTGGAAAACATTCATAATAGGTAATTTAACAGTACCAACACAGTCCCATTATAGGATTAGTATATGAAAGGATTCCCTTTGACAACAGTTTATACCAGGATAAATCATTACATAAAGTAAGAATAATTAAAGAATATAGCAAAAATAGTAATGATAAAAAATTGAATTTGAGTCTTAAAAGAAGAAAAAGAAAATAAGCCAACTGTTCACATATCTTCTCCGAAACATGTCAGGATATACACACTAGCCACCTACCCCCATTTTACCCATTTTGATTGGGTTGGTTTCTTGGGTCTGATGGCATTGGGTGATATCATTTATTTATGCTCTGTATGTCTTATTTTAAATTATTTCTAAGATATCGACTTTGCTCATTGTACATGTTTTCCTTGTCCTTTAGACATTTTTTTCACTTGTGTATAATAATAAAGTTGGCATATGTTTGCAGGGATGGTCTCTCGATTTGCACTCCATTGGCTGTTGTTGACGGGTGTGGACCTCATCCCTCCCTCCCTCTACACACTCTTTTACTAGCCTTGCTTCAGCTGTGCTCACACACAGCTGAACTGACATGATTGCTCTCACTGGATTGGTTCACCCCCCCTATATACAGGTAACCTTAATGCTCACACCCGGATGTCCTGTGGTTATTCACTAGCAGATACTGGGTTGTCAGCAGCAGATGTCCATCGTTCAAATCTAGGTAAGAACTATGCCTTGCACAGATTATACATCTATACGGCCATTCGCCACACATGTTCTTCATGTGTTCCTCTCATGTTTCTGTTTACTACATACTTTAAAAAAGACTTTCCACATTTGTTGGTTCTTAATATACCTCCTTGCCTTTCGTTTTGTGCAATCTCTACCCATAATGGTGACTTTGTTTGCTACAGGGAAGATTGGGCGTCCCTTGTGAAAGTGCTCTCGCGACTCTGCGTACTGACACACGTACTCCCTCTGCCAGGCGTGGACCTCTGCAGCCAGCATGTGATTTCCCCTATTTGTATGTTTTTATCTATGACATGAGCTTGACTATGTAAGTACTATGACCTTGGTTACTTTATATAATGGCAAAAAATAGACCACTTCCTGAGATCTTCTCTTGCTATGTTATTGTTGATTACTTATCTATATATTTATGTTCTGGAGACAAGAAATATTTTCACCCGTCTGTGTAAAAAAAATTACCCTGAAGAAGGAATATACAAGTTTGACTACGGTCTTCTCCGAAACATGTCGGGATATACACACTAGCCACCTACCCCCATTTTACCCATTTTGATTGGGTTGGTTTCTTGGGTCTGATGGCATTGGGTGATATCATCTATTTATGCTCTGCATGTCTTATATCAAATTATTTCTAAGATATTGACTTTGCTCATTGTACATGTTTTCCTTGTCCTTTAGACATTTTTTTCACTTGTGTATAATAATAAAGTTGGCATATGTTTGCCTTTTATCCCCATTTATCTCTCCTACTCCTTTTTTCCTGCCTTTAAAATCCAAAGGGGCGTCCCTTGCATGCACTTTGCTGCATATTTTTTCAGTCATAGATCCAAAAACAGGACTTTTGTGCAAAGAGGGGAAGGTATGTATACCAATGGCAAGTGCATCACTTTTTATTGCCAGTATCATGGAATAGGTCACAGAGGCTGGAAGGCAACTTGTGAATTACTAGGCAAGGATTTTTACATTTCAGATCTCCCCTGGTTGACAAGGGATTATGTGTCCAGGTGTATTACTTGCATTAGGAACAACCCAAACATCCCAAACAAAGCGAAACACGAACATTTGATATATCCCAGTACACCTTTCACCCACCCCCAAGTTGATTTCACACACATGCCCAAGCTAGGAAAAAGACAGGAATATCTTTTGGTAATTATGGACACGTTTTCGCGCTGGGTCAAACTTTTTGTAACTACAAAGGAAGACGCACAAACAGTAGTGAAAATTCTCACACAGGAAATTATTCCTCGATGGGGATGCCCACTTCAGATAAACTCAGACAGAGGTCCTGCATTCACCTCAAAAGTATGTCAGGAGGTACACTCGCTCCAAATAGAATGGAAGTTTCACATTCCATATTATCCCCAAACTTCAGGGATAGTGGAAAGGGTAAATAGGACCATGAAAGATAAAATAAGGAAAGCCACAGGAGGAACATTTGTCCATTGGAAGAGGGTTCCCCCAGCGGTTTTGGCTGAGATAAGAAGTACTCCTTCTAAAACTACAGGCTACTCTCCTTTTGAAGTGCTGATGGGTCGTCCCTTTCCCACTCCCTGGGCCAGAGCACCTCTTATGATAGAGCAGGGGGATTTGGATTTGGTACAGTCAGAGTATGTGAGGAAACTAATCAAAACTTTGGATACAGTTGAGAGAAATGTTGCTCGCACCTCTCCTTTTTCTTCACAGGAACCTACCCATCCTTGTAAAGTAGATGACACGGTGGTGGTCCAGCAGTTAAACAGAAGCAAGAAGCAGGAATATCCTTTTGGACCTCCTACTACGGTGATTGCAGTGACCAGAATGGCTATCCTGGTGGAGAATTGCCAATCCTGGATCCATGCCAGCCGAGTGAAAAAGGTTGCCCAAAGCCCCAAGAGCAGGAAGGAGATCCTACACACAAGAGGCCCTCAAGCAGAAGTCCAAGCAGATGAAGGAGGAGTTCCTGGAAAAGCAGGTCCGGCCAGAGAAGATGACCTCGCTTATTTCACTACAGACTTCTGGCAAGGCATTTTGCCTCCTGTTCCTGATCACCCTGATAGTGTTTCCGCTCACTTGGATCATCACTAACTGTATCTACCACCCTAAAGATTTGGGTGTCATTAAAAGTATTTGTGGGAACACACATACACAGGAGAACATTACAGTAATACAAGTTAGAAATAAGAGAGACATTGAAGATAATTTTGCTAAATTTAAATATGCTTATGCTCAGAAATCAGGATTTCAGAAATGTTGGATCTGTAGCAAACTGCACCCTAGCACTGTTAGGATACCCTTAATGGCTATACCTTTAAATATTACTCCCCTTTTGAGAGAAAATACTTCCCCTGATCTTTTGAATGGCAGCAGAAGAACTAATGACACCATTCCTTTCACATCATCAATAGAAGTCATAATCCTACCTGGTGCTTTAATTTAGGAAATTCCACTAGAAATGCTCACACTTGTAGTCAGCCAGTTTTTAACATTTCTAATTGCTATGCCCCTAGTGGGAAGTCTTATGCCACGTACACATGGTCGGACTTTACGGCAGACTTTGCGACGTACTTTACAACGGACTTTCTGAGTGAACGGACTTGCCTACACACAATCCACCAAAGTCTGTCGAATTCCTACGTGATGACGTACGTCAGACTAAAATAAGGAAGTTCATAGCCAGTAGCCAATAGCTGCCCTAGCGTGGCTTTTTGTCCGTTGAACTAGCATACAGACGAGCGGACTTTTCGACCGGACTTGAGTTCGACGAATAGATTTAAAACATGTTTCAAATCTAAGTCCGTCCAACTTTTGCGCAAACAAAGTCCGCTGGAGCCCACACACGATCGAATTGTCCGACGAAATCCCATCCGCCGGGCAAAGTCTGCCGTAAAGTCCGCTCGTGTTTACACGCCCTTACTCTTTATATCAAACACACCAAGATAAGGTCAGAGTATGGGCTGATCTAAAAAAAACTCTTGCCTCTAAAAATAATAGTAGTAAACCTGTACAGCATTTGTTTCAGGTTCTGGCAATAGTTACAGCAGTAGATCAAGAGACTGCTATGAATATGCCCTTCTCGTTTGGTAACCACACTTATGTTTGTTGTGGAAAGACTTGTTACCCCTAGATTCCACAAGAGGCTGGTGTTACCTGGCCTCACTGGTGCCCATTAAGTGGGTGGTAGGTGATAGTGATGGGAGTCATTTACTTGAAGCTAGTATACACCCAAGGTATCCATTAAAACATCGTAATAAGAGAGAGTTATTCCTTGAAAAGGATATGGCCTGGGCATGGAGGCCCAAGAAGGACAGCAATCTGGCAGTCATGCTCCCCCTGTTGCAGCATACTGCCAGGTTTACTCCAGTGATGAGGAGAGAGGGTATGAAGAGGTCACTGACTCAACGTGGGTGCCTGATAGGAGAGAGGAGGAGGAGGAAGAGGCACATCACCAACGAGGCAGGATGCCCTCCAGGGGCCAGCCTAAGGGCAGCATACTGACTGCATCACACCGCAAAGCTCCGCATGTGCAGGGCGCTGCTGTCGCTGTGCATTATTCCAAAAATGTGGGCCTTTTTTGAGACGAGTGCATCAGATCGCACCGCTGCTATTTGCAACATATGTCTCAAGCGTATCTCGCGTGGCCAAAACATCTCCCGCTTGGGCACCACATGCTTGACCAGACATATGTTGACCTGCCATGCAGTTTGTTGGCAAGCGCACCTAAAAGACCCACACCAAAGAACAAAGAGAACCTCTTTTTGCTCCTCATCAGCTGAGATCTCCAATCTCACTATACCTTCAGTTCTCTCTGAGACCTGCACTGAGAGGAATGAAGGTGTAGAATTAGGTGTGTCACAGCCAAGTACTTGTGGGCAATCTGCTTTCCGTACACTGACGTCAGATTGTACCAGGCAAATTTTCCTGCCCCAGCTGCTGCACCGCAAAAAGAAGTTCGCTCCCAGCCATCCACATGCCCAGCAGTTGAATGCTAGCTTGGTACCTAGGTACCATTGCTACCTTTTCAGTTGGTAGACTCTGCCCCCTTCCGTGAGTTTGTGGAATGTGCGGTTGCTCAGTGGCAGGTACCCAAACGCCACTTTTTCTCACGGAAGGCGATTCCGGCTATCGGCATGTGGAAGGCAATGTCCATGCCTCGCTGGACAGGGTGGTCAGCGGTAAGGTGCATATTACCGCTGACTCATGGTCCAGCAGGCATGGACAGGGACATTACCTAAGTTTCATGGCGCATTGGGTGACCCTGCTGGCAGCTGGGAAGGATTCCGGACAAGGTGCAGTAGTGTTGGAGGTTGTTCCGCCACCACACCTCCAAAATGCCACTACTAATGATTCTGACACACCTCTCTCCTCCATCCCCTCCTCTTCTTCTTCCTCCATGGCCTCTTCCTGTGCTTCGGAAAAAGCGATGCTCCGTAGGCGTTCAAGGGGCTACGCAAGTATGCAGGCCAAAAGATGCCATGCGGTGCTTGAGCTGGTGTGCTTGGGGGACATGAGCCACACTGGGGCAGAGGTTCTGTCAGCTCATTGCCCCGGTAGAAGACCCTTAGGTCGAAACGCGTTGGGCCGTTACACCATTTTCCATGCTGTCCTCATTTTTATTGTGATCACGTTTTATACTTTTGGTGTTATAGATGTAAAAATACAGTTTTTACCTGCATTATGTAGAAGCACCCATTTTTTTCTCCACATATCATTCTGATGGGAGTGAATGTTCAGTTTTCGCTATAAGCGTTACATCTCAACTGCAAGATCTCAGTTGTGAGTTCCAGTAGTGACCATCCATTCTGGTAATTCCTGGAGTATCTGTGGAGTACAACCTAGAAGTTCCTACCGTCTGGACACCTTCCTATCCGCCCGGTGGGGCACATTGCCTTCAAGACTCCATGTCGTTGACAGGGGAGTCCACTGGATTCAGTAAGAGTATGCATTCATTACTTACTCATTGATGTTGTCCCTGCTTGATGTCCTTATACCTATTGACCAACAAGACCTGTGCCAGCTCTTGAAAATCCATCGTCTGGAGTGATTGCATCCGTGTCTACACAGTTGGACACTATATCACTTACCTTTTTGCTTTGGATAATTTAAATTTGTTTGTCACATATGGGTTCACCGGTCACCAAACCGTTTTGAAGGACTTGTGGTTGTATGGACTTCATTTCCCTTCGCCATTATTCATTCATTAAATTTAGTTACTGGCCTGTCCTGCATCCAGCGTTCATTCGGAATGCACATTCAGTGCTGCTGGAGGCTTTGTAACTGATCACAGGGTGCGTCTGTCCACCGACTCGGTCGATCGACTGACCTTCATAAAAATGAATCTGTCTTGGATCACCACCAGCTACCAAGCACCTGATGCTGATGTAACCGAATCATTTTTTTTTTGAAATGTCAGATCCCTTCAAAGACTGCCTATGCTGATGCTGAGTGACTATCCTGTTATGCTGAGTAATTATCCTCTTCCTCCTCAATGATCATGCTGACAGATGGTAAGAACATGTTTGGTTCTGTGCGCCGCCACCAGTGCCTAAGGCCCAATTTTTTAGCCCCTGTTTAACAGGGGCGTGTAATTACAATTTTTGATGTAATTCTTTGCAGCAGGGCTAGTTCCTGTGCTCCAACTAGAGTATCTGTGAGAGGTTGCAATGTTGTGGCACCAGCACCAGTGCTTAAGGCCCAATTTTTCAGCCCCTGTTAACAGGGGTGTGTAATTACAATTTTTGATGCAATTCTTTGCAGCAGGGCTAGTTCCTGTGCTCCAACTAGAGTATCTGTGAGGGGTTGCAGTGTTGTGGCACCAGCACCAGTGCCTAAGGCCCAATTTTTCAGCCCCTGTTTAACAGGGGCGTGTAATTACAATTTTTTATGCAATTCTTTGCAGCAGGGCTAGTTCTTGCGCTCCAACTAGAGTATCTGTGAGGGGTTGCAGTGTTGTGGCACCAGTGCCTAAGGCCCAATTTTTCAGCCCCTGTTTAACAGGGGCATGTAATTACAATTTTTTATGCAATTCTTTGCAGCAGGGCTAGTTCCTGCGCTCCAGCTAGAGTATCTGTGAGGGTTTCCAGTGTTGTGGCACCAGCACCAGTGCCTAAGGCCCAGTTTTTCAGCCCCTGTTTAACAGGGGCATGTAATTACAATTTTTGATGCAATTCTTTGCAGCAGGGCTAGTTCCTGTGCTCCAACTAGAGTATCTGTGAGGGGTTGCAGTGTTGTTGCACCAGCACCAGTGCCTAAGGCCCAATTTTTCAGCCCCTGTTCAACAGGGACATGTAATTAGAATTAATGATGTAATATTTCACAGCAGGGCCCGTTTCTGCGCCCACTAAGAGTAACTGTGAGGACTTACAGTGTTGTGGCACCAGCACTACCACCACCACCACCACCAAAGGCCCAATTTTTCTGCCCCTGTTTAACAGGGGCATGTAATTACAATTCTTGATCTAATATTTCACAGCAGGGCTGTCAGAGAACTCACACAGCAAGCACCCGTCTCCATGCAGCAGCTGCCAATCCTCGTTCTGCTAATGCCAAGGTGCATGCACGGAACCATAGCCAGAGGCAAATGAGATCCAGGGTGGGCATAAACAATGGCACCTCTATGCGAATGCGCACGCGCGCTAATGCGCGTCCGCGAGTACCAAAGTGCTAATATGCTAACATGCATGGGCCAATGTGCCAAAGTGCCAATGTGCTAATGCGCATGTACCAATGTGCTAAGTTGCTAATGCGCATGCGCGTATGCACGTACGCTGGCGCCAATCCTGGCACACAGCACCCTATATAAACAGAGAGTCTGCCTAGCATCAGTGCTGGATTTTCTTCAGCTTGTTCCTGTGTTCCTGTAGTTACTCTGCCTGATTGACCTTGTTCCTGAAAACCCGGCTATCTTCTGACCATTCTCTTGGATCTCCCCTGCCTGCTGAACCTGCCTCTACTTGCAATACTGACCTTGGCTTGAACTTATGATTACGGCTCTGCCTCCTGATTCTGTACCCTGCTGTCCATCTGTTGCCAACCCCTGCCTGTTCCTGACTACGGTTTTGCCTTCTGACTTGGTACCCCGCTGCCAGCCTGTTGCCGACTCCTGCCTGTTCCTGATTCTGCAGTTGATCCTGATCTGGCTCCCGCTGAACAAGTTTGGTGATCAGTTTCCACATCTCCTCAGCAGAGGTTCCTATATCTCCAAGTTCCAGCCTCCTGCCTGCAGGCACCTGCACCCTTTCGTTGCCCTCGCACTCCCTGTACCCACCACCAGGGGTGCTTGGACTGGAACCGTGCAAGAGGCCACCCTCATCATTTCGGGCTCTGCTGTATGGTACGTGACAAGGGCCCTGTGAGGGCTTACAGTGTTGTGGCCACAACAACACCTAAGGCCCCAATTTCTGCTGAGTATATAGGGCAGGCCCCTACTTTCAAACATCCAACTTACAAATGACTCCTACTTGCAAACGGAAGGAGACAACAGGAAGTGAGATGAAATCTACCCCTAGGAAGGGAAATTATCTCCTGTAAGAGTTAATATGGGAAAAACATTTCTCCTTTACACTGATGCTTTATCACCAATCCTTGTTTCACTAAAACCCCCAAATTTTCAAAAAACATTTGTCATTGGTACAAAAAGTGAGGTGAAATCTTCTGAAGAGGAGCACAGACAGCAAAACAAATGTCACAGGGGTGATAACCCTTCCCTATGTTTTCCATAAAGCTTAAAATAGATTTTTTGGCTGGAGCTAAACACATTAAAAATGTACCAGTTCAAAATTACAAACAGATTTTACTTAACAACAAACCTACAGTCCCTGTCTTGTTTGCACCGCCTGTATACTGCTGTTCAGAGTATATAGGGCCTGGGGGCCCCACACCTTTCTTTTTTTAATTTGGGTGCGGGGTTCCCCTTAATATCCATACAAGACCCAAAGGGCCTGGTAATGGACTGGGGGGTACCCATGCCGTTTGTCTCACTGATTTTCATCCATATTGCCAGGACCCGACATTACATTAAAGCCGCAAGCAGTTTTAAATGACTTTTATTCCTTTAAAAATGTAATTTTGTGCAGGGACTGTTCTAAGCATGGGAAACATGCGCCACTTTACAGGCATACTATAGACACCCCCCCAGGTACGATATTTAAAGGAATATTTCACTTTTTTTTTTTTTACTTTAAGCATCATTAAAATCACTGCTCCCGAAAAAAACGGCTATTTTTAAAACTTTTTTTGCATTGATACATGTCCCCTGGGGCAGTCCCAGGGTCCCTAAACCCTTTTTAGGACAATACCATACAAATTAGCCTTTAAAATGAGCACATTTGATTTCGAACGTTCAAGTCCCTTAGACGTCAATGGGGTTCTAACGTTCGTGCGAATTTTCGGTCCGTTCGCAGGTTCTGGTGCGAACCGAACCGGGGGGTGTTCGGCTCATCCCTACTCAGCATAGAAAAGAGGTGGCAAAGCTGCAACAAGAGGCTCGCAACATAGCCCAGACCTGGAGTCCTTTTGGAAGTGTTGATTTTGGATTTGGAGGGATATTCTCTTGGATAAGGGATATTGCCATAATTTTAATCATGATTGTGTTCTTTTTCCTTTTCCTTTATCTTGTGTATAAGTTTATTATGTGCCTTATTAATAGAGCCACTCGCATTTCAGATCCCTCATCTCCCAATAAAACTTATCTCAGTATGTATCATCAGAAGCAGGCTGAGAACACCACCATGATAAGGAAGTGAGATCATACATTTATCATCAAAGAGGGGATTGTAGGGATATTTTAGCTTGCTGTCCACCATTTTAGCTATAAAAATGTGTATCCACTTTAGAATAATATGTATATGTGACGTTTATGAAAAGTTAAGTTTTAATTTCTTATAAATGGTTTGATTTCCCCGAAATGATATACGAAGCCTTTTCCTGTTGTTAGTTTCTATACGAGTTATTAATATTCTATTTTTGTTTGTTTTAAACATCCTGTATGTCTGTAACTTTACCATATATTAATGAAAGGGTTAGACTTTTGTTGTGATGTCATTTTGGTTATATAAGTGGAAATCCAAAAATAAAATACCAGACCATTCTGAACTGCATGTATTGACTGTGTGTCATAACTTTTTATCAGAGTGGTCTCCAGGCCTGATTGGGTTTGAAGGAACACTCTAGGCAGGATATCATACGAGGGTTCATTTGCTTCTATAACATCTTTACACCCCATCAGCTTGTTAGAAGGTTTAATAGCCCCTTAGGGCTGTGCTGGAAAACCAACTTAGAAATAAGAGGCTCAAAATATCAGGTGTGTGTGTACAAGTGTTGGAAGATCGTGTGTTGAAGGATTATGGTGGATGAACACTGTAAAGATTTTGGGATCATGAAAGTTTTCTTTGAGACTTGATTTATGTTGCACAACTTTATTGGAGAGCACCAAAGTGTTACTGTACTGATTAATATTGCATGATTGTTTATTAAACACCATATACTGTGTTTTCTTTTGAGAGCGAGAGAGAGACAGACAGACTCTCTAATGCAAGTTTTCAGATTAGGAAACCGGACATAATTAAGATCAACTCTGAGCTGGTGTACAATGAAACACTATTATTCAGAGCAGGCTCTGCCTGTGCTTCCAGTCTAGTATACTATCTCCAGCCCTGTGTGGCTGTCTTTTCCTTCCAGCCCACCAAAATTCCAACCTCCAAAGAGAAGGAGGCCCTTCTTCAATATGTTCTGATTCTTATTCTCCAGCAGGCAGTAGTGCTAGTTCCGGACTCTGAAAAACGCTCAGGATTTTATTTCCCAGTCTTTTTGGTCCCCAAGAAGTCGGGGGGGGGGGGGGGTTGGAGGCCCGTACTGTACCTGAAGAGGTTGAACAGACATCCATGTGGAGCATTTCAAAATGGAGACCTTAAACATGCTAATTTTATCTGTGCAACCTGGGGATTGGATGGTCTCTATAGACCTTCAAGATGCATATCTTCATATACCTATCCAATGGCAGTTTCAACCTTTTCTTCGGTTCAAAGTAGGCGACCAACATCTCCAATGCCAATGTCTTCCCTTCGGGATTTTAATGGCACCCAGGACCTTCACCAAGGTACTAGTGGCAATCTTGGCTCCTCTTTGAGAGAAGCGGATTCGAGTACTACATTATTTGGACAATATTCTAATTTTATCCCAGCACAAATAGAGCTTGGAAATACATGTGCAATTGGTCCTAGACATGCTGATCAGGTTCGGGTGGCTGATCAACTATTCCAAAAGCCAACTCACGCCTACGCAGGAGATTACATATCTGGGTGCATTCTTCAACACTCCAGAAAAAGCAGTTTCACTCCCATCAGAAAAAAATTTCCATTTCATGTCAGCATCAGACTGTCTGAGCCTACTAGGGTCCCTCTCTTCATGCATACCCATGCTGAAGTGGACCAGGTGGCATCTACGGGGGTTCCAGCTGGGCTTTCTGTCACAGTGGAGGAAGAATCACCTGGATCAGAGGATATTGGTTACGCCCTCAATGAAGTCCAGCCTCTGGTGGTGGACAAGGCCATTCAACCTTCTGGTGCACTGTTCCCTTGGACCCATCCCGTGGACTGTTCTGATGTCAGACGCAAGTCGGTTAGGGTGGGGAGCACACTATCAAGACCAGTTGGTACAAGGGAAATGGCAATTTGATTCAGCAGGAGTAGTGTCAAACACCTTGGAGCTAAGGGTAGCATGGATGGCAATCTTGCATCTAGCCACCTTCCTCAGAGGCAAATCCATCCTTCTCCAGATGGACAACAGAGCAGTAGTGGCCTATGTTCAGAATCAGGGGGGACACACAGCAGGTCCTTATTCAGAGAAGTAACACCCATTCTAACATGGGCTGAGAGGAATTTAATCAACATACAAGCCTCATATATCCCAGGGCCCAAGAATCAGTTAGCTGATAGTCTTTCAAGATCATTTCAAGATGACAACGAATGGTCTCTGAATCTGAAAGTCTTCCTCTGGATATGCCAGCAATGGGGCACTCCCCAAATAGACCTTTTTGCCTCCCCGCTCAATGCGAAGATGCCTCTTTTCTGGTCCAACCATGGAACTTTTGGAGGGGATATGCATTTCCTCCAACCCCTCTGATTCTGAGGTTTCTCCAACATCTAACAGAGTCACAATCTTGGCAGTGATCCCATATTGGCCCAAGAGACTGTGGTTCATGCTCCTAGTCAGGATGGCCCTGTGCAAACTGCTTCCCCTTCCACGCATGAACAACCTTCTGTCTCAGGACAACTTCTGTCACCCGAACCCAGAGATTCTAGACTTGAGGGCCTGGAAGTTGAGCGGAAGAGGTTGGGCGAGTTAGGATGCTCACATAGTGTTATCCATTCACTATTACAAGCAAGAAAATCATCCACTAATTCCACCTATTATAGGGTTTGGAAAAAGTTTACAGAACTAGCAGAGAATAACCATTTCGATCCCCTGGATCCTGGAGTCCAGAATATACTTCTGTTTTTACAGAGTGGATTGGACTTGGGTTTGGGCCTGAACACACTTAAGGTACAGGTCTCAGCCCTTTCAGCTTTAACAGATACATGGTGACCACTAAATCCTCTTGTAGAATGCTTTTTAAAGGCAGTCCTAAGATTGCGACCTCCCAGGAAAATGTTATACCCCAAATGGGACTTAACTACTGTACTTAATGTCCTATCAAGGCCTCCTTTTGCTCCCATAGAAGAATGCACCTTGGAAGATATTTCCTTGAGGGCGGTCTTCCTGATCGCCATCACTTCGGATCGCAGAGTGTCGGAGATCCAAGCACTAAGATCACAGGAACCCTACATCACCTTTTTCCCAGACAGGGTGGTTTTGCAGCCTATTCATCAATTCATTCCTAAAGTACCTTCAGTTTGCCATCTCAACCAGGATTGGGTTCTTCCAGCATTCGGGGAGGAGCCAGCCTCCTCAAGGCTGCACGAGTTGGATATAACCAGGTCCCTAAGGCACTATTTAAATTTGACACAACAGTTCCGCAATGATCAACAGTTATTTATCATCCCAAAGGGCACCAAAAAGGGAATGGCAGCATCCAAGACGACCTTGGCAAGTTGGATCGTGAGTTTAATCCAAAGAGCATATCGGGCTAGTGGTCTTCCAGTTCTAGGTGCGGTCAATGCACACTTAATGCATGGAATAGCCTCCTCCTGGGCAGCCTTGGCGTGGGTCTCCCCTGAGACAATTTGCCGAGCGGCCAGTTGGTCGTCCTTCAACACTTTCGTGTCTCACTATACCCTGTTTCCCCAAAAATAAGACCTAGCGTGATTGTCAGTGATGGCTGCAATATAAGCCCTACTCCCCAAATAAGCCCTACCCTGTTTCCCCAAAAATAAGCCCTACCCTGAAAATAAGACCTACAAGGACTTTAACTAGGGCTTATTTAGGGGGTAGGGTTTATATTGCAGCCATCACTGAGGATCACGCTAGGTCTTATTTTCGGGGAAACAGGGTAGTGTAGACTAGTGTAGACCCAGCGGTTCTTACTTCCCGAGAGTTTGGGGAAAGGACCTTGCAGTTTTCTGTACTGTAGTTTTCATTAAATTTCTTATTGCAGTACCCTCCCTGTAAGCAAGTTAATTACCATTGGTATGCTGCCATGGAGGAACCAGGAAAACGGAAAATTGAATACTTACCTTTCTGTAATTTTCCTTTCCTGGTGCCTACCCATGGCAGCATACACCCTCCCTCCAATAATCCTTAATGTTCTGAGGTCTAGTTACAAGAATACCGGCAAGGGGGAGCAACTCTTTTTTTTTTATAGAGTTAAAGTGGTCCTGTAGGTTGGTTGGGATCGGAGCAACCAACCATTGGTATGCTGCCATTAGTAGGCACCAGAAAAGGAAAATTAAGGAAAGGTAGGTATTCAATTTTTCGTTTTTGCAGTGTGTTGAAGTGGAGATATATAGAGCAGGGCTCAGTTTGCTACTAGCAAGTTAGTGTGTTCACTTATTGCAACTCTGATGCCCTGTACACACGGTCGGATATTCCGACGGAAAATGTGCGTTCGGACCTTGTTGTCAGAAATTCCGACCGTGTGTGGGCTCCATCGGACTTTTTCCATCGGATTTTCTGACACACAAAGTTTGAGAGCAGGCTATAAAATTTTCCGACAACAAAATCCGATCGCGTCGATTCTGACCGTGTGTGGACAATTCCGACGGACAAAGTGCCATGCATGCTCAGAATAAATTCCGAGACGGAACTGCTCGGTCTGGTAAAATTAGCGTTCGGAATGGATATAGCACTTGTCACGCTGCAATGTTTTAAATTGTTTAATGCAGCGCACTCTTTTCTTCTTTATAATGCTAGAAGAATGAAGTAGTTTTGCTGCTCATAGTCACACAGAGTTCTCACAAACCTCTTCCTTTATTATTTCTCGTGATTTCATCAATATAATATTTTTATTTGTCACATCTGCCGAAAAGACAATATTTTTTGGGATGTTTTTAGATTAAATATTTTTTTATGGATTTTTTAAAATCCTGATCTTGTGTTTCATTCTTAATTGTTATTTTATTTTTTGCTCCAGAATAGTTTTGGGTGTGTTTTGTGTGTCAAGTTACCACAACACCATTATTATCTTGTATTATTTAATCTCAAGGAGGTTGCTTGGTGTTGGTGTCTCTTCTTAATTTCACATTGTATTTTTGTAATTTACCTGCCTCCTTGCAAACTGTCTTTTTTGAAGGAAAACACACATAGGCGAGTATAATAAATCAAACCAAAAATTTATTAAGGGCTCATAACCAAAGAAAGAGGGAGGCAATGCTGGAGAGACAGCAGAAATTGGCGAAGCCTTTGGCCCCCAGGGCACACATCAATTATTTCCTGGCAAAATTGGTGGCCTGAGGAGTCCATAAATAAGGGAGTTCAATCTGGTCCAGAAGTCCAAGAGAATCATGAACAGCAGCAGATGACATACATGTCCCCAGGCTGTGGTCATACAAGAGCCTGCATCTTTTGTCAGACCAGACTGAACCCAGGCCATCACTCTCTCGTCTTCCTTCCACACCTCCTTCCAAGCTGTGTCTGTGGTGGTGGAGTTGTGGCAGGAGGAGGAGGAGGATGGTCCAACTCACTCAGGTGGGTGTTGGGTATGATTTCGCCCCTCAACCCCTTATTTAATGTTTGATAAATGAGTTCCTCACACATGAGGCATTGGCCCTGCTGCATGTCCTGCAGTTTGGTGGCAGCCATGGAGGCAAAGGCCTCTTCACGAGTGGGGAAGGCTCTGAGGGACGCAGAAGCCTCCTGAATCAGCCTGAGCACTGAATCCTGCACGTTACTCCCCTTCTTGGGTCTTTTGTTTGGAAGGAGGAGGGGAGGGACCTGCGATTCTGTCAGGCTCCTACTGGACCAGGCCTTCTCCTGGCTGCCACTTAGCCCCGCCTCCTCCTGGCTGCCACTTAGCCCCGCCTGCCACTTAGCCCCTCAAAAATGGCCTTTCTAGAGATGGTGGAGATGGTCGACATACTGAAAAGGGCCGACTATGACGGGAAGTATGGACCTTACCCCAACCCAAATATCAGAAAGGCCAAGATCATGGCGAAAGTTGTGAAGAGTCTGCACAGGAATTTTGGGGTACGGCAATCCAAGGATCAACTCAGGAAGTGGTGGTCGGACCTCAAATTAAGGGAGCATGATCAGTATAGAAGGATCAGAGGAGTTCTGTAAAAAAGTAAGTAGTTGTCCTGTGTTCCTATTCTTTATTTTTATTTCATTTGTGCTGCTCCATGTGCTTTTCTTTGCTGTTGTACAGTTTAAAATGGCAACTTTCATGTTCATGAACACATTATTCGTTGGTAGGAAACATTGTTCGTTCAGCCTCTAAAACACCATGTTTTGTCCAGATGCAGTTCAATACATTTTTTCTGGCCTACTTCTCTTCAAAAAATTTTGGTGTCTAGATGGGTTTGTAACTACAATGAAATGCAAACTAGATTCTGTGTAAGGAGAGGACACTCAGCAGCTGTTTACACATCTGGACGCTGGAGCACTAGTGTGGGACACCAGAACACCCTTTTTATTAGGGGCCCCACACAGGTGCTCCAGTGTATACTATAGGGGTGACTGCATCTGTGAAGCTTGTACAAAACAGGTAAGTATTCAAGCTTGACAAAGAAAAACAATATTTCTTCATCTTGGAACTCTGCAAAATAGACCATTGTACCCCACTTCCAAGCAATGTTTCATATTCCTATTTCTGCCATTAAATATCTGTGTGCTAAGTAGGGATGAGCCGAACACCCCCCGGTTCGGTTCGCACCAGAACCCGCGAACGGACCGAAAGTTCGCACGAACGTTAGAACCCCATTGACGTCTATGGGACTCGAACGTTCGAAATCAAAAGTGCTCATTTTAAAGGCTAATTTGCATGGTATTGTCCTAAAAAGGGTTTGGGGACCCGGGTCCTACCCCAGGGGACATGTATCAATGCAAAAAAAACTTTTAAAAACGGCCGTTTTTTCGGGAGCAGTGATTTTAATGATGCTTAAAGTAAAAAAAAAAAAGTGAAATATTCCTTTAAATATCGTACCTGGGGGGTGTCTATAGTATGCCTGTAAAGTGACGCGTGTTTCCCATGTTTAGAACAGTCCCTGCACCAAATGTCATTTTTAAAGGAAAAAATCTCATTTAAAACTGCTTGCGGGTTTAATGTCATGTCGGGTCATGGCAATATGGATGAAAATCAGTGAGACAAACGGCATGGGTACCCCCCAGTCCATTACCAGTCCCTTTGGGTCTTGTATGGATATTAAGGGGAACCCCGCACCCAAATTAAAATAAGGAAAGGTGTGGGGCCACCAGGCCCTATATACTCTGAACAGCAGTATACAGGCGGTGCAAACAAGACAGGGACTGTAGGTTTGTTGTTAAGTAGAATCTGTTTGTAATTTTGAACATTTTTAACGTGTTTAGCTCCAGCCAAAAAATCTTTTCTAAGCTTTTTGGAAAACATAGGGAAGGGTTATCACCCCTGTGACATTTGTTTTGCTGTCTTTCCTCCTCTTCAGAAGATTTCACCTCACTTTTTTGTCCCAATGAAAAATGTTTTTTGAAAATTTGGGTTTTTTTGTGGAACAAGGATTGGAAAGCATCAGTGGAAAGGAGAACTTGTTTTCCCATATTAACTCTTACAGGAGAGAATTTCCCTTCCAGGGGCAGAAAAATTGGGCCCTAGGCACTGGTGCTGGTGCCACAACACTGCAACCCCTCACAGACACTCTAGTTGGAATGCAGGAACGAGCCCTGCTGCAAAGTATTACATCAAAAATTGTAATTACACGCCCCTGTTAAACAGGGGCTGAAAAATTGTGCCTTAGGCACTGGTGGTGGCGCCCAGAACCAAAAATGTTCTTACAAGCTATCAGCGTGATGATTGAGGAGGAAGAGGATAATTACTCAGGGATAGTCACTCAGCATCAGCATAGGCAGTCTTTGAAGGGATCTGAGATTTCAAAAAAAATTATTCGGTTACATCAGCATCAGGTGCTTGGTAGCTGGTGGTGATCCAAGACTCATTCATTTTTATGAAGGTCAGCCGATCGACCGAGTCGGTGGACAGACGCACCCTGTGATCGGTTACCACGCCTCCAGCAGCACTGAATGTGCGTTCCGAAAGAACGCTGGATGCAGGACAGGCCAGTAGCTCAATTGCATACTGTGCAAGCTCTGGCCAGTGATCCATCCTCAAGACCCAGTAACCCAGAGGATTTTCGGTGGGAAAGGTGTCCAAGTCTGATCTTGCCCCTAGGTATTCCTGCACCATGTAAAACAGACGCTGGCGATGGTTGCTGGAACCGATCATACCTTGGGGCTGCGGACCAAAAAATTGTCTGAACGCATCGGTCAGACGGCCACCTTCTCCACCGCTCCTTCTTTGACTGACCGAAGCCTCAGCAACACGTTGTCCAGAAACAGGAGTTTGTAACCTCCCAGTCTCTGGGAACGCGTTGCACAGACCTTTCTGCAAGGCCTCCCGAAGATGTTTCATCCTCTGCTCCCTCTGCGATGGCAAGATAAGGTCCGCAACCTTACCCTTGTAACGTGGATCAAGGAGGGTTGCCAGCCAGTATTGGTCCTTCTCCTTGATACCACGAATACGAGGATCCTTACGCAGGCTTTGCAGGATCAGGGAGGCCATGCAGCGTAGGTTTGCTGAGGCATTCGGTCCGGAGTCCTCTGGGTCACTAAGAACGACATGGTCCGCAGCCACCTCCTCCCAGCCACGTACAAGTCCATGTGTTTCTTGGGACTGATCCCTTAAAGACTGCTGCTGATGCTGAGTGCCAGGCTCCACCTCCATACTGACACAATCTTCCTCCTCCTCCTCTTCCTCCTCGTCCTCTTCCTGTGTGATCGGCGGGCACGCAGGAACACTGTCTGGATAAAGGGGGCCTTGAGAGCTAAGGAAGTCCTCCTCTTCCTGCCTCTGTTCTGCCTCAAGTGCCCTGTCCATTATTCCACGCAGCGTGTGCTCCAACAGGTGGACAAGGGGGACAGTGTCACTGATGCATGCACTGTCACTGCTCACCATCCTCGTGGCCTCCTCGAATGGTGACAGGACAGTGCATGCATCCCTGATCATGGCCCACTGGCGTGGGGAAAAAAAACCAAGCTCCCCTGACCCTGTCCTGGTGCCATAGTCGCACAGGTACTCATTGATGGCCCTCTGCTGCGTGTGCAGCCGCTGCAGCATGGCCAACGTTGAGTTCCACCTGGTGGGCATGTCACAGATTAGGCGGTTCTTGGGCAGGTTAAACTCCTTTTGGAGGTCCGTCAGCCGAGCACTGGCATTATATGACCGGCGGAAATGCACACAGACTTTCCTGGCCTGCCTCAGGACATCCTGTAAGCCCGGGTACCTGCCCAAGAACCGCTGCACCACCAAGTTAAGGACGTGAGCCAAACAGGGCACATGGGTCATTTGTCCCTGTCGGAGGGCAGAGAGGAGGTTGGTGCCATTGTCGCAAACCACCATTCCTGCCTTAAGTTGGCGTGGCGTCAACCACCTCTGAACCTGCCCCTGCAGAGCTGACAGAACCTCTGCCCCAGTGTGGCTCCTGTCCCCCAAGCACACCAGCTCAAGCACCGCATGGCATCTTTTGGCCTGCGTACTTGCGTAGCCCCTTGAACGCCTACGGAGCACCGCTGGTTCCGAGGAAGAGGCCATGGAGGAAGAAGAAGAGGAGGGGGTGGAGGAGAGAGGTGTGTCACAATCAGCATTTTGGAGGCGTGGTGGCAGAACAACCTCCAACACTACTGCACCTTGTCCTGCATCCTTCCCAGCTGCCAGCAGAGTCACCCAATGCGCCGTGAAACTTAGGTAACGTCCCTGTCCATGCCTGCTGGACCATGAGTCAGCGGTAATATGCACCTTACCGCTGACCGCCCTGTCCAGCGAGGCATGGATATTGCCTTCCACATGCCGGTAGAGAGCCGGAATCGCCTTCCGTGAGAAAAAGTGGCGTTTGGGTACCTGCCACTGAGGAACCGCACATTCCACAAACTCACGGAAGGGGGCAGAGTCTACCAACTGAAAAGGCAGCAGTTGAAGTGCTAGCAATTTTGCCAAGCTAGCATTCAACCGCTGGGCATGTGGATGGCTGGGAGCAAACTTCTTTCGGCGGTGCAGCAGCTGGGGCAGGGAAATTTGCCTGGTACAATCTGACGTCGGTGTACCAAAAGCAGATTGCCCACAAGTACTTGGCTGTGACACACCTAATTCTACACCTTCATTCCTCTCACTGCAGGTCTCAGAGAGGACTGAAGGTCTAGTGGGGTTGGAAATCTCAGCTGATGAGGAGCAAGGAGAGATCCTCTTTGTTCTTTGGTGTGGGTCTTTTAGATACGCTTGCCAACGAACTGCATGGCAGGTCAACATATGTCTGGTCAAGCATGTGGTACCCAAGCGGGAGATATTTTGGCCACGCGAGATACGCTTGAGACATATGTTGCAAATAGCAGCGGTGCGATCTGATGCACTCGTCTCAAAAAAGGCCCACACCAAAGAACTTTTTGAATAACGCGCAGAGACTGCAGCGCCCTGCACATGTGGAGCTTTGGGGTGTGATGCAGTCAATGTGCTGCCCTTAGGCTGGCCCCTGGAGGGCATCCTGCCTCGTTGGTGATGTGCTGCCGCCTCCTCCTCCTCCTCCTCCTCCTCCTCCTCCTCCTCCTCTCTCCTATCAGGCACCCACGTTGAGTCAGTGACCTCATCATCCCCTCCCTCCTCATCACTGGAGCAAACCTGGCAGTATGCTGCAGCAGGGGGAGCATGACTGCCAGATTGCTGTCCTTCTTGGGCACCCCCTCTGTCCGCGCTCATGTTACTGCCTTCATCGAGCTCAGTATCGTCATCAGAGCCTTCCAAACGCTGGGCATCCTCCTGGAGCATGTACCCAACACTGTGGTCAAACAGTTCGAGGGAATCCTCATGAGGACATGGTGGAGCTAGGGAAGGAGTCACTGATGACATTGAGCTGAGGGAAGAGGCCGCTGCTTTGCCAGACAAAGCACCCTGGGCATGGGTGAGAGAGGATGAGGAGGATGAGGACGGCTTGGTCATCCACTCGACCAAGTCTTCCGCATGTTGCGGCTCAACATGGCCAGCTGCCGAAAAAAAGGCCAAGCGTGTCCCATGGCCACGTGCTGATGAGGATGCACCGTCTCCACGACCAGCACTAGACACAGAGCCTGCTTGCCCTCTCTTATTGGCTTGTGACTGTCTGCCTCTCCTTCTTGGCCTTCCAGACATACTAATGGCCTGTAGCTGCACTAAGCTGGGATAGAACACCTGTAATTTTCTTCAAGTAGCTTTATATACTGTAACCAGACAAGCCTGCCTGTCAGTAGGAAGATAACAGGAACGGATCTAGCTGAACACTGTGAGCAGGACGCACTGTACTAAATGTAAATAGTCTAGCTGCCTGACCGTGGTACTAATAGGATCAAATAGAACACCTGTAATTTTCTTCAGGTAGCTTTATATACTGTAACCAGACAAGCCTGCCTGTCAGTAGGAAGATAACAGGAACGGATCTAGCTGTACACTGTGAGCAGGACGCACTGTACTAAATGTAAATAGTCTAGCTGCCTGACCGTGGTACTAATAGGATCAAATAGAACACCTGTAATTTTCTTCAGGTAGCTTTATATACTGTAACCAGACAAGCCTGCCTGTCAGTAGGAAGATAACAGGAACGGATCTAGCTGAACACTGTGAGCAGGACGCACTGTACTAAATGTAAATAGTCTAGCTGCCTGACCGTGGTACTAATAGGATCAAATAGAACACCTGTAATTTTCTTCAGGTAGCTTTATATACTGTAACCAGACAAGCCTGCCGGTCAGTAGGAATTTAACAGGAACGGATCTAGCTGAACACTGTGAGCAGGACGCACTGCACTAAATGTAAATAGCAGGAACGGATCTAGCTGAACACTGTGAGCAGGACGCACTGCACTAAATGTAAATAGTCTAGAAGATAACAGGAACGGATCTAGCTGAACACTGTGAGCAGGACGCACTGCATTAAATGTAAATAGTCTAGATAGAAGATAACAGGAACGGATCTAGCTAAACTGAATACAGTGTATATATATATATGCAACACCTGGGATGCATATATATACACAATACACTGTAAGTGCAGCTAACTGACTGACTGTTCTGCCTAATCTATCTAACTCAAATCAAATGACACTGTCTCTCTCTCTCTCTATCTCTCAGCACACCGGAACACACACTACACAGGGCCGCCGTGCAGGCGGCCTTATATAGTGTGGGGTGTGTACTAAATGCCCTGAGCCGTAATTGGCCAAAGCCACCCTGGCTTTGGCCAATTACAGCTCTCTCTACTGACAGCGCTGTGATTGGCCAAGCATGCGGGTCATAGTGCATGCTTGGCCAATCATCAGCCAGCAATGCACTGCGATGCCGCAGTGAATTATGGGCCGTGACGCGCCACACGAATTTAGCGCGAACGGCCCATAACGTTCGCAATTCGGCGAACGATCGAACAGCCGATGTTCGAGTCGAACATGGGTTCGACTCGAACACGAAGCTCATCCCTAGTGCTAAGTATACCTTTTTTTTGTTTACATAGGGGAGAAAAGACTTGGATGTGTGGCTTCTTCTTTCAATGCTCAAAAGCATTTTTTGTGTTAAAATTGGTGTTTTCAGTGACAATGGGGGGTATCCACTTTGCACTACAAGTGCAGTTTATGTGCAGTCTCAAGTGCACTTGTAGTGCAAAGCGTCTTTGCCTTTAGGAAATAACACCCAACAGTGCTTTATAATTTTACAGAATCATGCCATTTTCACGACTCCCCAAATTTCTGTTATGGTCAGCCAAAAGAAACACAAGCAGTAAATGTAAGCAAATATTTGTTCAGTTTAAAAAATGTTTTTATTTAAAAAATGTCTCAGACATTGTCTGGCATATTGATGGCCCCCCTACCCGCAAAGTATTCCATGTATCTTATACGGACCTTGCGGGCACTCAGGGGGGGCAAGCCAGGACGGCCAGCTTCAAATGCTGTCAGGGTTGGTTCATTGAGATTAATTCCAGATTCAAGCCCAACTGAGCCAGCATAGTTCACAGAATTTCTCCTTAAAAAGTTGTGGAGAACACAGCAAGCCAGGATGATGTGATTGAGTTTATACTCTGTCATGTGTATCGGTGTAAGGAATAGGTGGAATCGGCTGGCCTTTATTCCAAACATGTTCTCTGCCACTCTTCTGGCTCTAGCCAGCTGGTAATTAAAAACCCTCTGGTCCGGGGTGAGGGTCATCATAGGGAATGGCCGCATAAGATGGTCCCCCAGCGCAAACGCTTCATCCGCAACAAAGACGAATGTGAGTCCTTCTGCATTGTCTTCTGGAGGTGGCAAGTCCAAGCTGCCATTCTGGAGACACCTGTAGAACTCCGTGTGGGTGATGACTCCACCATCTGACGTCCGGCCATTCTTCCCCACGTCCACATACAGGAACTCGTAAGTAGCCGACACCACAGCCAACATCACAATACTATTGAACCCCTTGTAGTTGTAATAGTATGACCCTGAGTTGGGTGGTGGGACGATGTGGATGTGTTTCCCATCAATTGCCCCTCCGCAGTTAGGAAAGTCCCACCGCTGGGTAAAGTGGGAGGCCACAGTCTGCCATTCCTGTGGGTTGGAAGGAAACTGTGGAGTCAAACAGAAACATTCTTGGCCAACATCAGTATTACATTTTTTTAGGGAGTATTTAAAGACAAAGGTATAAGGTCCACCTATCAGATTCCTCCCCCCCTCTCATGGGCCATTTAAATAAATTTATGGGGGTGGGGGGAGATGTTTTGGACAGGTAACCCTCTCCACTTCATTGAGAGATGAATGCCTAAATAATGTGTGTTACTTTGGCCAGCCCCTCCTTACTTACACTATTGGCAGCCCACTGGACAGGTAAGAAGTGTCATAATACGAAGCTATAGATACACACTGTACACATTTTAGCACATTTTTACATTCTGATATTACCTATCAAGATAATAATAGGATACAAAAACTTTGAACATTACCATTTGAGAGTATTCAGGCAGGCCCTTGCACTACATGCTTTGGGGAATTCATCCATAAACATGTCCACAAAAGAGTTGGCTATATAGTTAGGGTTTTGCAAAGTCAGCAGATAGAGGATTGAGGATAGATAGAGGATTGGTATCAGCTGAGTTAGCAGTTGGGGGAGGGAGGGTTCAAAATGATTTTGGGACCCAAAAAAAAAGCCTCTGGCACTCTGCCATAATTTCAAGCACAAATCACAATTTACAAGATTTTAGGGGGTATTTAAGGTAAAGCACTACTATGGAGCTCACAAAATACATTGTTAAGTGATTACACAAGGTGAATATAGGGCCAGGAGAGCATGCTGGGGAGGTAAGTGAAGGCAAATATCTATGAAGGACAAAAATGAAAATTACATAAAAATTCAGCATGCATGAGGACAAAGGGGACATTCACAGCATATTACAATCATGGTAATTAGGGAATGAGGAAAGAAACACAATACATTATCAAACATTAAATACAATAAAATGTGATGTTAAAGGATAAAAGTCTTACCTTAATATACTCCTTCTGCAGGACCTGCAGGCTTCTCCCTGTTGCCAAGTACTGCAGGCTTGCGACGAGCCTCTGCTCCGGAGTGATGGCTTGCCTCATGCAGGTATCCTGCCTGTTGATATAGGGGGTCAGCAAAGCCAACAAACTGTGAAATATGGGGTCCGTCATCCGGAGAAAGTTCCTGAAATCGTCAGGATTATTATTATTATTATTATTGGACTGGGCTTGTGTCAAAGTCAGGACCCCAACACCAAGCCCCTGCACAGCACGAACTCTACGATGAGTATGTATACACAACATGGCTAGAAAACGGTCGGCTGCTCAGAACAAAGTAACAGAACGCACTGAAGAACAGCAAGGCCTGTGAAGAGCGACCTGAAAATCAGTGACGAACGAACAAGAACACAATGACAAGTCAATGGTAACTCGCTGCACGCACTGAAAAACAGATACAAACCCACAAGCATAAACTGAACAGCAGAAATACGATCTGAAAACCACGAGTCTGAAAAAGCGCGAATCGTCTCTCACCAAACTTTTACTAACACGAGATTAGCAAAAGGAGCCCAAAGGGTGCTGCGCTTAGTCTTGAACTGCCCCCCTTTTATAGTCTTGTCGTACGTGGTGTACGTGACCGCGTTCTTGTCGTTCAGAAATTCCGACAACTTTGTGTGACCGTGTGTATGCAAAACAAGTTTGAGCCAACATCCGTCAGAAAAAATCCGTGGATTTTGTTGTCGGAATGTCCGATCAATGTCTGACCGTGTGTACGGGGCATGAGTGTTAGTGTAATGTTAGTATGGTGTGTGAGTAAAGTAGTGTTTAACACAGCAGCATTACATAACATTTAGTGCTTTGTACAGTGCTGTATACCCCTTTTTTTAGGTTGCTGCATGTTTGTTTTTTTTTTGTTGTTTTTGTCCCCTGCCTGTCCTTTTTATTTTTAAATTGTCAGCTGCAGTCTTTCAGACTGCGACAATGGTGTTCCCCCCTCTTTTTTGTTTTTTTTTTTGTTTAGAGTTTTTACATTTTCTGTCAGTGTCAGTCCTCAATTTAAAGTGCACCAAACACCACTTTTCATTCAATAACCCTTTCACGCCTAAGCTTATCTCTGACATTTGTTGCTTACAAGTTAAAATCCGTATTTTTTGCTAGAAAATTACTTAGAACCCCAAACATTTTATATATATCCCTTAAATATATCATCCCTGATCATGCTTGCTGGACCACATATCAGTAGTAATATAGACCTTCCAGCTGATGCCATTGAATTGCCCTTTGAACGCTGGGGCAGTGAAATTTGCTTGCTATACTCTACAGCTGTTGATGTGCTGCTGGCAGACATGTTGCAAGGACCTGTGACACCCTTTGCTATACCTTTATCCCTGTCAGTGGAGGCTGCTGAGAGGCCATGAGATATAGCAGGGATAGACATGAAAGATAATGAGTGAGGAGATGAATTGTGTCCCTTGTGGGTGGCTTTCAGGCGCTCTTGCCATTGGGCTGAGTGGTGGGAGGTTAAATGCCTTGTCAAGCATGCGGTTCCCAAATGGCTAGTGTTTTTGCCACGCTTGATCTGCTTGTTGCAGAGATTGCAAATTGCCACAGTGCGATCAACTACTCAAAAAAAAAAGGCCCACACAGCTAAGCTGTGGGAAGTGGACTGGGAGATAACAGCTTCACAATCTGATGGAATATGGTGGCTGCTCGCTACTCTTTCATGATGGCTGCCTCTGGAGGACATCCTGCCTTGTTTGAGTTGTGCCTCCCCCTTACTTGCCTCCTCTGCTCTATCCGGCACCCAAGTCGTGTCAGTGACCTCATCATTATCTCCTCCACCCTAATCATCACTGGAGCCAACTTGACAATACGCTGTGGCTGGAGAAATATGACTGCCGATTTGTTATTTATCAGTGTTCCCCCTCCTCTGTAGGCTCATGTTATTCCATTCCTCTACCTCAGAACCAACATCAGAATCAAGTAATGTCTGTGCATCCTCAAGAAGCAAGTGGCTAATGCTGTGTTCAAATAATTCAGCTGACTCCTCCATGCATGATGTTGGGGCTATGGCAGGAGTAGCTGTGGACAAGGAGGCAGATTAAGCCGCTCTGACAGCTGTGGTGGACTGCGCACTAGTCTTTGCTTGGGTCATAGAGGATGAGGAGAATGAGGTTGGTTTAGTAAGCCAGTCCACCACCTCCTCTGCATGCTGTGACTGGATAGCATAGGCAACATCACTAAACAGAAACCAATGTGCCCTGTCTGAGGACGGGCCACGTTCACCTTTGCCTGTGACAAATGAGAAATGTTCTAGCACACTATGGATCAACATAT
Organism: Aquarana catesbeiana; assembly: GCF_042186555.1. Lineage (NCBI taxonomy): Eukaryota > Metazoa > Chordata > Amphibia > Anura > Ranidae > Aquarana > Aquarana catesbeiana. The sequence goes on along the minus strand of NC_133327.1, from coordinate 431,151,174 downwards.
ATATATATATATATATATATATATATATATATATATATATATATATAAAATGTTTGGGGTTCTAAGTAATTTTCTAGCAAAAAATACGGATTTTAACTTGTAAGCAACAAATGTCAGAGATAAGCTTAGGCGTGAAAGGGTTATTGAATGAAAAGTGGTGTTTGGTGCACTTTAAATTGAGGACTGACACTGACAGATATATATATAATATAATACATTTATATATATATTTTTAGCAGAGAATAAAATAGCAATCATTGTAATATTTTATGTTACACTGTATTTGCGAAAAAAAGACACTTTCATGAATTAAAAAACTAAACTGTAAAGTTAGCCCAAATTTTTTGTATAATGTAAAAGATGATGTTATGTTGAGTAAATAGATACCTAACATGTCATGCTTTGAAATTGCGCACACTCGTGGAATGGCGACAAACGGCGGTACCTAAAAATCTCCATAGGCAACTGCTACCAGGTTCGAGTTACAGAGGAGGTCTAGTGCTACAATTATTGCTCTTGCTCTGATGATCGGGGTGATACCTCACATGTGTGATTTGAACACCGTTTACATATACGGGTGCGACTTATGTGTGCATTTTCTTTGCTGCGTGAGCTCACGGGGAAGGAGGGGGGGGCTTTAAAAAAAAATTCTTATTTTATTTATTTTTATTGTTTTACATTGTCTCTTTAAAAAAAAAAAATGATCACTTTTATTACTGTCACCAGGGATGTAAACATCCCTGGTGACAGCAATAGGTGGTGACAGGTACTCTTTATGGAGGGCATCTAAAAGACCCCAAATCCCTCCTTTGCACTTCAGATTGCCAAAAACTGCGATTCTGAATACTGTTTTTTTTTTTTTAGTCATCGCCATTAGCAGCCAAGTAAACAGGAAGTGATGTCGCTTGTCGTTTACACATAGAAGACTGGAAGGAAGCAGTTTCCGGCTTCCTTCCAGTCTTACTCTAACCAGTGGTAGTGCCGGATCTTTGCTCGAGTCTCCTGGTGGGACGGGAGGCTCGGGAAGAGCGGCGGAAGGCGGTGGGAGGGGGGATGTCCCCTTGCGATCCTCCGGGATAACAGCCGAGCGGCTTTTAGCCGCATCGGTTGTTATTCCTGAAGGGCTGACTGCCCGCTCTAAAAAACAGTACCAGGATGATGCCTGCAGCTACAGAGCTACAGGCATCACCCCAGTATAACCCCTTAAAACCGAGACCACATATGTGCGTACGTTCGACACTAAGGGGATAAAGTTTTGGAGTCAAGCTTGACCCCTTCGTCAGGCATGTCACATGCCCGACGAAGGGGTCCTGCGTGACTTTGAAACGTTGCACTGTTCTTGTGATGTCATCATACAATAAACAATCCGTTTGGACGCTACTTTGTTGATCCATAGTGTGCTAGAACATTTCTCATTTGTCACAGGCAAAGGTGAACGTGGCCCGTCCTCAGACAGGGCACATTGGTTTCTGTTTAGTGATGTTGCCTATGCTATCCAGTCACAGCATGCAGAGGAGGTGGTGGACTGGCTTACTAAACCAACCTCATTCTCCTCATCCTCTATGACCCAAGCAAAGACTAGTGCGCAGTCCACCACAGCTGTCAGAGCGGCTTAATCTGCCTCCTTGTCCACAGCTACTCCTGCCATAGCCCCAACATCATGCATGGAGGAGTCAGCTGAATTATTTGAACACAGCATTAGCCACTTGCTTCTTGAGGATGCACAGACATTACTTGATTCTGATGTTGGTTCTGAGGTAGAGGAATGGAATAACATGAGCCTACAGAGGAGGGGGAACACTGATAAATAACAAATCGGCAGTCATATTTCTCCAGCCACAGCGTATTGTCAAGTTGGCTCCAGTGATGATTAGGGTGGAGGAGATAATGATGAGGTCACTGACACGACTTGGGTGCCGGATAGAGCAGAGGAGGCAAGTAAGGGGGAGGCACAACTCAAACAAGGCAGGATGTCCTCCAGAGGCAGCCATCATGAAAGAGTAGCGAGCAGCCACCATATTCCATCAGATTGTGAAGCTGTTATCTCCCAGTCCACTTCCCACAGCTTAGCTGTGTGGGCCTTTTTTTTTTGAGTAGTTGATCGCACTGTGGCAATTTGCAATCTCTGCAACAAGCAGATCAAGCGTGGCAAAAACACTAGCCATTTGGGAACCGCATGCTTGACAAGGCATTTAACCTCCCACCACTCAGCCCAATGGCAAGAGCGCCTGAAAGCCACCCACAAGGGACACAATTCATCTCCTCACTCATTTTCTTTCATGTCTATCCCTGCTATATCTCATGGCCTCTCAGCAGCCTCCACTGACAGGGATAAAGGTATAGCAAAGGGTGTCACAGGTCCTTGCAACATGTCTGCCAGCAGCACATCAACAGCTGTAGAGTATAGCAAGCAAATTTCACTGCCCCAGCGTTCAAAGGGCAATTCAATGGCATCAGCTGGAAGGTCTATATTACTACTGATATGTGGTCCAGCAAGCATGATCAGGGATGATATATTTAGTTGACAGCACACTGGGTAACTCTTCTTGCAGCTAAGAAGGATACAGGATAGGGCTCAGTGCTGGAGCTTATTTTGCCACCACGTCTAAATACATCTGGTGGTGATGATACGAAATCTGTCAGCTCCACCACCTGCCCCTCCTTCTCCTCCTCCATGCCCTCCTCTGCTGGACTGTCCTATGAACCACTAGTACTCTCTAAGCATTCAAGGGGCAATTCAATGGGTTAGGCTAAACTGTCATGCAGTGCTTCAGCTGGTCTGTCTAGGAGACAGGAATCAAACTGGAGCAGAGATTGTTTCAGCTCTGCAGGGGCAGGCCCAGAGGTGGTTCACACTACAGAAGCTCGAGCCAGGATTGGTGGTGTGTGATAATGGCACTAACCTTCTGTCCACCTTTCAACAGGGAAAGTTCACACATGTGCATTGCCTGGCACATGTCCTCAATTTGGTGGTCCAGTTTTTTTTAAACAGGTACCCAGGTTTGCAATATCTTCTAAGGCAGGCCAGAAGCGTCTGTAGCCATTTCAAGTGGTCATACACAGCCAGTGTTTTGTTGGCTTAAATAAAGCAGGAATTCCACCTGCCTGTAAACTGCCTGATTTTTGACATGCTCACCAGGTGGAACTTAACTTTGGCAATGCTGCAGTGGCTGCACATGTAGCAGATGGCCATCAATGAGTACCTGTGTGAGTATAGAACAAGGACAGCTCAGATTTTTTTCCCTACGCCAATAGCTGCTGATAAAGGATGCATGTACTGTACTGTCACAATTTGAGGAGGCAACAAGGATGGTGAGTCTTTACAATGCATGCATCAGTGACACAATCCTTCTTGTGTTCCTGCTGGAGCATACTCTGCTTGGCATTATGGACAGGGCACTCGAGGCAGAGCAGCAAGAGAAAGAGGAGGACCTCCTTTCCGCTTTATGCAGGCACCCCTCTTGCGACGCTACAGAAGACACAAGAGGAGAGGGAGGAGGAGTATTCTGGTAGTTTTGGAGGCATAGAAGCAGAGGAAGACATACATCACTCTTAAGGGATGGTTTTCAGTCCCCAGAACCCTTGGGAGAAGTATGTGGCTGGGAAGAGGCAGTTCCAGATACTGCAATCCTCAGTGACCCCAAGGACCCTGCTTCTTATGCCCCCGCAAACTTGAGGTGCATGGGCTCCCTTATTTTTCAAAGCCTGCAAATGGACCTGAGAATTTGTGGCATCAAGGATAAGGATCATTTTTGGTTGGCAACCCTCCTTGACCACCATTACAAGGGAAAAGTCTTGCAACTCATCTTGCCCTCACAGAGGGAGTACAGGATGAAATATCTTGAGGACACCTTGAAAGAGTAGTTTATGTAATGCCTTTCCAGACTCTAGTAGGTTACAGTCTCATGGAAAAGCTAGTTTTGAGGCTCCGTTGGTCAAAGGAGGAGTGGTGGAGAAAGGGCTGCCTCAGTGATGCATTTCAAAAATATTTTAGCCCTTTTTAGGTCTGTCAGCTTCAAGATCCCATCAGCAGCGCCTGCATCTTATGATGGAGGATTATCTAGGGGCAAAAACAGACACTGAGAGCTTTCCAGTAGACAATCCACTGGGTTTCTGGGTCAGGAGAATACACCACTGGCCAGAACTTGCCCAGTATGCAGTTGAGCTGCTGGTCTGCCCTGCGTCCAGCCTGCTTTTCGAATGGCACTCAGTGCCAGATAAAAGAGCACGTCTGTCCACAGACTCTGTTGACTGGCTGACATTTGTCAAAATGATTCAGTCCTGGATTAGCAGCAGCTATCAAGCCCCTGATGCTGATATAGCTGGTTAAGTGTTATTGGAATCTCAAATCTCTGCAAGACTGTCTAGGCTGCCTAGCTTTGTGGGTGTCGATTTTATCTTGAAATTATTTTTTTGAACAGGTTTCATGGGTACAATTAACACCCAAGGCCCAATTTTTCCTCACCTCTTTGACAGGTGCATCAAATTAATTTTTTTTTTACAGCAAGGCCAATTCTTGCTTTCATCAAGAGTACCTCTAGAGGGTTACAGGGTAAAGGCACACCCAACATCCAAAGACCAATTTTTCCACACCTGTTAATTATATCCAAAGTCTGTGAAAGGGACACCAGGCTTTATCCAAAAAAAATTGTTAATCTTGGCCTGAGTGTACTATAATTTGGCTTCTTTGCATAAGGCTTGCTCACGGTGGTGCAAAAATTTGTTATTTCCATCCAAAGTCTGCCAAAGAGACATCAGAATTTATCCAAAAAAATCTCTAATCTTGTTCCGAGCACACTAAATTGTGGCCTCATCATGCAGACTGGCTCACCAAATTGTTTCTTTATAAATGTCAGTTTCCTGCAGCAGGTTCGAAACATGGTACAGATGCGGCACTTTACAGTCATTCTAATGGGGCCAAGGCACTATATTCTATATTTTTATTTCTTCACTTTAAGCATAATTAAAATCACTGCTCCTTTAAAAAATATATTTTTTAAGCTTTGTTTTTGCATTGGTAAATGTCCCCCAGGGCAGTAGCTGGCCTCATAACATTTTTATGGCCAAAAACTTGCATATAAACCTTCAAAATGGGGAATTTTGATTTTTCAAGTTTGGATCCCATAGACTTTAACCACTTAAGACCTGGACCATTTGGCTGGCCAAAGACCGGAGCACTTTTTGCAATTCGGCACTGCATTGCTTTAACTGACAATTGCACGGTCATGCGACGTGGCTCCCAAACAAAATGTATGTCCTTTTTTCCCCACAAATAGAGCTTTCTTTTGGTGGTATTTGATCACCTCTGCGGTTTTTATTTTTTGCGCTATAAACAAAAAAATAGCGTCAATTTTGAAAAAACACATTTTTTTTTTACTTTTTGCTATAATAAATATCCCCAAAAAATATATAAAAAAAAATTTTCCTCAGTTTAGACCAATACATATTCTTCATGTTCAAAAAAAAAAATAATCCCAATAAGCGTTTTGGTTTGCGCAAAAGTTATAGCGTCTATAAAATAGGGGATAGTTTATGGCATTTTTAATAATATTTTTTTTACTATTACCCTTTTACAGGGAGCTGTGATCAGTGTCCTGTCACTAGGCAGAATGGGGAAATGCTTGTTTACATCAGCATTTCCTGGTTCTTCCTCTCCATGTGATGATCGTGGGTATCCCCACGGACATTGAGTCCGCGGGACCCACGATCACGCTCATGGAGCTCGTTGCAGGCACGAGCTTGCGCCATGGGCATGCGCGCGCCAAAGTGGCAAATTTAAAGGCAAAGCTTTGCCCAATTAGGGTGCAGTATAAGCTGGTTGTTAAGGAGCTGGGCTGATAAGCTGGCCACAGGGTCCTTAAGAACCGATGAGTAATTAGCTGTCAGTGGGTTTCTCCGCTGACACCTGAGTAAAAAAAATAAAAACTTGCTGGTGAAAAAAAATGGCTTGGGGTGCCCCCAAAATCCATACCAGACCCTTATCTGCGCATGTAGCCTGGCGGGTAAGGAAAGGGGGGGAACGAGTGAGCGCCCCCCTCCTGAGCCATACCAGGCCAAATTCCCTTGACATGGGGGTTGGTGCTTTTAGGGCTTGTCCCTATGTTGGGTACAGATGCGGCACTTTACAGTCAGTCTAATGGGACACCCCAAGGCACTATATTTTATATTTTTATTTCTTCACTTTAAGCATAATTAAAATCACTGCTCCTTTAAAAAATATATTTTTTAAACTTTGTTTTTGCATTGGTAAATGTCCCCCAGGGCAGTAGCTGGGCCCCCATAACGTTTTTATGGCCAAAAACTTGCATATAAACCTTCAAAATGGGGAATTTTGATTTTTCAAGTTTGGATCCCATAGACTTTAACCAAGTTAAGACAAGTTAAGACAAGACAAAAAGATGCCATGCGGTGCTTGAGTTGGTCTGCTTTGGGGAACAGGAGCCACACTGGGGCAGAGATTCTGTCAGTTCTGCAGGGGCAAGCTCAGAGGTGGTTGGTGCCATGCCAGCTTCAGCCAGGAATGGTTGTATGCGACAATGGCACCAACCTTCTCTCCGCCCTCTGACAGGGACACTTGACCCATGTCCCATTTTTGGCACACATCCTGAAATTGGTGGTGCAACGGTTCCTGAGCAGGTACCCAGGCTTTCAGGATCTCCTGAGGCAGGCCAGAAAAGTCTGCGGTCATTTCCGCCAGTCAATGCCAGTGGCTGACATTCAAAGGGAATGCAACCCGCCCACCAACCGCCTCATTTGTGACATGCCCACCAGGTGAAACTCAACGTTGGCAATGCTGCAGAGGCTGCACTTACAGCAGAGGTCCATCAATAAGTACTTGTTTGAGTATGGCACCAGGACAGGGTCAGGGCAGTTTGGCTTCTTTTTGTCATTCCAGTGGCTATTGATCAAGGATGCATGCACTAACCTGTCATCATTTGAGGAGGCCATGAGGATGGTGAGCAGTGACAATGCATGCATCAGTGATCCTGTCCCTCTTGTCTTCCTGTTGGAGCACACGTTTCGTGGAATAATGGACAGGGCACTTGAGGCAGAACAGCGGGAGGGAGAGGAGGACTTCCTTACCTCTCAAGGCCCCCTTTATCCAGATAGCATTCCTGCGGGCTCACCAAACACACAGGAAGAAGAAGAGGAGGATTGTGTCAGCATGTATGTTGAGGATAACACTCAGCAGCAGTCTTCAAGGGATGGTTTTCAGTCCTCAGAAATAAAAGGAGTTGTACGTGGTTGGGAGGAGGTAGTTCCTGACAACGTCATCCTCAGTGACCCAGAGGACTCACAATCTAATGCGTCTTTAAACTTACACTGCATGGCCTCCCTGCGAAAGGATTTGTGGTATCAAGGAGAGGGATCATTACTGGCTGGCAACCCTTCTTGATCCACGTTACAAGGATAAGGTTGCAGAACTCATCCTGCCTTCTCAGAGGGAGCAGAGGATGAAACATCTTCAGGAGGCCATGAAGAAAGGTTTGTGCAATGTGTTTCCAGACCCTGGGAGGTTACAATTTCCTGGTGCTGGACAACGTGTTGCTGAGGCTTTGTTCAGTCAGAGGAAGAGCGGTGGAGAAGGTGGCTGGTTGACTGATGCCTTTAGACAATTTTTCAGTCCTCAGAGCCAAGGTCTGATCGGTTCAAGCAACCATCGCCAGTGTCTGTATTACATGGTGGATGAATATCTTGAGGGAAAGAGCAGACTTAGAGACCTTTCCAACAGACCATCCACTTGGTTACTGGGTCTTGAGGATGGACCACTGGCCAGAACTTGCTCAATATGCAATTGAGCTACTGGCCTGTCCTGCATCCAGCGTTCTTTCTGAATGCACATTTAGTGCTGCTGGAGGGTTTGTAACGGATCCTAGAGTGTGCCTGTCCACAGACTTCATTGATAGGCTCACATTCATAAAATGAATCAGTCTTGGATCAGCAGCAGCTATTAAGCACCTGATGTTGATGTAACTGATTGATATTTTTGGTTTAGCGCACCACCACCACCACCAAAGGCCCAGTTTTTCTGCCCCTGTTTAACAGGGGAATGTAATTTACAGTTTTTGAAATACTATTTAACAACAGGGCCTGTTCCTGCGCACAACAAGAGTAACTGCGAGGGGTTACAGTGTTCTGGCGCCACCAACACCTAAGGCCCAATTTTCTGCAGAGAATATAGGGCAGGCCGTATATATATATATATATATATATATATATATATATATATAATCTATCTATCTATCTATCTATCTATCTATCTATCTATCTATCTATCTATCTATCTATCTAGATATAGATATATATCTATATATCTATATCTATATAAATATATATAGATATATATATCTATATATCTATATATACTATATAGATATATAGATATATATATCTATATATCTATATATATAGATATATAGATATATATACTATATATACTTCTGTTCAGCGTATATAGTGCCTGGGGGGCCCCCACGCCATTTTTTTTTAAATTTGGGTACACGGTTCCCCTTAATATCCATACCAGACCCAAATGGTAATGGGCTGGGGGGAACCCATGATGTTTTTCTCAATGATTTTTATCTATATTGCCGGGACCTGACAATATAGAAGTATATATACTTCTGTTCAGAGTATATAGTGCCTGGGGGGGCCCCCACGCCATTTTTTTTTAAATTTGGGTGCACGATTCCCCTTAATATCCATACCAGACCCAAATGATAATGGGCTGGGGGGAACCCATGCCAATTTTCTCAATGATTTTTATCTATATTGCCAGGACCCGACAATACATTACAGCCACAAGCAGTATTAAATGACTTTTTTTCCTTTAGAAATGTAATTTTGCTGTGGTCCTTTTCTAAATACGGGAAAACTGCGCCACTTTACAGGCATACTATAGACACCCCCCAGGCATGATATTTAAAGGAATATTTCAGTTTTATTGTTTCACTTTAGGCATTCTTAAAATCACTGCTCCCGAAAAAACTACCGTTTTTTAAATACTTTTTTTTGCATTGATACATGTCCCCTGGGGCAGGACCTGGGTTCCCAAACACTTTTTAGGGCAAAAACTTGCATATAAGCCTTTAAAATTGGCACTTTTGATTTTTCACGTTCGTGTCCCATAGGCTTTAACGGTGTACGCGTGTTCAAACAAACTTTTTTTGCATGTTCGGATGTTCTGGTGTTCGGCTCATCCCTAGTGGTGATAAATAGCATATCTTCTGAATGGTTTGGAGATGTAAGTGGGGCACCTCAAGGTTCTGTCCTGGTAGGAATACTGTTTACCTTGTTCATAAATAATATAGAGGTTGGTATAAATCAGGGATATGCAATTAGTGGACCTCCAGCTGTTGCAAAGCTACAAGTCCCATCATGCCTCTGCCTCTGGGTGTCATGCTTGTGGCTGTCAGTGTCTATAATATCCCCACAACAGGATATAGCAACTTTTACAAGCAAACCTTGATAAAATAAAGGGGTGGGCAACTACATGGCAAATAAGGTTTAATATTGAAAAATGGAAAGTACAGGAAGTCCCCGAGTTAATAGCTATGAAGATCCACCAAAAGGAGGCTAAAGGTTGCCAATCCCCTATTCAATATAAAGAAGAAAATATCCCCCAGGTAGATACTAGGGACTTTATAGGCAACAAGGAAAAGGAGTCTAAACAGAATATAAGTATAAATGATTATTTTTTGATTTATAGAAAATCTAAAATTATTCAGGTGCAGACATCACCAAAAATAAAGTTAATAAGAACAACAAGTTTGCAAAACTAAATCGTTAGTGCGTGGCAATTGTAGACATTGATAGCTGCACCTGAATAATTTTATATTTTCTATAAATCAATAAATAAATTATCATTTATACAAATTCTGTTCAGACCCCTTTTCCTTGTTGCCTATAAAGTCCCTAGTACCTACCTGGGGGATATTTGCTTCTTTATATGGAAGTCCCAGAGTTAGGAACACGTTAAGGACTGTAGGTTTGTTTGTAGGTGAAATCTGTTCGTAAGTCGGAACACTGCTTGTAAGTGTAACTTCCGCTTGTGCAGGGGTGTGGGATGTTCCGGCGTCCGCCTGTGGAGGGATGTGGGATATTCTGGGCGCTTCTGGGGCACTTCTGGCCATGCAGTACATAAAGTACTGCAGTGTGGAATGTGGCAAGATAGCTGCTCGGAGGTATCCAGGACCAGCGTGGAGCACAAGCAGCCAGGATAGAGGCCGTTCGTAAGTAGGAGTCGTTCGCAAGTCAGGTGTTCTTAAGTTGGGGACTGCCTGTAATGCACTTTGGGGCTAAAATTATGAATGCAAATTACTCACTATGGAGAGAAAATCTTTAAGGGAATCAAGAATGAAAAGTAATCTGGGAGTCCTAGTAGATCATAGGCTTAGCAATAGCATTTAATGCCAAGCTGAAGCAAGCAAAGCTAGCATACTATTAGCGTGCATTAAAAGGGTATCTACTAAGAGATAAGGGGATAATTCTACCACTTTACAAAACTCTGGTTTGGCCACATCTTAAACATGCTGTCCAGTTCTGGTCACCAGTCCTCAGAAAGGATGTGCTGAGGACTGGTGATAGTCCAGAGATGAACAACAAAGCTTATATGGGGGCTGGAACGACTACAAACATCAAACTTATTTTGCCTGGAGAAGAGACACTTAAGGGGAGATATGATCACAATATACAAAGGTCTAAATGATAATTCTTTCACAGGGAGAAAACTATTCAGGTCACCTAAAAAGACATGTGGCCACTCAATGAAGGTGGCCGAGAAGTTGTTTAAAGCGGTTGTATGCTCTGAAAAAAAAAACCCCTATAAGGCAAAGGCATAATGAGCTAGTATGTGCCGTATACTAGCTCATTATGAAATACATTAGAATGAATCGCCATCACTGTCTCCCAGTCACCGCTAAGGGAGTTGGCATGTTCCCTCTGCGTTTCTTCCTTGTCCACGGCTCCAGCGATGTGAGCGGCCGGAGCCACGATGACGTCACTCCTGTGCACGCTCAGGAGTCCTCCGTTGCGGCAAGGAGCTCTGAATTTCCAGCACGATCCACCAGACCTTCAGAGCGCATGCGCTGCTGATGTCAGCGGCTGCATGCGGGGCGAATATCTCTGAAACCTACAGGAAATCCTTATTGGCTTATCTGTAGGTAAAAATAATCAAGCGGAGGATACAACCGATTTTAACCTTAAACTGTGTAAGGGGTTCTACAGCTGGTGGTGTCAGTGGGATGTGTTGATAATTTAAAAAACCTTTAGATGGGAATCTTAACAAACGCAATATACAGGAATATGGCAGATAGTAGTGATATACACACACATATATACACACACACACACGGCAACCTTTGCAACTTGGGGGGTGCAGTAAAAACACAGCTCGCCCACCTGTTTTTACCACCCCCACCAACCACAGGTGTAAACTAGAACTTAAAACTTGCAGTATTTTAAAACATAGAGAAACAAAATTCAATAAAAATTCTACTTGCTGTTTAGTTATTCTTACATCATGTATTGCGAGAAGCAGACCACAAAAACAGGGATTTTTCAAGACTATATAAGCTACAGAAAATGTGTTATTCATAAGCCAAACAACTGGTATTCTTCAGTAAGTTCAGAGAAATAAAACCATGAAATACCTTGAATATATTTTAAATTAAAAAAGAACTAGATTTGCCGTGGTTTTCAATGCTAAAGCAAGTGAAGTAGATCAGCTTTTTAAAATTGTTTTTAAGCTTCAAGTACAAGTTGTTTTCCAGGAGTGGATTTTGAGTTTATAGAATATTTAGTTTTCAATGAAAAGCTACACAGCAATCCCCTGTGACAAAATACTGCTTTTGTTTCTTTATATAATGCAGGTCCTACAGAGATTTGAGACCTATATTTTATGACAGCTATCAGCAAGGGGTTGTACTTGTGAATTCTGACAAAAAAAGCTCAAAAATAAAGTATTTTTTTTTACATAAAGAATAAATGTTCTTCTGTGTTGACCTCTACTGGCTGCCACATGAGGCGAATTTCTAATTTTGTCTCATATGAATAACAAAACTGTCCCATCATAGTTTATTTGCTCTAGTAGCACTCTCCACAACCTCAACGCTTAGCATAAGTGAATATGTTGTCCTTATTCTGACTAGCAAAACTTTTGAACTGTAGTATCATCCTATATTTTTATGCTGTACATAGGATATAATGAAAACTGTATCCAATTTACATTTTCAGAGATACATGTTTTAAGTATCACACTAATGTTGCTAAGTACAGTGCTTAAAGTGGAGTTCCACTTTAACGCCTCCTCCCTCGCTCCTGGTGAAAAGATGGTGCTTTTGGGGAACTTAGGGGAGCAAGTACCTGATTTGAAAGGCATCAGGCTCCCATTTCCACTCCAATTGCCTAGGTGATCCTGACTTGCAACGCTGCTTATCTAGAACAATTTATACGTGAGTATTCCAGGGAGATACACATCTTGTTTCCCCTTGCCCCTACCTTGTTTCTTACTATCTCGGCAAAACATTAGACCCTATTTGGTACCTTTTTTTCAACTTTTTCAGTTATGCTATGCGTTTTCTCCTGATGAGTGGCGACAGGCCAAGAAACATGTCGAGCCCATCAATGTCATCATGTGTCCAACATCTAGCTTGACCTCAACTGTGATTCATTTGTATCTTACAACCCATTTGTACCCATTACTCATGAAGCATTTGGCTTTTTGTACCAATTACTTCCATGGGATACTATGCAATTTTAGATGTATGTATGTGTATATATATGAATTATTTTCTGTATACCATCGTCTTGTATATAGATAAAAATACTCATGTTCAACCATGTATCATATGTTTATGAGGTATGCTTTGCTTATATGCCAATTAAACAATTTTATAATTTCTCCTACCATGTGTCTTGTGCCTCACTCAAAGTCCCAAAAAAACCCTTTCTTATTACCCCCCAATAATGTTCTCAGTCCCCCAATAATGTCTTTAGTGACCCAAGTACTGTCCTCCAGGCCCCCCAATTAATATCCTCAATGACCCAATTACTGTCTTCAGGCCCCCATTACTGTCCTCAGTCCCCCATCAATGTTCTCAGTGACCCCATTACTGTCCTTAGCCCCCCCACAGCACCCCAATAATGTCCTCAGGCCCCCCAGCACCCTATTACTGTCCTTAGCCCCCTCACAGTGCCCTATTACTATCCTCAGGTTCCCCCTAACACCCCATTACTGTCTTTAGATCCCTTCACCCTCCACATCACCCTATTACTATCCTCAGCTCCCCCATCTCTCCATTGCTGTGCTCAGCTTAGCTTGTAGGGATTTAAAAAAACTCAAGCGGTATGGGAATCAGTAGTGACCTAAACAAGTACAGAAGCTAAGGCAACTTTTTAGCAGCATTTTAAAGATTGCCAACCTACCGGACCATGAAAGAGACAGTTTGGAGAAGTAATCAAAGTCCTTGGGAAGATTTTGAATAAAGGGACTATAGTTAACCCGGAATAAGGAGGACATTGTTTTTGTAAGTTGGATACAATACAATAATAATACAATATAGTGTTCAGCCCAGATATAGGAGTATTTTTTGGAAAGGAGTAGTTTTTGTGCAGGGGATAACCCTAGGTCAAGGATAAAGGACTTAGTATCATTTACCTTATAGTAGGAAACTTTGCTAAATGAAGTCAATATATTTTGTAACCAAGCCAGGGAGGAAGGGAGATTAGATATAACATCAAAATTACATCATCTGCAAACATGCTCCTTTGTACCTATAAATAAGCCAGTGATATCCACTTGTGATCTAAGCCTCTATGCTAAGGGTTCCTTAAAAAGAATAAAAATAAGGGAAGACAGAGGGCACCCCTGTCTAGTACCATTGGTGATGGCAAATAATTTAGAAAGCATAGCTGAGCAGTACACCTGGGCCGATGGATATATAAAGCCATAATAGCCGAAAACTTGTGGCCCTGGAAAGCAAACTTGCTTAGGGTCATAGGTAAGTACCTCCAGTGCACTCTGTCAAATGCCTTCTCTGCATCTAAAGAAGAAAACAGAAGGCATTTTGTGGATTTCTGTGTGGTGAATAATACTGATCAAGCAGCGCATGGCGTCTGAGGTTTGTCTCACTTTGGTGAATCCTGATTGATCTGGGTGGATTACGTTTGGAAGTTGGTCAATTAGTCTGTTTGCTACAATTTTGGCATAAAATTTCAGGTCATGATTGAATAACGAGATGGGTCAAAAATTTTGAGGAGAGGATGGCTCCCTCCCTGGCTTTGGTAGCGTGATAATTAACGCCTGTGTTGGCAGCAGCATTAAAGGTTTGTGTTAAGTGTTCAATAAGTATGTGCCTTGAATATTTGTAATATTCTTCCACGAAGCCATCAGGCCCAGGGCAGGGGATATGTTTGGCAGAGTTAATGGCCTTGAGGATCTCCATTAGAGTAAACAGAGAATTGAGATATTCCAGCTGAGCTTCCATTAAGCTGAACAGGTTAACCTCATTTAGGAAAGCTTGGATGGTATCTGAGGATTGCTGTACAAGCACAGGGTCATCCTTAAGCTTGTAAAGGGTACTATAATTATAGCTGAGAGTGTCAGCTATAGCTTGTGGGCTTGTGAGTTTCTCTTTAGTGACAGAGTGAAACAGGTGGGGAATACAGGTTTTAGTGCGGTGAACTTTGGCTTGTTGTGTCAACAGTATCCCCGCTTTATTGACTGAGGCGTAAAAGGACATTTTTAAACGATTTTGCGTTTTTTACATTTTTTCTAGTAGTAAGTCTAAGGTGTCTAAAGGTAGTTTGGTTCTAAGGGTAGGGTCAACTTGTTGTTTGTTCATGGAATGGATATTCTGGATCACAGTAAGCATGCTGTTAATACGTTGCTCCATCTGCTTCCGATCCCTAGCCCCCAATTTAATAAAAAAAATGCATAAAAGCCTTATGGGTAGCCCAAAGTATCATAGGGTCAGACACAGAATTAACATTTTAGCTGAAAGAAGACTGTCAGATGTTTTCTAATGTCTTTGGCATACTGGGTTGATTATAGATGGTAAGTGTTCATCTTCCATAAATAAGTTGGGTGGGAAGTTGGAGTGTCCTCAATAGAGATGCACACAAGTGAGTGATCAGACCAGGTGGTTGGTAGGATGGTGGAAGTGGAGATTTTTTGTAAAAGCCATTGATGCATGAGGAAAAAGTCTATGTGGGAGTAGGTTTTATGGCATAATGAGAAGAAAGTATAATCTCTCTCCCCCGCATGCTGGTATTTCCACACGTCAAAAGTTGAAGAGCATTTAATAGAGATGCCAAATTCGGGGGTGCAGATGAGTCCAATAGGGGGTATGAGATGATGTTAAAGTATCCACAATAGAGGAGACCCCCCTGTTTGACAGCATTGACTTTTCTGTAGTTTCCGCAGAAAGCATACCTGGTGTGTATTAGGAACATAAACAGATACCAGGGGATTGAGAGTGCAGGAGAGAATAATGTAACAGCCTTATGGGTCGGTATTGCAGTCATGGAGTTGGTAGGAGACTGTTTTTTATTGCTATTATTTGGCTTGCGTGCTCGCTGTATATATGTATGTATCCTTGTTATTGCAGGCAGGTTGGTACGAAGCATTGAATGTGTTTCCTGCACACATAAGACTTTGCAATGTGAGTCTTTTGCAAGTTTCCATAGGCAAGATCTCTTGGCAGGGTAAATGAGTCCTTTGGCATTCACAGACAATATCTTAATAGTTATTTCAACTAGGTTGGAGTCCAAGGAGATGAGGGATGAGAGGATCCTAAAAGAATGTTAGACTAGTTAGGGTAGTCGTAGATGTTGGTTACTTCCCATAGGTTGCTTCTGTAGCGTGCTTGGAAGAGAAGTAAAGCCATATCGCCCAAGCTTGGATTTGCTGGCTCCTCAGCATGAGGATCCTTGATAATACCCCAGGAGTGAAGAAGTCTGAGATCTTCTTGCGGCGAGGACACGTGTTTGGATCCGTTGTACCTGATCAATTTTCTAGCTGAATTAGACCATTGGTACTGGATATTGTGGTTCCTCATGGGTTTTGTGATGGCATTAAGTTGCTTTCAATGCTGTAGAGTATGTTGCGATAGATCAGAAAACAATTATAGATGTAAGTACGGGTCTGGTAGTGTTCCCATGTGTCTCACCTTACACATGATTTCCTCTTTGAAATGATAAAAATGGGGGTTGAGTCATGCAAGAAGTGTGGCCTAGGCAACCTATGGATTTGGTTGATAACAAGCTCCATGATTTTAAGCTCTGGGAGTAATGCTTTGATCACGTTATGAACATAAGGAGACAGGTCCACCTCCTGTACAGATTCTGCAATCCCTCTGATTTTTATATTATTGTGGCGTGACCTGTCCTCTAGGTTTTCCAGCTTATCTTTAATTCATCTACATCCCTCAATCTTATCGTCATGGGCATCAACAAGGTCATTCACGGTGGTTGCCACATCGCCCATTTTAGACTCTATATGGGTCACCCTGCCCCTCAGGGCAGATACCTCAGAATATAATTTGTGCATGAGGGAAAACATGACCACTTGTATGGAGCTTCTGAGGGACAATAACATGTCTTTGAGAGTGGTGTCTATAACTGGTTGATTCAGAGTGGGGAAGACTTCAATGGCCTATATCCGAGTTATTATTATTATTATTATTATACAGTATTTATATAGCGCCAACAGTTTACGCAGCACTTTACAACATTAGGGCAAACAGTACAAGTACAATACAATTCAATATAGGAGGAATCAGAGGGCCCTGCTCGTTAGAGCTTACAATCTAGGAGAGAGGGTCAAGTTATACAAAAGGGTAATAGCTGTGGGGGATGAGCTAATAGAGAAAATAGTGCAGTTGTTAGATGGAGGCAGGATAGGCTTCTCTGAAGAGGAACGTTTTCAGGGATCGCCTAAAAGTGGATAAATTTGGAGACAGTCTAACAGATTGGGGTAGGGAATTCCAGAGGATGGGTGAGGCTCGGGAGAAGTCCTGGAGGCGGATATGGGAGAAGGTGATGAGGGAGCTAGAGAGCATGCGGTCTTGGAAGGAACAGAGAGGGTGATTAGGTTGGTATTTTGAGACTAGGCTAGTGATGTAGCTGGGGGCAGAGTTGTGGATGGCTTTGTAACTTATTGTTAGTATTTTGAATTTAATTTGTTGGGCGAGTGGCAGTGGAGGGATTGGCAGAGAGGGGTAGCAGACACTGAGCGGTTTGTAAGGTGGATGAGTCTGGCAGCAGCATTCATGATGGACTGAAGGGGGGATAGTCTATTTAAAGGTAAGCCAATGAGGAGGGAGTTGCAGTAGTCGAGGCGAGAGATAACCAGGGAGTTCCCTGGCCCCCTAGGCTTTGGCAGGGCTGCATAGGTACCAGGAGAGGGAGATTGAGCAGAAGCCTCTGCAGTGTCCATGTCTCCTCCTGAGGCTGCTGAGTCAGTCACAGGCTGTGGAGCTGGGAAAGGACCGATGGCGGCCTCTAGAGCCACTGTGCCATCTTGCAGGTGCCAATCCACTGGCTGAATATTATTTTCTGCAGTTGTCTCTCCCTCTTTTGTTTGTGAGATATAATATTGCTGTGGAGGGGGGGATCGGGCATTGTATGTGGGTGATCGGGTGGCTGAATGTGCTGGTAAGTGCTGTGATATCCCAGTCCATCTGCAGAGCCCCTGAGCTAAATATCCATGCTGCTCACTCGCAGGCCACGCCCCCATGTGCCAATGTATTTTAAAGATGCTGTGGGGAGAGGATAGGAGACATTGTCAAAGCATGGGGAGAGATTGGATCAGTTATGAATCTCTGCTTTACTTCTAATTGCTAGCTGTTTGGGCAATAATCCCCTTTGCTGCCTATTTTTGTTTTATTGTTGGGATTTTTTGGTCTTTAATTGTAGTTTCTGATTAATTTAAGGGTAGCTGTCAAATTTAGTTGCTGTCCCATCCATAGCAAACTGATTTTGTTTCTTTTGCTGCAAGGCTTCTCCTCTTTTCTGGGGGTGGAGTGAAGGGGTATTAGTGGTTTATAAAGTGATAATAAAAGCTTTTATTTTTTTAAATAACAAACATGTTATACTTACCTTCTCTGTGCAATGGTTTTGCACAGAGCAGGCCTGATCCTCCTCTTCTTGGGTCCCCCACCACTGCTCTTAGCCCCTCTCCCCTGTCAAGTGCCCCCAGAGTATGCAGCTTGCAATGGGGTCACCCAAACAGGCTCATTTCTGATCTGCGGCTCTGCATGTCCATTTACACACCAAGCCGTAGCTCGGCTCAGCACAGCTCCCTCTCTGCTCACTGGCTGTGATTGACAGCAGTGGGAGCCAATGTCTCAGCTAATGGGGAGGGAGAGTATCCAGAGAGCTGATCGAGATGGGGCTCAGGTAAATATTAGGGGTATATATGTGCGCACTTCGCTAATAAAAGACGCCTATCTGTGCTGCCACTTAATATTCAATAAACATGCAAATGAGGTGAAACAAATGTCATTGTAAAAAGAGAGAGAGACAAATAATTCCACAGTAGCGCACTAAATGAATCTTCAAAACTCCTAAATATTACCATTGTGAAATGATCAACATAAAACACCCATACATAATGAAAAGTGTCCATATGGCATATCCAAAAAATATACAGTATCTCACAAAAGTGAGTACACCCCTCACATTTTTGTAAATATTTTATTATATCTTTTCATGTGACAACACTGAAGAAATGGCACTTTGCTACAATGTAAAGTAGTGAGTGTACAGCTTGTATAACAGAGTAAATTTGCTGTCCCCTCAAAATATCTCAAAACACAGCCATTAATGTCTAAACCACTGGCAGCAAAAGTGAGTACACCCCTATTTGAAAATGTCCAAATTGGGCCCAATTCGCCATTTTCCCTCCCCGGTGTCATGTGACTCGTTAGTTTTACAAGGTCTCAGGTGTGAATGGGGAGCCTCATTGGGAAATGATACTCAGAATAAACAGATACAGTATACTCCCTATAGATTAGCAAAATATTTTCCTACTACCTCCTCTCTGTGTTGGTGGAACTGCGGCCAGATGGAACACCTTCTACATATCTTTTGGGGGTGCCTGAGCTTAAAGTTTTTGGAACCTGGTATTTCAGTTCATTTCCTCACTTGCAGGATTTATAATGTCTCCTAACCCTGAACTAGCAATACTCAATATTGGCATAGAGAGATACCCCCCAACTTCAGACCTGGTTTTTCTCATGTGTTATTGGCCACTTGCACTCTGGTGCTTTGCAACTGGAAAGATGCTCCATCTGTTAATATGTCAGATGTGATGCCATTAGTCCAACAAAACTACATTCCTGAACATTTATTGACTGTTAACTCCTTTTCATGTATATCCCTTGACAAGACCTGAAAAATTTGGACTGAAAAATTTGCAAGTCCATAGCAGTTCTATTGATCACAACTGATCTGGACACCCTATCTTGTTGTTATTGGCACTGTTACCAATCCTATATATTCTTGCATGTCTTTGTACAAGTGCATTAGTACATGTTCTGATAATAAGTATCTCCTTGTTTTTTAAACTTTGGAAAACAATCAAAATATTGTTTAAGAAAATAAAATACAGTGCATCTGGAAAGTATTCACAGCACTTCACTTTTTCCACATTTTGTTATGTTAGAGCCTTATTCCAAACAGAATTAAATTAATTATTTTCCTCAAAATTCTACAAGTAATGCCCCATAATGACAATGTGAAAGAAGTTTGTTTGAAATATTTGCAAATTTATTAAAAATAAAAAACGTAAAAAATCACATGTACATAAGTATTCACAGCCTTTGCGCAATACTTTGTTGAAGCACCTTTGGCACCAATTACAGCCTTAAGTCTTTTTGAGTATGATGCTGCAAGCTTGGCACACCTATTTTTGGGTAGTTTCTCCAATTCTTCTTTGCAGGACCTCTCAAACTCTATCAGGTCGTATGGGGAGCATTGGTGCGCAGCCATTTTCAGATCTCTCCAGAGATGTTCAATCAGGTTCAAGTCTGGGCTCTGGCTGGCCCACTTAAGGACATTCACAGAGTTGTCCCATAGCCACTCCTTTGTCATCTTGGCTGTGTGCTTAGGGTCGTTGTCCTGTTGGAAGATGATCCTTCACCCCAGTCTCGCATTCAGAGCACTCTGGAGCAGGTTTTCACCAAGGATTACTCTGTACATTGCTGCATTCATCTTTCCCTCAATCCTGACTAGTCTCCCAGTTCCTGCCACTGAAAAACTTCCCCACAGCATGATGTTACCACCACCATGCTTCACTGTAGGAATGGTATTGGCCAGGGGATGAGCAGTGCCTTGTTTCTTCCAGACATGGAGCTTGCCATTGAGGTGAAAGAGTTCAATCTTTGTTTCATTGGACCAGAGAATTTTGTTTCTCCTGGTCTGAGAGTCCTTCAGGTGCCTTTTGGCAAACTCCAGGTGGGCTGTCATGTGCCTTTTTACTGAGGAGTGGCTTCCATCTAGCCACTCAACCATACAAGCCCGATTGGTGAAGAGCTGCAGAGATGGTTGTTCTTCTGGAAGGTTCTCCTCTCTCCACAGAAAAAAGCTGCAGCTCTGTCAGAGTGGCCATCGGGTTCTTGGTCAACTCCCTGACTAAGGCCCTTTACCCCCCCTCGCTCAGTTTGACTGGACAGCCCACTCTAGAA
Organism: Aquarana catesbeiana; assembly: GCF_042186555.1. NCBI lineage: Eukaryota > Metazoa > Chordata > Amphibia > Anura > Ranidae > Aquarana > Aquarana catesbeiana. The sequence continues at coordinate 431,130,487 of NC_133327.1, read as the reverse complement.
AGAGTCCTGGTGGTTCCAAACTTCTATTTATGGATGATGCAGGCCACTGTGCTGATTGGGACCTTGAATGCTGGAGAAATTTTTCTGTACCCTTCCCCAGATCTGTGCCTCGATACAATCCTGTCTCGGAGGTCTACAGACTTGAACTTCATGGCTTGGTTTGTGCTCTGACATGTTTGAAATGTACTGTTAACTGTGGTACCTTATACAGTTGTGTGCATATTTCTCACCTAAATGATTCAGATCATCAAACAAATTTTAATACTGCACAAAGAAAACTCGAGTAAATCCAAGATGCAGTTTTTGAATTATTATTTCATTGATTAAGGGAAAAAAACTTTTCAAACCTGCCTGGCCCTATGTGAAAAAGTAATTGCCCCCTCCCATGCTGAATCATGAATGAACTATGATTAAGCACAATTTTTTGGAAAGCTGAGTTAAATTTAACTTGCCACACCCAGGCCTGATTATTGCCAGACCTGTTGAATCAAGAAATCACATAAATAGAAGCTCTCTGACAAAGTGAAGCACGCTAACAGATCACAAAAAGCCACACATCATGCCACAATCTAAAAAAATTCAAGAACAGATAAGAAACAAAGTAATGTACATGTATCGGTCTTCCCAGGAGTGGCTGGCCTACAAAAATTACTCCAAGAGCATGACAATGACTCATCCAGGAGGTCATAAAAGAACCCAGAACAACATCGAAAGAACTGCAGGCCTCACTTGCCACAGGTAAGATCAGTGTTCATGATTCAACAATAAGAAAAAGACTGGGCAAAAATGGCATCCATGGGATAGTTCCAAGGTCAAAGCCACTGCTGACCAAAAGAACACAAAGGCTCATCTCACATTTACCAAAAAACATCTTGATTATCCCCCAGACTTTTAGGCAAATATTCTGTGGACTGATGAGACAAAAATGTAACTTTTTGGAAGGTGTGTGTTTTGTTACATCAGGCATAAACCTAATATAGCATTTCATAACAAGAACATCATACCAACAGTCAGACATGGTGGTGGTAGCGTGATGGTCTGGGGCTGCATTGCAGCTTCAGGACCTGGACGGCTTACCATAATTGATGGAACCATGAATTCTGAGCTCTACCAGAAAATCCTAAAGGAGAATGTCTGGTCATCAGTTTGTGACCTCAAGCTCCAGTGCACTTGGGTTATGCAGCAGGACAACGATCCGGAGGAGGCTCACCACCTCCAAATGGTTCAAACAAAGCAAAATTTAGGTTTTGGAGTAGCCTAGTCAAAGCCTGGATTTAAATCTAATTGAGATGCTGTATCATGACTAGGGATGAGCTTGAAGTTCGAGTCGAACTCAAGTTCGACTCGAACATCGTCTGTTCGCCAGTTCGCCGAACAGCGAACAATTTGGGTGCACAGGGGGCTTATCGGAATCTGGAAGCCCCCTTTAACAAGGGGACCCCCAGATCCCGCCCACCCTGTGTGAAATGGTAAGGGGGTACAAAAGTACCCCTATCATTTCACATTTCTACCCCAAAGCACCCTCCCAATGTTGAGGGCATGTGGCCTGGTACGGTTCAGGAGGGGGGGTGCTCTCTCATACCCCCCTCTTTTCCTGCAGCCTGCCAGGTTGCGTGCTCGGATAAGGGTCTGGTATGGATTTTTGGGGGGACCCCACACCATTTTTTTTTTTTTGGTGTGGGGTTCCCCTTAAAATCCATACCAGACCAGAAGGGTCTGGTGTAGATTTTGAGGGGGACCCCACACCATTTTTTTTAATTTTGGCCGGGGTTCCCCTTAATATCCATACCAGACCTGAAGGGCCTGGTATGGAATTTAGGGGGACCCCCATGCCATTTTTTTTATTTTGATTCGGGGGTTCCCCTGTGGGGAATTCCCATGTCATTTTTATCAATGAACTTTTATGTGTATTGTCAGACCGGCAATTCATTAATAGCCACGAGTAGTTTTAAATGACTTTTTTTCCTTTGAATTATCATTTTGCTGTCAGACTGTTCTAAACACAGGAAACATGCGCCCCTTTACAGGCATACTATAGACACCCCCCAGGTACGAAATTTAAAGGAATATTACACTTTTATTGTTTCACTTTAAGCATTATTAAAACCACTGCTCCCAAAAAAACGGCCGTTTTTAAAACTTTTTTTTGCATTGATCCATGTCCCTTGGGGCAGGACCCAGATCCCCAAACACTTTTTATGACAATACCATGCATATAAGCCTTTAAAATTAGCACTTTTGATTTCTCCCATAGACTTTTAAAGGGTGTTCCGTGGCTTTCGAATTTGCTGTGAACACCCCAAATTGTTCCCTGGTCGGCAAACTAGCGAACAGCCGATGTTCGAGTCGAACATGAGTTCGACTCGAACTCGAAGCTCATCCCTAATCATGACCTTACACAGGCCGTTCATGCTGGAAAACCCTCCAATGTGGCTGAATTAAAACAATTCTGCAAAGAAGAGTGGACCAGAAATGTGAAAGACTCATTACCAGTTATTGCAAATGCTTGATTGCAGTTGTTACCGCTAAGGGTGGCACAACCAATTATTAGGTTTAGGGGGCACTTTTTTCACATAAAGCCAGGCAGGACAGCTTTTTTGCCTTAATAAACAAAACCATCATTTAAAAATTGCATTTTGTATTTACTCGGGTTATCTTTGTGTAATAATAAAATTTGTTTGATGATCTGAGTCATTTAAGTGTGACAAATATGCAAAAAAATTAAAAATCAGAAAGGGGGCAAATACTTTTTCACAGCATTGTATTGAAAAAGGAAAGAAGAGTAGATATGGCGCCATTCCAGACCTGATTGGGTTCAGGTGTGTTCTACTCCCCAAAGAGGGAGGAAGGCATTAGAGGTGGGGAAGAAAAAAGGTATAGGTAGTGTCCATTGAATGGGTGTCTTCAAGATAAACCAGATGCACAGTATTATGTGCTCATTAATGTGAAACCAAATACAACTCCTATGTGAATGAGTGTCAGGCTGTGTGCCTGGTTCAATTTTAAAGTGCAATGTGTAATATATTCCAACTACTTTATATATTAAATAAATAAGTGCAATAAAAACATGTATAATGACCATATGCAATATGTACAAAGTTAATATACAAATATAAAGTGCTGGTGTGAATAAACAGGTGGACACGTGACTGATATATGCAATTGAATTATAAGGTGCTGTTGTGCCAGTGAAGGAATCCGTTTAGACTCTGGTGGGCTTTTTCAATGAGTAAACACTCAGTGCGTGCCTTATTTGTGCTCCTATAGTGACTGCACTCACCAGATCATTCACCCCCTCTTGCGGTCTCACACATCCACAGTATATGCCACTGTGAAGCAACGCAGGGTAACTCCGTCTTTAATGTTGACTATGACGAAATTCCATAATGGAAAGAGAAAGAGGGAGCCCACATAGCGTAATACTTCATAATGCCTTCCAATGCTTGTTTATTCCAGCAAGTGTCACGTATCATCAGCCTTGACCCTTGGCCCACCAGGATTCCTTCACTGGCACAACAGCACCTTATAATTCAATTGCATATATCAGTCACGTGTTCACCTGTTTATTCACACCAGCACTTTATATTTGTATATTAACTTTGTACATATTGCATATGGTCATTATACATGTTTTTATTGCACTTATTTATTTAATATATAAAGCAGTTGGAATATATTACACATTGAACTTTAAAATTGAACCAGGCACACAGCCTGACACTCATTCACATAGGAGTTGTATTTGGTTTCACATTAATGAGCACATAGTACTGTGCATCTGGTTTATCTTGAAGACACCCATTTAATGGAAACTACCTATACCTTTTTGCTTCACCACCTCTAATACCTTCCTCCCTCTTTGGGGAGTAGAACACACCTGAACCCAATCAGGTCTGGAACGGCCCATATCTACTCTTCTTTCCTTTTTCAACATTATACTCCACCTAGTGGAAGTAATTGGTAGAGGCAGCAGTTCCATTAAAAAATCTCTACAGTATACATTCCATTGCGCGGGGACCCTCTTTTCACAGCATTGTATTACCAACTTAAACAACATTAAGTAAATACATACAAATACTATTAATTATGACTGAGACTACACTAATCCCAACTTAACAGTATCTGTATTATTCCTCTAACTACATAGATACTTGTCTATTCTTGACTTCCCATGACATTCTATACCAAGATATCTTATATGTCATTCAAACTAGCTACACCAGAAATATCTAGCAATTTACTGACTCAACTGTAGCTGAAGAATCATATCAAATCAACTGATCAAGGTCATTCACACATCTTAATATTTTGATTAATCATAAAAAACAAATGTATTTTGCAAGCTTGCCATGAATATAATATAACACCTATAAGTGCCGAAGTAGATCTATTTATTACAATTCCTAAAATAATGATATTAATTTAAATATGTATAAAATAATGATGACTAATATTAGTAATTCATAAAAATAAGTAACATAATTATTAAAATAAGTAAAGGATGCAATAATATATTTCCATATTTGTGCTTAAGTAATATTTTAGCTCTTTGGAAATATACTTTACACTCTAAAACTTGCCATAACTTTCCATTGATATGTTTCTTAAGTTATGAACAAAAGATGTTCTGTTAACTAGTATGATTATGCAGTTTTAATCTAAAAACATTCAATATATGAATAAGGAAAAATAAATAAAAATAATAATAATAATAATCTTAACTTAATATGAGATTTAATATCAGAATAATTGGATAATCAAAAAATGTGGACAAATGTTTCAGTAATAAATTATTTATCTATAGTAGATACATAAAGTTTCTTCTGATGATTTTTTTCTTCATGAAATGTCCATGAAATGTCTTCTTTTTTAAGTTCTGTTTAGGTTAGAAAAACTTTGTTGAATAAGATAAAACAGTCATAAATATGAAGTATAAATCTTTTTTTCTAATATTCTTCCCGAGAGGATCTCTCCATTAACTTTGAATTTCTTGATATTATCTTTGCTCTTCTTAGGTGCTTGTTTTCCTCCGTATTTATTCAAATTTAGATGCCATTTCTGTAAAAGAATAGAGTATCATTACTTAGGCATAAACTATTTACATTAATTCTTGTACTTTTTTTTTTTTTCAACAAATGTTGAAACATTTTAGGACAATAGTTTCACGAATTTGTAAAATGATATGTGAAATAATACCATCTTATATTTTCCTTCAAAGAGAACTTCTGTATGACGATGTACTGTCCTAAACTATAATACATATGTACTTTGAAGTTACGGTTTCACAGGACGCAACATCTCCTTTTGGTCATGACACAAAACCTTGTTTTCACAAAGAAAGGTTTTGTATCACCCCGGAGATGACAATGGACTATGCCTTTGTTCTCATCCCTATAAAATTAGAAATATTCGTAACTGTTTTCTGTGTTGAAGCTCTTATTCTAGTGTTAGACTGTTCTGCAGTAACAAGTACTGGTTCAATATCTTTCCCAGTTCTTATGCTGGACACCTGAGGTAAAGACTTCTCAGATACAACTGTATAAACATGTGCAGGTGTGATTTTCCTGAAGATGTCTTCCTTTTACATCTATTTGAATGATAAAGTTCTGAACCATAGAGGATATTTTTTCCAACAATCTCTAAAACTATCTTTCTCAAAAATACCTTTTAGTGAGCAGTCAGGTGTCTGTACAATGATTTTGTTTGATTTCACTATGCTCTCTGTAGCTTTAATTGCATAGTAAACACTTAGCAGTTGCTTTACACCTGACTCAAAAGTGTTTTCCAAAAATGATAAAACTTTGGAGAAATAGGCAATTATTTTCTCCTTACCTTCTTGTAATTGAGACGTTACTGAGATTGCATTCTCAGATACATGAGTTTTCAAAACAAAAGATGATTCAGAACAAACCTCTATTGTACTTAACACTGGTGCATTCTGCAAATCTTTTTTCAACATTTCGAAGGCATTTTTCTCACTTGGACCCCATTGGTCGACTATATTACCTTTATCGCTCAAAAGATTATATAGTGGATTAACTTTATCTGCAAAACTGTTTACAAACTCTCTGCAATATTTTATTTTATGCAAAAATTGATGCAATGCCTTATGAGTTGTTGGAGTAGGAATTGCCATGATATCTCTATTTCTTGCAACAATTGTCTCTTTCCTTGACTAATTTGCATGTGAAGGTATTTCATCTGACTTTTCATCAGCTGAACTTTTGCCTTGTTTAATTTTAAACCTTCAACTTGTAACAACATAAAAAATTCAGATAAAAGAGCAATATGTTCATCAATATTCTTCGTACTTAGTAGAATCGTATCCACATGCTGACAAATACATTCTGGCCTTGAAAATATTGAAAGTATTTTTGCTATAGTTTCATAAACTACACCATCACTGATACCTAGGCCAGGTATTAATCGAGTGAATGTATAAAGTCTCTTTTCTGAATGTGAACACAAGCTAAAGGGATGAAAAAATTACTATTAGAGATTTCCAGTACAGAGAATACTTTGTCCTTAGCATTTTAAATTTTACTTTATGTTAGATTTATCAGGAAGAACTAGGTTATTTGTGATATGTTTATTCAATGTCCTTAGGTCAACTAATCAAGAGTATGAATTATCATTTTTTTTGATAGGCCAAATACAGTAATTCACCTCTGTGCTTTTTTTACAATTCCAAGTTGTACAAACTCTTGAATAGGGATGAGCCGAACACCCCCCTGTTCGGTTCGCACCAGAACATGCGAACAGGAAAAAAGTTCGCTCGAACACGCGAACACTGTTAAAGTCTATGGGACACGAACATGAATAATCAAAAGTGCTAATTTTAAAGGCTAATATGCAAGTTATTGTCATAAAAAGTGTTTGGGGACCTGGGTCCTGCCCCAGGGGACATGGATCAATGCAAAAAAAAGTTTTAAAAACGGCCGTTTTTTCAGGAGCAGTGATTTTAATAATGCTTAAAGTCAAACAATAAAAGTGTAATATCCCTTTAAATTTCGTACCTGGGGGGTGTCTATAGTATGCCTGTAAAGGGGCGCATGTTTCCTGTGTTTAGAACAGTCTGACAGCAAAATGACATTTTCAAACTTTAAAACTTTAAAACTACCCGCGGCTATTGCATTACCGACAATACACATAGAAGTTCATTGATAAAAACGGCATGGGAATTCCCCAAAGGGGAACCCCGAACCAAAATTAAAAAAAAAAAAATTGCGTGGGAGTCCCCCTAAATTCCATACCAGGTCCTTCAGGTCTGGTATGGAAATTAAGGGGAACCCCGGCCAAAATTAAAAAAAAAAAATGACGTGGAGTTCCCCCTAAATTCCATACCAGACCCTTCAGGTCTGGTATGGATTTTAAGGGGAACCCCGCGCCAAAAAAAAAAAAAAAAAACGGCGTGGGGTCCCCCCAAAAATCCATACCAGACCCTTATCCGAGCACGCAACCTGGCAGGCCGCAGGAAAAGAGGGGGGGACGAGAGTGCGGCCCCCCCCTCCTGAACCGTACCAGGCCACATGCCCTCAACATTGGGAGGGTGCTTTGGGGTAGCCCCCCAAAACACCTTGTCCCCATGTTGATGAGGACAAGGGCCTCATCCCCACAACCCTGGCCGGTGGTTGTGGGGGTCTGCGGGCGGGGGGCTTATCGGAATCTGGAAGCCCCCTTTAACAAGGGGACCCCCATATCCCGGCCCCCCCCCCGTGTGAAATGGTAAGGGGGTACAAAAGTACCCCTACCATTTCACTAAAAAACTGTCAAAAATGTTAAAAATGAAAAGAGACAGTTTTTGACAATTCCTTTATTTAAATACTTCTTCTTTCTTCTATCTTCCTTCATCTTCTGGTTCTTCTGGTTCTTCTGGCTCTTCGGGTTCTTCCTCCGGCGTTCTCGTCCAGCATCTCCTCCGCGGCATCTTCTATCTTCTTCTCCTCGGGCCGCTCCGCACCCATGGCATGGGGGGGAGGCTCCCGCTCTTCTCTTCATCTTCTTCGTCTTCTTCTCTTCTTCTTTTCTTCTCTTCTTCTCTTCTTCTCTTCTTCATTTTCTTCTCCGGGCCGCTCCGCAATCCATGCTGGCATGGAGGGAGGCTCCCGCTGTGTGACGGCGCTCCTCGTCTGACAGTTCTTAAATAACGGGGGGCGGGGCCACCCGGTGACCCCGCCCCCCTCTGACGCACGGGACATGACGGGACTTCCCTGTGACGTCACGGGGAATGCCACAGGGAAGTCCCGTCATGTCCCGTGCGTCAGAGGGGGGCGGGGTCACCGGGTGGCCCCGCCCCCCGTTATTTAAGAACTGTCAGACGAGGAGCGCCGTCACACAGCGGGAGCCTCCCTCCATGCCAGCATGGGTGCGGAGCGGCCCGGAGAAGAAAATGAAGAAGAGAAGAAGAGAAGAAGAGAAGAAGATGAAGAAGATGAAGAGAAGAGCGGGAGCCTCCCCCCCATGCCATGGGTGCGGAGCGGCCCGAGGAGAAGAAGATAGAAGACGCCGGAGGAGATGCTGGACGAGAACGCCGGAGGAAGAACCCGAAGAGCCAGAAGAACCAGAAGAACCAGAAGATGAAGGAAGATAGAAGAAAGAAGAAGTATTTAAATAAAGGAATTGTCAAAAACTGTCTCTTGTCATTTTTAACATTTTTGACAGTTTTTTAGTGAAATGGTAGGGGTACATTTGTACCCCCTTACCATTTCACACAGGGGGGGGCCGGGATCTGGGGGTCCCCTTGTTAAAGGTTGCTTCCAGATTCCGATAAGCCCCCTGCCCGCAGACCCCCACAACCACCGGCCAGGGTTGTGGGGATGAGGCCCTTGTCCTCATCAACATGGGGACAAGGTGTTTTGGGGGGCTACCCCAAAGCACCCTCCCAATGTTGAGGGCATGTGGCCTGGTACGGTTCAGGAGGGGGGGGCCGCACTCTCGTCCCCCCCTCTTTTCCTGCGGCCTGCCAGGTTGCGTGCTCGGATAAGGGTCTGGTATGGATTTTTGGGGGGACCCCACGCCGTTTTTTTTCTTTTTTTTGGCGCGGGGTTCCCCTTAAAATCCATACCAGACCTGAAGGGTCTGGTATGGAATTTAGGGGGAACCCCACGTCATTTTTTTTTTTAAATTTTGGCCGGGGTTCCCCTTAATATCCATACCAGACTTGAAGGGCCTGGTATGGAATTTAGGGGGACTCCCACGTCATTTTTTTTTTTTAATTTTGGTTCGGGGTTCCCCTTTGGGGAATTCCCATGCCGTTTTTATCAATGAACTTCTATGTGTATTGTCGGCAATGCAATAGCCGCGGGTAGTTTTAAATGAGTTTTTTCCTTCAAAATGTCATTTTGCTGTCAGACTGTTCTAAACACAGGAAACATGCGCCCCTTTACAGGCATACTATAGACACCCCCCAGGTATGAAATTTAAAGGGATATTACACTTTTATTGTTTGACTTTAAGCATTATTAAAATCACTGCTCCTGAAAAAATGGCCGTTTTTAAAATTTTTTTTTGCATTGATCCATGTCCCCTGGGGCAGGACCTGGGTCCCCAAACACTTTTTATGACAATAACTTGCATATTAGCCTTTAAAATTAGCACTTTTGATTTCTCCCATAGACTTTTAAAGGGTGTTCCGCGGCATTCGAATTTGCCGCGAACACCCCAAATTGTTCGCTGTTCGGTGAACTTGCGAACAGCCAATGTTCGAGTCGAGCATGAGTTCGACTCGAACTCGAAGCTCATCCCTACTCTTGAATAATGGCAGAAAGTAGAACAATTGATTCTAGTGATAACTCATACTGATTAGGGGGCTCTGGAGCTTCTCCCTCGATATTCAGTTTGATATTTTTCAAAGTTCCAATGTAACTTTTGAACTTTTACAACAAACTTGGAAAACTTTGTACCAGTTCTGTTAAAGCACATTTACCATCACTATCAGGCCATTTTTGTTCTGTAGACATATTGGTAATTGAACCAGTATTACTGTATACAGAGGGATCAATTCACACTGATTTGGGCCTAGATGAATTTTTCCAAATACTTTTATTAGTCACATCAATCACCCACTTTTGTTTATTGCAAGTTTAAATGGCATTTTTTCCTTTAGAAATGTCATTTTGCTGCGGCGCTGTTCTACAAATCTCAAAGATGCACCACTTTACAGACAGACTAAGGGGACCCCCAGGCACGATATGTAAAGGAATATTTCATTTTTATTGTTTCACTTTAGGCATTATTAAAATCACTGCTCCTGAAAAAACTTGCTTAAAAACCTTTTTTTGGATTGATACGTGTCCCCTAGGGCAGTACCCGGGCCCCCATACATTTTTTATGGCATTAACATGCATATAAGCCTTTAAAAATAGCACTTTTGCTTTTTCGTGTTCTTGTTATATAGACTTTAATAGGGTTTGCATGTTCGCTCAAACTTTTTGCCTGTTCACATATTCTGATGCGACCCGACCCGTCCTTATTTTACACATAATTACTCAAACTTTATTAACATTCAGACCAAGAAACATAGATTATCATGTGTACATAGGCTTTCCTCAAAAGGATGTTTATCCTTTAAAATCTAAGGGAGTCGCGCAGGCGCGGGATTCCCAAGATGGCCGCGTAAGCCGGGAGCTCCGCTCTACCCAGCCCAGCAAGCCACCCAAGAGCCAGAGTAAGGCCGCCAAGACGCTCACCACCAGCGGATTCGGAACCGGGAGCACCCGCAGAATCGATCCATGCTTAATAGCTCGGTCCGCAGGGACCTGGGACCACAGTTCACAGCAGAGGACTCCCGGGCCTTGTCCAAGATGGCGGCCGCAGCACAGCTTAAGGAGCCGTATACAGGGGGACACGTGAAAACAAGGCAAGTGCTAGCTCCTGCCACTCTAGCTTACACACCCCAACCCGCTCTCCACAACCAACCTATGGGGACTCCTTCCCCAGCCTCTACAGTCTCCCTCTTAGAGCGCACCTTTGAGAACTACTCTCTGTCCCCACTGAACACTACACCTCTACATCAGGGTGCTGGGACTGCCAAAGGAGACCCGGAGGGTGTCATACCCCTTAATGCAGGAGACTTATTCCTCAAACTGTCGGACTTACTAGACAGAGGGTTAGCAAACACAGCCACAAGAATCACAAATGAGATAAGATCTGACTTTCAAAACTTGGGAGCAAGGATGGAAGCTATAGAACACAAATTAGATATCACAGTGTCCAGAGCTAACCAGAACACTGAGCACATCCATGTTATTCAAGAACAACTCGAGGTAGCACTGAATAGAATCGATGACTTAGAGAACAGGTCGAGAAGGGCACTTTTAGAGTCAGAGGAATCCCTGAATCAATCACAGACGTCCCCAAAGTAATCCAGGAATTAATTAAATCCCTCATCCCTGAGCTGCCCCCCATTAAATTGGATCTGGACAGAGCACACAGATCCCTGGGTCCCCCCAGAAAAGATGGATCTCCCAGGGATGTGGTCGTGAAGCCACACTTCTATAGTGTGAAGGAAGAAATTATGAAAATATCACGCCAGCAATCCCGCATCCTTTTTCAAGGCCAGGAAGTCCACGACCATCCAGAAACGCAGAGCCCTGAAGCCCCTTCTGCTTGTTCTCTCCCAGAGGGAGATTAAATATGGGTGGGCATTCCCTTTCGCCTTAAAATTTTCCTTTAAAGGTAGAACCCACTCATTCACCACGTTTACAGAAGGTGAACGAGTCCTTCTCTCACTTAAGCTCATCTCATTAGACTTGGCGATGGACATAACCAACACTCAAGCGGGTTCTTCTAAACGTCAAACTCCCAACAGCCCAATCTCTCCTTCCTGGAAATCCAACAAAAGCAGGCGTCTGAGGAAACAAATGCCAACCTGAGGATGTCTGCTGCAAGTATTCCGCGATACCCTTTTTCCTCTTTGTGATCCACTGACCCCGGATTCACTCATTCCGGATGATCTCTACCTCACTCGGATCATTCACAAAGAGAACTCGTCCCCCCTAGGGGACATTTACCCACTTGTCCCACGTCTCAAGCCTCCAGTTCAACACCCCAGCGGTCCTACGTTTACATTTCTCTAAGACCCACTGCCGTTCTTGTCATTTCCCCACATCTCATGGGTGATTATAGATACAGCTCATTTACTCCCACAAGAATGACTTCCTCGGATCTTATTATCACATCCCCATCTTCCACTCTGGAACCCCTAACGCTAGTTGGACGCATCGGCCTCCCCCCACTACTTTATCCCATCACAGCGGACTGGCTAAGTCCACAGTAGGAATTGGATATCTCATTTCCCCTCACATCTTCACCTCCACAGCGGATCCCATGACGTCTACCCGGAAGACTGTTTCTGCACCACAGGCCAGCTCGGCTCCTAGTTAAAAACAATTCCGCTTTATCAGAATTTGAAATTATTATGTTTTCCTTTTGCATCTTTTTATTTTCTCATAGCCCAATATTGTATGTAAGGTTTCAAGGGTGGCACGGGCTGCGGTAGCTGCCCTGCGACTTCTTCCAACTAACGAAAATGGACCTGCCATTCTCGTGTGATGGACTGGTGGTCCGCCTTCAGGACCACCTAACTCTATTATTGGAGCTCGGAAAGGGGAATATCTTCCCCCTCTCCGTCTCCGGCCTATTTTAGGCCATTATATTCATATTCTCTTTCTTCTTTTGTCTTTATGTTTTAACCCATCTGTGCTTTTCTTTCCCTTCCTCCCCTCCACCCGGGTTGACGGATCGTCTGCAGCTCCTTCTCATCCAGCATCTCCAGGTCCCGAGCTTCACTTTTCACTCGCCTTCTGCTCATCCCTCATCAACACGGCCAGGGTAAGTGTTTTATTTTCAGAAGCACATTCATTATTCAAAAACCATGCCTAACACCACCCTGTCCTCCTCCCAGATAAAAATTATTTCTCATAATGTCCAAGGCCTCAACTCCCCAATCAAAAGGAGGAAAATCTTCCATTCTTACCATAAGCAAAGGGCTTCAATAGTAATGCTCCAGGAAACGCACTTTCCCTATCGCTTCTCCCCCTCATTTCTACACGCGCACTTCCCCTCGTTTTATTTAGCAAACGCTGAGGATAAGACCAGGGGAGTTGCGATTCTATTTGCTAAAAACTGTCAATTTAAAGTTAGTCGGACCCATAGTGACCCTGAAGGCAGGTACTTACTAGTGAAAGGTCATATCGCAGATCAAACTTTTTCTCTTATATCCTATTATGCCCCGAATAAGGGACAGAATGCATTCTTCACTTCGCTTTTCCAAACACTAGGACTCCTCTTGGAAGGAACGGTAATTTTTGGAGGAGACTCGAATGTCGCCTTCGATCAGAGTCTTGATAAATCTAAACCCCAGCTAAACAGCTCTCCAGGCCAACCAAAATCAGCTCCAAAATTGCTAAACTAATTCACCAACAGGGTCTCACAGATATCTGGAGAGAACTCAATCCCACCTTAAGGGACTACTCCCATTTCTCAATTCCCCATCAGGTTTACTCTAGAATTGACCATATTCTAATCTCCTCCATACACATTCCGGCTGCTATTTCAGCTAAAATTAAGGATACTCCCCTCTCTGACCACTCTATGGTCTCCCTATCCCTCCAAGGCTTACTCCTTAGACCCTCGTCTCCCATATGGCGCATCAAAGAACACATAATTAAAGATCCTATTCAGATCTCAGTACTAACCAAGACCCTAAAAGAGTATTTCACCCTGAACAACGTGGATGACATCTCGGCCGAGACCCTATGGGCGGCCCACAAAGCCATGATACGGGGCAAACTCATCCAAATCTCCTCCCAACTCAAAAAGGAGAGAACCATGGATATCTCAAAACTGGAGAGAGATTTTCTTCTCCTGCGCAAAAAGCACAAAGCTAACCCGTCCTTGGTTCAAGCCGACCAGCTTGACGCTGCTCGGATTAAACTAAATCTGGCGCTCACGGTTAAAGCTGAGGGTTCTCTGCATTGGAACGGTGTGAAATTCTACTTGAATCAGGATAAAATGAGTATGATGCTGGCTTCCAAGTTATCCCCCAGGACCCGTCTCTTCGCTCTCCCCAAATTAAAACTACAGGATGGGTCGTCTTCCCAAAATCCCCATCGCATTTTAGAATCTTTCCAGTCCTTCTACTCAAAACTATATAGAGCAAATGACAACCATGATACACGAGCCATAGAAGCATTCTTAGAACACCTGCCCATCCCCACTATCCATAAGTCCCACAAAGATATTATGGAAGCACATATTACAGTAGAGGAAAGTTTAGAGGTCATTAAAAATCTTAAAGGGGGGCTCGGCCCCAGGCCCAGATGGTCTTTCCAATCTTTATTACAAGACCTTTGCCGAGACTTTAGCGCCACACTTAACTAGACTGTTCAATTCCAAACGGAAGGGTGATCCCATGGACTCCCAGATGAATGCAGCCTTCATTACTGTCATCCCTAAACCTGACAAAAACCCGGATCAGGTAGAAAACTATAGACCAATATCACTAATAAATAACGATTTAAAAATCCTGACAAAAATTTACGCCAATAGACTAAATACATTTATCAACACTTACATCCACAAGGATCAGGTGGGTTTTATCCCCGGCAGACAGGGCCCAGACCAGGTCAGAAGGACCATAGACATAGCTTCAATTTTGCATTCGGCTGGAATGGAGGTCCAAATCAGGAGGGTCTCTTCCTATCCCTAGATTTACAAAAGGCCTTTGATTCTGTGACTTGGCCATTCATATTCGCTTCCCTTAAATTCTGGGGGTTCGGTGAACATTTTATCGGAATCCTCAAATCACTATACTCAGAACCTGAAGCGAAAGTTAAATTACAGGGCTTTCTCTCATCCCCAATCAAAATTGCCAGGGGCACAAGACAGGGTTGTCCCCTTTCTCCCCTTGTGTTCTCTCTAACAATAGAAACACTTGCCATAGCAATCAGGTCAGATCTAAACATTAAAGGCATCAACTGCGGCTTGAATACTCATAAATGCGCCCTTTTCGGGGACGATCTCCTCATATTCATTACCTCTCCAATTACCTCCCTACCCAACATTAACAAACTGCTTCAAACATTTGGTGACGTATCAGGTCTACGAGTCAACATGGCTAAATCACAGGCTTTAAACATCTCCCTCAATTCAGCTTTAGCTGAGAGATTAAAACTGGCCTTTAATTTTAATTGGAGTGATACCTCAATTCGATACCCAGGTATAAACCTTACACCCAGAATAGACTCCCTCTATCAAGCTAATTTCCCTCCCATGTATCGTAGATTGGAAAAAGACATACGAACTTGGTCATCCCACAAATTATCGTGGCTAGGGAGAATCCATGCCATCAAAATGACCTTGTTTCCCAGAATTCTGTACCTATTTAGAGCCCTACCTATCGCGATTAATAGAAATCACCTCAAGAATTTTCAGGGGAAGATTATAAAATTTATCTGGGGGGGAAAGGGTATAGATTCATGAGGAACACTCTTTATGCCCCGAGATCTAAGGGAGGGCTAGGTCTCCCTGAACTATTCAAATACTACCAAGCAGCTAGACTAGCCCAACTCTCCACCATATACTTCAGGGGTGAAAAACCCGAATGGATACAAATAGAACGCCAAGCGGTTCCTACCCACACACTGGATTTTCTACTCTGGACTCCCAGTAAATCTAGACCTCCCATCATGGCACCCACACTCTCACACTCCTTCAAACTCTGGGATGACCTGATTCAGCTTCCCGCTTTGACCTCACAACTTCGCCCGCTATCACACATATTCCACAACCCCCTTTTCAAGCCGGGGTTAGACATCAAATCCTTTCAATGGTGGCTAGACAAGGGGATGTACCACATTGGACATTACCTCGTCGCCTCCGGACCAATCTCCATGAAACATTGTATTGAAAAACTAGAGCTCCCCGACTCCGAAAAATTTAGATTTCTTCAGATCTCCCATTTCCTTCACACTATTTGGAAAAACAAATCAATTCTCCCAGAGTTCACACCTTATGAGCAATGGTGTGGACAAGCAACAGAGCAAAAAGGAGGCATATCCCTGATACGAAGCTCTATCAACTCCCCTATCCAAACTTTCATACATGACAGAATGGGAGAGAGACGTGGGTGAGTCTTGGGACCTGGAGATCTGGAATAGAATGTGCACAAGAGCCTACAAAGGTATAGTGAATATTGCATTAATTGAAGCAAATATGAAAGTCCTTACAAGATGGTACCTGGTTCCTTCCAAAATTGCACAGATGTTTCCTGCCTCGTCCTCCTTATGTTTCAGAAATTGCCTAGCCCAGGGTTCCATGGTACACATTTGGTGGGAATGTCCGAAAATCAGGGGGTTCTGGAACAAGATCTTTTACCTGATCAGAAAAATCACGGACACTCCCATCCCAAAATCCCCCCAGATAGCTCTCTTAAATGGTCATATTCCCAAAATTCCCAAAACAACTGCTAAACTTATTTCTTTCATACTGACAGGCGCCAAGCTCTCCATAGCAAATGCTTGGAAACAACCAGGAGTCTCTCTGGCGGCTGCCAAGAGAAAGATCTTGTGGATCATGTCCCAGGAAAAATTAGTTAGTGCCTTAGCGGACTCAAATAAAGCATTTTTGGCTGTCTGGGAACCCTGGGCGAGGCATGTAGGCATCTCTCTCATACCGGGAGTAGAAGTATGAAATGCTAATACTGTTATATTGAAGTCTGTCAACCCACCCTATCCCCCATACTTTCTCCCCTTCCATCTCCCTTTCCACCTATTCTTCTCTCTTTCTCCTTATCTTCAGGAAGTTAAAAGTATATAATTACAGAAAGTATTTTGTTCCATACGGTTTGCTCCAGTTTACTATGCACTTAACTGCATTTAGTTGGTCTCTCAACCCATTTTTCGTGGGTTAACCCCCGAGCCGGAACCCTCAGGATACACTTTTGGCACCCCTGGTCCCCTTGGCTTTGGGCCTAAGAGGGCCTGGGAAGGCTCCCTCACGCAGTCTGGGATCCTTTTTTTCCCGGGAGGCGCGAGGGGCCTTAACGGGTTATTTACACACCTTTTGGTTGGCATCAGCATCTTTACGGAGCTCGGCACAGTTTGTTCCCGTTAGGGGTGTCGAGCCTACTTTCAGTACTTGGTGTCTCCTTTTTATGTCCAAGGGCTCAGCTCTCTGTTTTCACGGAGAAGCAAAGGTACATTGTTAACCTCTCTGTTATTGTTCTTTTCTTGTGTCATGTCACAGAGGTGGGCTGCGCCCTACCAGCAATTCTGTTCCATGAAGTGTAATGTACTGCTCTTCAATAAAACTTCTGTAAAATAAAAAAAATAAAAAATCTAAGGGCGTGTCCAGAGAGAAAACAGGGAAACAACCCAACACCCAGAGATCAACAAACAGCAGTTACAGGCCTGATATTCCTCCCTGCCTTTATCCAGACCCTTTGGCAGACTTGGCTAATCTAGATGGCTTAGACACATTTAAAACACTGGGCGCTCAAGACACTACTGGGGAAGAAAACACAACTGAAGTAGACACCGACACAGAAGGGAGCACGGACTGGGGAAAAGACACAAGAGGGAATGCATCTTCAGATCGAGAAACTGACAACTGGGAGCTCCCCTCAAAACTAGCTAAAGCATCCCCACCAACCCCTTTCTGCCCCCTATGTTCCTTCTCCTCCATCCTCAACAGCTCTTCCACTATCTCTGGCTTATTATGGAGGGCTTCAGGGCAAAGGCTATAGGGATGGGACAGCTTTTCACACAGATTACAATGAATACAGTTGCAATCTTTTGCCACATGCCCTGGGCCCTGACAGAGGTAAAATCTCAGCACAGAACATGAGCTTGAAAAATGTCCCTTTTCACCACAGTAATGGCAAAGCTTTGGTTGTCCAGCATAAAAAGTGATGATCCTCTCTGGGCCTATGAAAGCTGACCAAGGGATGTTCTGAACTACATTGCCCATGACATGCAATTTCACTAGCACTGTTCAACCCCCGTCCATATCTCCCTGTCATCTACAATTTTTCTCAGAGGTATCTGCAGAGGGAATGGACTCATTACATACTAATATAGTGACAATTTTGTATAGTGGCTGGAGAGATACTACATTAGGTGACAATCCCGCCCATCTTGGGGACTCTTCCCACCTTTGCTCATACCTCTTCCAAAAGATGTCCAATCCTTCCGCCAAAAAGAGAAGTCATACTCGCATGACCCAACTGGGCTGATAAGGGCAAAAGTCTCCTCTGCTTTAAACCCCATCCTCAGAATTTGGTCCACCACATCCCTCCTGTTTGGGGGGGCCTTCTCCAATCCACCTCAGTTAAACCACATTGCAGCACTTAAAGGAGCTACTGGTCAGTGCCACATTGGCTTTGCCTCCACTGGCAATGCCCCTTGTGACTGCAGATGAGCTGGCCCTGGTCACCCTAGGGACAGGTGCAGTCACCTCTGCAGCATTAGAAATTACAGCATTCCTTGCTGCATCCTGCACACCAATTTTAGTTACCAACCCCTCTTTAGATGTGTAGGAACAGCATTATTATCAGAGGTAGATGGAGCAGAGGCTCCTGACACAGAAACGGCATTTACATGACTATTGTCAATTCTTGCTTCATTACTAGCAACTAAGGGGTTACCAACAATAGAAATATTGTTTCACATAAGCACTCTTCCCAGCAGAGCCCATACACCCTTCACTGGCTGGCTGAACACAGGTGGGATTTAAAGCCTCAGCCAGGCAAAGAGCTTGCTTTCCACCACCCTCTGCTTCACCATCCACAGGAATTACATCTCCATTTTGCTGCACAGGTAACTCGTAAACGAAAACAGCTTTTTCCTTTCATCCTTTGCTTTAATGGCTTTGGGGGGCATCATTCTCCTCTTCTTTATCCTCAGAGACACCTGATAGGGCAAACTTGTGACCATGTAAAGGTGATTCCATCTCCATAATAAATTTTAGCATACCTGATCCATCCACAGGCTCAGATGGGCCACCTTGCTTTATAGGCCATTGCAGGGATAAGGGCACAGATTTTTCTGGACCAAATGGCACACTGCTGGTCAAATCATCCGGCTGCTAAACACCCCCACCCTGCTTGGCAAAACTTTCACCACTTTCCATAAGCATATCAGCATTTGGTGCAGGATGCAAAGATTTTCCAGATTTTTCTTTGAAAGCCCCTCGAGGGCGGCCACCAGCAGACTTTGCCTTTCCGCTTTAACCTTCAAAGCCATTAACTCAGGCCGCATCTGCTTTCTCTTAGAACTGTGAAGCCAATCACTAGCAAGTTTTTTTATGTTTAAAGTCAAACCTTAACTTTGCCAGTACCTCCTCCTCGGCAACTCACGCAATCCTTGTGCAAACTTTCTTCCTGTAGGTCGCCAAGCTGTCGCCTTTAGCTGGCCATTTCCCAGGTTCTCAAATACTGGTATGGGAGAACCTGTACTATGACCATCTGTAGGATCTTTCCCTGGGTCCACCCCAGGCTCCTGCATCCTCTCTGGCTATAGAAATCAATCAAGCTCCTTTGGATCAGTAGGCCTCACTGGAGCTCAGAAGAGCAACAGCCGAAGCAGCTATAACAGCTTCAACTCTTCTGGGAAGGCAGTCCACAAGGTCTAGGAGTGTGTCTATGGGATTTTTAACTACTCTACCAGAAGCACATTTGTGAGGTCAGGCACTGATGTGGATGAGAAGGCCTAACTCGCAGTCTCTGCTCTAAATCATCCCAAAGGCATTCTATGTGGTTGAGGTCGGGACTCTGTGCAGGCCAGTCAAGGCAGGCATGTAAAAGTAGGCGTTACAATACCTTTGACAATACAGTGCATTTTTTAATTTATTATATCTTTTTATTTATTCTAATCATTGCATTTACAGAAATAGGGATGAGCTTTTAGTTTGGGTTGACTATTAGTTTGACTATTACCAATAATTGCTTTTGTGGCCAATATGCCAGCCCTCTCCCTATATAAGACAGTGTTCCCAGCAACTTCATTCTGTGTTGCAGCAGTCATGGAGCATATAGGACTCATTTACACTTGCTTCAAAATGTAGTATTGGACACACTTTTATTAAAGCACTCTGAATGCCAAAGTGCCTGTCACTAAATATAATGGTAAGCTTACAGTCCTGTTTACATGTTGTGTTTGCTTTGCTTTGCTTTGCTTCACTTCTCTTCAAAAATTATTGTTTGGAAAAAAAAATGATACCTCATGCTTCAGAGCATCCTCTAATCCTCCATAGAAGTCTATGACAAAGCTCTCTTACAGCACCTGCAGCTTTCCAGAGGCTTTAATTCAGCTTTAGCTTCACTTTGTTTTGTAGGTATTGCAGATATAGAATATGCCAGGATGGGCCAGTAAATTAAGAAGCAAACAGGAAAATCATCATCAGCAGTCACTTCCAGTTCATGTGTATATATTCTGGGAGTGTTTGGGGCAGATGTCACATTTGGTGTGCAGGGTGAAGCAGCAGGAAGGTGAGCGGGGTCTGGATCGGAGTGAAGCAAGTAACAGACAGCACACGCGGTGTGCAACATGGGAATGCTATAGGGGAAGGTGAGCGGGGACTGGAGAGAGAGGATTGATAGGCCGAGGATCAGCAGAGCTGGGGACCGGAGCATGATAAACTAGCAATGGCACTTGTTGTGCACAGTGTGGGAGCAAATATAGTGGGAAGTGAGTGGGGACCAGAAAGAGAGGAAGATCAGCAAACCAGAGGATCAGCAGAGTTGGGGGTTACTGCTGAGTGAGGGATCACCAGCGATAGAGGTTTTTACTGGGAGATTAGCAGACCTGGGGGTTACTACTGAGTGGGTCATCAGCAGAGCTGAAGGTAATACTGAGCAGGGGACCTGCTGAACAAGGGTACCAATGAACTGGGGATCTGCTGAACAGGGGTACTAATGAGCTGGGGATCTACTAGATGGGGGACTACTGGGCCCCTTTAAAACAAATAAAAAATCAACACACACATACAGCATTTGCCAAGTTTCATTAAAGCTTCAAAAAATCACCACCAAAACATCATTAAAGCATCACCAAAGCATCAAAAACACACCAAAAAAAGCATATTGAAGTGGTAGCCGCTTTAATGTGTGTTAAAGTTGAAGAAAGTGTAAATGAGCCCTTAGGAAAAGCTCACACAAGGCAGAGAAAGTTAGGTGTTCATGCTGTTGCTCAATGTTTAAAAAAACATCTCTATATGCTTACATGCAATCACAAACACCAAAATAGGACACTCTGGCCTTACACTCCAGGCCCTTGTCGCTATCCTACGAACTGTTCACAGACCAACTTGGTGCACACAGCTAAAAGCCTCTTGATGCACTGGCTCCCACGTGGAGCCCTCTTGACTCATGGGCCAGACTTCCTGTCTGCCGGGGTGGAGCCAGTGCAGTAAGAGGCTTTTAGCTGTGTGCACCAAGTTGGTCGGTGAACAGTCTGTAGGACACAGACAAGGGCCTGGAGTGTAAGGCCAGAGCGGCGGTGCTGCAAGTACAAGCCAGAAAAGGGCTGAATGTTTGTTGAAGGAGAAGAAATGCTGAAAACCCCTGCAAGGGAAACCTATGTTTATGTTTGCTGAACTCTCTTAATAAAAATGGGCAAACAAAGCTCTTAAAAAGAAGAAACAGTAAGTGGCGGTGTCCTTAAAGTTCTACACTTGGAGTGAACCGCTTACAGTTGGGGGAGGGTGCATTGGGCAGTTTGAGAGGTGCAGTCCAATCCCATGTCCTGGGTTAAAGCTGTACAGGCTGTGAAATCTTCTGAACAAACCATTGAGGACCTGGTTAAGCAGCTGATGCTGGCTAATGCGCAGGTCCTGGCACAGTCAGTCGCTGCTAACAAGAGACCAACCACTTACTGGTGGAACAGATAGCAGGCTTACAAAAGGTGGTAACCCAGCAGGCTGAAGTGGTGAGACGTGGCCCCATTGATAAGGGTGACCCGCGAAAGGAAGTAATGTCCAGCGCCAAGATGACATACACAGACCAGGAGCACCCCAACATCAAACCCTCCTGAGAGTCGGCAGGGAGAACGGGAACCCTGCGAGGTTCACTGTTGGTCATGCCAACAACTGGGTTATATGGCGGCCCAGTGTCTAAGGCGGGAAGAGCCAATGGAGTGTGATATGGCTCGACATGGCTTTATGTTGGCCTGTATGGCTGATGCTAAAAATAATCTAAGCCTGCTTAGAGTGTGGTGCGGGTTAATGGACAAGAGGTTGTAGCACTTCTTGGCTCAGGGAGTGGGGTTACCCTGCTACAATTGGACAGGTTGCGGGGAAAGCGGAAACCTAGGAAAAAGATTGGAGTGGTCTTTGTACATGGGGTTGTCAAGGTCTATCCAATGGCCTGTGTAACCCTGTCCACAACATCAGGAACTGCTACATTGAGAGTTGGGCTGATCCCGGGATTACCTCATGACTTGCTAATTGGGTGAGACTACCCCATATTTTGGGACTTATGTCAACAAAAGTCCAAAGGTTCAGGGTCCTCCCCTAAAAACCCCCATGTGAAATGTTTAATACTGTGTTGCAGGAGATAAACAGTAAAGAAATGTGTCAGATGTGTGAACTCACAGGAGCTGACCTAGATCCCCTGGAGGTCTTTGCATGATTGGAGGTGGAGAGTTCTCCCTCTGGGTGTGACTTGTCATATCTTGAGGGTTTCTGAGATAATTTCCTTGGTGCTCAAAGGGAGGACTGCGCTTTGATCCCCGCCAGGTAACAGGTCACACCATTGAGTGGTGAGCCACAGCATCCTGGGGAACATATGAGGTCGGCCCGATCTGCTGTGAATCATATGCTACAGGTTAGCCAAGAATCTTAAAATGTTTAAATGTGGGCACAAACCATTAGCAGGGACCCAGAGAGGGCTTGCCAACCAGTCTGCCAGGGTCAGAGAGTCTAAACCTGGGGATAAAGTGCTGGTGGTTGAGCCTACTGTGGAGAACAAGTGTCTCACGGCAGGACAGGAACCTTCTGAGATAAAAAAAAAGGCTGGAGCTGCTCTCAGTGGTAACAAGGGTAGAATCTGTGCTGGTGACTTTTTACAGCCGATGCTACTGGACGACCACATTGGGGACTGCCTGGCTAAATAAGAAAACATGGCATCATTTAAAAGGTGGCCCAGAGGCCGCTGGGCTGAATTGGTGCAACCGCTCCTCACAGAAGAGTACCAGGAAGTGTACCGCGTAATGTGAACTGATAAAAGTAACTATGATAGGTTTACAGCAGCAATCCGGTCTAGAAATTATGTGGATTCAGAGTAGGAAGGGGGCATAGACCTGGGAGTGTCCATTGGAAAAAAGGATGCCCTTTCCCTGGCCTATGGCCATTGTGGTATATATTGTCCAGCCCCGGGCCTGAAACAGCGGGGGGAGAGGGGGGATATGTAGAGATTCAGCCTGGAGAGGGGTAATAAATATACTTCCCTTTCAGGCCTACTTAATAGGCAGCTGGTCAGAGAGGCTGGGAGGAATGGCTGTGTTGCTATCAGAGCTGAAGAGAGCTTGATGCTGGAAGGACACCTGTTGCCTCTGACTGGATCCTGCTGGGTGAGCTTGCCTGAACTGGGACTTTGCTATGTGATATGCTGTGGCTGGGATGCTGAGCATGATTTAAAAGGACTGTCTTATACTGCTAAGAAGAGTTTGTGTGTTGTTTGGACTGCCTATGAGGACAAAGCCTGTCAATTTTCTGTTGCTTTTTACAGAATAAAGCCTTTTAAGTTGACTAAACTGTCTCACACCTGGCTGTTCACCCCTCTGATACCTTACAGAGGAGAGAAGTCCAGAAAGAAAGGGAGAAAAGAACAAAGAAACAGTAAAAGGGAAGAAGGGGATCCAGTCCCACTAGGCACACCAGCATCTCCACAGCACATACATCAGGGTTATGCATCATGGTCAACAGGTACGATCTCAGAATATCAGAATTTGAAATCCAATCATACCGCGTTGTTGTAAATTTAGAATGTTTTCTAGCCATAAGCTCCTCCATATGCATTTGATTAATCTCAGTCATCCATTCCCTAATATTTGACAATGTGTAGGAATTCCAGTGCCTGGGTATAATACACTGGGCTGCAGTGAGCAGAACGTGTAACAAACCTTTTTTGGCCATTTGTGGTGAACCCAGGAATACTGATAGTAAGGTCATTTCTTGTGACAGGGAGGTTGGAGCCTATGATTCCAGCACAAAGCTGAAAAACAGCTCACCAAAATGGTACCAACAATGGGCAGGACCACCACAAGGGTAACGTGGTGCCTGTGACACCACCACAGCAGCAACAATGAGGGGAGTAAAGACAGCATTTTCTACAACCTATCAGGGCATCTATACCACCCGGCCTGTAGTTTCTTTCCTGAATCTGAGCAGATAGGCTTGATTTAAACATAGGTATACATATAGCACTAGCCTCATAGGAGATGCAAGTGACAGGTTTCCCCAAGCCGAGGAGAAACCCCATCATCGCAGCACCGAGTCCAAACCCGCACTAAGAAGTTAGTAAAAAATGGGAGTGACCATCTCAAGGGGCAATGTGAAGGCCATATCCAAGACAGGGAAGTCAGGAGGACAGCTCTCAAATGTTGTTCATTAGAAACCCAACATTTCACCCCCCATGAAATAACCAATCACATACCTGAGTTAAAACTGCCACCTTGTGGCATAATTCTGTGTGTAGTAGACCTGCTCCTCCATCCAATCTATGTTTAACCAGTGTGTCATGCCTGATGTTACAGTTTTGGCCAGAGATAACACAGTATAGCAGTACATAAAGAGCACGGTAGGAAAATGGAGAGAGTCTGATTGAGGTAAAGAAAACAGGGAAAGAAATCTATTTTATATAACACCATTCTTTCAACCCAGGAGTGTCTCCCAGAGGAACAGGATTTCAATTTTCAGGTAGTGGAGGTTAACAGAGGCAAGTAATTCAGGTCATATAGCTTGTCCTCTGATGAGGGTACTTAAATCCCCAGATACTTGAGGGAATGAGATGCCCAACCTCCAAAAAGGTCTGTTTACTTTGGGTAAAGTATAGTTCAAGTATTGTGATTTTATGGTGTTTATTTTAAAATCACTAGGAAGGCCAAATTGTTCCAATACCTGCAAAAAAACAGGGGAACGCAATTCTATGGTTAGACACATAAATCAGGGGATTATCAACAAAGAGACTTAGTTTATGAAAAGAGCCCTTTACGCTTATTCCTTTGAATAGATGCATTCTTTCTGAGGTTTACTGCTAAGTGCTTTATGGTTAAAATGTACAAATAGGATGATAGGGCACACCCCTGACGTGTCCCATTGGAAATAGTCACTGGGTCAGATAAAAGGCCTTAAGTCAGGAACTTAAGATTCAGATTAGTGAACATATCCAAAGTATTAATAAAAAGGATGATGAACGCCCATTTGCCCTGCACTTTATTCAACACCATGAAGGGGACCCAAGAGGGCTAAAAGTTAAGGGTATCTATAGACTGAATCTACCCACTAGGCAGGGTGACTTTGATAGGATCTTAGTTAAAAAAAAAAATGTGGATATACTGTTTAAATACTTTACATCCAAAAGGGTTGAATACTGAGTGTAATTTATCAACATTCTTAGAACAATAATGAGTGACCCACTGTTTGTAATTTTAGGGCCCACTCTGTTAGTTATACTTCAGGTATTTGCGCTGCTGTCTGAATCATAAATCCTGTGTTTGGATTTAGATACATACAATCCGTAAGCTACAGTGTAGTGAATCTTTTGTGAACTTTCCATGACATTCTGGTTATATTGCTCTCTTTTTGCATTATCTTTCCTCTTTTGTTTTGTATTTTTCTAAATTTCTTTAATAAGACACTTTCTTTTTACTCTGCTGCACTCAAGGTTTTAACTTTTACTAATTGATGAAAGTCCGTTGAGGCTGTAGTGTTTGGGAGTGATTGTGGTGATCATTGACTCATTCCACAGGTGTGTGGAGCACTTAAGACACCTCTTCCTAACCCTCAGCCTTTCTTTGAAGAAACTCGCCTGATGAGTGAAACGCATCAGCGTGACTTCATCTCCACAGAGATTGATGCCTCGATCCAGACTACAGCCATCTGACCTACTTTGCTGCTCCAGCTATCATGTTAGGAATCTACTTGGACTAACAGGTGGAGTGTAGACATGGTGATCCTGTGGAGGCAGATCCCAGAGTTGACCGGTGGATCTTCTAATGCTATCGTGGACTGGTGAGATCTATTGGACTACTTGCCTGCACCCGTGCTTACTCTGCACCACTTTACCCCCTTATGGCACACCACCAGGAGTCTACTGCCCATCTGTTCTGCTCTGCACAAGCTCGGCTTTCCGTTTATTGCACATTGAGCTTGCTGCCTCTAGTGTGGAAACCTACTGACACCTGGCCGAGGATCTAACACAGCCACATTTATCAGCACTGGTACAGAGCAATGTCCCCTTATTTCACAAACCCCTTCTAGTTGCTGATTCATTTTCATCCCAGATCCTTGGATTTGACATCACCACACTGACAGGTTTTTCGTCTTAGCGCTATTTTGAACCGGGGACTGTTTTTCAATTTTTTTATCTACCAGCAATATTCCCCTTATGGGGAACTTGATGTGTGATTGTGTGTGAGCATGAAGGCATGATCATGGTGGCTGTAAGTCTGTTCTGACAATGTTGTCAATTTTTATTATGAAATGGTGAAGGTAATTGTGCTTTTATCTATGTTTATATTCAATAAAGCAATTAGTATTTTTCATAATACTCACTTTACTTCTCATTGATGAATCTCTTGAGAATTTTATAGTCCTCTTTTATTATTCAAAATTGTTTGTAGCCAGCCCCTAAAAAAACTGCCTGGGCAAGGACATTTACCAGATGGCAAAGATTTAATAACGTGCATCAGCTCATCGACAGAGAAAGGAATCCATAAACTCTTTGCCTTCCTGAGTGTGAGACGTATCAGCAGATTTAATTTAGGATAATCTAGGAGTTGAGAAGGATGAGAAGAGAGCAAAGAAAATGTCACAGGATTGTGGATATTATATAGAGTGGAGTAAAATTCATGAAATGCTAAAGCAAGTTGTTCCAACGCATGGACTATTTAACACGCAGGGCAACATATTTTAGGAATGTATAATCTAGATTGCTTGATGCAGATTGACCTGGGCAGAGACCTACTGCATGTATTACTAAATTCGTACAAAGCTCTCTGTGCCCAGACCTTATGTCTCATAAAGGCTTGATTAAGTAGAGAGTGTCAAGCCTCGTACACACGATTGGACTTTCTAATGGGAAATGATCGATGACAGGCTGTTGTCAGTAAATCCGACTGTGTGTATGCTCCATTGGACAATTGCTGTCGGACTTTCCGCCAACAAATGTTGGCTAGCAGGTTTTCAAATTTTCCGCGGACAAATGTGTGTTGTCGGATTTTCCTAGCGTGTGTACACAAGTCCGTCAGACAAAAGTCCAAAGTACAAACACGCATGCCCAGAAGCAAGGATGAGCCAGAAGCGGTCGGTCTTTTAAACTAGCGTTCGTAATGGAGAATTAACATTTGTGACGTGGCAAATTATGACATCTACAAATGCAGCCAACAATTCACGTATTGTTTAATAGGATAATAATGAAGCTGCTTTGCTGGTGATACTGATGGAGTTATTGCAAATGATTTTTCAAAGGCTTTTTTTTTCGAGTGAAATCAAGAATAATATTATTATGTTTTTTTTTTTTTATTTGGGCAAGTTACCACTACACCATTATCCCGTAGTTTTTAAGATCAAAGATACAACTATGTTGGTGTCCCTTGTCAGTTTTACATTGTATTTTTTAAAATGTAACTGCCTTCTCCCAAATAGGGATGAGCTTCGAGTTCGAGTCGAACTCATGTTCGACTCGAACATCGGCTGTTCGCCACTTCACTGAACAGTGAACAATTTGGGGTGTTTGCGGCAAATTCGAAAGCCGTGGAACACCCTTTAAAAGTCTATGGGAGAAATCAAAAGTGCTAATTTTAAAGGCTTATATGCATGGTATTGTCATAAAAAGTGTTTGGGGACCTGGGTCCTGCCCTAGGGGACAAGGATCAATGCAAAAAAAAGTTTTAAAAACAGCCGTTTTTTCGGGAGCAGTGATTTTAATAATGCTTAAAGTGAAACAATAAAAGTGTAATATTCCTTTAAATTTCGTACCTGGGGGGTGTCTATAGTATGCCTGTAAAGGGGCGCATGTGTCCCGTGTTTAGAACAGTCTGACAGCAAAATGACATTTCAAAGGAAAAAAAGTCATTTAAAACTACTCGCGGCTATTAATGAATTGCCAGTCCGACAATACACATAAAAGTTCATTGATAAAAACGGCATGGGAATTCCCCACAGGGGAACCCCGAACCAAAATTTAAAAAAAAAATGACGTGGGGGTCCCCCTAAATTCCATACCAGGCCCTTCAGGTCTGGTATGGATTTTAAGGGGAACCCCGCGCCAAAATTTAAAAAAAAATGGCGTAGGGTCCCCCCAAAAATCCATACCAGACCCTTATCCGAGCACGCAACCTGGCAGGCCGCAGGAAAAGAGGGGGGGACGAGAGAGCGCCCCCCCTCCTGAACCGTACCAGGCCACATGCCATCAACATTGGGAGGGTGCTTTGGGGTAGCCCCCCAAAACACCTTGTCCCCATGTTGATGGGGACAAGGGCCTCATCCCCACAACCCTTGCCCGGTGGTTGTGGGGGTCTGCGGGCAGGGGGCTTATCGGAATCTGGAAGCCCCCTTTAACAAGGGGACCCCCAGATCCCGGCCCTCCCCCTGTGTGAAATGGTAAGAGGGTACAAAAGTATCCCTACCATTTCACAAAAAAAGTGTCAAAAATGTTAAAAATGACAAGAGACAGTTTTTGACAATGCCTTTCTTTCTTCTGTCTTCTTTCTTCTTTCTTCTATCTTCTATCTTCTTCTGGTTCTTCTGGTTCTTCCTCCGGTGTTCTCATCCGGCATCTTCCTCCTCGGCGTCATCGTCTTCTTCCCTTCTTCTACTCGGGCCGCTCCGCATCCATGTTGGCATGGAGGGAGGCTCCCGCTGTGTGATGCTTCTCCTCTTCTGACGGTTCCTAAATAACGGGGGGGCGGGCCACCTGGTGAACCATCAGAAGAGGAGAAGTGTCACACAGCGGGAGAACCAGAAGAAGAAGAAGATGGAGGAAGAAACCGAAGGAAGATAGAAGATAGAAGAAAGAAGAAGCATTTAAATAAAGGAATTGTCTCTTGTCATTTTTAACATTTTTGACACTTTTTTTGTGAAATGGTAGGGGTACTTTTGTACCCCCTTACCATTTCACACAGGGGGGAGGGCTGGGATCTGGGGGTCCCCTTGTTAAAGGGGGCTTCCAGATTCCGATAAGCCCCCCCCGCCCGCAGACCCCACAACCACCGGGCAAGGGTTGTGGGGATGAGGCCCTTGTCCCCATCAACATGGGGACAAGGTGTTTTGGGGGGCTACCCCAAAGCCCCCTCCCAATGTTGAGGGTATGTGGCCTGGTACGGTTCAGGGGGGTGCTCTATCGTCCCCCCATCTTTTCCTGCTGCCTTCCAGGTTGCGTGCTCGGATAAGGGTCTGGTATGGATTTTTGGGGGGAACCCACGCCATTTTTTTTTTATTTTGGCACGGGGTTCCCCTTAAAATTCATACCAGACCTAAAGGGTCTGGTATGGAATTTAGGGGAACCCCACGCCATTTTTAAAAAAATTTTGGCCCTTCCCCTTAATATCCATACCAGACCTGAAGGGCCTGGTATGGAATTTAGGGGGACCCCCACATCATTTTTTTTTTAATTTTGGTTCGGGTTCCCCTGTGGGGAATTCCCATGCCGTTTTTATCAATGAACTTTTATGTGTATTGTCGGACCAGCAATTCATTAATAGCCACGAGTAATTTTAAATGACTTTTTTTCCTTTGAAATCTCATTTTGCTGTCAAACTGTTCTAAACACAGGAAACATGCGCCCCTTTACAGGCATACTATAGACACCCCCAGGTACGAAATTTAAAGGGATATTACACTTTTATTGTTTCACTTTAAGCATTATTAAAATCACTGCTCCCTAAAAAACGGCTGTTTTTAAAACTTTTTTCGCATTGATCCATGTCCCCTGGGGCAGGACCCGGGTCCCCAAACACTTTTTATGACAATAACTTGCATATAAGCCTTTGAAATTAGCACTTTTGATTATTCATGTTCGTGTCCCATAGACTTTAACGGTGTTTGTGTGTTCGAACAAATTTTTTGCCTGTTCGCAAGTTCTGGTGCGAACCGAACAGGGGGTGTTCAGCTCATTCCTACTCCCAAACTGTCAGTTAAAGTAAAACACATAGCCAAGTAGTATTCTTCACAATTTTTTTATTGTGCATTAAAAAAATAAAACAAATACAATTAGACATGCTATCTGCCAATAGAACATAACCAAAAAGTGCATTCCATGCATTGAAAAATATAGCAAAATATACCAAATCAAATCATTATTCAACCCAAAAAATAATGTCAAAGCAATAACTCCAAGGCCAATAATAAGTAACACGTTATCTCCTCTGATTCCAAAACATGTCTGGTTGACGAACAGCCGTTCAGAAGCGAACTGAAAAGCGTGAACTGAAAAGTGTGAAATGAAAAGTGCAAAATGAAAAGCGCGAATCAACACTCACCAAACTTCTACTAACACAAAATTAGCAGAAGGAGCCCAAAGGGTGGCGCTAAAGAGCTGAAAAACCACATAGTACGTCTAGTATGTCACTACCTTTGTAATGGTTGGCCAACAATTGTGTGGCAGTGTGTATGCAAGACAAGTTTGGGCCAACACCCTTTGGACAAAATTCCACAGTTTTGTTGGCCAACAATCCGATCTTGTTTACGATGCTTAACTCTGCTAGTTTTTGCTATAAGGTCAGAAAAGTGGATGTATCAGATGAATTTCTAGGGTCTGGCTCTCTGTGAGTAGGGAGGACACAGACAAGGCCTTCTCTTTTATTTTCAGTCAGGCCCAATTAGATATCCAGGCTCCGCATAAGACACATTTCAGAGCTTCCCATTTTATGGGAGGACCCGAAGTGTCTTCCTCATGGTCCTGGACAAAAGAGAAGGTCACTTCTAATGCCCTGGGGAGGCGGTCTTTTGGGAGGTTTTCGTTTGTAGGTGGGATGAGGTTTGCGGGTAGCAGGTACCGTAGACTCTACTATAGGTAGTATGTGTGGCTGAGTAGCACAAGAAATCTCTAACTAGAGGAAGTAATATGAAAACCAAAAAGACAATCAGTGAAAACACAATATAAGAAAATAAAGTAAGAATGCAAGCTGGACACTAAAGGCAATCACAAATACCCAGCAAAAACCAATAAAACAAGGATAAGTGCAGCACATAAAAAATAATAAAACAATAAAAATTATATGTAAATCATATGAAGAAAAAAGAGTTCAATCCGGGTGAAAAAACAGCAATCACCACACAGAAAAAACGACAGAATCCCTTGTGAGGAAAATAGGAGAATCTTCCCAATGTTGTGTGACTTTTCCTTAACCAATAGAGGTCAAATACGCTTACGAGAGTCGATGGACTCTGTCATGAAGCTTGGAATACTGAAGTATTTCTCCTTTGATTCTATTACACAGTGGGAGGGATCTGCTGCCCTGTTTTAAGGCTAACCCCCAACAGACGGCTCCATGGTCTGGAAGGAAGGCATTGTTCTGTGTTTGACTGTTTGTTTATGTACTTTAATTACCCCCTGGGGCTTCTCTGTGTCATTACACATATCAGTCCTCCTATTCAAGCTATCGGACCAATCCCTGCTGACCCTGTTTCAAGTCCTCATTTGCATGGCCAAGAGGCCCTTAATTGAAGACTAAAGTGTACTTTACAATTGACCAATAGGAAAGTGGTTGTTGGGGGCGGGGTGTTCAAACTGCTGTGTATAAAATTGTGTTGTGTGCATCCAATAAAAGTGAGATTCCTGTTTGAACTTACATACAGCCTGCCTGGTGTTTGTTCTGAGCTATCACAACTGGATTCGATCGGCACATAGCTGTAGTTCGAATCCCGGAGCATTGGATGACCGAACCATCAGATGTTGCGATCTGCAATCTGATTCTATAGCCGCAGAGGAGTGTCGGGAGATGGGAATTGAGCGAGCAGGGGCTCGTTACATTGGTTGGCAGCTGTAGGATTTGCTCTCCAGTTACTGGGACACTCCAAACCAGCCTGCAGGAGAGCCACACTGAAAGACTTACTTGAGAGTCGGGAGGGACCGGTGGGATCGTGCTTCCTTGCCGTGAACACATCCAAACTATCACCTGGGTCCAAGGTCCAGATAGCAAGAGAGGAGAGGTACAGATACCAGCTACCATGGAAGAGGAATTCAGAAGGAGGTTGCGAGAGATGCAGATACAGCATAAAGGACCAGTATCAGAGCAGGTCCTGCTGGGATGGTTTGATTCTATCTGCTGTGAACTCTGAAAGGAAGCACTAGCCCGTGAGCAGCGAAACCAGGGAAAAGTTCTCCCCTCCATCCATGTAAGGGTACTGGTCGCAGTATGAAGTGTGAATGCTGTTATCGAGGGGAACAACCGAACCAGGAGTGGACCGCTGAGTTAAGCAGGCTGATCCAGGCAGAAATGCGGTTGGACGAGAGTTACAGAGCCCTCCAGTGGTATGTAGCCCAAGTGTGCCCGTGGACAGCGGATGACAGCCCCACGGAAGGCTTTGACTACGATGGTCTGGGATTGTTGTACTGGAGGCTGTCCAGGGACCCTGACTTTGGGAGTGATCAGGAGTGGCGTTTGGAGGAAATAATGGAGCACAGAGAGCGAAGACTGAATGTCTCATAAGTGCACTGGGCACAGGAAGATTTGGAGTTTCTGGCCGTTCAGGAATGGGAGCTGGAGATCGCCTACAGACAGCTGTTAGACTCTGCTCAGCAGCAGGGTGGGGCTCCCTTTGCCTGGGACTATCAGGAAATACCAGTTGATTACTCTGAAATCCTGGCTGAAGAGTTGACAATGTGGCAGAGTAACAGTGTGCTTTGCCAACCTGCCCCCGCAGATATGGACGCAGAGGTCTTATGGCGGATGGAGCAAGTGCTGACTGACCTTGATGAACCTGTTTCTCCATTGGATGATCTTGGATGGAGGAATATGCCTGTCCAGCAGAATGCCAGAGAATCGGCAGTGGAAAATATGGATATCGCTATCCCCAAAGCTGAAGTGCTGGCAACAGGGCAGAGCTCTGCTAACCTCTGCCCAGCACTGATAGCATCTTCTGGGTTCCATGGACAGGAGATGGTGAACCTTTATCCTCAGACACCAGTTGCAGAGACAGGAGATTTGATAGACTTTTCTGCTGAGGAAGAACAACCTGGTGAGCCTCCAGCAGAAGAAGAGCTGTTATTAGGGCCAAACTTCACTGTGCTCTGCCCAGCACCAACAGCAGTATCTGTGGAGTTACAAGGAACTTCCCCAGCTGAAGCGCTGGTCACTGGACAGAGGTTCCAAGACCTCTGCCCCACATCTGTGGCAGTTCTGGAGGCTTAGGGTAAGAAGGAGGTGGTCACTTCCCAGCAGCAGATCAGGATACAGGGGGAGAAGGGAGAGGAGGTGTTTGTCGTCCCTCCCCAACAGTTGGCCAGGGTGGAGGAAGCGGTCTTTCCTCCTCAGCAAAGATCCGTGCACCTGGGAGACAGTACCACAGACATATCATCCCAACATCCAGATGAGGGAATGGAAAAGGAAGCAGCCGGCTCACCTCCCCAATGGCAGTTACACAGTTTGGGAGTGGAGGAAGCCAGCCTCCTGCCCCAACAGTTAGCCAGAGCAGAGGATGTAGAGTCCCCAGCAGAAGGGCTGGCAACCGGGCAGAGTGCTGCTGGCCTCTGCCCTCAACTAACAGAAGAGGGAGTTCCTGTGGTAGTGGATGGGACTTTGGTCTCCACTAACACAACCCCAGAAAATGGTGCGACACTGAGACAGGAGGATGTCAGCCATGCTTTTCAAGCACTGTGGGATTTTTACCTACTAAAAGTGGATGGGACTTAAGTCCCCACTTGCATACTCCAGGGATGCTGGGCAGTTGGCCCAGATCCCCAACAGCATGATGGAGTGAGCCCAGTCACCCTGTCTTCTCTCCAGCGGCTGAATAGACTCCAGGGAGAAGGGCCAGTCCAGGCCTGTCCCCAGTGGCGGGCATGTTCTCTGAGAGAGGCAGAGGTTGGCTGGGTAAATAATGCTCTGTATGGAACAATTTGTTTGGGGTACTGTGTGGGTACAGGCATTAGGGGACTGGAACTATGGACTAACTCCGGAGTAAATCAGTCTGGGGTCTCCTCTTGTGTTAGTCATCTGCTGACAAGGGAGAAATGTGACAGACTGAGCCAGGACAGAGGCTTTTGGAGGGGACTGAATGCTAGCCTCTTGCCAACCGATCGTGGGCCCTGGCATTTGGGGGAACAGTGCTCTTTGTGAGCTGTATGCCTGAGGACCCTTGAGGTGGTGTTACTTTGGATTCAGGTCCATATCTCCCCAAGAGACACAGACTCTGGGAAATTGTATTTGCCATATTACAGTGTGACCAATTCATACTGTTGGAACCTTAAGACTACTTTTCCAACATCCTCGAGTTGACCTGTTCGGGGTCCCACTGTGGCTGTTGGACTGTTTTCCAGGGGGGAGTATTGTCATGAAGCTTGGAATACTGAAGTAGTTCTCCTTTGATTCTATTACACAGTGGGGGGGGGGGATCTGCTGCCCTGTTTTAAGGCTAACCCCCTCCAGATGGCTCCATGGTCTGGAAGGAAGGCATTGTTCTGTGTTTGATGGTTTTTTTATGTACTTTAATTACCCCCTGGGGCTTCTCAGTCCTCCTATTCAAGCTATCGGACCAATCCCTGCTGACCCTGTTTCAAGTCCTCATTTGCATGGCCAAGAAGCCCTTAATTGAAGACTAAAGTGTACTTTACAATTGACCAATAGGAAAGTGGTTGTTGAGGGCGGGGTGTTCAAACTGCTATGTATAAAATTGGGTTGTGTGCATCCAATAAAAGTGAGATTCCTGTTTGAACTTACATACAGCCTGCCTGGCGTTTGTTCTGAGCTATCACAACTGGATTCGATTGGCACATAGCTATAGTTCGAATCTTGGAGCATTGGATGACCGAACCATCAGATGTTGCGATCTGAAATCTGATTCTATAACCGCAGAGGAGTGTCGGGAGAGTGGAATCGAGCGAGCAGGGGCTCATTACAGACCCCCTATCACAGAGGGTCAGAAGTGCATATACACGCCAGGGGTGAAAAGAGACTCCCATACGAGCGATCTTCAATCCCAATCCGTGGGGCTCTGGTCCAGCAGTGTGAACCAATGGCATAGAAGAAGACCTCCACTCAAGGTATCAAGGATACCAAAACAAGTCCAAGAAGACAGAGGGGATAATTCTAAGTGTACTCCGTTTATTGTAGTAAAGTTAAAACATACATCGCTGACAAGCGCAGTGTTTAAAATATGCAATGCTGTGATCGTCAGTTCAACAGCATAGAGGTGGCAGCGGGTGACGTCAGTGTAGTAAGCTCCGCCCCCTGTAACCAGTGTTATGTCCTATTGGACTTCGTCAGCAAGGGGTTAAGCTAGGAGTCACCCAGCGAAATAATATAGGCACGCTGGTGTCAGCAAAGGAGGTAATATGACTGGAAGTTTTGCTACTAATAAAACAGGCGTTAAACCCAGTGTGGACACCAGCGAAGTAGGTTACAATTAACCAGAGAAACATATTAAAAAGTATAAAGAAAGGTAATTGCCAATTAGCAATACCAAATAGCTAAAAAAACGGACATAGCCATCTCTTTAACAATATTAAAACCAAAACATCAAACATAATAAAAAACAAACAATATGTGTAAAAAAACAGTATGTATGAAAAACAACAAAGCATACCACCATTATTTATTTGATATAAAACAGTTGAGATCAAACTCAACATTTAACCCCCTAGGGACCCCAACCTTGGTTTCATGAATCCACAGGGATTCACGTTGGCTTAATTGTCTGATAAAATTCCCTCCCCTCCAGTGCTTATTAACTTTTTATAATCCCCAAAATTGCAAACATCTAGGGTCCAGGTTATTGAAAGTTTTAAAGTGCTTGGAAACATTATGTGTCACAAGACCCTTTTTAATGTTATTAACATGTTCACCTATATGGACCCCCATGGGTCGAGAAGTTACCCCCACATATTGGAGACCGCAATCACACTGTAACATATACACAACACCCACTGTGTCACATGTGAGACCCTAAAGAAAAAATCTTTACTACATTGGCATGTGAAGTCTTTTGAAGAGTACATTTCAGAAAATCTGCATCCCTTCGGATTAAGGGTTTGGATTTTCCCCACTTTTGACAACCTTGACACCAGTTTCAAGGCTGCCTGGGAAGACAATCTAAAAGTACTTTCAAAAAATATGATGTCATTATTAATTAATGAATATCAAAAATGTATAAAGGGTCTGGATGAGAAATTGGAGAAAATTCAGATACAAATGTTGTCTCTTAAAACGCACCCCTCTTATGCGGAGTCTGAAGAAAAATTGAAATGTCATTTGGAACAATTTAACAAGAACATTTTAATTAAGAAAAGTAAAAAACTACAAAGGGATAGAAAAGCTTTTGAAGATGGCAAAGAGTACAAATGGCAACTTAACCAAACCAATGCTAGAACTTTGGGACAATATGATAGAAATATATACACTAAAAATCGTGATTTTCCCGTGTACTCACGTAATTCCTCTCCTTCAGTTTCCCTCCCAACAAAGAGGTCGGAGACATCAAAAACATCATCAGCGTGGTAATGTATCATACGACAAGTCCCCCCATATGGAGGGGATACCTATCTCGGCTAGTAGCTCTGGGTCTTCTTTACATGCACCCACTACTTCCATAGTTACATGCTCACAATCTGTACCCCCCGGGTACTTTTTTAGACCAGATGAGAGGTTACTCACAAGCTCGTCAAAACAAATTACATCCACCAAAACCTTGCAAAGCCCACAAACCAAAACCACATTAAATGTACTCAATTTATCTTCATGCTTGCTTGCTTCACATGTGATGGATGTCCTTGCACGTGGCCCCACTTTATGCCTGGACTTTGGTCTGGACAAACTTGGGGCCATCAAGCATGTCCACCTCTTTATATGTAAAATTCTGTTAAAAAGCATGTACATGAAAAAACCACATCCAGACCCCAACAATCCAGTCAGGGATAATATGATTGCCTTGTTGGAGGAGAATGAATTTGACGATTCAGTACATTTACTTGATATAGAGTCTTCCTCAATGTCAGATGATACTCTTCTCACGCAAACACAAATTCACTCTCCCAACTTTTTAAAAAAGAAATCAACTCTATAGCCACCACCCAGTACAAACCATAATGCCTCAGCCTTTTTGAAATTCGTGGCAGCTGATATTGAGAAGTTGAAAAACTTTCCCAAATCAAATAGCAATTTCGATCATAAGGAATGAATAGCACTCGATACATTGGCCCATGACCATGGCATTGTGATCAAACCATCCGACAAGGGTGGCAATGTCGTGGTCATAGATAATGTCCAATATATCGAGATGTGCACTAATATACTCCATAACTCTGAGTGGTACCGACCAATTGAACAGTCTGTACTTGACAAATTCACTCGGGATTTTTATAGTTTTGTGGATACAGCATTTCACCAAAATGTTATAACCAAACAAGTGTGGGAATATATTAGAACAAGCTTCCCCAGAAAAGCTACGTTCTATGCATTGCCTAAACTAC
The DNA here is from genome assembly GCF_042186555.1 of Aquarana catesbeiana. Lineage (NCBI taxonomy): Eukaryota > Metazoa > Chordata > Amphibia > Anura > Ranidae > Aquarana > Aquarana catesbeiana. Next base: position 431,092,641 of record NC_133327.1, on the reverse strand, counting down.
ATAAACCAGGGGTGTCCAAACTACGGCCCTCCAGCTGTTGCAGAACTACCCTTCCCATGAAGCATTGTAAAACTCTGAAATTCACAGACATTACTAGGCATGATGGGAATTGTAGTTCCTGAACAACTGGAGGGCCATAGTTTGGACACCCCTGACATAAACAAAAAAGAAAACCACATGGTAGACCCATCATTTCTGGCTGCGGTAGTCTAACTGAAAACTTCAGCCGAATGGTGGATAATCATTTTAAGCCCCTTGTCGAATGCTTGTCATCATATGTACGCGACACCATACATTTTTTGCAAACCTTTCAGGATTTGCAAATCTCTGATGGTGTTCCATTGGTAACTATAGATGATGAATCTCTTTATTGCAGTATACCCCACTCAAAAGGTCTTGCGACGGTACGTCATATACTGTCACAGTTTAGTGAAAGTAAGCCTGAATTTACGGAATTCATATTGAATTCATTGGAATTCATATTGTATCATAATGTTTTTTGCTTTGATGGTTCCCACTACCTCCAGGTACAGAGCATTGCGTTGGGTACATGTTGTGCCCCTGCATACGCCAATCTGTACCGGGGGAGTGGGAACATTCACTGCTTGCGAATGATTTGCTATCAATCTATATGTGCCATGTACTTACATGGCGACGATATATAAACAATGTTTTCCTCATATGGGATGGCCCAGTTGAGCTCCTACATGAGTTTCTGACAGCCATTAACAAGAACAAATTCGGGGGCGGAGCCGGCAGCCAGAGCTCATGGACGTGTGAGAGGAGAGCTCTGACACACCGGGTGTAATCAGCGGCTCACAGCACACCAAAAACAGCCAAAAAGCATACCATCTGAGAGAGGAGAGCAAGGGGCACACAGCGGGCACGATGTACAAAAGGAAAGAGAGAGAGGGACCCCGAAAACTGACTGATTTCTTCCGCCCTGCTGAGGGCCGAAAATTCCAAGATGGCGCCGGCCCCGGGAGCCGTTCATCTGCCTCCACAACACAGCCACACAGCAATCCAAAGCCATCCTCGGGTGAGTCACACTTTAATGACAATCCCTTGTCATCCTCCCCATTCTGCAGCCCTGTTAAGCAAAAAAGGAGGCTTGGGGAAGGAGGGGAGAATGAGGATGAGGCAGGAGCAGCAGGGGAAGAAATGGAGGAATCCTCCACACAGGCAGAGCAGCTAGATGCATTCCCCACCTCAGGTCAGCCTATTATTGACACCACAATGAAGGAGATGCTGCAAACCCTGAGGGGAGCTCTTCAATCTGATATGGCAGTGTTTATGAGCAACACAAAAAGGGAAATATCTGCTGTCAGTAATAGAGTGGAATATGTAGAGAATAAAATGGAGGAGTTCACTCTAGCACACAATGAACTGGTAGATGCCCACTTTGAGGTAGAAGACGAAATCAGAGCCATGCGCCTTAAAATGGCGGATATTGAAGACCGGGCCAGAAGGAACAATATCAAGTTTAGGGGGGTCCCTGAGACGGTCAAACCCGCAGAGATCACTACCTACCTGCAAAAGCTCATGATGACTGTCCTCCCCTCTCTAAGCCCAGCAGACATCACTATTGACAGGGCACACAGACTGCCAAAACCTTCCTTCCTGCCTGAACAAACACCTAGAGATGTGATAGCACGAATCCATTTCTACCACATTAAGGATCAACTCATGCGATTCGCAGGACAACATCCCTCTCTCCCAGACCCATATGCTGGTATCGCACTTTATGCAGACCTGTCACAAGCCACCCTGTCAGCCAGACACAACTTGGTGCCTATCACTAAAATTCTGCGCAACAATAAGATCCTCTACAAATGGGGATTCCCTGCTAAACTCCTGGTTGACATGAACAACGAATCGCATGCGATAACATCGCTAGAAAAGGGCCTGGATCTCCTCCGAAAATGGCGCTTGCTTCCCGCAGACGCAGTACCTGAGGACCCTAACCCACAATATAACAGACGCAACAACCACCATTCAACTAAGAACTACAAGTAGCAACCTGCCTCAGTTGATGCTACTTGATGCTATTTCTTTTAGTGAGCACTCTCCCCTAATAACTGTCATCTGGCTAGTTATGGTGCTTTGCAGCTCTCTAGGAAGCTGTTCTTTCTGATCAACCACCCGATGTTCGGCTGTTCAAGGATTTACCTTGTTGAACCCCCCTCGTTAGTTACGAGATGATTCCCGTGACCTACTATCCGCAATCCATGCGGCCTACATCCCATCATTTATCAACAGTTCAAGTTTGTTCAGTTAAACTGTTCATTTACAAAGCTATGAGGACATTGCTTTCTCAGACCCCATGCATTATAACCATATCCAAGATCTCAACTCCAATTCCTGGAACTACCACTAGATGGCACTGCTGCACAACTTTCCACAAGAATGAATCTTAAACTGATGTCATACAATGTGAGAGGCTTGAACAGCCCCTACAAAAGGAGGGCCCTTTGGAAGTCAACCTTAGAAGAGAAATGTGACATTCTATGTGTGCAGGAAACCCATTTCGCCAGTGACAACTCCCCAAAATGTACACATCCCAAGTTTCCGCACGTATTTATGGCCAAGAATACGACAAAGAAGAATGGAGTAATGATTGCATTTAGGGACACACTAACCTTCTCTCTCTTACAGGAACATATAGATCCCCAAGGTCGCTTTCTGATCGTGGTCGCAGAACTGGACCACATCACATATACTATAGTTAACCTGTATGCACCTAATGTTAGATCTCTAAGGTTTATTCGCAAAGTTGTAAGTATGGCTAAAAAGGTACAAAAAGGCAACTTAATAATATGTGGTGATTTTAACTCGATTATGAACACAGAATTAGATGTGTCCTCGATGGCCTCTAAGCGGCGGCCCTCTCTAGACTCGCTGTGCCATGAAGAGAGACTCTATGACCCTTGGCGCTGCCTTAGAACCACCGAGAGGGACTACACATTTTATTCGGCTGTACATAAGAGCTATTCTAGAATAGATTTTTTCCTCACTGACCTGTACACTCTGCAAAATGTCCAGAAAGCTGACATCCACAATATCACATGGTCTGACCACGCTCCAGTGACTATTGAAATTGTGGATGCCAACAAACACTCCCACAAACCATTGTGGCTTAACAATACGTTTCTCTTATCACACCCCAAAATCAGAGACGAAATTGCAGCAAAAATTACGGAATTTTTTCAATTCAATAATAATGCAGATTGTTCACCTATGACCATCTGGTGTGCACACAAAGCATTCGCTAGAGGCGCCCTTATACAGGTAGCCTCTAGGGAAAAGAAAAAGAAACAGCAGCGCATGACAAACCTACTTGAGAAGATAGCAGATCTGGAAGCGCAACACAAGAATCCTGCTACCTCCTCAAGTGAAATACTCAAAAGCCTTAATAACTGCCGGGAAGAAGTAAGACAGGAAATTAGAGCGGACTATGATACTTTTTTTAAAAAACTAAAAGTCTCCTACTACTCCCAAAATAACAGAGCAGGTAAAATCCTAGCCTCCCAGCTTAAAAAAAAACAGGCACGTTCTAATCTCAAAAATCTCAGACATCACAGTACCAAAGCCCTACACCACAATCCCAAAGATATCGCCAACGCCTTTAAGGACTATTATGAATCCCTATACAATCTCCAGACGGACCCACTCACTTACCAACCCTCGGACATAGAGATTGACGAATTCCTACAGACTGTTCACCTTCCCTCAATAGACAAAACTTCCCTACAAAAAATAAATGCGCCCATCACACTCACAGAGGTTGAATCCGTAATTCACTCTCTACCCATGCACAAATCGCCAGGAGCAGACGGGTTCTCCGCTGAATATTACAAGGCTTTCTCTGCCATCCTTGCCCCTGAACTGGTAAAGATATTCAATATAGCAGCCTCTGATGGTACCTTCCAGAAAGAAATGCTCCAAGCTATCATTATCACTATCCCTAAACCCGGTAAAGACGTAGCGGATCCACAAAACTTCAGGCCTATTTCCCTACTAAACTCCGATTTAAAGATCTATGCAAAAATTTTAGCAAACAGACTTATGGAAATAACCCCCTCCCTCATAGGACTGGACCAGGTAGGTTTTGTAAAGGGCAGACAGGCACCAGATGGGACGAGGAGGATGCTAGACCTCCTGCGCATATCAGAATTAAGCAAGAAGCCCAGCATCTTTTTAGCATTAGATGCAGAAAAGGCCTTCGACAGGGTCCATTGGGGATACCTGTCCAGGACCTTACTCAAGTTTGGTCTTTCGGGAATGATACACTCAGCAATTATGTCCCTGTATTCAGACCCATCTGCAAGAGTCTTCACATCTAGCTTGCTATCCGACCCCTTTGCACTAACTAACGGCACTCGGCAAGGATGCCCATTATCCCCAATTATTTTTTCTTTGGTCATAGAACCACTAGCAGAATCTATTAGAGCTAATGATAAAATAGAAGGCATTAAAGTCGGTTCTGTTAACCACAAAATAGGACTGTTTGCTGACGACATAATCCTCTCTCTATCAAACCCAGTCACTTCTTTACCCATCGTCAAAACGCTTTTACATAAATTCGGACAAATCTCCTTTTATAAAGTAAATACAACCAAAAGCTATGCACTCTCGCTTCATATATCAAACGAGAACAAAAGCAGGTTGAAAAATATTTTTCCGGGGGCAGGAGGCGGAGCCTAGCGGAGCAGACATGCATTGTTAGAGCTCCACACCGCTGAGGAGAGAAGAGAAGGACAAAGCAGAGCCTGCAGGCTCAAAAGGTATCCATTTGAACCTTTTTGCCCCAGGGAACAAACTGTGAAAGTTTGGGCAGGAAATATGGTACTGGGAGGAAACCGTGGCAGAAATAAAAATCACCTCACAAAGAGCTCACAGGCACTCACTGCAGCTGAAGCAGCTCCAGTCACCTCACAATATACAGCATCAGGGCGCTCTCACAGACAGAAAATGTCACAGCAAGACTCTCCATTTGAGTCAGATACAGAACAAATCCTCTCGCAAACTTCTCCACAAGCCTCCTCAGTAGGGATGAGCTTCGTGTTCGAGTCGAACCCATGTTCGACTCGAACATCGGCTGTTCGATCGTTCGCCGAATTGCGAACGTTATGGGCCGTTCGCGCTAAATTCGTGTGGCGCGTCACGGCCCATAATTCACTGCGGCATCGCAGTGCATTGCTGGCTGATGATTGGCCAAGCATGCACTATGACCCGCATGCTTGGCCAATCACAGCGCTGTCAGTAGAGAGAGCTGTAATTGGCCAAAGCCAGGGTGGCTTTGGCCAATTACGGCTCAGGGCATTTAGTACACACCCCACACTATATAAGGCCGCCTGCACGGCGGCCCTGTGTAGTGTGTGTTCCGGTGTGCTGAGAGATAGAGAGAGAGAGAGACAGTGTCATTTGATTTGAGTTAGATAGATTAGGCAGAACAGTCAGTCAGTTAGCTGCACTTACAGTGTATTGTGTATATATATGCATCCCAGGTGTTGCATATATATATATACACTGTATTCAGTTTAGCTAGATCCGTTCCTGTTATCTTCTATCTAGACTATTTACATTTAATGCAGTGCGTCCTGCTCACAGTGTTCAGCTAGATCCGTTCCTGTTATCTTCTAGACTATTTACATTTAGTGCAGTGCGTCCTGCTCACAGTGTTCAGCTAGATCCGTTCCTGCTATTTACATTTAGTGCAGTGCGTCCTGCTCACAGTGTTCAGCTAGATCCGTTCCTGTTAAATTCCTACTGACCGGCAGGCTTGTCTGGTTACAGTATATAAAGCTACCTGAAGAAAATTACAGGTGTTCTATTTGATCCTATTAGTACCACGGTCAGGCAGCTAGACTACTTACATTTAGTACAGTGCGTCCTGCTCACAGTGTTCAGCTAGATCCGTTCCTGTTATCTTCCTACTGACAGGCAGGCTTGTCTGGTTACAGTATATAAAGCTACCTGAAGAAAATTACAGGTGTTCTATTTGATCCTATTAGTACCACGGTCAGGCAGCTAGACTATTTACATTTAGTACAGTGCGTCCTGCTCACAGTGTACAGCTAGATCCGTTCCTGTTATCTTCCTACTGACAGGCAGGCTTGTCTGGTTACAGTATATAAAGCTACCTGAAGAAAATTACAGGTGTTCTATTTGATCCTATTAGTACCACGGTCAGGCAGCTAGACTATTTACATTTAGTACAGTGCGTCCTGCTCACAGTGTTCAGCTAGATCCGTTCCTGTTATCTTCCTACTGACAGGCAGGCTTGTCTGGTTACAGTATATAAAGCTACTTGAAGAAAATTACAGGTGTTCTATCCCAGCTTAGTGCAGCTACAGGCCATTAGTATGTCTGGAAGGCCAAGAAGGAGAGGCAGACAGTCACAAGCCAATAAGAGAGGGCAAGCAGGCTCTGTGTCTAGTGCTGGTCGTGGAGACGGTGCATCCTCATCAGCACGTGGCCATGGGACACGCTTGGCCTTTTTTTCGGCAGCTGGCCATGTTGAGCCGCAACATGCGGAAGACTTGGTCGAGTGGATGACCAAGCCGTCCTCATCCTCCTCATCCTCTCTCACCCATGCCCAGGGTGCTTTGTCTGGCAAAGCAGCGGCCTCTTCCCTCAGCTCAATGTCATCAGTGACTCCTTCCCTAGCTCCACCATGTCCTCATGAGGATTCCCTCGAACTGTTTGACCACAGTGTTGGGTACATGCTCCAGGAGGATGCCCAGCGTTTGGAAGGCTCTGATGACGATACTGAGCTCGATGAAGGCAGTAACATGAGCGCGGACAGAGGGGGTGCCCAAGAAGGACAGCAATCTGGCAGTCATGCTCCCCCTGCTGCAGCATACTGCCAGGTTTGCTCCAGTGATGAGGAGGGAGGGGATGATGAGGTCACTGACTCAACGTGGGTGCCTGATAGGAGAGAGGAGGAGGAGGAGGAGGAGGAGGAGGAGGAGGAGGAGGCGGCAGCACATCACCAACGAGGCAGGATGCCCTCCAGGGGCCAGCCTAAGGGCAGCACATTGACTGCATCACACCCCAAAGCTCCACATGTGCAGGGCGCTGCAGTCTCTGCGCGTTATTCAAAAAGTTCTTTGGTGTGGGCCTTTTTTGAGACGAGTGCATCAGATCGCACCGCTGCTATTTGCAACATATGTCTCAAGCGTATCTCGCGTGGCCAAAATATCTCCCGCTTGGGTACCACATGCTTGACCAGACATATGTTGACCTGCCATGCAGTTCGTTGGCAAGCGTATCTAAAAGACCCACACCAAAGAACAAAGAGGATCTCTCCTTGCTCCTCATCAGCTGAGATTTCCAACCCCACTAGACCTTCAGTCCTCTCTGAGACCTGCAGTGAGAGGAATGAAGGTGTAGAATTAGGTGTGTCACAGCCAAGTACTTGTGGGCAATCTGCTTTTGGTACACCGACGTCAGATTGTACCAGGCAAATTTCCCTGCCCCAGCTGCTGCACCGCCGAAAGAAGTTTGCTCCCAGCCATCCACATGCCCAGCGGTTGAATGCTAGCTTGGCAAAATTGCTAGCACTTCAACTGCTGCCTTTTCAGTTGGTAGACTCTGCCCCCTTCCGTGAGTTTGTGGAATGTGCGGTTCCTCAGTGGCAGGTACCCAAACGCCACTTTTTCTCACGGAAGGCGATTCCGGCTCTCTACCGGCATGTGGAAGGCAATGTCCATGCCTCGCTGGACAGGGCGGTCAGCGGTAAGGTGCATATTACCGCTGACTCATGGTCCAGCAGGCATGGACAGGGACGTTACCTAAGTTTCACGGCGCATTGGGTGACTCTGCTGGCAGCTGGGAAGGATGCAGGACAAGGTGCAGTAGTGTTGGAGGTTGTTCTGCCACCACGCCTCCAAAATGCTGATTGTGACACACCTCTCTCCTCCACCCCCTCCTCTTCTTCTTCCTCCATGGCCTCTTCCTCGGAACCAGCGGTGCTCCGTAGGCGTTCAAGGGGCTACGCAAGTACGCAGGCCAAAAGATGCCATGCGGTGCTTGAGCTGGTGTGCTTGGGGGACAGGAGCCACACTGGGGCAGAGGTTCTGTCAGCTCTGCAGGGGCAGGTTCAGAGGTGGTTGACGCCACGCCAACTTAAGGCAGGAATGGTGGTTTGCGACAATGGCACCAACCTCCTCTCTGCCCTCCGACAGGGACAAATGACCCATGTGCCCTGTTTGGCTCACGTCCTTAACTTGGTGGTGCAGCGGTTCTTGGGCAGGTACCCGGGCTTACAGGATGTCCTGAGGCAGGCCAGGAAAGTCTGTGTGCATTTCCGCCGGTCATATAATGCCAGTGCTCGGCTGACGGACCTCCAAAAGGAGTTTAACCTGCCCAAGAACCGCCTAATCTGTGACATGCCCACCAGGTGGAACTCAACGTTGGCCATGCTGCAGCGGCTGCACACGCAGCAGAGGGCCATCAATGAGTACCTGTGCGACTATGGCACCAGGACAGGGTCAGGGGAGCTTGGTTTTTTTTCCCCACGCCAGTGGGCCATGATCAGGGATGCATGCACTGTCCTGTCACCATTCGAGGAGGCCACGAGGATGGTGAGCAGTGACAGTGCATGCATCAGTGACACTGTCCCCCTTGTCCACCTGTTGGAGCACACGCTGCGTGGAATAATGGACAGGGCACTTGAGGCAGAACAGAGGCAGGAAGAGGAGGACTTCCTTAGCTCTCAAGGCCCCCTTTATCCAGACAGTGTTCCTGCGTGCCCGCCGATCACACAGGAAGAGGACGAGGAGGAAGAGGAGGAGGAGGAAGATTGTGTCAGTATGGAGGTGGAGCCTGGCACTCAGCATCAGCAGCAGTCTTTAAGGGATCAGTCCCAAGAAACACATGGACTTGTACGTGGCTGGGAGGAGGTGGCTGCGGACCATGTCGTTCTTAGTGACCCAGAGGACTCCGGACCGAATGCCTCAGCAAACCTACGCTGCATGGCCTCCCTGATCCTGCAAAGCCTGCGTAAGGATCCTCGTATTCGTGGTATCAAGGAGAAGGACCAATACTGGCTGGCAACCCTCCTTGATCCACGTTACAAGGGTAAGGTTGCGGACCTTATCTTGCCATCGCAGAGGGAGCAGAGGATGAAACATCTTCGGGAGGCCTTGCAGAAAGGTCTGTGCAACGCGTTCCCAGAGACTGGGAGGTTACAAACTCCTGTTTCTGGACAACGTGTTGCTGAGGCTTCGGTCAGTCAAAGAAGGAGCGGTGGAGAAGGTGGCCGTCTGACCGATGCGTTCAGACAATTTTTTGGTCCGCAGCCCCAAGGTATGATCGGTTCCAGCAACCATCGCCAGCGTCTGTTTTACATGGTGCAGGAATACCTAGGGGCAAGATCAGACTTGGACACCTTTCCCACCGAAAATCCTCTGGGTTACTGGGTCTTGAGGATGGATCACTGGCCAGAGCTTGCACAGTATGCAATTGAGCTACTGGCCTGTCCTGCATCCAGCGTTCTTTCGGAACGCACATTCAGTGCTGCTGGAGGCGTGGTAACCGATCACAGGGTGCGTCTGTCCACCGACTCGGTCGATCGGCTGACCTTCATAAAAATGAATGAGTCTTGGATCACCACCAGCTACCAAGCACCTGATGCTGATGTAACCGAATAATTTTTTTTGAAATCTCAGATCCCTTCAAAGACTGCCTATGCTGATGCTGAGTGACTATCCCTGAGTAATTATCCTCTTCCTCCTCAATCATCACGCTGATAGCTTGTAAGAACATTTTTGGTTCTGGGCGCCACCACCAGTGCCTAAGGCACAATTTTTCAGCCCCTGTTTAACAGGGGCGTGTAATTACAATTTTTGATGTAATACTTTGCAGCAGGGCTCGTTCCTGCATTCCAACTAGAGTGTCTGTGAGGGGTTGCAGTGTTGTGGCACCAGCACCAGTGCCTAGGGCCCAATTTTTCTGCCCCTGTCTAACAGGGGCGTGTAATTACAATTTTTGATGCAATACTTTGCAGCAGGGCTCGTTCCTGCGTTCCAACTAGAGTGTCTGTGAGGGGTTGCAGTGTTGTGGCACCAGCACCAGTGCCTAAGGCCCAATTTTTCTGCCCCTGTCTAACAGGGGCGTGTAATTACAATTTTTGATGCAATACTTTGCAGCAGGGCTCGTTCCTGCGTTCCAACTAGAGTGTCTGTGAGGGGTTGCAGTGTTGTGGCACCAGCACCAGTGCCTAAGGCCCAATTTTTCTGCCCCTGTCTAACAGGGGCGTGTAATTACAATTTTTGAAGCAATAATTTGCAGCAGGGCTCGTTCCTGCGTTCCAACTAGAGTGTCTGTGAGGGGTTGCAGTGTTGTGGCACCAGCACCAGTGCCTAAGGCCTAATTTTTCAGCTCCTGTTCAACAGGGGCATGTAATTACAATTCTTGATCTAATATTTCACAGCAGGGCCCTGTGAGGGCTTACAGTGTTGTGGCCACAGCAACACCTAAGGCCCAAATTTCTGCTGAGTATATAGGGCAGGACCCTACTTTCAAACATCTAACTTACAAACGACTCCTACTTGCAAACGGAAGGAGACAACAGGAAGTGAGATGAAATCTACCCCTAGGAAGGGAAATTCTCTCCTGTAAGAGTTAATATGGGAAAACAAGTTCTCCTTTCCACTGATGCTTTCCAATCCTTGTTCCACAAAAAAACCCAAATTTTCAAAAAACATTTTTCATTGGGACAAAAAAGTGAGGTGAAATCTTCTGAAGAGGAGGAAAGACAGCAAAACAAATGTCACAGGGGTGATAACCCTTCCCTATGTTTTCCAAAAAGCTTAGAAAAGATTTTTTGGCTGGAGCTAAACACGTTAAAAATGTTCAAAATTACAAACAGATTCTACTTAACAACAAACCTACAGTCCCTGTCTTGTTTGCACCGCCTGTATACTGCTGTTCAGAGTATATAGGGCCTGGTGGCCCCACACCTTTCCTTATTTTAATTTGGGTGCGGGGTTCCCCTTAATATCCATACAAGACCCAAAGGGACTGGTAATGGACTGGGGGGTACCCATGCCGTTTGTCTCACTGATTTTCATCCATATTGCCATGACCCGACATGACATTAAACCCGCAAGCAGTTTTAAATGAGATTTTTTCCTTTAAAAATGACATTTGGTGCAGGGACTGTTCTAAACATGGGAAACACGCGTCACTTTACAGGCATACTATAGACACCCCCCAGGTACGATATTTAAAGGAATATTTCACTTTTTTTTTTTTTACTTTAAGCATCATTAAAATCACTGCTCCCGAAAAAACGGCCGTTTTTAAAAGTTTTTTTTGCATTGATACATGTCCCCTGGGGTAGGACCCGGGTCCCCAAACCCTTTTTAGGACAATACCATGCAAATTAGCCTTTAAAATGAGCACTTTTGATTTCGAACGTTCGAGTCCCATAGACGTCAATGGGGTTCTAACGTTCGTGCGAACTTTCGGTCCGTTCGCGGGTTCTGGTGCGAACCGAACCGGGGGGTGTTCGGCTCATCCCTACTCCTCAGTATCCCTAGTAATATTATTACAATTTGAAAAGATGCTTCATAAGGCTTTAAAACAAACCTCAGACCAAATAACAAAAAGCCTAACCAAAGAAATAAGAGAGCTGGGAAACCGCACCGCAGCCTTAGAAATAAAAATGGATGAAATTGAAATTACAACCCAAGAAAATATAACAGAATTGGAACAATTAAAAAAAGAGAATTTAATACTTCAAACTAAGCTCGAAGATTACGAAAATAGAGCCAGACGTTCAAACTTGCGCATAAGGGGAATACCTGAAACTGTGACAGACCTGCAATCTACTATTACTGCTCTATTACAAGAACTAAAGCCAGATATCCCTATTGAACGTTTAGAACTGGACAGAGTACACAGAGCCCTCACAGCCAAAAAGAAAGATGGACCCCCACGTGATATAATCACAAAATTTCATTATTACAGAACGAAAGAACAAATACTAATTGCTGCAAGAGAAAAAAAGGAACTTAATTTTCAAGGACACAATTATCAAATTTTTGCTGACCTATCCCAACTTACTATTACTAAAAGACGATCCATGAAACCCCAACTAATGGAACTGCAACGCCACAACATTATGTATCAATGGGGCTTCCCCTTTTCAGTCAGATTTAACTACCAAGGTACAATTTACAGAAGCAGATCAGCAGATGAACTACAACAAACCCTTTTAAAATTAAATCTGACAGAACCCACAAGCAGCAACACTCCCATACGCAGAAGAATGGCATCATCTTCACCTTCAGGCAGCACCCAGAAAATTCCAGAACAAAATGGGAATCATCATTCTCACAAAAGAGGCCGTTATGCCACATCATCCATGGACCAAGAAGATTCAATGGACTGACATCCTAATTCCTGATATCTCTTCATTTATTATACTAAGAGATGGTTCTCTATAAAAAAAACCTATATTTATAACTGAATGTAACTGCATTCTGATAGTCACACACTGTGTGGGATCATGTTACATTCCAGTTATATTTCTTATTACTTCTGATTCATATAGCCTTAGAATATATAAGTGAAATAAGGAAATTCTTGTTCAGTTATATATTATCAGGTAATAACAATAGATTTATTACTTTTTAGGACAAATATGTTCAATAATCCAGAAGTAATGGAAGCTTTTTTTTTTTTTTTTTTTTTTTTTCTTTCTTTTCTTAAAACAAATATATTATTACCTAACTAGTTCCTAGAATTATGTTTTTGTTTATTCTAATCTGAAGCAATACAACCTCAATTTTATGAATTAACATATCTAAACAGTTACATATGAATAAATATGTAATTGTTTACTCTAAAAGGGTTAAAATCCCAAAATAATTCAAACTATCTTCATCAATACCAAAGTTATTAACAGTACCTTTCTAACTGAATTATTTAGCCTAGGGCAAGACTAACCATATACAACCACCCTGGAATAAATAATTTCAACAAAAACTATATTCTGCACTCCAACTAATGAAACATCATTTTGATGTCTTTTGACATAGCACTTCTCTCCTGTAAGCGGAAGATCCGTGTACCCCCATTAGCCCTCCTCATTCTCCCAACCATATTATGTGGGAGTGTGACGAAGGCACTTATTCCCCTGAGAGAGATATTTATTCTCTTTCACGGGTAAATTGTGATTACTTGCAAAAAATAATTTATACAATGTATCATCTAATCTCATATGTTTTTTGTTTACTCTTTACTCCAGAATTCACTGGTTTCTTTTCTATCTATTCATCTCTTCAGTCCACACAGGTTGATCTGCGCAGTCAGCTCTGCATAACAAAAAGTAAGTCAAAACTATTTGATCTATTGCCATGGCACCACTGAATATACTTTCCCTGAATGTTCAGGGAATAAATGTCCCTCAAAAAAGGACCAAAGCCTTCCGTACTTTCCATAACAAGAAGGCTCACATAGTATGCCTCCAAGAAACACACTTCACCAAAGATTCTACTCCAAAATATATTTCTCCTTTTTATCAACAAAGTTACACGGCTTCTGCCTGTACCAAGCAAAGGGGAACTCTAATTGCATTTCACCGATCCACACCATTCACCTTATCATCAGAAATTAAAGACCCAGAAGGTAGATACCTGATACTCATGGGTTATATAATGGATACAGCAATCACGGTGATTTCCTACTACGCTCCTAACAAACAACCTACACCATTCCTCTCACATATATTACAAGTGATTAATACACACAAAATAGGAACAGTGATAATGTGTGGGGATTCGAACCAGGTCCTCCTCCCATTTTTAGATAAATCACCTTTTACACCATCCAAAATAACCTCTAGATTACCTTTTTCTCAACTTCTTTCCAAATACAATCTGGTAGATTCATGGAGAGAAAGTAACCCAATGAAAAAGAAATTCACTTATTTCTCGCACCCTCATCAAACCTTCACCAGAATAGATCATATTTTTCTAACAATAGGAATGATACCAGAAATTATTGCATCAGATATAATTCCGATTCCGTGGTCTGATCATAATGCAGTATACACTACTATAGCCTCAGCCATACCAAAAGCGCATGACCCAACGTGGTACTTACCGGACATAATGCTCAAACACCCACTACATCAGATGGCCATTGAACAAGCTTTAAAGGAATACATATCAATTAATAATACAACAGACATCTCCCCAATAACACTGTGGGAAGCTCATAAGCCTGTCTTGCGTGGTACAATACAAAGACAAATGGCACTATTTAAACGGGAACGCAAAAATCTAGCAAAAAAACTAGAACTCAATTTTAATGCAGCCTACATATCATTTCAAGATAATCCATCTCAGAGTACAAAATCTCATCTGGAAAAATCTAGATTGGAATACGATCTATTTCTCACTGAGTCAGTTGATAAATCCCTCAAACGCTCCAAACACAATTTCTACATGAATACAAACAAACCAGGTACATATTTGGCTCGGGCATTAAATTCAACTAACAAATCTTTCAAACCAATACGTTTGAAATTATCAAAAAATGTTTACACTTGTAATCCAGTTAAAATAGTCCATAAATTTCACTCACATCTCGCAACTTTATACAAGACAAACAATGAATTTAATCCTACAGAGGCTGAATCCTTCTTCTCAAAAATAACCTTACCTGAATTATCTCAGAATCAAAAAAGCAGTTTGGATGAGCCTATAACTATAGATGAAGTTGCTAACGCCATAAAAGACCTAAAACTTAACAAAAGACCAGGCCCAGACGGCTACTCGGCTTTATACTATAAAACATTCTCAGAAATACTCTCTCCCATTCTCACTGAAACTTTTAACAAACTTCTAGATGGACATTCTTTTCGGCAAGAAACACTAATGGCAATTGTTTGTATGATCCCAAAACCCCTTTCTGATGATACTTCCTGTGTGAATTATCGGCCTATCTCTCTGTTAAACCTCGATATTAAATTATTAGCAAAAATAATAGCAAAACGCCTCAATAGCATTATAGGAAAATTAATACATAAAGATCAAGTAGGCTTCATGCCAAATAGACAGGCAGGCGATAATATACGCAGGGCAGTGTTATTGGCACATATTGCTAAAAAACGGAAAATCCCTTTATGTTTTCTATCTCTCGATATTAAGAGGGCATTTGACACAGTATCCTGGCAATATATGCAATATTCATTACAAAAATGGGGTTTTGGACCCCACTTTTTAACATGGATCAAAGCATTATATAATAAACCCAAAGCCTATATAAAATATGCTGGATACAAATCTGAAGCCTTTAATATCGAAAGAGGTACCCGACAGGGTTGCCCATTATCTCCCTTATTATTTACCCTTATACTCGAACCCATGGCCCAATATATCAGAACAAACCAAACTATAACTGGCATTGAAGTAGGAGGTGTTACACACAAATTATGTATATTTGCAGACGATATATTACTTTTTCTATCATCACCACAGGTCTCTGGTCCTAACTTAATACCAGCTCTTGATGGATTTGCAGCCCTATCCGGCCTTATGATTAATCCTAAGAAATGCCTAGTGCTTAATATTTCACTCACAAACATGGAATTGATCCCGGCTAGGGCTGCACTCCCATTCACATGGGCAGAAAAATCAATCCCATATCTTGGAATTCATTTAACAGCCTCTCATTCTGACTTATTCTCAACCAATTATCCTCCTGTATTAAGACAGATCACAAATCTAATAAAACAATGGTCGCAACTTCCTTTATCCTGGATGGGGAAGATTAATGCAATCAAAATGACTATTCTACCCAAATTGCTTTATCTATTCAGAGTCCTCCCTATTCCAATTCCTTCCTATTTTTTGAGAATAGTACAAAAAAGAGCAACTTCGTTTATATGGGGCTCTTCTAAACCACGTATACCTATACACACACTACATCTTCCCAAAAATAAAGGAGGCCTGGGATACCCTAATTTCACTAACTACTACAGAGCGGCACATTTGGCCAGTCTGTCCAAATACCATGCAAAACAGGAAATCCCATTATGGGTATTTATAGAGGCTTCAGAAAATGACCCTCTATTAATATCAAATTTATTATGGCTTGATCCTAAAGACCGCTTTAAAATTCATAATCCCATAACTAAACACTTCTTATCTCTCTGGGATAAACTAAAAACCAAATATCAGTTACAATCTCCACACAATCCTCTCCTTTCTTTTATCAGAAATCCGGCCTTTTATCCGGCATGGATCTACCCAAATTCTTTTAAAGCTTGGACAACATCAGGCATTCAGACACTAAATGACTTCATAGCATCTAAATCATTCCTTTCATTCCCATCGCTTAGAGAAAAATATGATCTACCAAACTCTGAGATATTTAGATATCTCCAAATCAAAAATTTCTATACACCATTCCTAAAGGGGGATACACCATTATCCCAATTATCCATTTTTGAATCAATCTGTACAAAAGATCCATTTGCTAAAGGTACAATTTCATCACTTTATAATCAATTATATGGAGTACCAAATCTTAATAGACCCTCTTACGTTCAGAGGTGGGAGGAGGACCTGGGACGAACTTTAGAAGACACGGACTGGTCTAACATATGGCTCACATCTAAGTCATCTTCACCCAACATCTTAGCACTGGAGACAAATTATAAAGTCCTAACTCGCTGGTACCTTGTACCCGCTAGAGTGGCAAAATATTCACCTAATACCTCAGCTCTTTGTTTTCGAGGATGCCCAGAAATAGGCACATATTTACACATATGGTGGACGTGCCCAGTAATCCAAACCTTCTGGAAGGAAGTCTTCGTGATTGCATCTAAAATATTTAAAAAAATAATACAACCAGATCCATATTTAACTTTACTTAATCTAAAACCGGAATGGTTAACACTCTCTCAATTCAAACTTATGATCCAACTAATAACGGCTGCAAAACAAACAGTGGCCAAGGCATGGAAATCTCCTACATTGGTACTAGCAGAAACAATTCACAGAATGAATAATACAATGTCCCATGCTAAGATGGTAGCCATCGATCAAAATCAAATTCCAAAATTTGAAAAACTTTGGCATCCTTGGATAAAACAACAGTTCCTGTCAAACTTCAATGACTCTGTCCTGTTGCCATGGTAACAGATTAAATGACTTACAGAGACACCCATTCTAAGGCTTCAAAGAGAACTAAAAAGAATATTAAACTGACGAGCGGGACAACCTTGTGGACCATACCTCTACCTTTCAACCCTTTTTCTTCTTTCTCTTTCCTTTTCTCCACCTTACGATTAAAGCTCATTATCAGAATTTATTTGACCTATATACACTCTACTTGTAAACAATATGTATAGTAGGTATAAATCATTTAAATACCTACAAAAGTAACTAAGGAAATGATATATATCTTTAATTTAGGTTTACGTGAACCCAATGTTTAATATTTGAAATTTCATGATATTTACCTATATAAACCCTACTGTAAAACAATGAGCTTACTTTATAGATCCTAGTAAACTTACTTTATGTATCTTTATAACATTGTATACTCAATAAACTTCTTTTGACAAGGAAAAATATTTTTCCTTGCAACTGGGACCCACCTTCCATTACTTATCTTGGTGTGCAGCTGACTTCCTCTTCCTCCAAAATCTATTCCCAAAACTTTCCTCCATTATTAACAAAAATCGAAGAGGAACTACATCAAATTACCAAACTACACCTTACATGGTTGGGGAGGATAGCTGCATACCAAATGCAAATATTACCAAAACTCCTATATTATTTCAGATCATTACCCATACCAATTCCCCAGAAATTTTTTATACAACTAGAGAAATGCCTGAAAAAATACATATGGGGGGGTAAAAAACCCAGAATAGCATTGGCCCACCTCTATAAACCTAAACATCTAGGGGGAGTAGGGTTACCTAATGCACAGACTTACTATAAAGCTGCAATACTGGACCAAATGAAGTACTGGTTCTCCTGCCAAACAGACAACCGCTGGTCAGACATTGAACGCACCGTAACACCAGGTCACGACCTCCCTGCATTGGCTATAGCAGCCTGTATACATTGCAGACCAAACGCCCCACCTTACTCAACTATACGAGCAACAATAGATGCCTGGTCCTCCTTAGTGCATAAACACTTAACAGACACCCCAATAAGAAAACTAAATGTACCACTGGCATCCTACGAATACCTAATCCCAAACTTCTCAGTCCAACCATGGAAATCCTCGGGAGACAACTTCACCACACCTGCTCCACCTCATCAAAATGCGATAGATAGATATAGAGAGTACCAATTACACCACTACAAGAGCAAAAACCCAATACGACAAATAGCTATACCACAGATTCTGTGGGACTTCCTCTTAAGCAAGACTTCTAATAAGCGTAAGGGTATATCGCTCTTTTACAAATTCACCACCCCCCTCTACCTACACTCCAAAACCCCAAGCATGATGAAATGGGAATTTGAATTACAAAAAGAATTTTCTATGCCTCAATGGCATGAAGCGATAAAATACAATCATAAATCATCAGCATGCGTAGATCACTGGGATAATGCACAAAAACTCTTACATAGATGGTACATTACTCCGCACAGATTAAACAAAATGAACCCTAGTATTACACCTCTCTGCTGGAGAAACTGCCAAGCTATTGGCAATATCCTCCATATATTCTGGAACTGTACAACTATAAAACCTTTCTGGCAAAAAATACAGTCACTAATTAGAAAAGTGACCAGCTCTGATTGTACCATCAACCCTGCTCTTGCTCTTCTAAGCTTAGGCATCGAAAACTATCCTCCTCTGAGGAGAAAGGTAGTCACCCACATTTTGTTTGCTGCACGTATAGCAATAGCCAAGGAATGGCGCTCTACTTCACCTCCAAAAATTGCAGAAGTCATATCAAGAGTGAATGCTCAATACACTATGGAAAAAATCCTAGCATATACAGAAAGAAGAACCCCGAGTTTCCACAAACATTGGGAAACTTGGAGTTCCTCTAAATATGCCTCCTCACATGTATGAAAACTATTCCTAATCCTCCACTACTGAAACACAACCATCAATGATCTAGTGGTACAATCCATTATTGGGTATGGTCATATATGATATGGTATTATACTAAGCACACAGCATAGCAACACTACGTGGTTTACCTGTTATCAAAAGAATGAGAAAGTCTAATTAAGATGAATCAGTCATTCTAAGTTTATTATTATTGGTTAACGACAAATTTACAGGGAACTTACGTGATAGTATATTTGAGGGGACCCTCAGTAAGGTCCTCTCAGGGCTAACTTTGAAAACTTAAGCAGAAAGTCTGTTTACAGTGTGTACCCACAAGGGGTGACAGGCTTGACAAATGTACAATGCTTCATTGAGGATATTTCTTAGTAACCCTACCAGGTAATCTGTTTTACTCTATTAATGTAGTAAGCTCCTGAATGGCGAACAATATGTACAAATGAGAAATGAGAAATCTGCTTGTATTTTGTATACTTTGGAAAAATACCAATAAAAATTTATTGTTTAAAAAAAAACAAGAACAAATTCAATCTTGGTTTCACCATGTCCTATGGCACAACAGAAATCACATTTCTAGATGTGCTCGTTAAAAAACAACCTGATGGTACCCTTTCAAGCTAGCTATATCGTAAGCCTACAGCATGAAATTCGCTATTGCATGCGACTAGTTTTCATCCGAAACCCCTGCTAGTGTCCATACCCTATAGCCAGTACCTTAGAGTACGCAGAAACTGCTCTGATGACATCATCTTTAACCACTTCGCGCCTGCACTATAGCCAAATAAGGCTACAGCGTGGCACTCAATTGCCGGGAGGGCATCCCTGGATGCCCTCCTGTTTACTTCCTCCCTGCGCGCCCCCGCATGCATCGGGGAAAATCTGTGTTGACCGTGTCTGCTGGACACAGCCAATCACAGATCATGCTAAATGGCCAATCACAGCGGCCATTTAGCACTCGATCTTTGTGTCTAATGAGAGATGATCTCAAATGTAAACATATGAGATCATCCCTCATTGCCGGCTCTCCCTCCTCACACAGAGACAGCGTGTGAGGAGGGAGAGCTTCTGTGCTTCAGATTGTGAAATTGTGAGCTTACAAAAACACATATACAGTGCCCACAGTACCTATCAGTGCCATCTGCCAGTCCCATCTGCCAGTGTCACCTGTCAGTGCCATTTGTCATCAGAGCCACCTGTCAGTGCCATCTGTCGTCAGTGACATCTGTTAGTGAAACCTGTCAGTATCATCTGTCATCAGTGCCACCTGTCAGTACCATCTGTCATCAGTGCCACCTATCAGTGCCATGTGCCATCTGTTATCAGTGTCACCAGTGCCACATATCAGTGTCATGTGTCATCAGTGCCACGTATTAGTGCCATCTATCATCAGTGTCATGTGTCATCAGTGCCACGTGTAATTCAGTGCCATCTGTCATCAGTGCCACCTGTCAGTACCATCTGTCATCAGTGCCACCTGTCAGTGCCATGTGCCATCTGTTATCAGTGTTACCAGTGCCACGTATCAGTGTCATCAGTGTCACGTGTCATCAGTGCCACGTATTAGTGCCATCTATCATCAGTGTCATGTGTCATGAGTGCCACATGTAATTCTGTGCCATCTGTCATCAGTGCCACCTGTCAGTACCATCTGTCATCAGTGTCACCTGTCAGTACCATCTGTCATCAGTGCCACCTGCCATCTGTTATCAGTGTCACTAGTGCCACGTATCAGTGTCATCAGTGTCACGTGTCATCAGTGCCATGTATTAGTGCCATCTATCATTAGTGTCACGTGTCATCAGTGCCACAAGTAATTCAGCGCCATCTGTCATCAGTGTCTTCTGTCATCACCAAGAATGGCTAGAAGATTATTTTCAACCGAGGAGGCGTACAATATTCTTGTGGGTGTCGAGAGCAATGGGGAGCCACCCACCAGCACTGCAGTGCCATCCACCAGCACCGCAGTACCTCGGCAAGAAAGACCACGTACCAGTGTGGTGTCACCTCAGTCCCAAAGGGTTAGGTCCCATGTCAGCCTTCCCTATTCCCTTCAGAACCCCTTTTGGCTTCCTCATAATTCAGGAGAAGCTAACGTTCCCCCTTTCACTGCCCAGCCAGGAGTCCAGGTGGACACAGAAAATTTTTCCCCGATAGACTTTTTCCATTTCATTTTTACTGAGGACATGCTTGCATCGATTGTGGCCAAGTGCAACCTGTATGCACAACAATTTATAGCAAGTAACCCAACATCCTCTTATGCCCGTCCCTACAAGAGCCGTCCTCAGTAATGCCCAGGACCAGATATCTCATGATTATGAGATTCCTACACTATAATGACAATACGCAGTGCCCTCCCCGAAATGACCCAAATTTAGACAAGCTTTATAAAATTCGGCTGCTAATAAATTCTTTTTCTGAAATCTTCCCCCAGTTTTTTACCTCAGACCAACACATATGTGTGGATGAGTCCCTTATCAAATTTTCTGGCAGGCTGGGCTTAAAACAATTTATTCTCACCAAAAGGGCCTGCTATGGGGTGAAGATGTATAAATTGTGCGACTGAGCTACAGGGTATACCTATGCCTTCATGGTATACGAAGGGAAGGACACCCAGCTACATCCTCCTAATTGCTCAGCATGCATCGGATCAAGTGGGAAAGTTGTTTGGAAACTCATAAACCCACTCCTGGAGAAAGACTACCATTTGTATGTGGACAATTTTTATCCTAGTTTGCCCTTGTTCCACAACCTTCACAGAAAGAACTCCAGCATGCGGCACCATAAGGACGAACCGGAAGGGCTTTCCTCAAAGTCTCATCAACAAGCAGTTAAGAAGAGGGGAGGCGGCGAGTTTATGGAATGAGGAAATTCTGGCTGTGAAGTGGAAGGACAGAAGGGATGTCTACATGTTTTCTTCGATCCACAACAATACATTCGTTGAGATCACCAGGAGGAATGGCCCAATCCAAAAGCCAACATGTATCCAACATGTTCATGGGGGGTGTCAACTTCAACGACCAGATGCTCGAACCCTACCTTTCCACAAGACAAACATACCAGTGGTATAAAAAAGTTTCAATTTGTTTAATTTTGCCATATACAACACCTATGTAATCTATCGCAATTCCACTGAAAAGACCCAAACCCTTCCTTGGCTACCAGGAGGAAATCACCACTGCCCTTATATACCGGAATGGTCCACCAGAAAACATTCGATCCGATGTGATCAGCAGACTCTCTGAACACCACTTTTCCAATAAAATCCCTCCCAGACCAACAGGCCAAAAACGTCAGAAAAAATGGTGGATGTGCACAAAACGAGGAGTGAGAAGAGACACCACTTATCATTGTCCCCAATGTCCTTCCCAACCAGGCCTCTGCATAGTTGACTGTTTCCGTCGTTACCATACTTCACTAAATTATTAGCGAAGTATGGTAAACATAACCCTCACTTGCCATTTACCGTCACACCCCTTATGCCTCTGCTTGCTCTGTAACTGACCCTGGCTTGTTATTCGACCACGCTTCTGCCTACCGATTCTGTTTATACCTCTGCCTGATCTGGAACTGACCTTGGACTGTTATTTGACCATGCTTCTGCCTATCAATGCTGTACATACCTCTGCCTGATCTGGAACTGACCCTGGACTATTTGACCATGCCTCTTGCCTGCCTCTTGGACTGATCTTGTAACCTGCCAGTGGACTAGTGGGATTCAGAACACAGGGGTCTCACATATGTGAGGGGCTCCAGAATTGTTTTTCTGGATGAAGAAAACAATTTCATTTGTTTTCTCATTCCTAGATTAGGGTCTGGAGACTGGGAGGCTTCAAAGACATTTGGGTGGGAGAAGCCTCTACCCCTGTCCCCATTCTGTCCTGAATGAGGTCCTACTTCTGCCTGCTTCCTGTAGGAGTTATGCCATCATGCCTCTGCCTGTTGCGTGAACTGACCACACCACATGGACCTGCCTACTACCAGGACCAATATTTTGGCACTGCTGACAATCTCTGCCTGCACTGACCCTGGACTGTATATGGACAGTATCCCTGACTGCTGCCTGTACTGACTATGGACAGTATTCCTGCCTGTTGCCTGGAAAATTGTGTTCGCTTTTGCTGACCAAGTCCCTGCTTGCTGCCTGGACCAGTGCTATCCTCCTGTGGACAATTGCGCTACTAAAACCACAGGTAATCTTTTGTTTACTCTTTGCTCAGCAGAATGTATTTTGGGGTGTAATTCTTGGTATGTGCATGCTATGTGTCCCTAGAACACCTGATGGTGTTCCTTGCATGTTGGGCCTCTGTATGTGACCAGGCTGTGTAAAAGTCTCACACATGTGGTATCGCTATACTCAGGAGGAGTAACAGAATGTATTTTGGGGTGTAAATTTTTGCTATTTACATGCTATATGTTGGAAATATCTTATAAATGGACAACTTTGCGTAAAAAAAAAAAAAATGTGTTTTTTTAATTTTTTGTTTATTGCCATACTCGGGAGGAGTAGCATAATGTATTTTGGGGTGTCATTTTTGCTATGTAGATGCTATGTGTTGGAAATATGTTATAAATGGACAACTTTGCGTAAAAAAAAAAAAATGTGGTTTCATTTTTTTCCTACATTTTCCAAAAACTTCTGGAAAAAAATGAACCATTCAAAAGACTCAATATGCCTCATAGATTATACATTGGGGTGTTAGATTTCCAAAATGGGGTCACTTTGTGGGCGTTTCCATTGTCCTGGTGCTCCAGGGCCTTCAAAATTGTAATAGGTGGTTGAGAAATGAGATGTGTAATTTATGCTCTTAGAATGCCTGATGGTGCTCCCTGCATATTGGGTCTCTGTATGTGGCCAGGCTGTGAAAAAGTCCCACACATGTGGTATCGCCATACTCAGGAGGAGTAGCAGAATATATTTTGGGGCATCATTTGTGGTATACACATGCCATGTGAGAGCAATAACCTATTACAATGACAATTTTGTGGAAAAAAAAAATCTTTAAAATTGAGGGAAAAAAATGACAACATCAAAAACCTCACCATGCATCTTACTAAATACCTTGGAATGTCTACTTTCAAAAAAGGGGTCATTTGGGGGGTATTTGTACTTACCTGGCTTATTTGGGTCGCCAGAAATGAGATAGGCTGTCAGTACATCAGGTGTGATTAATTTTTTATGATTTGTACCACAGTTTGTAGACTCTCTAACTTTCACACAGACCAAATAATATCCACTAATTTGGGTTATTTTTACCAAAGATATGTAGCAGTATAAATTGTGGCCAAAATTTATGAAGAAAAATGAATAATTTGCAAAATTTTATCACATAAACTCAGAAAAATGCATTTTTTTTCAAAATTTTCCATCTTTTTTCATTTATAGCGCAAAAAATAAAAAACCCAGAGTTGATCAAATACCACCAAAAAAAAAGCTCTATTTGTATGAAAAAAAGGACACAAAATTCATTTGGGTACAGTATTACATGACTAAATAATTGTCATTAAAAGTTTGACAGCGCTGAAAGCTGAAAATTGGTCTGGGCAGGAGGGGGGTTTAAGTGTCCAGTAGGCAAGTGGTTAAGGATGAGGCTGACAAACTAAGAGTAATGCCCCGTACACATGGTTGGACTTTGTTCGGACATTCCGACAACAAAATCCTAGGATTTTTTCTGACGGATGTTGGCTTAAACTTGTTTTGCGTACACACGGTCGCACAAAGTTGTCGGAATTTCCGAACGCCAACAACGCGGTGACGTCAACCACGTACGACGAGACTAGAAAAGGCCAGTTCAGAACCAAGCGCGGCACCCTTTGGGCTCCTTTTGCTAATCTCGTGTTAGTAAAAGTTTGGTGAGAGACGATTCGCGCTTTTTCAGACTCGTGGCTTTCAGATCGTTTTCTGTGGTTCAGTTTGTGCTTGTGGGTTTGTATCTGCTCTTCAGTGCGTGCAAGCAAGTTCCGTGTGACTTTAAGTAGTCATTGTGTTCTTGTTCGTTCGTTACTGTTTTTCAGGTCGTTCTTCACAGGCCTTGCTGTTCTTCAGAGCGTTCTGTTACTTCGTTCTGAGCAGCCGACCGTTTTCTAGCCATGTTTCGTATATGTACTCCTCGTAGAGTTCGTGCTGTGCGGGGGCTTGGTGTTGGGGTCCTGACCTTGACACAAGTCCAGTCCATGAACAGGGTGGGGAGGAGTTCATGGACCAAGAATTGGTTGCTTCAGTTCTCTCATATGCCTTTGCTCCGTGAGATCCGTGAGAATAATCCTGATGATTTCAGGAACTTTCTCCGGATGACGGACCCCGTATTTCACCGTTTGTTAGCTTTGCTGACCCCCTATATCAGCAGGCAGGATACCTGCATGAGGCAAGCCATCACTCCGGAGCAGAGGCTGGTTGCTACCCTGCGGTACTTGGCGACAGGGAGAAGCCTGCAGGACCTCAAGTTCTCGACAGGCATCTCCCCCCAGGCTCTGGGCATCATTATCCCAGAGACCTGTTCTACCATCATCCAGGTCCTGCAGAAGGAGTATATGAAGGTAAGATTTTTATCCTTTAATATCACATTTTATTGTATTTAATGTTTGCTAAGATATTGTATATCTTTCCTCATTCCCTAATTACCATGATTGGAATATGCTGTGAATGTCCCCTTTGTCCTCATTCATGCAGGATTTTTACGTAATTATTTTTTTACTCCTTCATACATATTTGCCTTCACTTACCTCCCCAACATGCTCTCCTGCCCCTATAGTCACCTCATGTAGTCACTTAACAATGTATTTTGTCAGCTCCATAGTAGTGCTTTACCCCAAACACCCCTAAAATGTTTAGAACTGTGATTTTTGCTTTAAATTTAGGCAGAGTGCCAGAGGCTTTTTTTTTGTGGTGTCCCCAAATCATTTTTAGTAACCCTCCCTCCCCCCAACTGTTAAGTCAGCTGATCCCAATTCTCTATCTATCCTCAATCATCTATCTGCTGACTTTGCCAAACCCATACACACTACACCCATCTCTTTACTGGTCAGATGTATGGCTGAATTCCCCAAAGCATGTAGTGCAAGGACCTGCCTGTATACTTTCCAATGGTAGTGTTTAAAGTTTTTGTATTCTATTATTATCTTGATAGGTAATATCATAATGTCCAAATGTCCTCAAATGTGTACAGTGTGTATTTATATCTTTGTATTATGACACTTCTTACCTGTCCAGTGGGCTGCCAATAGTGTAACTAAGGAGGGGCTGTTCCAAGTAATACCCTGTATTTAGGCATTCATCTCTCAATGAAGTGAAGAGGGTTACCTGTCCAAGATTCCACCCCCCCCTATAATGTTAGAAATGGCCCATGAGAGGGGGGGAGGGGGAATATGATAGGTGTACCTTATACTTTGGTGTTAATTTTCCCTTAATAAATGCTGTCTGGAGGTTGGCCAAGAATGTGTGTTCCTAATCTGCTTGCCATGTTTATGTGCAAAAATAGTAATTTATTTTTGTTTTCCTCAACAGTTTCCTTCCACGCCACAGGAATGGCAGACTGTGGCCTCCCACTTTGCCCAGCGGTGGGACTTTCCTAACTGCGGAGGGGCAATTGATGGGAAACATGTCCACATCGTCCCACCACCCAACTCGGGGTCGTACTATTTCAACTATAAGGGGTTCAATAGTATTGTGATGTTGGCAGTGGTGTCGGCTAATTACGACTTCTTGTATGTGGACATGGGGAAGAATGGTGGAGTCATCGCCCAGACGGAGTTCTACAAGCGTCTCCAGAATGGCAGCTTGGACTTGCCACCTCCAGAGGACAATGTGGAAGGACTCCCATTCGTCTTCATTGCGGATGAAGCGTTTGCGCTGGGGGACCATCTTATGTAGCCATTCCCGATGAGGACCCTCACCCCAGAATAGAGGGTTTTTAATTACCGGCTGGCCAGAGCCAGGAGAGTGGTGGAGAACACATTTGGAATCATGGCCAGCCAGTTCCGCCTATTTCTGACACTCATCCATATGGCGGAGTATAAACTTAATCATCTAATCCTGGCGTGCTGTGTTCTCCATAACTTTTTACGCCAACATTCTGCCAACTATGCTGGCTCAGTTGGGCCTGAGGCTGGAAATCTACATGATACAACCCTGACGGCGCTTGAAAGTGGCCGTCCTGGCTTGCCCTCCCTGAGTGCCCGTGATGTCCGGTTAAGATACCTTGAGTTCTTTGCGGGTAGGGGGGCCATCAATATGCCAGGCAATTTGTGAAGCATTTATCAAATTTAAAAAAAATTTAATCTTTGGTGACATTTACTGCTTGTGTTTGTTTTAGCTGACAGCAATGTGTGGAGTAGTGAAAATGGCGTGATTGTGTAACCTTATACAAAGCACTGTTGGCTGTTATTTACTAAAGGCGTAGACACTTTTTATACTACAAGTGCACTTGAAACTGCACTGAAACTGCACTTGTAGTGCAAAGAGGATTTGCCCTTAGGAAATAACCACCATTTTCTCAGAAAACAGCAATTACATCACCACAAAAGTGTTGTAGCGTTGAGACAATAATGCACACATTCTTGATTAACAATCTTTTTAATACCTGCACAATCACATGTGCATTTAGAAACGGTTTTTAAAACAAACCAACATGTTTGTTGTATAACAATTTTTGGGGTGGCATTATCAAAAATAGAAATGTCCATTTAAGATAAAACAGGCCTGTGTAAAACCAACAAGAAACACAAAAAACTTGAACTTACAAAGTTCACATATGGTAAAACTTGAAGGCAATATCAGACATGAGTATTTAGGAACTGTGTTTGATATTGCGTTCAGATGGGGTGAAGTCACCCCTTGAAAAGCCAAATTTGGAAGATGCACACCAATTTATGAATGTACACATGTGCTAGCTGCCATCACGGGGGATCAAGGGACGTGTTTTGGGGGAGCAACCCCTTCCTCACAGCTACTTTATTATTGAGGAAGGGGTTGCACCCCCAAAACGCGTCCATTGATCTCCCGTGATGGCAGATAGCACATGTTGGCACACTGTGTGCATCCTCCAAATTTGGCTTTTCAAAAATTTAAAAGATTGTAGCACACAAAAAAAGATATTGATTTTGTGGGGTTTTAAATTTGCCCCAAAACATCAATGATGTTATTATTTTTTTGAATCACATCATTGATTTTTTTCTTGAGGTTTTCCAATTCTAAATAACACCCCATGATCTCCCCGATCAGGATCTGGGCACTTTCTGATGTGAAAGGATCAGGATCCACAACATCACGATCACCTAAAAAGAGAGAAACCAAACAAAAACAGGTATAAAAAAACTGCCAGCATCCACCTCTTACCTGAGTCTGTGGTCACAGACACTCACCTGTTGTGGTGCCAATTTCCACCACATCTTCTTCCTCCTCCTGCTCAGCTTGGGTTGGGGGTATTTCACCTTCTTCCAGAGGTGGGGGGTCTCTGGTCTCCTCGTATGAGGGGTGTCCTCTGAGTCTTTTCTCCCCTATGTAAAACAAAAATGG
Source organism: Aquarana catesbeiana (assembly GCF_042186555.1). Classification (NCBI taxonomy): domain Eukaryota; kingdom Metazoa; phylum Chordata; class Amphibia; order Anura; family Ranidae; genus Aquarana; species Aquarana catesbeiana. The sequence goes on along the minus strand of NC_133327.1, from coordinate 431,064,062 downwards.
TATAATTAGCACACGGATATTTGATGGCAGAACTATAAATAGGAAACATTGCTTGGAAGTGGGGTACAATTGTCAATTTTAGCAGAGTTCCAAGATGTAGGTTTTTTAGTGTCCTTTGTCAACCTGCAATACTTTACCTGTTTTGTACAAGCTTCACAGATGGAGACCCACCTATAGTATACACTGGAAAACCTGTGTGCCCCCCCTAATAAAAAGGGTGTTCTTGTGTCCCACACTAGTGCTCCAGTGTCCAGATGTGAAAACAGCTGCTGAGTGTCCTCTCCTTACACAGAATCTAGTTTGCATTTCATTCTAGTAACAAACCCATCTACACAACCAAATATTTTGCATCCAAGTAGGCCCTAAAAAATGTAGGAAAATGCATATGGCTTAAACAATGGTGTTTTATAGACCGAAAGAAAAATGTTTGATACGAACGAATAATGGGCCCATGAACATTAAAATTGACATTTTAAACTGTACAACACTTAAGAAAAGCATATGGAGCAGCACGAACGTAATAAAGACAAAAAGAATAGGAACACAGCACAACTACTTACTTTTTTGCAGCACTCTCTGGATCTTTCTGTACTGCTCGGGCTCTCTTAATTTCAGTTCCGACCACCGCTTCCTGAGCTGATCTTTCGATCGTCATACCCCTAAATTCCTGTGCAGACTTTTGACCACTTTCGCAATGATCTTGGCCTTTCTGATATTGGGGTTGGGGTAAGGTCCATACTTTCCATCATAGTCGGCCTTCTTCAGGATGTCGACCATCTCCAACATCTCCCCAAAGGACATATTTGTGGCCTTAAATCTTCTCCTTCTGGATCGGGACGTGTCCGGATGCGGGCTTTCCTCCTCCTCGTTTCTGTAATTAGCACGCACCTGCTCTGACTCCGCCGTGTGCTCTTCACCCACTGCGCCGTACGAAAAGGGGCGGGGAATAGACTAGAAAGAACGTCAGGGGCGGGCAGAGTTACACGCATGCGCAGTGTGTATAAAGTGTACCACACATGCGTATTACGTACGATCTGTGAGTGGAGGAAGGAGCATTAGAGGCGCCGATCGTAAGAACGAAGGTAAGAGACATACTTGTGCCTATACTGCTTCTACATTGAGGCCTATATTGTAACAAGATTAGTAGAGTTTGGCCTGACATTAGGGTTTGTCTTGTGTTGTGTCTTGCAGTGAAAATGGATATCTTGAATGATACAGACTTCATGGCAATATTCATTGACATGTTCAGGGAGCTGCCTTGTCTGTGGGAGATCAACCACCCACATTACAGGAACCAAACAAAGAGGAAGACAGCGCTGGATCAATTGTTGGAAATTGTGAAGCAGGTGATCCCCACGGCAGACATCACATATTTGAAGATCTTAATTGGTGGCCTGAGGAGCACATATGTAAGGGAGCGCCAGAAAGTCCAGGATTCGCAGAGATCCGGAGCAGCAGATGACATCTATGTCCCCAGGATGTGGTACTATGACAGGCTGCATTTTCTGGCAGGTCAGACTGAACCCAGGTCATCAATCTCCAGTCTTCCTTTCACGCTTCCTTCCCCTCCAGCTGAGGCTTCTGACGCCCAACCTGGGCCTTCCAGGCAACAACATGTGGAGGAGCCCAGCTTGAGCCAGGTATAACATTCCTCTAAATATTGCTGGTTGTCCAATCAATGATGTTAACTAGATGTTAGTTTGGAGTACTAATTTATGATTGTGATTGATGATGCAAAAACTAAAACCATGTCCCTCTTTCATACACAGGGAAGTCTCAGCCAGGAGGTGGCTGGGTTGAGCCAGCTGCCTGATCTGCAGGTCCCTCCCCAACACCTGGAAAGAGAAAGTGGCAGGAGGAGGAGTGCCCTAGAGGAGGCTGCCATAGGCCTCTTTTGGAGGGCTACAGAGGCCCTGGGAGCACCACACACCATGGAGGATGACTTCGCTGCCATCATTGCCTCTAAAATGCAGAGGATGGAGGAGGGAGAACAACTCATGTGTGAGTCATTAATATTGGAGGCTCTTAATAAGGGGATGAGGGCCCAAATTACATCTGATACACACCTTTGTGAACTCACACATGGTCCTCCTCCTCCTCCTGCAGGTCCTCCTCCTCCTCCTCCTTCTCCTCCAGGTCCTCCTAGTCCTCCTCCTCCTCCAGCTCCTACTCCTCCTCCTGCCACATCTCCAACAGCAGAGCCACAGCCCAGAATGAAGCGTGAAAGGAAGACCAGAAAGTGAGGACCCTGGATCCAGTCTGGTCGGCCAAAAGATGCAGCCTCTTGTGGTACCACAGCCTGGGGACACAGATGTCATCTGCTGCTTTCCGCATCTCTGGGACTTCTGGACCAGACTGCCCTCCCTTACATATGGACTTCTCAGGCCACCAATTTTGATGTTCAAGAATTGATGTCTGCCCTGGGGGTCCCAGGCTTTGCTAACTTCTCCTGTTTATCCAGCGTTGCCTCCCTCTTTGTTTGGTTCTGAGCCCTTAATAAAGGATTTTTGGTTTGAATTATACTTGCCTATGTGTGTTTTACTTCAAAAAGGACAGTTTGTTTGTGAGGATTCAGGTACATTTCAAATATACAATGTGAAATTAAAAAGGGACACCAACAACAAACAATCTCCTTGAGATTAAATAATAAAAGATAATAATGGTGTTGTGGTAACTTGACACACAAAACACACACAAAAATAGTCTGGAGTAAAACTAAAAATAACATTAAACAAAGATCAGCCTTTGAAAAACTACCAACATAAAATTGAAAAGAAAAATGTCTTTAAATCAAAAAAAAAAAAAATGTTTGTACGATGTGACAAATAACAATATATTCAGGGAATCCCAAGGAAAAAAAAAATAAGTTTGTGAGAAGTGTGTGTGAATATGAGCAGCAAAACTACTTAATTCTTGTCACATTATAAAGAAGAAGAGAGTGTGCTGTATTAAACCATTTTTAACATTGCAGTGTGATGAAAGTGCTGTATCCATTGCGAATGCTAATTTTACCAGACCGAGCTGTTCCGTGTCAGAATTTCTTTTGAGCATGCGTGGCACTTTGTGCGTCGGAACAGGCCACACACGGTTGGAATTGACGCAATCGGATTTTGTTTGTCGGAAAATGTTATATCCTGCTCTCAAACTTTGTGTGTCGGAAAATCCGATGGAAAATGTCCGATGGAGCCCACACACGGTCGGAATTTCCGACAACACGCTCCGATCGGACATTTGCCATCGGAAAATCCAACCGTGTGTACGGGGCATAAGACTCCTCAAAAGAGGGTACTCTATTTCATGTCTCAAAAAAGCATATAGAAAAAATGTTAAAAATGTCTCGTCAGTCTTTACTGTACACACAAAAACAAACTTCAACAGATGACACAACTAGAATCATCACCACATATACAACACAGCAAAAACAGTTGAAACAAATTCTAAAGAAATATTGCCATCTACTCACTATGGACCCCGCACTGTCCCCATTTGTGCCAGATACACCTGCTGTCACTTTTAGGAGAGCGCCCTCAGTGGGAGACAAGGTGGTCACTAGTGAGTACAAACCATATAGAGGAGATTCATGTAAAATGCTAGACACCTTCTCCTGTGGAGGATGTTCCTATTGCCAGAATCTAGACAGACGTAAGGACATTGATCTGCAAATTGGAAAACACTTTCGTCCAAGGCATTATATCAACTGTAAAACTCCCGGCGTAGTATACCTACTCACATGTGAATGTGGGTGTTCATTGATCTTCTTCCCGACATATTAATTCTGGAAAAAAATATATCAGCATACATTGACCATCCGTAAATGAGATCCAGATGCAGTGATTGGCAGACATATGGCCCTGATACACCCGAACTCAATTCCCAGGTTTTATTTCCTGGGACTTGACTGTATCCACCTCCATTCAAGAGGAGGCGATTTTAACAAACGCCTCCTACAATGTAAATTAAGATGGATACATGCCTTACGGGCTACCTCACCAACCGGACTAAATGAGGCATTTAATTTTCAGTCGTTCCTCCCAGGCTTTACTTCAGGGGTCTGTGAGCTAAATCTTTGACCTTTTTCAATTCTGGATGTTCCCCTTCCATCTTCACATTTCATATTTTTTCATTTATTATTCCATTTATTATTATAATTCTTATTTTATTTTATATTCTTCTAATTTTTTCCATTTTTATTCATTATTTATTATTTAATAATTTTCATATGGTGATTATTAATACAATCATACTTAGGAATTTACTCAAAGATGTTGCCCTATGTAATAACACTGTCCGTATCTTGTTGTTTTTTGCTTCTCTCTCTCTCTCTCTCTCTCTCTCTCTCTCTCTCTCCCCCCTCCCTTTTTTTCCCCCTTTTTTGTAAACCTGCTGGCTGTTTCCATGTTCTTGTCCACAGGGTGTCCCCAGCGTCATTGCCGTTCTGCTTCTGTGCAGACACCCGGCGGGTAGGCTCCACCTGTGCAGCAGGGGGTCATGCTGGAACATACTCCGTCTTTGCCCCCTTTCGCTGCCTCGGGTGGACCGTATTCACGTTCTCGCCGCCATCACCATAATGGCAGTGAGGACTTATTCGCCGGGGGCACGGTGACGCCGCCACTCCCCATATGGGCGTGGCAGCGCCGCGCGCCCCCCTGTCAGAAAGATGCCCTGATCACTGCAATCAGCTGTATTCTATGCAGCTGTGTCGGCGATATGGATGTATTCATTGGTTGTTCTTTAGGCACCTGGCTATTTAAGCGCTTACACCTGGATGGTCAGTGTCAGTTCACTGGCCGTCACTGGGATGTCAGCTTTTCTCTCTGAGGTAAATTCATATACTTTGGTCCTTATATGCCATGTGTTAATATGGACATATTTCCATGCCTGTCATAAATACTCTTTTTATCCTCTCATGTGTTTATGTGGAATTTCACAGCCAGCATATATTTTCCCTTTCTATTCAACCCCTAATGAGTCTAGATATGTGAGTATTTGGTACTTTATGTAATGGCATAAATAAGTTATAGACTGTGTTTTGATGTCTTTCTTATGATGTTATGTCAATGTCTTTACTATATATTACATATATATGTACCTATATTTCAGATAAATGAATAATTCACCCAACCTTATAAACGCCCCTGAAGAAGGAATGATACGTTTTTTTGATTATCCAAAACATGTTGGGATGTAAATATTAGCTACTAATCAACAATTGAACTCAACTTTTTGAGGTTATAATTGGGATTGCTTGCTCTTGGTGATATGTGCTGTGTGTTTCAAATTATATATTAACTCATTGATACATTGTTTTAGAAGATTGAACTGTGCTCACTTTTCAATAATTATTTTTGTACATGAATAAAGTTGGCAATTTGGTGCATTTTATATTATATTTACTCTTATTACTCTTTCTTCTGCTCTTTAAAATCCAAAAATCCAAAAGCTCTTTTTCTATAAATTCTATCTTTTCATGTGCCAACACTGAAGAAATTACACTTTGCCACAATGTAAAGTAGTGAGTGTACAGCTTGTATAACAGTGTAAATTTGCTTTCCCTTCAAAATAACTCAACACACAGCCATTAATGTCTAAACCGCTGGCAACAAAAGTGAGTACACCCCTAAGTGAAAATGTTCAAATTGGGCCCAAAGTGTCAATATTTTGTGTGACCATACCCTCTTGGGCATGGTGTTCACCAGAGCTTCACAGGTTGCCACTGGAGTCCTCTTCCACTCCTCCTTGACAACATCACGGAGCTGGTGGATGTTAGAGACCTTGCACTTCTCCACCTTCAATTTGAGGATGCCCCAGAGATGCTCAATAGGGTTTAGGTCTGGAGACCTGCTTGGCCAGTCCATCACCATTACCCTCAGCTTCTTTAGCAAGGCAGTGGTCATCTTGGAGGTGTGTTTGGGGTCATTATCATGTTGGAATATTGCCTTGGGGCCCAGTCTCCGAAGGGAGGGGATCATGCTCTGCTTCAGTATGTCACAGTACATGTTGGCATTCATGGTTCCCTCAATGAACTGTAGCTCCCCAGTCCTGGCAGCACTCATGCAGCCCCAGACCATGACACTCCCACCACCATGCTTGACTGCAGGCAAGACACACTTGTCCATGTACTCCTCACCTGGTTGATGCCACACACGCTTGACACCATCTGAACCAAGTAAGTTTATCTTGGTCTCATCACACCACAGGACATCATTCCAGTAACCCATGTCCTTGATCTGCTTGTCTTCAGCAAACTGTTTGCAAGCTTTCTTGTGCATCATCTTTAGAAAAGGCTTCCTTCTGGGATGACAGCCATGTAGACCAATTTGATGCAGTGTGCAGCGTATGGTCTGAGCACTGACAGGCTGACCCCCCACCCCTTCAACCTCTGCAGCAATGCTGGCAGCACTCATATGTCTATTTCCCAAAAACAACCTCTGCATATGACGCTGAGCATGTGCACTCAACTTCTTTGGTTGACCATGGCGAGGCCTGTTCTGAGTGGAACCTGTCCTTTTAAACCGCTGTATGGTCATTGGTCAACATGCTGCAGGTCAGTTTCAGGGTCTTGGCAATCTTCTTATACCCTATGCCATCTTTATGTAGGGCAACAATTCTTTTTTTCGGATCCTCAGAGAGTTCTTTGCCATGAGGTGCCATGTTGAACTTCCAGTGACCAGTATGTGAGAGTGAGAGTAATAACACCAAATTTAACACACCTGCTCCCCATTTACACCTGAGACCTTGTAACATTAATGAGTCACATGACACGGGGGAGGGAACAATGGCTAATTGGGCCCAATTTGGACATTTTCACTTAGGGGTGTACTCACTTTTGTTGCCAGCGGTTTAGACATTAATGGCTGTGTGTTGAGTTATTTTGAGGTGCCAGCAAATTGACACTGTTATACAAGCTGTACACTCACTACTTTACATTGTAGCAAAGTGTCATTTCTTCAGTGTTGTCACATGAAAAGATAGAATAAAATATTTACAAAAATGTGAGGGGTGTACTTACTTTTGTGAGATGCTGTATATATACATACACTATAAAAAACAAACAAATTCTTGCAAGCTACTATGTAAAGATCCAAATAACTATTAAAGACAGCTGCCAGCATTGATCACGCCCCATATGTTCGTGCCAAGCCAGTATATAAACTAATAAAATGCCGCACTATCCAAATGCGATCATGAGTCACATTCAATATTATCGATATTAACTCCAAAATATAGTATTATGAAATGTTGCAATCCTATGCAATTAAATATTATACATATATTTGCAATCCTATGCAGTTGAAAATTGCAATCCTGTGCGATAATACCAGTGATAATCCTATGCGATTAAAAAATTGCAATCATTTGCAATAATTACAGTGACAACTTATGTGCCTATATACAACTCTATATAAAATGCATCCACATTTGATTAATTACTATAAATAACACATGTATCGTGCTTAAAATGCTTTTGTCCAAAACTATTCATGCATTAATGTTCCTTTAAAGGAACGCTGCATAAAAGTCCACTCCTAATTAATTCTTTCTTCAGATTCTCATTAAAGGTGATAAAACAACAGGTGCTCGTGTCCACTCTTGTGCTCTCCTTTGGTGTATGCGCTCACCTTAGAGCAGAGGTCTCAAACTGGTGGCCCTCCAGCTGTTGCAAAACTACAAGTCCCATCATGCCTCTGCCTGAGGGAGTCATGCTTGTAACTGTCAGCCTTGCGATGCCTCATGGGATTTGTAGTTTCGCAACAGCTGGAGGGCCGCCAGTTTGAGACCCCTGCCTTAGAGCGTGTGACCTAGCACTTAAGCTTGGTCAAAACACACTTTTAAACCACCTCCGGGTTTATTGTCAGCATTCAGATCCTTGGCTGGTTGCTTGCACATGTATCCATATAGAAAACAGAGGAAGCTCAATATTATGATACCATTTTAAAATTTATTTAAAAGTTAACAATCTTCCCTATACATAGGCTACTCACATTTTATAGGTGCTAAATTGCACCATCCTGTGTAAGCCAGAAATAATAAAAAACGCTGTACTAATGTGTCGTCTCCTCTGCTGAGACCACTAGACCGTCTCACACGCCATCCTGTCCCCTCCCCAACGCGTGTTGATACCGGGAAATGACGTATCTTCCTCAGGGGAATTCCCTTATCTATGAGGGAATACACCATCATTGTCCTTCCAAAAGAGGGAAAGGATCCACTTAATCCAGATTCATATAGGCCAAAAGCATTGTTGGGTACAGATGTAAAAATCTTAGTTATTTATTCATTCACATAATTTCTTTCTGACTTGTTTTTACTTTTATTCCACCATGCGTTGGCTGACACTATACACTCATTTCATTCACCTGGATATGGCACTTTAGTCTGCAGTGTGCTGGCCATCCATTCAATTTCACTTTATCACTTAAGGGGTTTTTTTTACATTCCCAGTACCTCTTATAACTTCTCCTTCACCTATTTTCACACACCACACTATTTAAATAACCGTATAACTATACAACTATTTATTTTATTTTTTTTATTTTATTATGGTTTTGCCACATCTTATATAACTAATTACACTCATGAAACTTTAGGATACCAGATTAATATATATTGATCATTAGGTTTTCAGTTAGCCCATACACTTCATACTCTTGCCAAATGTGCTGAGAATCATTATGATCCATTGGGTGTTTGTCACAGGTGCGGACTCCCCCTTCCCCTGGAAGGCGTGAATGTGGCTCCTTGAAAGCCCCTTGGGCTCGATTCATGTGCTTCCGAGGAGGCAGGGATGAATATGGGGCCCCCCTGATCCATTTACGGCTTTTAACAGCTCTGGCCAAAGGATTATTCCCTCTACTTTTCAGCAGTAAATATATTGCCATTTTAACCTTACAATGAGATTTATGATGACATGTTTTTAAATTTTGAAGATGTTCAATGTATTTTATAGAACCAACTATCCCCCTGATGATGACCGTACATAGGTCGAAATGCATCGGGGATTTATACTGTCAACAGCCCGGATATGTATGATTGTATAAAATTTTGTGTAAAGATGTGTCAGTCTTATATTGTGGAATATGTATTGTACCACTTGGCCAGTTTTTATATGTTATAATGCCAATTAAATTACAATATGACATTTTTTTATAGTTCAAATAAATGCACTTACTGGTTACACATTCTCTATTATTGTTGATTTTAAGATATTGCTGTCTAAAGCCCCACCGGGGAAACTGTCCATTCTTTACCAAATATTGCCTTGGGGGTGTGCAGTGCATACATCTCTCCCATATGTGTTTTTCTCTTTATAATAGATGTAAAAATCTTAGCCAAAATATTGGCCGTTAGGGTAAAAAAATTATCCAGAATCTGGTCCATATGGACCAGACAGTGTTTATACCAAACAGGTCAACCAGTATTACTAAAGGAGGGGTGTGGTTAAATCTGAAAGTTCCAATGATTAACAAGGGGTCAAGGGCAATATTGTCTCTGGACGCAGTCAAGGCCTTTGATAGCCTTGAATGGCATTATGTGTGGCAGACCTTGGCTGCCTTCCAGTTTGGCCCAAAGTACGTTGGTTGGGTAAGGCTTTTATATGAAAGGCCCAAAGCGAAAGTGAGGATAAACAACATATGCTCTGAGATGTTTTCTTTGACCCTCAGGATAAGGCAGGGGTGTCCTTTGTTACCCCTGCTATTTGCCTTGGCAATGGAGCCACTAGCTACAGCCATTAGGTCATCTGTCAAAATGCAGGGATTTCAGAGGGCATCAGGAGAGGAGAAAATAGCATTATATGCTGATGATGTGTTGCTATTTCTGGGGGATATGCAGGGGTCCCTGGTGGCAGCAATGGATATAACTGCAGATTTTGGGCGGATATCCGGTTTAAATATAAATTGGGATAAATCAATGTTTCTTCCGGTTGACCCACTGAAGATGGACCTGCCACTAGAGATTCCACGATTGGAAATAGTTAATAAGTTTAAATATTTAGGAATATACATAACCCTAAATCCCAAAGAGTATATAATAAACAATATTGTCCCACTTTTGGATAAACTTAGGTGTAAGGGGAAGGTATGGAGACAGCTACCCTTATCAGTGGCAGAAAGGTGCAATTTAATTAAGGTGACTTGGATGCCTCATTTGCTGTATGCACTGCATAATTTCCCAATCTAGATTAATAGACAATGGTTTAAGAGGATTGACATCATATTTAGAGAGTTGATTTGGTAAAAAAAACAGTCAAGGATACGGTTACGTACTTTACAATTTACAAGAGATAGGGGGGCTTGGCAATTCCATATCCATGGTGCTATTTTTTTGGCATCACAGCTGCAACATCTAAAGGGATGTAATGATCTGTTTGAACAAAATCCAGGTAGGGGAATGTTGCTATTGGGCACGTGCCATGATACATTGACAGAGGCTCTGGAGGCTGATTCCTTTTCAGTTAAATTCTCTATGCTTTTATTGATAAAGCAACTATGGAAAGTGGTTAAACAAATATTAGAGTAACTGGGTTTTACTGAATTTTCACCATTGTGGAATAACAAATATTTGCAGGAACTATCTAATGTAGAGAAGAGTAGGGACTGGGAGAGATGCGGTTTTGCTTATCTTTCTCAGTTATATAGGGCGGGTGTATTTAAATCATTCCTGGAACTTAAGGAGGAATATTATTATTATTATTCATGATTTATATAGCGCCAACAGTTGACGCAACGCTTTACAATGTAGAGGGGGGGCAGCACAATTACAGTACAGTTCAATACAGAAGGGACAGGAGGGCCCTGCTCGTAGAGCTTACATTCTAAAGGGAGGGGGTGGTGGTACAAAAGGTAATAGATGCAGGGAATGATTTGATGGGGGGTGGAATATGGTATACCAAATCAATCCTTCTTCAAATATCTGCAAGTCAGACACGCCCTGAAGACACAATTAAAAGAGAGGCTAGTGGAGTCGAGTGAGATAAATATTCTTTGAAAAATAATTAACGCTGATACGTCCAAAGGGTTGATTTCATTAATATATGATAGTTATATGATAGTATATGTGACAGGGTAATAAGGGGAAATGAGGAGCTTTCCTGCAGGAGGGGATGGGAGGAAGACCTGGGGGATATATCAAATGAACAGTGGAAGCATATCCTGAAAATAGGTCCCTTAAGCACCCTGTCACCATCACAATCAGTGTCATACTTATTGCTGCTGTATAGAGCATATAAGACACCTCAGAAACTATTTTTATATAGGTGGAGGATGGACGCTAAATGCCCAAGATGTAAGGACCCAAAAGGAGATCTAGTTCATATGATGTGGAGGTGCCCCAAGCTAAATAGGTACTTGAGAGAAGTTTTTGGAAAAATAAATAAGGTATTTGGAATACCTCTTGACCTAGACCCCAAGATATGCCTACTGGGTTGTATGGAAATGGATGATAACATGTGGGGGAGACAAACAGCAATAGTTAGATGCCTTTTCCTTGCACAGAATTTAGTAGCAAGGAGGTGGCTGGCATTAAATGCACCAACCCATGTAGAATGGGAGGATGAGGTTAATAAAACAATAAGAAAGAAAAGATTTGTGTATAACAAAAGGGGACATGCCAAAATGTTTAAAAAAATATGGGAATGTTGGATTAGCAGATAAGGGAAGGGTGCGATGAGAATTAATGATAATGGGGCCTCTCTCTCTCGTGGATTCCAGGTTTTTTTTTTCTCTTCTTTTTTGCCTTTTGGAATTATGTATAGTGTATAAACAAATTAAAACAATGTTATATTATTTTCATAGGTGAATAATGAATGGTAGTGCATTATATAAATAAAGGTATGTATGCTAAATGTTGGGTGGTGGATTAAAAGAGTAAGTGAAGGACGTACAAAATTGTGTATTTCTTCTTTCTCTTTTAATGTGAATAAAAAAAATACTTGATCTAAAAAGAAATGCAAACACTCCTAAAATTAAAGCATTTTGTCGTCTATATTAGAATAACAATCCTCATCCCCACAAGAGCTAAATGATTTATGTATCATGCTTGGGTTTATTTCTTCTGAGTTTACTACATCAGCTCAAAAACACATTAGTATGGTAACTGGACTCCACTCAGACTGGTCCTATAATTAGTATGACTGTGATATGGACTTTATTTTGAAGTGTGATGCAGAGCCAAATTTCAAATCTTCATACATCATTGCAGTGTAAGTTCCTACAAAGTGTACTGTTGTTCCTACAAATATGCATGCCCTGGATGGCCTTTACTCTTCCTAATTACCGCTGCTCTATTTCGCTCAAACTGTGCTGTCATGAAAAATAAACCAGATAACTTTTTCCTGGGGTGCACAAAGTGAAAAACAGCCTAGTGCCTGTCAGAACTATTTTGAATAAAGGAAACCCTTTGGAAGAGTTTATAAGTTAATATTAGGGTGGTTCACAGGCTCCCCTTGCCTTACAGGCATATAAATACTAAACTGTATGTCTGATGTTGCAAATATTCCTATATTACCTCCCGTGCACCCCCACTTCTTTATTGACCTTATCAAATGTGATTTAGGAGTTTCTCAATTCTGAAAACTCATTTATGTCATTTATGTCAGTGATAGGAAAAATCCCCTAATGTAGCCTTACAATAGCCATCAAAGCTCTAGCTGACACCATTAAGACTGAGGCAAATGAAGAAGCCAAATGGTTTGACTAGGACTTCATAGAATAGGGAGTTGATGGATTTTTTTATAACATAAGATGTTTGCATTTCATCTGTGCATTGATGTTTACCTTAATATTGTTACATTTTTGGTTTATCATTTTTGGAACCTTTTTGGTAATTTTTGTGACTATTTCTGAAAATCCAATTTTTACAACTGGAAATTGAAAAGTTTATTTCTGGCTTTGAAGCTGTATTAAAAGATTTTCAGAAATAATACTTTAATAAGGTGGTTCACTTATGTCTCTACTGTTATAAAAATCTGCAATAAGATTACTGTGTAATGTTGACAACTGATACTTTTACCATAATTTTTCTTTCCAAACTTGAAGGGTATTTAAACTTGTTTCAAAGCTGTAAACTTTTTGTGGCTACATCATTCTTTAGTAAGGCAATATTCCTTGTTTTCATTTCAGCTGTGTGTCCATGTTTGATTTGTAAATAGAAAAATAATAAAAATAACTATAAAAGTAATGTTCATTAGACTTTAACACAGTTTACATTGAAAGTGTTTAATCATTTACACCATGGTTATTAGAGGTCCTTTTTTTTTTTTTCTTACATCTTGCGCTTAAAAAGCATTACACTCTTTGATCTATTCCATAATTACAACTGCACCACATATGATTTTAATAATATTTCAGCAATCCTAAACCAGTACAGTGTGGAGCAATAATGATTTTGCATGCTTATTAAAGAGGCATCAATGCTTTACGCCTAAAATAGGTCACTGCTCTTGCAGTATTTTAGTTTTTTTTTTAACCATTTTTAATGTATTGAAAAAAACATTTTTGGAAACACATATGCCATAAAAGAATCTAACAAACCACATAAAAAATAAAGAAATACAATTCATAGAAAATATTATTTCAACCTTTCCAAGCTTGTAACATTTTATATTCTTGAAAATGTTGTACCTAACCAGGTACCTGAAGCCATTCCACCCAAATCTTTAAAATGTATGCTGAAAAGTTAGCTGCTCTAATTTCAAATTCAAATTACTGCCCATATCCGTTCCCACTGTTTGTAAATGTAGCATAACCAGCATATACTGTAGCTGGATTACATACAAAATTGGTTTAAAAAAAAATAATATCCTTTTGATGAACAACATCTTCTTTGGAAATATTACCAGTTTAGGACATCTCCAGATGAGATAATTTAAATCTCCTAGGGCCTCTAATACAACTGGAACTATTCTAAAGGCTTATTATATAAAGTGAATGGGTAGTTTTATATGTTCTATGGACAAAAAATAACTGCTTTTCATATTGAGATAGAGGAAGTTGCCCTTTATATTGATAACTATTCATCCTCTTCCACATGAGTTAAACTTTAGTTGTCCAGGCATTTGAGCAAACGCTCAAACTTTTGCCTTTTGTTTAGAAGGAGCCAAACTGTATTCAGAAGAGGTATTTCTACAGTTTCTATATATAATAGCTGCCCATTGTCAAAGTGTCCTTAGAAATTGCCACTGTCATTGGCACAGTTCTTACATGGCCCAGAACTCCAGCCATGAAAACAAACAAGCAGGGATTGCAGTGACATCACTACCCAAATATTATCACTAGTCATATTCAGGCAAACAAAAACCCAATAAAACAACTGGCCAGGGTTGTGGGGAAGAGGCCCTTGTTCTCATCAACATAGGGATAAGATGCTTTGCCAGAGGATCACTTCTGGCATTGCACCCCACCTGTGTGTCGAGGGCTTGTGGTCTGGTATGGTTCAGGGGGGTGCATGCTTGTTCCCACCCTTTCCTGGCCAGCCAGACTGCATGCTTGGTTAATGGTCTAGATTTTAGGGGGGCTTCATGCATTTTGTGCATGAAGTCCAAAGGGGTGCACTTACAAAGAAAGTAAAGATACAATTTAAATTGCCAGCAAATTACAATTCAATGCCTGTTTGTTTGTTTTTTTTTTTTTTTAAACCACACACATTCCCCTCCATAGGTCCACCTAATATTATAGAGGGTGTCTTGAAGGGTATGTGTGCATGTTTTTTTTTTTTTTTTTCGAAACAGAAACCAGAAGTGAAATGTAATTTTCAGGCAATTTAAAACATATTTTCCTTTGTAAATGTCAATGTGTTAAATCAGAAATCACTGCTCCAAAAAAATCACTACTCCCAGCCAAATGAAATGTTTTATTTTTTTTTGGTACTGATACATATTACCTAAGGCAGTGCCCGCCTTCCCATGCTATTTTTGAAAACCCTTTGCCTATTAGCCCAGAAATTGGTATTTTTCATTTGACAGAGTCAGCTGCCATTGATTTAATGGGGGTTTGGATTCAGCATTCAAACTTATTTGAGGTTCGCTGAACCCTGCTCAAACTGAACTCTGGGCAGTTTGGCTCATCCTTTCTGGAGACACACTGCACTGAAAGATGCTACACCTTTAATAAATACACCTAAATAAATTAATAAAAAACGAATAAATAAATAAATAAATAAATAAAAATTTAATAAAGACACCTTTATTTTTTGACAGTTTATCCTGTCATTTGAATTTTGTTTAGGTTGGAATAATTAGGGTATTTTTTTTTACAAACTATAGAAAACTGCCAGCCCTGCACTTATTATTTATTATTTAAATCCCAGTACAGTGTTTGGGACATTCAGGAATCTGAATTGCCAGCTTCTGTCTGATAGGCCAAGATACACACGGGTCGAATATTGGCCAGCTTTTTTTTTGAACCGGCCAATGTCTCCCGACATTCAGCCCGTGTGTACAGGGCTTTATATTCCTTTAAACAGTTCTATTTTTGTATAACTTGATGCCTTGATTGCTAATAAATCCAACATATGGAATATCTATTTAAATATACAGTATATGGTAAATATAATTTTTGGAAATTGGAATGATGTGCCATTTATTTTTTCATCCATATTTGTGATACATTTTAATACAGTTTACTAAAACTGCATAGGCTAGAAAATGGCCTATCTTGTTCTCTCTTGACCTTTCATGGGTTTATGACTAAAATTATTTTAATTCTCACTACAATTCTATTAACATGCACAAGTCATCTTATAAAAGACTCTGAGCTGTCCCTTTAAAGTTGGTGTTCTCTTTAAATTGAGCAAAGTATTGGAAAAAAATGTAACGTGTTCATTTGAAATACTTCATACATTTATGAGAATTACACAGTTATAATCCATGGAATTACTTATACAGATATTTATAAATATAAATAATATAGACTCTAAATTTAAGTTATTATGGGTATAAAGTATATATAATCAATCAGCGCAAAATACCTAAATGCTATGAATAATGCAGCTGTTTTTTTAAAAAGATCATCACATAATCCAGAAAGACATAGTAAAAAAAAGGGGTCAGCATATAAACCTTATTAAAACATATAAAACAGTATATAAATAAAATGTCCAATATTAATCCAGAACGGAGTAGGGGGAGGACTAGGGGTCCCAGCAAGCACTACAGAGATTCCACATGAGAAAACACAAATCCAGATGCAAAAGTGATAAACCCTTCACCTCCAGAGCACTCACTTCACTCACCACAAGATGTGGACGACTAAGCTAACAGATGGTCAACAGCACATGTTTCATACGGGTATATTATCCGGGCAGACCTCCAACCAATAATCAAAGGGGTATGGATGGTGAGACAAAAACAAATCAACAAGTGCTCACTGATAACTGGTTGTAAAAGGTTTATTAAAATAAAAATGGCTACTCAGAAAGGGCTTAAACATAAGCGCATTTCCAGAGCAGACTGTCTGTCCTGTTTTGCGAACATAAGACCCTTTGTTACATCTTTGGCGTTGAATCGTGCATGCGATGTCAGTAGAGGTATGCTATATGATCTTATGATTTTGAAGGTCCCATTTGTGTGTGTGACACTTTTAGATAGGTTGATCTGGTTGCACTGTTTGCAGAATTTTTTTTATTACAGGGTTTGCTTCCATTATTTTTGACTTCATAATCAGAATGAAGTTTCCGGCTGATTAGTTTATGTCTGAGGTTGGGTGG
Organism: Aquarana catesbeiana; assembly: GCF_042186555.1. Lineage (NCBI taxonomy): Eukaryota > Metazoa > Chordata > Amphibia > Anura > Ranidae > Aquarana > Aquarana catesbeiana. Next base: position 431,047,361 of record NC_133327.1, on the reverse strand, counting down.
TTGTCTGAAAGCCAGTATTGGGGTTGTTGGAATATTTATTTCAGAGTCATATCCTCTGTTATGATGGGTTATAAATATTTTATTATCTTTTTTATCCCTTCTAGTACTGGGTTGTATGTGGTGACTAGAGGTACACGGTTATTTGTTTTCTTCTCTTTGTATTGGAGGAGATTTTCTCTTCGGGGTTTTCAAGGCTGTGTTTATGCTGTTGCTGATGGTTTTGTCTTTGTAACCTTTCTTATGGAAGGAGTCTGCTAGTGTTCTGAGATGTTTATCTCTGTCTTCTGGGTCTGAACATTTATATAGCAAAGAATAAAAAAAACACAGTGGTGATTTAATACCATAAAAAATGTTCTATTTGTGTGAAAAAAAAAATATAAAGTGTTACATGACTGAGCAATTGCCGGTTAAAGAAGCACAGTGCTGAATAGGAAAACATGTCCTGGTCATTAGGGGATAAAACCTTTCAGAGGTAAAGTGGTTAACAGCATGCCGACCAGCCGCCGCAGTTATACTGCGGCAACATGGCTCGGCCGCGCAAATCGCCGTCATGTTACGTCGCGATCACCGCCGGGCTCCCGCGATCGCTCGGGGCACACCGAGAACCGGGATCTGTGTGTGTGTAAACACACCATTTCTGGTTCTCTGAGGGGAGAACAGACAGATTGTCTGTTCATACAGAGTATGAACAGCGATCTGTCATCTCCCCTGCACAGTCCCATCCCCCCTTCAGTTAGAACACACACTAGGACACACGTAACCCCTTCACTGCCCCCTAGTGGTTAACCCCTTCACTGCCAGTGACATTTTTACAGTAATCAATGAAATTTTATAGCATTGATCGCTGTAAAAATACCAATGGTCCCAAAAATGTGTCAAAATTGTCCGTTGTGTCCGCCATAATGTCGCAGTCCTGATAAAAATCGCAGATCACCGCCATTACTAGTAAAAAAAATTAATAATAAAAAAGCCATAAAACTATCCCTATTTTGTAGACGCTATAACTTTTGCGCAAACCAATGAATATACGCTTATTGTGTTTTTTTTACCAAAAATATGTAGAAGGATACATATCGCCTAAACTGAGGGAAAAAACGTTTTTTGGGGATATTTATTATAGCAAAAAGTAAAAAATATTGTGTTTTTTTCAAAATTGTCGCTCTTTTTTGTTTATAGCACAAAAAATAAAAGCCGCAGAGGCGATCAAATGCCACCAAAAGAAAGCTCTATTTGTGGGGAAAAAAGATGTCAATTTTGTTTGGGAGCCACGTCGCACGACCATGCAATTGTCAGTTAAAATGACGCAGTGCTGAATCGCAAAAAGTGCTCTGGTCTTTGGCCAGACAAATGGTCCAGGGCTGAAGTGGTTAAAGAGGAACTTCAGTCCCTTTTGCTTGGCTCTGCCCCCCTCCAGCACCACATTTTTTGCATTTCTGGCATGGGTGCTGGCAGAACCTTTCAGCATAACTGTGCACACATGGGGAAATTTCTGCACATGCATAAACACAGCAGTTTGGGAACTTTATAAGTGTGTATATGCAGATGTGTGTGAAACTCACATGTGCACAGATGTGACACAGTACTCTACTGGCACCCAAAGCCCTGCTGCACATCTGCATACATGCAAAATACAGACTGGGCAGTGGAGGGGAGCAAACATCATTATTGCCTAGGTGAGAAATAAGGATGTGCTGCTTAGCAGCATAAAAAAAATCCATCAGGTGAAAAAATTTCAAATGATAAAAGATAAAAAACACTGAAAAGTCCTAAAAAAGACTGAAAAATGCAGCTATTCTGCATTTATCAGCGGTTTTGAGCCATAAGCTTTTGTGGAAGTATAGTTTTGCTAAAAAGAGCTAAAAAACACTAGTGCAAAAATGCTGCAAAACTCATTCATGGCACGTGTCAACTTTCCCTGTTTAAGGGCGGAGAGGATGTTTGTGCCATTAGCGCACACCACTATTCCTGGCTCCAGCTGGCATATCCTGAACTACCTCTGGCCCTACCCCTGCAGAGCTGCAAGAAACTCTGCTCCAGTGTGGCTCCTGTCGCCTATACAGACCAGCTGAAGCACTGCATGGCACCTTTTAGCCTGACTCATTGAATAGCCCCTTGAACGTTTAGGGGGTAGTGGTGATTCATAGGACAATTCAGCAGAGGAGGGCATGGAGGAGGGGGTGGAGCTGACGAACAAGCTGCAGCACTGAGCCCTGTCCTGCATCCTTCCGAGTTGCAAGCAGAGTTTTACAGTTTGCTGTGAATGAAATATAGCGTCCCTGATCATGCTTGCTGGACCATGTGTCAGCAGTAATGTGGACCTTGTGACTGACTGCCTTGCCCAACAATGCCACAACATTGCCTTTTACATGATGGTAGAGAGCTGGAATTACCTTATGTGAAAAGAAATAGCGACTGGGAGCCTGCCATTGTGGTACAGCACATTCTGCAAAATCACGGAAGAGGGCAGAATCCACCAGATAGAAAGGCAGGAGTTGTAAAGCCAGCAGCTTTGACAAGCTTGAAATTAGATGCTGATCATGTGGGTAGCAGTAACTGTTTTTTTTTTAGCAGATGGGGCAGAGAAATTTGCCTGCTTTAGTCTACAGCTGGGGGTGTTCTACTGGCAGACATGCTGCAAGGACCTGTGACACCCTTCACTATACCATCATCCCTGCCAGTGGAGGCTGCTGAGATGACATGAGGAGGAGCAGAATTGCATCCCTTTTGTCTACCTTTCAGGTGCTCTTGCCAATGGGCTGAATGGTGGGAAGGTAAATGCCTTGTCAAACACGTGGTACCCAAATGGCTGGTGTTTTTGCCATGCTTGATCTGCTTGAGGCAAAGTTTGCAAATAACAGTGCGATCGGCTGCACATGTTTTTAAAAAGGCACAGACAGCTGAGCTGTGGGAAGTGGGCAAGGAGATAAAAGCTCCACAATCTGGTGGAATAGGATGGATGCTCTCTATTCTTTCATGATGGCTGCCTGGTTGGGGTTATGCCTCACCCTCACTTTCTCCTCTGCTCTATCCGGTACCCATGTTGCATCAGTGAACTCATCGTCATCATCCCCTCCATCCTCATTATCACTTGTACCAACTTGGCAATACGCTGTGGCTGGGGGAACATGACTGCCAATTTTTGGTGGACAAAGGAAAAGGAGACATAAATGAGGATATGGGTTTCAGCATGGTTCTAGATTATAACCTACATCTTAGGGATGTGGAAAAAATTATCACTAAGTATTGGCAAGTCTTGAAACAAGACAAACATTTAGGAGGAACTCTATCTGACAAACCTGGATTCATGTATAAAAAAGCCCTAGACTTGAGGAGTAAATTAGTACGAAATGTGATTGAACCCCCAAAATCTAGAAAACTCACATTCTGGGATATAAAGGGACTCCACAGCTGCGGCCGATGCTACAGTTATATGAGAGTCACACAAAATTTAAGAAAAATAAAATGATTTAATAATCCCAGTATGAACCAGACACATACTATTAACAACTTTTTATCATGTGACACTAAAGAGGAAATTTATACCATAAAATGTCCCTGTGATTTAATTTTCATTGGAAGAACAAAAAACCCCTAATGAAAGGATTGAGGAGCATGTTAGGAACATTAAAATGGGTTCAATAAACATAATTTATTGGTACATTTTAGGGACAAACACAACCAAAATCCAAGAGGGATGCAATTTTGGGGTGTAGAAGCCCCCAAACACCTTGGAGGGAAAACTTTGTAGAAGATTTAGTAAACAGGAGTCATGGTGGATACACCAATTGGAATCTTTTGGTGCCAGGGGGATTGAATAAGGATTTTGACTTAGGTTGTTTCCTTAGTATTCAGTAGTAGGAGGTATAGAAATTAAATAGATCTGGGGTGCCAATCATTCACCCATATATGGTTATGGACCATGTACACATCCTTAGGTCCATTGCTTATTATGCATAGAGGGTTGGATCTAATATGTAGCTTAAGGGTATTTAACATTTTAGTACAGACTGTGGTGATGGCTTCCCATGGGGTAATTTCTCTACTCAGTACAAGATTGGTGGGTTTAGACATTTAGAGAAGGTACTAGGTATTTTGAATTTTGATATGTTGTATACCATTTATTTTTTATAATTTGGATTTTTTAAATAATTTTTCATGTATTATGTATATTTTATGTGATTATAGTATGTTGTATATAATGGCCCCAGGGAGACACACAACTGCAATGAACACTGTCCCCTTATTTGTATTTTTATTTTGTTATGGGGTTATAATAGGCAAACAGTGTGCTTGGTGGTAAGGGGATTAACATATTCCTTCATAAATTTTAAAGAGGCAAAGGATTGTTCCTAAAATAGTATATGAGTAAACACCTGCACTATAGTATAATGGTGCCTATTCTAATATATGCAGTTTTTAACTACAACAAAATGGCACCGATTTGGACTACAAGAAACTGGCTACTGATCTTTCATATACAGTAAATACAGACTAAGCCTACCATCCAAAGGAAATCCCCCTGAGGAAAACACATGGTCCCTGACATGCATAGGGGAGGGGAGTGAACAATGGAGGCAGCCATATCCTTGTGGTCCCTGTGTCAATACGTGTAGGGGAGGAGAGAGGAGTTCACGAGCAGTTAGCGTTTGTGCGGCTCTTTTGGGGACACTCTACAACCACTGTTTTATGCAGCCTGGTGCACTGGAAGCACCAGGAATATGTAAGTACCTTACTTGCTTTTATAAATAAAGTATTCATTTTAAATGATACAAGCAATATTGGAGCTTGTTTTTATCTACATGTAGCGGGGAAACTGATCTAAGGATCAGCTTAGAAGCCTGGAGATTCCATCTATTTGACTGAGCCCAGGAGAGGCTTGCCAGCACTGTTTGAGCGAACTTAATTGTGAGATCACACTCCATAAAGTGAGGATAATACCACTGGGGGGGGCACAAGAGTGGTGGCACATTGGTTTTCGATTTTGGAGCACCATTGTATGGATGAATGAGATTAAGAAGCCTTTAAGGGTTGTGATTTGCTGATGAACTCAAAGACACACATGAATAGCACTTGATTGGACTTTTTTGCATGAAATATTATTCAGGTTTCATTTATTTATATTATTTTTTTCACATTGAACTGTATATATGAGTTGATGTTCTGTTTATTGCACGTACTATTTATATTTACCACTTGGATGGAGGGCAAAGCGTGGCAATTATATTGATATGATTGCCAATTTGTTGTTTACCAGTGTTTTTCCCTTCTCTGTAGGCTTATGTTCCTACCTTACTCAATCTCAGAACCAAGATCTGAATCAATTAATGGCTGTGAATCATCAAGGAGCAAGTGGCAAACCCTTTGTTCAAATAACTCAGCTGACTCCTCCATGCCTGATTCTGGGGCTATGGCAGGAAAAGCTATGGACAAGGGGGCAGAATAAGCCACTCTAGCAGCTGCGGTGGACTGCGCACTGGTCTCTGCTCGGGTGATGAAGGAGGATGGTTTAGTAAGCCATTGTCAGGAAGGCTCTGTCAGAAGACAGAATAATAGCCACAGGAGAATCCCTGTTCCCTGAATGCCTGGAAGAAGATGTGCGTTAACTCGTGCTGACATGTGAATGCATATGCTCATGCACGGGAATGCGAACGCAAATGTGCGCGGTGCATCCCGTGACAGTTAAGCGCGCCAAATGGGCTAGAAGCTGGATCAGCACCCAGGATCAGTGCTGTCTTGTCTACAGTGTTCTGTGATTGTCCTGTTTCCTGTTACCTGCATCTGCTCTTGAATTATTGACCTGGCTTGTGCATGACTTTTCCTGTTTTCTCTTGCCTCCACATCTGTACTTGATCTGATCGTTCTGTATATGACCCAGCTTGTCTGACTCTGCTTACATTCCAGCCCCTCCAGAGCTACCAAGTTGCTAGCACCTGTCCAGCTACCTATGATACCTGCTCTCTGGCTAAGTACCAGGCTGTTCCTGTCCACAGAGATCTGCTGCCATCTGGCAGACTACTGAATCAGCAACCCAGCAGCAATCACATCTAGTGATTGTCCGGCACTCTGATTGTCCGGATCTAGTCCGGCACTCTTGCGACTCTGCACTCCTGCACCACCTGTATACTCTACCAGGGGCCCCGAGTCAGAGGTGCAAGAGAGCCCTTCCTCTGCATAAATCAGGCTCTACCCACCAGGTACGTGACAGCCAGTCCACCACCTTCTCGGCATGCTGTGGCTGGATAGCACAGGCAACATCACTAAACAGAGGAAATGATACCCTGCCTAAGGACGGACAACGTCCACCTTTGCCTGTGGACACAGATGCTGCTTGCCCCCCCACAGAACCATGGGAATGTCTGCCTCTCCTTGTTGGCCTCCCAGACATGATGGGGGAGGGGGGCTTAATAACAAAATATGGGGAAATGTGTACGTGGATGCATTTAAATCAATGGAAAGTGGTGTTTGGTGCACTTTAACTTGAGTACTCACTACACAGACACACTCCACTGACACGCTACAATATACTGAAGTAAAACTGCACTGATGCACTGCAATATACTGCAGTAAATGTGCACTAACGCACTGAAATATACTGCGTTAAATGTGCACTAACACACTGCAATAGACTGTGGTAAACCTGCAATAATGCACTGAAATATACTGAAGTTTAAAAAATGTGGCGCCAAAAATTACAGCTACTAGTAAGTCCAAAGCAGAAGAGAGAAATATTCCAGTCACCAGCTATAGTCCATGTGTACGAAAGCACTCGGCACAACGTGGTAAAGTGATCTGCCTACCAGATGGCTGGAGATTATATGCATGTTGTAATGACCCCAGGCTCATCTTGCATATCCGGCATTATAATTCCCCCATAGGTTAAAACAGCAATGTCCAGATAATATTCTCCCTCGATGAACTTCTCCAGGAACTCACATCAGATGCAAGGCTTTCAGTATATCGATCAGCAGTGCTCAATGAAGGAAACAAGTGACCAATAGTGAAGCCCGCAATACCATTTAAAAACAAATTTATTGTAGTAACTTAAAGTTTAGATTCAAGAATGCATGCATCACAAGGAACTGCAGCTGCAGCGTTCAGCATGCTGGTGCCAACCGGCCTGACATGTTTCATCACAAACGGATGTCTTCAGAGGCGTGGTTTTACTGACCCCCGCACGCCATATATATAGAAAGACCAATTACATTTGACTTGGGAGAAAATTATCTCCCAAAGAAGAACAGCTGAGTATAATATACCATCATCCGGTGTGATATGCTGCGCGCATGCGCACCCGGAGGATGCATCTCATTGGTCATCTGGTGGCATCTGACGTGGGAGTGATAACGTCACGCCGCACATCTGAAGACCTCGGCGGACCGCTGCCATTACAGCACATGTGCACCACAGGCCAGCCGTTCTATTGGCTTATGAGGACGACAACAACCGGCGCAAAAGTGATGTCAGCTGCATCGTCACATCAAGCCAGAGGAATGCAACGCTGGGATGCAGATGTACTATACAACTGCGTTCCAACATGCAAAAACAGGAAGCCTCCACAGCCCGGTCAGCGCCAATGAAGTGCATTGCGGTCCGACATCCCGGAACAGGGGCTAAAAAAAAGAAACTTAGCAACACAAATGTAAAAAAAAACCCTAGAGTAAAAATAGCAGGAGGATGCTAGTTTAATATACAAAATATTAAAAAAACCTTATTTAACTTAGAAAACCAAAGCATTATAAAATGCCTATAGGGAAGCTATGGAGGAAACCATCCCAAGGTGAACAATAGGCAATTTAACAATATGTAGCATAAATGGTATAAATCATTAAAATTGAAATGTAGATAAAAAACAATAATAAATATATAAAAAAAACATCAATTCTGAGATGTGATACATATAATATATGACGGAAAAGGACTCGATCAGAAACTCAAAATAAGGCAAATATAATTATAACCCAAAGGTTATTGGGTGTTGACAGCACATTGATGTAAAATTACTTGTTATTTATAAAACTATTAACATCCCACTCTACATTCAACCCAAAGGGGGTATAACACTTCAAGTTATATATCCAGCGGGTCTCCAACCGCAAGATCTCCCTCTTGGTGAAGCTACCTCTCCAGTGGGGTATAAATCAATCAAAAGCAGTAATGGTTGTTCCGGCTGGATTCTTATTATGGTGCTCCAAATAGTGGCGTGACACAGTATGTTTAGGGAACCCTTTTCTAATGTTTGTAAGATGTTCCTTAACCCGCACATTCATTGCTCTCATAGTGCGGCCTACATACTGCAGACCGTAAGGACAAGTTAACAAGTATACCACATTTTTTGATGTACATGTAATAAAGGTGTCTATTATAAACCCTTGCGGTGGTATGAGACTTGAACTGACTAATTTTTCTATCCTTATTACTACTGACATGGCATACTTTGCATTTACGACAAAAAAGGAAGGAAAAAAGCCTTCTGGTGCTATACCCTATTTGGTGCATCCAGAACATTAGGAGCAACCTGCAGCTTCAGAGGTGTTACCCCTCTAAAGATCACCTGTGGGTGCTCAGGTAAAACAGGGCCTAAAACTTTATTGTTTTTTAACACAGCACAATGTTTTTTCATAATCTTTTTCATTTCATAGTATTGCAGTGAATAGGTGGTAATTAAAGAGAAATCATGGATGTTATTATTGTTTATAGATTTGTCCCTTCCTTTCAACATGATAGTTCTATCCATAGTGGAAATCTCCTCAATGGCTTTATCTAGGTCTATATTTGAATACTCTTTTTCCAAAAAATTTGTTTTAAAGTGGGAGTCCGGCGACCAATCTTTTTTTTTTTTTTAGGTCATTGAGACACTTTGCTAATCCCAAAATAATACTCACAGTTTGGGTGTAATATTTCCGCCTCAGTCTGTTTTCGTACTGAAGAATAACTTTAAAAATGTGATGCTGGCTGTTTCCATCTTGCTTGTGGGCATGTGAAGCCCACAAGCATTGATCTCCTGGATGCGGTGAATGCTGTTCATTCACAGCTTGTTCACATGCATGATCATTGTTCCCGCACTGAATCTTGGGAAGCCTGACACTAAGCTCCCAGGAGACAGTGCGGTGCCGTGGAAAGGCAATAAACATGCCTACTCCCATGGGAGGAGAGACAGGAAGTGCCACAATAAAGTACAATATAAAGGTAATTACAGCGATAAAAAAAATTTTCGTGTGGCATTTGAACATCTATGCAATTAACTGAAGGGGATAAGATTAAGTTAAAAATTTTAAGTGGAACCCCGCTTTAAGGTCAGAGGCCTGCAGCAAAAAGTCTTCCTTTAAAGTACAGTTACGCCTCAAATGGGTGAACTGACTTTTAGGCACAGATTTCATCCATGATGACAACTTCCTTGTCCAATATACCCATTTCGGTCAGTTTCCTTGAAAAAGGTGGTAATCTAAACCTATCATTCGTAATCTGTATATTTAAGTCCAGAAAGTGGATGGCAGCTCTACTCATCTCGTATTGTAATCTTATGCCCAAGGTATTCAGATTTAATTGCTGCATAAAATTGGTTAACAATGCCTCATCACCATCCCATAGGAGGAGCATGTCGTCTATATATCTAACCCAGAACACCAACTCTGGTCTTCTGTCAGACTAGATGACATCCTCCTCCCATTTAGCCATGAACAAGTTAGCCATGCTTGGCACAAATTTTGCGCCCATGGCCACCCCTCTGTTCTGGAGGTAAAAAGTACCCCCAAACCAGAAGTAGTTATGTGACATGGCGAACCTAAGTAAAAGTAGTATAAACGCTCTCTGTGATGTAACCAAGTGGTCATCTCTTGTGAGAAATAGGTCCACAGCTTCTAGACCATCAGAGTGGGATATAATAGTATAAAGCGAAGTTACATCCGCTGTTGCCATAATTTAGCTATCTTTCCACTCCATGGCTTCCAGAATCTGCAAGACCTGAGATGAGTCTTTCAGGAAGGAAGGGGTCTGGGATACCAACAGTTGTAAAAACCCATCAATATATTTCCCGATGCGAGAAGTTACAGAGTCTAACCCACGAATGATAGGCCTACCCGGTGGTTTGTCTAGATTTTTATGAACTTTTTGTAAAAAGTAAATAACCCGAATCCGGAGGGCCATCGGAACTAAATATGCTCTCTCTTTCTTATTAATCAGATGTTCTTTATAACCCATTTCAATAAGCTTCTCCAGTTCCCTCTTGTATTTCCCCATAGGGTCATAATGAATAGGGACATAAGTATCTGTATCAGAAAGGATTCTATCCATTTCCTCAACATAGGCTGCCTTGTCTAAGATCACAAATATACTGCAGTGAAATATACTGCATTAAACATTCAATAACACACTGAAATATACTGCGTTAAATGTGCACTAACGCACTGAAATATACTGCATTAAACGTGCACTAACGCACTGAAATATACGACATTAAACGTGCACTAATGCACTGCAATAGACTACGGTAAATCTACAATAATGCACTGAAGTATACTGCGTTAAACGCGCAGTGACGCACTGCAATATACTGTGGTAAACCTGCAATACCGCACTGAAATATACTGCGTTAAACATGCACTAATGCACTAACATATACTGCGTTAAACATGCACTAACACACTGCAATATACTGAGCTAAACCTACAATAACGCACTACAATATACTGTGGTAAACCTGCAATAACGTACTGCAATACACTGCGGCAAATGTGCAGTAATACACTGAAATATACTGGTCGCACTACACTCACACTGCACTTTCACTAGATTCACACTAAACTGATACTTTACACTCACATTAGAATCACAATAGCCCACTATAGCACACTAACTCACTAGTAGCACTGAACAGAGCCCTGTTCCATCTCTCTCCATGCATATATCACACTGCAAATGACTGCTGTGAAAGAATATTTTTATAGTGTGGGGCGGGACTAAGAGCAATGAGCCATGATTGGATAGAGTCATCTTGACAGTGTCCAATCATGACTCTGACAATGCTATGTGCCCTGATTGGGCAAAGATTTCAATGCTTCAGCCAATCAGGGCTTCCAATGCACTGTGCAAAGCGTAGAACCATTCGCCTAACACTACTTATTCATTTGGTGGAGGGGGATTATGGTGTGGGGTTGTTTTTCAGGGGTTGGGCTTGGCCCCTTAGTTCCAGTATAGGGAACTCTTAAGAGGTCAGCATACCAAGACATTTTGGACAATTTCATGCTCAGAAACTTTGTGGGAACATTTTGGGGATGTCCCCAATGTTCCTGTCCCAACATGACTGCTCACCAGTGCACAAAGCAAGGTCCAAAAAGACATGAATGAGTGAATTTGTGGTGGAGGAACTTGAGTATTGGGACACCTGCCTTTATATGCATATATTCACATGAACTTTAATGGCATCCCAGTCCTAGTCTGTAGGGTTCAATATTGAGTTGCTCCACCCTTTGCAGCTATATCAGCTTCAATGCTTCTGGGAAGGCTGTCCACAAAGTTTAGGAGTGTGTCTATGGGAATGTTTGACCATTCTTCCAGAAGCGCATTTGTGAGGTCAGGCACTGTGGACGAGAAGGCCTGGCTCACAGTCTCTGCTCTAATTCGTCCCAAAGGTGTTCTATCAGGTTGTCAGGACTCTGTGCAGGCCAGTCAAGTTCCTCCACCACAAACTCAGTCATCTATGTCTTTATGGACCTTGCTTTGTGCACTGGTGCGCAGTCATGTTGGAACAGGAAGGGGCCATCCCCAAACTGTTCCCACAAAGTTGCGAGCATGAAATTGTCCAAAATGTCTTGGTATGCTGACACCTTAAGTGTCCCCTTCCCTTGAACTAAGGGGCCAAACCCAACCCTGTAGTGATATAGTAGTGGGAGGATGATTACTATTATTACTATAATGTTAGTCATTTCCGCAGCAATCCAGTTCTTGCAGAGAATGCAATTATTGAGTCCCAACACAGAAGAAAGTTCACGAGATACTTGCAACAGATGACAAAATCTAACAGTGTAAATGTTACAATAAACAGCAGCCTTCAGAGTCCCATTCATCCTAGCAAGTATAGAGATACCACAATCCAGCTTATGTCCAATCCATAATAATATGCACCTATATAGCGTCCATGCATGCAATAATGTGTATTATAATCTAGACCTGTGCTCTCATCTTGGAGAAGAAAGAGAAGAATGTATGAAAGAATGAATGCCTAACAGCTCAGATCTTCCTCTGAAATAATAGTCTGACACTGGGAGGGGTTTCTGCTTGGTCAACCCAAAATACTTTTGATCTTAATGTTAATTAAGGTGAAAAGACTCTACTTGTAAATACTGGCAATAACCTCACATTAGTGTTTACCAGGTAAACAATCCACCATTTCCCATGAATACCCCCTCAAGTCTAATGACCATCAATAAATACTTTTTGTACTAATCCTTTCTAGTTTGGTCAAGCACATTTACATTTTACAATCCCCTTTAGGTAACTGCTTTGGCCCTTTTGATATGTAGAAATTCAACTTGTCTGACAGCTGTGTCAGGCCATAAATCATAGCCTACAGTACACACCTATGTACATATTATAAAACACTGTGTGTTTGTATATGTATATAAAATCCTACATAAATTACGCAACAAACCCCTGAAAAACAACCCCATACTATAATCTCCCCTCCACCAAATGACTGGGACCAGTGCACAAAGCAAGATCCATAAAGACCTTGATGGTCGAGTAACTTGACTGGTCTGCACAGTTCTAACCTCAACCCATTAAATTTCATGTGTGTGTGCAGGCAGGTGTCCCAATACTTTTGGTAATATAGTGTATATTGTTATATGTACATTTTTGGGCTGTGGATTTTATGATTACTATTTTTTTTCTTTATTTCCAATATGTATTATATATTGATTACTTATCAATATATTTTATAAATTATTCGTTATTTTTCTATATATCATATCCATCAGCTCTCAAGTAATTGTTAATTTATATTTTCCACCTGCTTTTGTATTAATTTTTATGTTTTTTTATGTATTTTTTGTTTAGTTATTCATTTTTGTGGTTCGTCAAGCTGGAGAGTGGAAAGCCCAGCTTGGTGGTGTGCCATTTTGCCCTACCAGCACAGCGGGATTTGCTATTGTTTAGTCATATAGTCTGGAGATTTGAGATGACAGTGTGGGGTAGAGCATGGCAGATAGCAAGCTTGTCATCATGATGAGTGAGCAGCCTGGTCATGACTCACTGTGACCGGAAGTTATATAACAATATACTGAAAATAGCAGGTTAAGCGCATATCCAGTCCGCACTTCTGGTATTTGGATCGACCGTGAGTTCCAGCGCACAACAAAAACCATCTTGGACACAGTTCAGTGAATATAGGAATTATAAGAGCTGCAGTCATACAAAATTGTACATTTACACAGACAATTACATATTGTGTTATTTTTTTGCTACCTTTTAAGGATAACTATGGAATGTTTTTAAGTAAGTCCAAGTACATGCAGAGTATGGAGTACCTGTACATATTAGTGCACAGGACAGTAAAGTGAGAATTTTTTATCCTTATTATTAATATTATTATTATTATCATTATTATTGTTATGGATTGGTGTGACATGTGACCAAGGGGATGGGACCCATTCCGGCACCCACCCCAGTACCCACCCCGGCATGGGAGGAGCAAAGGAACCTCATACCACAGCCATATATAAAAGCATATTTTAGGGATCCAAAAGGTTTTGCCTCTTATTAGGAGAGCACCGTCCTTGAAACGCGTAAGCCATTTGGATCCTAGGTGCTATCACTCCAAGCCCAGGAGCACGCTGAGTAAACGGACTGATTGTGCAACCTTGAAGTGCTGTGTCAATTATGTTGTCTCTGAGTAGATACATTTACAATTTTCTGAATAAACAGTTTTAGAGATAATTCGCTAGGCCAGTGCACCCTCTCTTTCTGGGAAGAAAGGTGTCTTGCATTTGTTTCTCCAGCTCTGGATCGGGTGTGTGGCAGGAGCTGGCATCATCCCATGGATCATTACACTCATGCGCAGGTTGTTTTTGTGTTTTATCAAGTTCCTATCTTTTGTTACTCTAAAGAAATAGCTGTTTGCTTTCTCGATGTGCAAAGTGAACCTGAATGGGAATGACTTTCATTATCAATCAGCTGATGCACTTGCAGGGTTCTAATGAAGTTAGTGTCAGGGTCTGAATCCCTTTAGAGGTGATTTAGAGGTGATTAACCTTTTGGCAGTGTCTCATCAAAAATGACATTTCTGTGTACAGAATAGCTCCAGGTTGCCATATTGCATTACATTTTTCAGAAATTTACAGTGCTGCAGATTAAAGGAAAGGTAATTTTTGATAACCTTTAATTTCAATGTGGCCTGTGTAGCAATTGTATATGATTTATTATTTTTTTAATGTCATAAAAAAAAAAAAACATTGGCTATTTTCTCCATTAATGTTTATAAACAATAGTGTGGAAATAATATTCCACTAATCCACCATTTATTAACAAATTATGCTAGCAAAAATGATTCAACCAATGCTGAACCAAACACGTTTGATAGTAGTGCAAGTTTTAAAACATCTTTAAAAGGGGTCAATTGTTCCAGTGAGTTTTCTGTCATGCACCAGACCATTATTTTATTAAAATACCTTGTGCTGTATATCCCATGTCTCTATTGTGGAGCCTCCAGCATTACAGCCAATAACCAATCATCATAGTAGTAACTTAACTCTGGGATTCTGAAACATTCTTATTACCCAGATGCAGATGCTAACAATGCTGATTTTGATTAGTTGATTCTCTTATCCTAACTGCAATTGCTAAGATGGTTATTAGGGATGATCCCGAGGTTCAAGTCGAACGTAAGTTTGACTCGAACATCGGGTGTTTGTTCTAAAATGAACCAAACATATGGGGCGTCCGCTTGAAATTTGAGCACCACAGAATGCCCCATAATGCACTGCGAGATCACAGTGCATTGCTGTATGATGATTGGCCAAAGCATGCACCTGACCTGCATGCTTTGGCCAATCACAGCATGCTGAGAGAGCCATAATTGGCCAAAGGCAGGTTGTCTTTGGCCAATCATGGTTAAGGGGGACTAAGTCCATCCCCCACACTATATAAGGCTGCTTACATACAGGGCCATGTATAGTGTGTGGACAGAGATAGATTGAGCTAGATTAGGCAGGCAGGTTAGTTAGTGGCAGTGTATTTGTTTTATATATACAGTATATAAAATGACATATATATATATATTGCTGTGACACTCATATATTTAACTTAGGTGCTGTCCATTTCTTCTGATCATCCTTGAGATGGCTCTACACCTTCATTTGAGTCCAGCTGTGTTTGATTATACTAATGGGATTGATTAGGAATGCCACACACCTGTCTATTTAAGACCTTACAACTCACAGTGCATGTCAGAGCAAATGAGAATCATGAGGTCAAAGGAATTGCCTGAAGAGCTCAGAGACAGAATTGTGGCAAGGTATAGATCTGGTCAAGGTTACAAAAAAATTTCTGCTGCACTTAAGGTTCCTAAGAGCACAGTGGCCTCCATAATCTTAAATGGAAGACGTTTGAGATGACCAGAACCCTTACTAGAGCTGGCCATCTGGCCAAACTGAGCTATCAGGGGAGAAGAGCCTTGGCGAGAGAGGTAAAGAAGAACCCAAAGCTCACTGTGGCTGAGCTCCAGAGATGCAGTCGGGAGATGGGAGAAAGTTGTAGAAAGTCAATCATTGCTGTGACCCTCCACCAGTCGGGGCTTTATGGCAGAGTGGCCCGATGGAAGCATCCCCTCAATGCAAGACACATGAAAGCCTTCATGGAGTTTGCTAAAAAAACACCTGAAGGACTCCAAGGTACAGGTGCTATATTCAAAAATGGCCACAACATGGCATGTTTTGGAACCGAGTCATTTCAGAACACAGAAAGTCCTCACAGGGAGTTCTGGGATTTGTATGCTGTTGGAAAAAATCTCCAAGTACTTTTGATGAAGCTGGAATACATTACCCAAGTACTTTGATAAAAGGAGGGGCCATAAAAAAGGAAAAGGGCACGCACAGGAAGAGGAGAGAAGGGGAAGTGCTGGAGAGCACTGGACCGGAGAGCATGAGGGAGGAGGAGGCTGATCGGGCGCTACCAAAAGGAGAAAGAGAGATCGGGAGGTGTAGCAAGTGTGAAGGAAGCAGGAGCGCCATGTCACAGTGTGCCGATTAGCTATAGAGCCTTTTGCCATGTGCGCAGTTGAGGAGACAGACATTAGAGCGGAGCCTGTGAAGGACATTTAAAGCCATTATACTGAAGGTCACTGCCAGACTGCTGATCAACAGGAGTAGGTGTGAGTGAACCATATATCTTGTTGAACTGTCTGCCTGTTCACCCGCCCTGTAGGTAATTCAGAGTCCAGGGAAGTATCCCTCTTATACAGACTGGTTTTTGATAGGAGTTTATACTGTTTGGACACAAAAGACATGTGACGAATGTAGAGAGAGAGAGGAACTCAGTGCACACTCCCACTATAAGCAAGACTTTTACCATTTGGATACAATAAGAGACTCCAGTAGTGCTGATGAATAGCAGTTGGATTATCATCACCAGTGCTTGTCACATTGTTAAAGAACTGCTGGTCCCATGTTACTAATTTCTGCACTCAGTTTGGATTATAAAATAGTTGGTGTACTTAAAGTAAGAGATGTTTTGCAAGTGCCTTACCTTCCCTACATATAAGCAGCTGCAGCTGTGGATTTCCCACACGGGAACATTCACTCTTTTCTTCAGATTAAATTCACACCTTTAATATCGCTAGCTGCTACACTGACCAGGAGATCATTAAAGGGGAACTCTGAAGTTTATGCAACTTTTCAGTTTATGTCTTTTCACTTGCAAATAATTTCACAGAAGAGAAAGCCATAAGGAATTCCGAGTGCACCATCAAAAGAGCTCCAACGTTTGGCCACTCATATATATTATGCTTTACTTCTAGGTTTATGTTGCAACAGTAAACTTTTGTCCTTGACTCAGGATGCCCTTGAGATTTAGTTTCACTTTCTCCATCACAACATCGGAAGCTTACTAATCCAATTACCAAACACGGCCTTTCAATCTGGGATAGACTGAAAACTCGATTTGGCCTCCAATCTTCACACAATCCTCTCCTCTCGTTCTTACATAACCCATCATTTTACCTGGCCTGGTCTTCCCCAACATCTTTCCTAGCTTGGTCAAATGCGGGATTAACGAGAGCATATAATTTCTATAAAACCCTGATTATCACAACCTTTCCAACTCTCTGTGAAACATGTAATATCCCACCCTCAGAAATGTTTAGGTACCGACAAATCAAAAATTTCCTGTCTACTAATGCACCTTCAGATTTGACGTCTCCTAATCTCACCGTATTTGAAAAAGCTTGCAACAATGATCCTCATAGAAGAGGACTTATCTCAGATATATATACTCAACTACTCTCACACAACTCTTCATCCCCACTGACTTATACCACAAAATGGGAAACAAACCTTCAACTACAACCCGAACAAATAAACTGGTCCCAAATATGGCATAATACCAAATCAGCATCACCTAATATTGTCGCTCTCAAAACTAATTACAAAGTTCTAACCAGATGGTACCTAGTCCCTGCCAGAATCTCCAAGTTTTCTCCACAATACCAGTCCCAATGCTTCCGAGGATGTTCAGCACTAGGAACACACATGCACATATGGTGGGAATGTAAAATAGTTGAATCCTTTTGGTTGGAGGTGTTTAAGATGCTTTCTACTATGTTTAATATACCTTTGCTTCCTGATCCAACCACAGCACTCCTAAATGATAAACCAAATATTTTATCACACCGCCAGTTTAAACTCATGCTCTTCATAACCACAGCAGCCAAACAGACCATAGCAAAAGCATGGAAATCTGACTCTGTATTTTGTCATTTAAGAACAGAATAACTCAGTTCATGATCCACGCAAAGACCGAAGCAATCTTACTTGACAATTTATCGAAGTATGAAGCCTTATGGAGACCATGGTTTGAGCATTTCCTACCTCCAGGATTTGATAATTCATTATTTCTTCTTTGAAGACATTATATGGACAACCTATAATGTTACTATAAACTATATATATCGTCTTTAATTAGTGGTTTTCTCTGGTAATTCCCCCATGTCCCACCCCCTTATCTCCTTTCCCCCAACACTGTGCAGTTACTACCCCCTTCACTTACTACTTGACTTTCTTGAAGTGCGAATAACTAAAAATAGTTGGAAAGACTTATTTAATCTCCAGATGAAGCCAAGCCATACTGCAGGAACTTGGTCCTGGAACTATCTACTGATTCTTCCCCAACTATCTTACTTCCTTTTCTTTATTATACTTACTTTACTGCATCTTACCTCTCCCTACACTTCTTAATAAACTTATTCCAACCCCATTCCTCGTATACTTTACCTTTAATTTGTATAATTCTTGTTTTCTGTACTTATTATGATATAAACATTTATGATATATTGTGTGTTACTTTTCATACCATAATCACCTATGTGATGCATTACAATTGCCTGTTACCTTATATATACAAGAATGTTATTATCTTTCTTTGTGAACCTGAACTATATTTAACTCAAAACAATAAAATATTTTAAAAGAGATTTAGTTTCAATATTATTTCTCTGCTTATGTTCTCAGGGCGGACCTTTTTCATATCCAGAGCTGGGGCTGAATGCTTATATTTTTCTGTTCTGTAGGACTAATTAAAGAAAAAGAGGTCCTGTTTTATACCAAAATCAGGTTTACTAGAATTACCATTGACATCAAATGCTTATAGCATAGAGTACTGTTTAAGTAAATTCTGTTCATGTTATGCTCATCACAGGATGAGCATGGATGAGGAGGATGTCAGCTATGGCACCTTTTTTATTTTTCTGTTTTGGTAGTTTTTTTTTTACCCACTAATGCACAAGGGGTCTATAATACCTGCTGGAGATAATGACAGGGACAACACTAGGATTTAAAATAATCTAAATAATAGTGTAGAAATAAACGTACCTATTATGATGGTTTGCGTTTTGGACAAAACACATTTCAATATTCTTATATATTTCAGTAGAGGCATTTGTTAAACTAGCTGTTTTGATACCACCTACAAGAGTCTCTTTGTAAGGATTTGTATACTACTCTTACATTCTTGATTATTTTATGTTGTGGTCATGAGAAAAACTAAAGTGCCAATATAAAAGAAGTAATCAGTCTACTATAGGTCATTTGATGGGATAATGATACTTGAAACATTGGAAAATATTTCAGTAATGATTCTTTGTACATGAAATGGCTTGAATGATTCATTAGGAAACATTCTCGCTGAAGAAAATTATGTTCTTGATAAATATAAGATTACCTGAATTTAAAGTATCAGTTCTTTGAAAATACAAACATGATTGGATTGCACATTAAACTGCATATTGTTGTAAATGGAAAAGAACAGTTAATTTAAAATATTGTAAAGGTGGGCTATTTCCCCGCTACTGGACAGATATTTCTACTAGTTGTATATATTATGTCTATGATCTATATGTCCTTTATGCACTATATGATTTATACAAGATCTATATGGTATACTGTATGTCCTCTTAAAAAAAAAAAGTTTTGTATTTTTTTTGCTTTTTAAAAACTTGTGATAGCCATGCATATCATACATTTATAAATTGCTGATTTTCCTCATTTGGCTATTTGTTTTCAGAGCTGTTTGATATGTAGAGAACTACACCACACAAAGATCCAGGCCATCAGGAAATGCATATTTTAACCCCTTGGCATCTGCGCCTCCTAGCCCTAAAGGATTTCAAATGCCAGGAGGCGGGGTTTCATGATCATGTGATCACCATGATTGGCTGTCACAGCTGTCACATGATCGGAAAGCTTTCAATCACAAGTAGTGATTGGGGGTTTTCCGTTAGTCGCCAGTAAAGGTCCTGGGAGCGCACTGAGCGTGCTTTCACAGCCCAGCTGTGTTTACATTCAGGATGCAAATATGTGGCCTCTCGGCATCAAGGCCCACCCGCCTACTCTTGGCACCAAGTAATTGTTTTTATGTAAGGGTGCCTACAGCCTTAGGCTGGATTCACACATATGCAAATTTTGATGTGCGTTTCTCCGCATCCAATTCACATGATAGGAGATCAATTATTAGTAAATGGATGTGACATAAGCAAAAAATTAACAAATGACTCTAGGCAATGGACCATGATCAGTACATATGGGATACCATATTTTAGTAATAACAGTATACCGGCCTTATGTGAGGCTACAGTATACAGTATATGATGTTCATTGTCATGGGGCTGAGCATGGGCCAGGGCTCCATAAAGACCCCTAATTTTAAAATAATGCAACTAAGTAAAGGGGGTTGGATTTCAGAGGAGAGTGGATGTGAATGGAAGGAGATGGAAGATGGGTGAAACACCAAGCAGGGAAAAAAGAGAGAAAGGAGAAGGAAGGTCCGTGGAAATTAGTGATACATAGTAACATAGTAACATAGTTTGTCAGGTTGAAAAAAAAAAAACAACTCCATCTAGTTCAACCAATAAAACAAATAAATAAATCATACAAATCCATATACACAATCCTATACCCACAGCTGATCCAGAGGTGAAAAACAGCAGCAAAGCATGATCCAATTTGCTACAGCAGGGGAAAAAAATCCTTCCTGATCCCCCCGAGAGGCAATCTGATATTCCCTTAATTAACTTTACCTATAGATGTTAGTACCCAGTTATATTATGTACATTTAGGAAAGAATCCAGGCCTTTTTAAGGCAATCTACTGAGCTGGCTAGAACCACCTCTGTCTATTCCACATTTTCACAGCTCTTACTGTGAAGAAACCTTTCCTTATTTGGAGATGAAATCTCTTTTCCTCTAGACGTAAAGAATGCCCCCTTGTCCTCTGTGATGACCTTAAAGTGAATAACTCAACAAGTTCATAAGTTCACTATATGGACCCCTTATGTATTTGCACATGTTGATTATACCCCCCCCCCCCTAATCTCCTCTTCTCAAGAGAGAATAAAATCAGTTCCTCAAATCTTTCCTCATAACTGAACTTCGCCATGCCTCTTATCAGTTTGGTTGTCCTTCTCTGCACTTTCTCCAATTTCCCGATATCCTTTTTGACAACTGGTGCCCAAAACTCAACTGCATATTCCAGATGAGGTCTTACTGATCTGTACAGGGGCAAAATGATATCTCTCTCTGGAGTCCATACCTCTCTTAATACAAGAAAGGACTTTTCTCTCTTTGGAAACCACAGTTTGGCATTGCATGTTATTATTAAGCTTATGATCTGCCACAACCCCCAGATCCTTCTCCACTATAAATTTCCCCAGTTGTACTCCCCTTGTATGTATGATGCGTGCATATTCTTAGCCCCCAAATGCATAACTTTACATTTATCAACATTAAACCTCATTTGCCACATAGTCTCCCAATTAAAAATGGTACTTTTGATCTCAGACCCTATATCATTTATAAATATTTATAAAAAAAAAGGGTTCCGACATTGAACCTTGGGGTACACAACTGATAGCCTGGGTCATCAACCCTGTCCTCAGGACCCACTAACAGGCCAGGTTTTATGTATAACCTTGGGGAGATTCAAACTAGAATACTGCAATCATTGAGCAGAAAATGATATCACATGTGATGTGTTTCAGTTATCTTGCAAACCTGGCCTGTTAGTGGGCTCTGAGGACAGGGTTGATGACTACAGCCTTAGACGATTCAGAGTAAGAATCATTAACCACTCTCTGAATTGGGTCTTTTAGTCAGTTTTCTATCTATTTACAAACTGATCTTTCCAAGCCTGTAGACTTTACGTTACATATTAGTCATGTGTGGGGAACTATGTCAAACGCTTTTGCAAAATTCATGTATACTACATCCACAGCCATCCCTCTGTCCAAGGTTTTACCTCTTCATAAAAAGAAATCAGGCTTGTCTGACAACTTCTGTCTTTCATGAATCCATGCTGTCTGTTGCTTAAAATATTTTTTTCCAGCAAGAACTCATCTATGTGGTCTTTTATTAAACTTTCCAGTATCTTCCCAACTATAGAAGTTAAACTAACAGGTCTATAGTTGCTTGGTAAAGACATTGATCCCTCTCCCTCCCCCCACTAGATGCTGTAGCTGAAAGGCTAAAAAGTAAAGCCATGGGTTGGGAAAAGCTAAGCCTCCCCCCATCCTTTGCCCTTTGCAATTGCTCCAGCTTGATCCTAGCTTGATCCTAGTATAGAGTTGACCACTCTGAATATATGTAATGGGATAAATACTGGGGTGCTGTGAAGAAAATATAGCAGCTAGGGCATCATTATCATCTTAATTAGATTTGCTCTGCAAGCCATTGAAAGCCACAGTTTGGACCATATCTTTACCCTATCTCAAAATCTAGAGAGAAGAGGTAAAATATTTAACTGTTAAGTATTTATCTGTTAAGTCTCTGGAGATAATAATCCCCATATATTTAAATGCTGAGACAACTAGGACAGGACAAAATTATGCTAATTGGGGGTTAAGTGCAGAATCTATCTGCAACAGAGCCGATTTTGTCCAATTAATGGTAAGACCAGAGTACTTGCCATAGTCTTGTATAGTATGCAAAACTTTATGTAATGAGGGGTCAGAGTCACTCAACAATAAGAGCATATTGTCGGCCTATAATATAGTTTTTTCTCTTCCCTGGAGCCAAATCTAAATCCTACAATGGCATCATCAGCCCGAATACGGGATGCCAAAGGCTCTATAGCCAAAGCAAAGAGAAGAGGAGATAGAGGGCATCCCTGTCTGGTACCCCTGCCTAATTAAAATACAGGATACGCCCCCCCTCCCATGTGGTCACCGTAAAGTGGTAATATAGAAGTACCCAGGATATAAAACCATCCTCAAAGCCAAGTTTAGCCAAGACCGCCCACAAAAATGGCCACTCCACACTGTCAAAGGCTTTGTGGGCATCAAGTGACAGCAAAATTCTGTTACCCTCATTCTCATCTGGAGTCTGCATGTTAATGTGTCTTAGGTTTACCACTGTGGACTTGTTGGGCATGAAGCCCGCCTGGTCAGGATGGATTATACTGGAGATCACTTTATTAAACCTACAAGCCAGCACCGGCCAATATTTTGATGTCTGTTTGGAGGAGTGAAATTGGGCAGTAAGAGTTAGGTTCAATGGAAGGTTTATCAAGTGTTAGAAGTTATGCTCTGAATATAGAGGCAATTAATGTATATCCTTTGCCTCATTAAAGACCTTCAGCAACTGTGGTAAAAGCAGGACAGCATATTGCTGATAGACTTCAATGGGGAGCCCATCATGGCCTGGGGCTTTGGATGCATGGAATGAAATGCAATTGGGGCATATAGTTGGGTTCTCTGCACATCTGTAATTCGGAGCATAGAAATGCTTTATAGAAAGTCTAATTCAGCTTGGGTAAAGGATACCTTACATGCATACAAATCTGTATAAGAATGGACTAATTTAGCCATTACCCCCTTCAATTTTTCACTCTTTGTTATATTGCAGCCATTTGCTAAAATCATTTAAGTTCATTTTTTTTTTCCTCATTAAGGTACACACAGAACCCCATATTGACAGAAAAACACAGAATTGTTGACATTTTTGCAGATTTATTAAAAAAGAAAAACTGAAATATCACATGGTTCTAAGTATTCAGACCCTTTGCTAAGTATTTAGTAGAAGCACCCTTTTGATCTAATACAGCCATGAGTCTTTTTGGGAATGATGCAACAAGTTTTTCACACCTGGATTTGGGGATCCTCTGCCATTCCTCCTTGCAGATCCTCTCCAGTTCTGTCAGGTTGGATGGTAAACGTTGGTGGACAGCCATTTTTAGGTCTCTCCAGAGATGCTCAATTGGGTTAAGTCAGGGCTCTGGCTGGGCCATTCAAGAACAGCCACAGAGTTGTTGTGAAGCCACTCCTTTGTTATTTTAGCTGTGTGCTTAGGGTCATTGTCTTGTTGGAAGGTAAACCTTCTGCCCAGTCTGAGGTCCTGAGCACTCTGGAGAAGGTTTTCGTCCAGGATATCCCTGTACTTGGCCGCATTCATCTTTCCCTCGATTGCAACCAGTCGTCCTGTCCCTGCAGCTGAAAAACACCCCCACAGCATGATGCTGCCACCACCATGCTTCACTGTTGGGACTGTATTGGACAGGTGATGAGCAGTGCCTGGTTTTCTCCACACATAACACTTAGAATTAAGGCCAAAAAGTTCTATCTTGGTCTCATCAGACCAGAGAATCTTATTTCTCCCCATCTTGGAGTCCTTCAGGTGTTTTTTTAGCAAACTCCATGCAGGCTTTCATGTGCCTTGCTCCGAGGAGAGGCTTATTTCGGGCCACTCTGCCATAAAGCCCCGACTGGTGGAGGGCTGCAGTGATGGTTCACTTTCTACAACTTTCTCCCATCTCCCGACTGCATCTCTGGAGATCAGCCACAGTGATTTTTGGGTTCTTCTTTACCTCTCTCACCAAGGCTTTTCTCCACCGATAGCTCAGTTTGGCCGGACGGCCAGCTCTAGGAAGGGTTCTGGTCATCACAAATGTCTTCCATTTAAGGATTATGGAGGCCACTGTGCTCTTAAGAACCTTAAGTGCAGCAGAATGTTTTGTAACCTTGGCCAGATCTGTGCCTTACCACAATTCTGTCTCTGAGCTCCTCAGGTAATTCCTTTGACCTCATGATTCTCATTTGCTCTGACATGCACTGTGAACTGTAAGTTTTATATAGACAGGTGTGTGGCTTTCCTAATCACGTCCAATAAGTATAATCAAACACAGCTGGACTCAAATGAAGGTGTATAACCATCTCAAGGATGATCAGAAGAAATGGACAACAACTGAGTTAAATATATGAGTGTCACAGCAAAGGGTCTGAATACTTAGGATCATGTGATATTTCAGTTTTTCTTTTTTAATAAATCTGCAAAAATGTCAACAATTCAGTTTTTTTGTCAATATGGGGTGCTGTGTGTACATTAATGAGGAAAAAATATGAACATAAATGATTTCAACAAATGGCTGCAATATAACAAAGAGTGAAAAATTTAAGGGGGTCTGAATACTTTCCGTCCCCACTGTATATACCACTGCTAGTATGCATTTAACAGCATAAATGGTACTGGAAAGAAACACATATCTGCCTTGGGTATCCACCAGTACCTGATGTTCAGGAAAAGTTTCATTTTTATGGATAAGCACTGAAACCCTCCTCAAATAATGCCCCGTACACATGATCGGACATTGATCGGACATTCCAACAACAAAATCCATGGATTTTTTCCTGACGGATGTTGGCTCAAACTTGTTTTGCACACACAAGTTCGCACAAAGTTGTCGGAATTTACGATTGCCAAGAACGTGGTGACGTACACCACGTACGATGAGACTAGAAAAGGGCAGTTCTGAACCAAGCGCAGCACCCTTTGGGCTCCTTTTGCTAATCTCATGTTAGTAAAAGTTTGGTGAGAGACGATTCGCGCTTTTTCAGACTTGTGGTTTTCAGATCATTTTCTTCTGTTCAGTTTGTGCTTGTGGGTTTGTATCTGCTCCTCAGTGCGTGCAGTCAGTTCATATTGGATTATTCAGTGCATTCTTGTCTGCTCATTGCTGTTTTTCAGGTCGCTCTTCACAGGCCTTGCTGTTCTTCAGTGCGTTCTGTTACTTCATTCTGAGCAGCCGACCGTTTTCTAGCCATGTTGCATATACGTACTCCTCATAGAGTTCGTGCTGTGCGGGGGCTTGGTGTTGGGGTCCTTACCTTGACACAAGTCCAGTCCATGAACAGGGTGGGGAGGAGTTCATGGACCAAGAATTGGTTGCTTCAGCATGACCAGTTCTGTCACATGCCTTTGCTCCGTGAGATCCGTGAGAATAATTCTGATGATTTCAGGAACTTTCTTAGGATAACGGACCCCGTATTTCACTGTTTGTTGGCTTTGCTGACCCCCTATATCAGCAGGCAGGATACCTGCATCAGGCAAGCCATCACTCCGGAGCAGAGGCTAGTCGCTACCCTGCGGTACTTGGCGACGGGGAGAAGCCTGCAGGACCTCAAGTTCTCGACAGGCTTCGCCCCCCAGGCTCTGGGGATCATTATCCCAGAGACCTGTTCTGCCATCATCCAGGTCCTGCAGAAGGAGTATATTAAGGTAAGTTTTATCCTTTAATATCACATTTTATTGTATTTAATGTTTGATAATATATTGTATTTCTTTCCTCATTCCCTAATTACCATGAATGTAATATGCTGTGAATGTCCCCTTTGTTCTCATGCATGCTGGATTTTTATGTAATTATTTTTTGTCCTTCATGCATATTTGCCTTCACTTACCTCCCCAGCATGCTCTCCTGGCCCTATATTCACCTCATGTAGTCACTTAACAATGTAGTTTGTCAGCTCCATAGTAGTGCTTTACCCTAAAAAACCCCTAAAAATGTGATTTGTGCTTTAAATTCAGGCAGAGTGCCAGAGGCTTTTTTTGTGGGTCCCCAAATCATTTGGAACCCTCTCTCCCCCCAACTTCTAAGTCAGCTGATACCAATTCTCTATCTATCCTCAATCATCTATCTGCTGACTTTGCCAAACCCATACACACTATACCCATCTCTTTTGTGGTCAGATGTATGGATGAATTCCACAAAGCATGTAGTGCAAGGGCCTGCCTGTATACTTTCAAATGGTACTGTTAAAAGTTTTTGTATACTACAGTATTATTATCTTGATAGGTAATAGCAGAATGTCCAAATGTGCTAAAATGTGTACAATGTGTATTTATATCTTTGTATTATGACACTTCTTACCTGTCCAGTGGGCTGTCAATAGTGTAAGTAAGGAGGGGCTGGCCAAAGTAATACACATTAATTAGGCATTCATCTCTCAATGTGGAGAGGGTTACCTGTCCAAAAGATCTCCCCCCCTAAAATGTTAGAAATGGCCCATGAGAGGGGGGAGGGGGGAGGGGGAATCTGATAGGTGGACCTTATAGCTTGGTCTTTCAAAACTCCCTAAAATAAATGTTATAGTGATGCTGGCCAAGAATGTTTGTGTCTAATCTGCTTTCCCTGTTTAGGTGCAAAATTATTAATTTTTTTTCTTGTTTGACTCCACAGTTTCCTTCCAACCCACAGAAATGGCAGACTGTGGCCTCCCACTTTGCCCAGTGGTGGGACTTTCCTAACTGTGGAGGGGCAATTGATGAGAAACACATCCACATCGTCCCACCACCCAACTCGGGGTCATACTATTACAACTATAAGGGGTTCAATAGTATTGTGATGTTGATGGTGGTGTCGGCTACTTATGAGTTCCTGTATGTGGACATGGGGAAGAATGGCCAGATGTCCGATGGTGGAGTCAAAGCCCAGACGGAGTTCTACAGGCATCTCCAGAATGGCAGCTTGGACTTGCCACCTCCAGAAGACAATGTGGAAGGACTCCCATTCATCTTCATTGCTGATGAAGCGTTTGCAGTGGGGGACCATCTTATGCGGCCATTCACTATGAGGACCCTCACCCCGGACCAGAGGGTTTTTAATTACCGGCTGGCCAGAGCCAGAAGAGTGGTGGAGAACACATTTGGAATCATGGCCAGCCAGTTCTGCCTATTTCTTACACCCATACACATGGTGGAGTACAAACTGAATCATATCATCCTGGCGTGCTGTGTTCTACACAACTTTTTAAGGCAAAATTCTGCCAACTATGCTGCCTCAGTTGGGCCTGAGGCCGGAATTCATAATGAACCAATCCTGATGGCGCTTGAAAGTGGCCGTCCTGAGTGCCCATGAGGGCCGTCTTAGATACCTTGATTACTTTGTGGATAGGGGGGCCATCAATATGCCAGACAATGTCTGAAACATTTTTAAAATAAAAAATCATTTTAACCACTAAAATCTTTGGTGACATTTACTGCTTGTGTTTCTTTTAACTGACTCTGACAGAAATGTGGTGAGTCCTGAAAATGGCGTGATTGTGTAACATTACAAAGCACTGTTGGGTGTTATTTACTAAAGGCAAAGACACTTTGCACTACAAGTGCACTTGAAACTGCACTGAAACTGCACTTGTAGTGCAAAGTGGATTTTCCCTTAGGAAATAACCCCCATTGTCACTGAAAACACCAATTTGAGCACAACAAAAGTTTTGGAGTGTTGAAACAATAATCCACACATTCTTGATTATCAATCTTTTAAATAGCAGCACAATCACATGTGCATTTAGAAAAGGTTTTTAAAACAAACCAACATGTTTGTTGTATAACAATTTTTTGGGTCACATTACTAAAAGTAGAAATGTCCATGTAAGGTAAAACAGGCATGTTTAAAATAAACAAGAAAGACACAAATCTGGAACTTACAAAGTTCAACTTTTAAAGAAATTGAAGGCAATATCAGACATGAGTATTTATAAATTGTGTTTGATATTGCATTCAGATGGGGTGAAGTCACCCCTGGAAAAGCCAAATTTTGAAGATGCATACAAATTGCCGAATGTCAACATGTGCTAACTGCCATCACGGGGGATCAAGGGACGTGTTTTGTGGGTGCAACCCCTTCCTCCCAGTTACTTTATTATTGAGGAAGGGGTTGCACCCCCAAAATGCCTACATTGATCTCCCGTGATGGCAGATAGCACATGTTGACACACTGTGTGCATCTTCAAAATTTGGCTTTTCTCAAATCTGTCAAAAAAAGAAGAGAAATTTTGAGATTACAAAAAGCACCAAAGAGGGAAGGGATTTGGAGGTGTTTCAAACTCACCCTAAAACATCAATGATATTCTTCATTTTTTTTGAACATCATTGATATTTTTCTGGATGTTTTCCAAGTCCCTATTACACCCCATGATCTCCCCGATCAGGATCTGTGCACTTTCACTGGTGAAATGCCCTGGATCCACAACATCACGATCACCTAAAAAGATAGAAACAAAAACACACCATGTATTATAAATATGCCGGCATCCATCTCTTACCTGAGCCTGTGGTCGCAGACACTCACCTGTTGTGGTGACAATTTCCACCACATCTCCTTCCTCCTCCTCCTCCTGTTGTCTTTGGTGGGTCTCCACTTCTTCCTGAGGTGGGGGGTCTGTGGTCTCCTCGGATGAGGGGTGTCCTCCGAGTCTTTTCTCCCCTATGTAAAAAAGAATAGGTATACTTAGCACACAGATATTTGATGACATAAATAGGAATATGAAACATTGCTTGGAAGTGGGGTACAATTGTCTATTTTGGCAGAGTTCCAAGATGAAGAAAAATTGTTGTCCTTTGTCAAGCTTGAATACTTACCTGTTTTGTACAAGCTTCACAGATGGAGTCACCCCTATAGTATACACTGGAGCACCTATGTGGGACCCCCTAATAAAAAGGGTGTTCTGGTGTCCCACACTAGTGCTCCAGCATCCAGATGTGAAAACTGCTGCTGAGTGTTCTCTCCTTACACAGAATCTAGTTTGCATTACATTCTACTTACAAACCCATCTAGACAACAAAATTATTTGAATAGACGTAGGCCCGAAAAAATGTATTCAAATGCATATGGCCAAAACAATGGTGTTTTCTAGGCCGAATGAACAATGTTTCATACGAACGAACAATGTGCCCATGAACATGAAAGTTGCCATTTTAAACTGTACAACAGTAAAGAAAAGCACATGGAGCAGCACGAACGTAATAAAAAGAAAGAATAGGAACACAGGACAACTACTTACTTTTTTGCAGCACTCTCCTGATCCTTCTGTACTGATCGTGCTCCCTTAATTTGAGGTCCGACCACCGCTTCCTGAGCTGATCCTTGGATCGTCGTACCCCTAAATTCTTCTGCAGACTTTTGACCACTTTCGCCATGATCTTGGACTTTCTGACATTGGAGTTGGGGTAAGGTCCATACTTCCCGTCATAGTCGTCCTTCTTCAGGATGTCCACCATCTCCAACATCTCCCCAAAGGACATATTTGAGGCCTTAAATCGTCTCTTTCTGGATCCAGACGTTTCTGGCTCCAGGCTTTCCTCCTCCTCCTCCTCGTTGGTGTAATTATCTGACACCTGCTGTGTCTCCGCCATGTGCTCTTCCCCCACTGCACTGAACGAGAAGGGGTGGGGAATAGACTAGAAAGAATGTCAGGGGCGGGCGGAGTTTCACGCATGCGCAGTGTATATAAAGCGTAACACACGTGCGTCTTATGTACGATCTGTGAGCGGAGGAAGGAGTATCAGAGGCGCCGATCATGATAACGAAGGTAAGATTTGAAAATTGGGCCTATACTGCTTATAGATTAAGGCCTATATTGGGACAAGATTAGGAGACTTCAGCCTGACATTAGGGTTTGTCTTGTGTTGTGTCTTGCAGATAAAATGGATGGCTTCAATGACCACAATTTCCTCCCCCTGTTCATAGACAAATACAGGGAGCCGCCCTGTCTGTGACAGGTGAAACATCCTCATTATAATCATAAACAAAAGAGGCAGGCAGCGCTGGAGTAACTGCTGGAGTTGGTGAAGCCGGTGGTCCCCACGGCAACCATCCCCTATTTAAAAGCCAAAATTGGTGGCCTGAGGAGCACTTATCTTAAGGAGTGCAAGAAGGTCACGGATTCCCAGAGATCCGGAGCTGCAGCAGATGACCTTTATGTCCGCAGGCTGTGGTACTATGAGAGACTGCGATTTCTGTCAGACCAGACTGAAGTCAGGGAATCCCCCTCAACCCTTCCTTCCACTCTTCCTTCCACCCTATCTTCCACCCCAGCTGAGGCTTCCGATGTCCAAAATGGGACTTCCAACCAGGAAGAAGTGGAAGAGCCCAGCTGGAGCCAGGTATAGAATTCTTCTACAGATTTCTGGGTAAGCAATAAATTATGTTTACTAGATGTTATTATTGATCACTAATTGCTGATTTAAGAAAGTGTTTTACATATCAATAGACAGTAGTGGGCAAAAATAATTGGGACAAGAATGAAAAATGCTGGGCTCAGAATGATAGTCTGTTATATTTGATAACATTCAATTGGCAACAGTCATGAGGTGAAAATTGTGTGTGATTGATGAAGAAGAAACTAAAACTATGTCCCTTTTTCATACACAGGAAGACCTCAACCAGGAGGAGGAGGCTGTGGAATGTGCCACACAGGAGGAGGCTGTGGAATGTGGCAGCCAGGAGGAGGTGGGGGTTAGTGGCAGCCAGGAGGAGGCAGGGCTAAGTGGCAGCCAGGAGAAGGCCGGGCCCAGTAGGAGCCTGACTAAATCACAGGTTCCTCCCCTCCGCCTTCCAAACAAAAGACCCAGGAAGGGGAGTAACGTGCAGGATTCAGTGCTCAGGCTCATTCAGGAGGCTTCTGCGTCCCACAGAGCCACCCCCACTCCTGAAGAGGCCTTTGCCTGCATGGCTGCCACCAAACTGCAGGGCATGCAGGAGGGCCAACGCCTCCTGTGTGAGGACCTTCTTTATAAAATCTTAACTAAGGGGGTGAGGGGTGAAATCACATACAAAACCCACCTGAGTGAGTTGGACTATCCTCCTCCTCCTCCTCCTGCCACAACTCCACCACCAGAGCCACAGCATGGAAGGAAGCGTGGAAGGAAGACCAGAGAGTGATGATATGGGTTCAGTCTTGTCTGGCAAAAGATGCAGGCTCTTGTAGTACCACAGCCTGGGAACATACATGTCATCTGCTGCTTTCAGGATCTCTTGGACTTCTGGACCAGACTGCACTCCCTTACATATGGACTCCTCAGGCCACTAATTTTGCTGGAAAATAATTGATGTCTGCCCTGGGGGTCAAAGGCTTCGCCAATTTATGATGTTTCTCCAGCGTTGCCTCCCTCTTTGTTTGGTTCTGAGCCCTTAATAAAGGAATTTTGGTTTCAATTATACTTGTCTATGTGTGTTTTCCTTCAAAAAGGACAGTTTGTTTGTGAGGATTCAGGTACATTTCAAAAATACAATGTGAAATTAACAAGGGACACCAACACCAAGCAACCTCCTTGAGATTAAATAATACAAGATAATAATGGTGTTGTGGTAACTTGACACACAAAACACATATTCTGGAGTAAAAAAAAAATAAAAACAAAAAAGATCAGCCTTGAAAAAAATACAAACCAAAAAAATAAAAATATATATATTTTTTGTCAGATGTGTCAAATCAAAATATATTGAGGGAATCACGATAAATAATAAAGAAAGGAGTTTGTGAGAAGTCTATGTGAATATGAACAGCAAAACTACTTCATTCTTCTAGTATTATAAAGAAGAAGAGAGTGCGCTGTATTAAACTATTTTAAACATTGCAGCCTGACGAAAGTGCTCTATCCATTCCGAACGCTAATTTTACCAGACCGAGCTGTTCCGTCTCAGAATTTCTTCTGAGCATGTGTGGCACTTTGTGCGTCGGAATTGGCCACACACAGTCGGAATTGACGCGATCGGATTTTGTTGTCGGAAAATTTTATAGCCTGCTCTCAAACTTTGTGTGTCGGAAAATCCGATGGAAAATGTCCGATGGAGCGCACACACGGTCGGAATTTCCAACAACAAGCTCCGATTGCACATTTTCTCTCGGAAAGTCCGACCGTGTGTACAGGGCATTAGAGGTATGCACAGAGTGGTAGTCATGTCCTGCCCAGGCATAGCAAATACAGCATAGTATCTCTTTTCTAAGGTGTGTTTCTTGCAGCCCCGCAATCATAGGTTGTTACTTATGTAGGGCAGAGTTAACTATAGCTCTCTTTACAGGATTGGCTAAGCTTCTAAAGTTCTATGATATACTCAGGACCTCCACCATACGGAATTACTTTAGTTAATGCGTACACTGGCCTGTGTGAGAGAACAACAGCATCCACGCAGGGATGCAAGCAAGGCTCATCCCAAAGAACCAGATACATATCAGGAACCATCAGAAGCACACGTGAAGTAACAGTTTCAGGACTTCTCTGGAAACAAAAGGAAAAGAAAAAGTCAACAGCAAACCACAAAGGCACAACGGTGCCTTGCAGCTGTAAACATAGGAAAGTAACCTCCTGGCACTATCCAGTGCCTTCCTGGAGATAGGCTTTTCCTTCCATCTGCTGGGACCTCTCACAGGCCCCTCCCAGTTGTTATCTTGAGATTGAACACTTTGTATTAACCGTTTCTGCAAACACATTTAGGTATGTTAGGAGCAAACTCATGAAACACAAAACATTCCGCTTCCCTAGCAGAGGTATACAGCCTTCAGCATAAAGGTTGTAATATTTCACCACGTAGTAGTGGTCAGGCATCTGATTCATTGGCTTTGTGGGCTCTCAGCAATGGTTCGTGACCTCTGGCAGTCACTCTGAGTCTAGCGGGTTAGAGCATGGCATATGGTAATTCTAAGCATTGTAGACGTTGCTTAACTTCAAAGAATTTTGCTTGCTTGCGTTGTACATCGGGAGAGAAGTTGGGGTAGAAGAAGGCCCCAGCTCCATTATATTATATAGTGCGCTGTTCCCGTGCTTGTTGTAACACTCTTTCCCTGTTTCTGTAGTGTAGAAGACGGGCAAGAAAAGATCTGTGTGAGTTGCCAGGTAGGGCTCTGGTGGGAACACGATGTGCCCTCTCAACTGCAAATAATGGAGTAAAGGCATCCTTGCCAAAGAGTCCCAGAAGCCAATGTTTAATAAAGGCTGTGGGATCCCTGCGTTCCACCTTCTCAGGCAACCCCACAATACAGACATTAATCCGCTGAAGCCTGTTCTGTTTGTTTAGCTCTACTGCCAGCTGGCAGACACATGCTAATTAGCTCTAAACAATTGTATCAGTTTGGTGCCTGCCACTGCAGGCATCATCCCAGTATAACCACCCAAATTACAGCGGCATATGGGTATGTCGCTGATCTGGGTAACCAAAAGGGGCATTGCTCAAATATATCCTTGTGGCCACAATTGGACAATGATAACAGCCACTTATCCTGCCCCTGGGTTTCATTCATTCATTCATTCATTCATTCAGGTGCTGTCAAATGCTGCTTCCTTAATAAACACACAAACAAAAGAAGGAAGCTTTCATATATAGCAATGGTCAAAAAATGCTACTAGGTATGATGCTTGGCTTCTGGAGAACAAACTAAAAGTCTGACATTTTGATGAATGCCCAAAGAAGCAAATTTCAGTCCAAACTTGTGTTAAGACCAAACTGAGAACTCATCTCTAGTCAGGGGTGAGGTACTAAGTACTAGTGCCAAGAAGGTTTATACTTTCACAAGCCCAGCTGGAATAGGCAGTGCAAAGTGGTCAACTAACAGCAAGCATGCCTCCCGCCAGCAGTCAGTGCAAGTGCCAACTGTCTAGGAGGCTCAGGCTGGGAAGAAAGCAGCTGAGAGATGACTGCAGCAGGAAGGAGAAGCTGTGCGGAGTGGGAGAATAGGACAGTGTCCATCTGATCTCCCTTGCACAGTAAAAACCTGGAAGCACTCAGCTCTGAGCACTTCAAGGTTCAGAGCTGTCAATCTCTGGTCTCTCTGGCTGGGAATGAACCTGAATGAGCTGGTTGACCAGCTTTAGTAAAGTACAGAGTCCAATTGGGATAGCAATAAAGTTATTTTAAACAAAGAAAAAAACATGTGAAGATGTTCGTTTTAGTAGGATTATCATTTACTGTTGATGAGCTGTAATTACTTTTTAAGCATTGTCTATGGACAAAATTTGGTACTCTAGGTTTTCACCAGTTTATGGATGAGTGCAAATTTGATGCTTTACATATCTGTATCTATTTACGCAATATAATCTCATCTTTTTTATGTTACCAAAAAATAGGGTTCTATGCTGTGCTTTGTGCACAAAAATTAATCAAGTGCATTTTTTACTGAAACTATAGATTCAGTAAGCAGTAGCACAGTTAACATGTAACATGAAAACCTTTAGTTTTTTTTTCATCAACCTTACAAGGTATTTGGTGGGATTAGTAGTTTTCAAAACAAAACCAACATTATTTTTGCTCTCTGTTAAGCTCATAGGAAATAACATTGCATTTCTGGCAAGATCAACAGGTATTTTCTTAAAAAACGGGATTGTGTAGCGCTAATGTGAAACAACCATATATTGCATACTGTGAAAGGCAATCAATTCCTCAAATGCAGCAATCGTTGATATAAAAAGGACATAAAAATATTTTTTTTAAATTGAAAGAGTCATAAAAGTCCTCAAGGAATATATCTTGCAAGGTGATAGTGATCCTCAGTATATGTATAACTTCATATTGCAGATATCCATAAGTGAAGAAAAGATGGTTCAAAGGTACAGCACCCCCGACAATAAGAAGGCTTACCGGATTCTTTGGACCCAATAAACCTACGTTAAATTGGGTCAAACAAGCTTATGGTCATCGACAGCTGGTGAACTTCCGTGGAAGGAGGAAGAGGATCCAGGGATGGTATGTGGAACGGTATAGGCCTCAGGGGTGATGTCCTCAATAAAAGTGGTTATAAAAACAGGGAAAAACAAAGAAAGGCCACATAGTCATACTTTTTTTCATACGGGATTACACTATGTGGCCTTTCTTTGTTTTTCCCTGCTTTTATAACCACTTTTATTGAGGACATCACCCCTGAGGCCTACACCGTTCCACATACCATCCCTGGATCCTCTTTTGGCCACGTCAGCAGGAAATGAACACATTTAAATTAATGTGAGGCCACTGCAGTTAAACAGAAGTGGATATACCAACTGACTTCTGTTTAACTGCTCTGTTGGAGAGAAGCTGCTTGATCAGCGGCTGCAGCCAACAATGGCTGCAGTGTTCATCCATGTTTTCTAACTGCAGGGGAGTCTCCTGACTGTCAGAATACAATAGTGCAGCATGGTGGGTTTCCCCCATCCACCTTGAATGTGCAGGTGGTGGAATCGGTTCATTTTTTTTGTTAACCCCACTGCCTGAACATAAAAATAAATAAACCATGTATGGCCAGCTTTAGGTTTTCAAATAATCATATATTAGGAACAATGTAGCAGGAGACGTGGCTTTCCTTCTGCAGCGGGGATCATAGAATGTACGACCTGAATTGTGGCTATTACTTTGAAAGAAGACATACAGGGAAATGAGGCCAGGGAAAAAAAACTCTTCTTGGAATTGGAGTTAGCATGATTGTTGAGTGAAACCTCAGCCCACAGAAGTACATGTTGTAAAGAAACCCAGTCATTATATTGAGAATTGACAAATGCTGGCAGGAAATAAGGCTGAGTTGGTCCTCTGTCTGGCCATTCAACTGAGGATAATGTAGTATATAAATTGTGCTGCGCTTGCATTACATTATACTGTATATAACATTTGTATAAATAAAAAATAATCAACTGTGTCTATATTTCCCACAATCAGTGTATGGTATTAAATAGTGTATATATAATGCCACAAAATTACATATGCATATTACCACAAATGCACAACAACAAAAAAACAGTCAAATTGTGAAAAATGTCCATCTATTATAATCCATCCATCCAATATATTGCAAGGAAAGGTGTATTGAAATGTGTATATACAGTATATATGATGAACAGGGGGCTGAATGGGCAAAAGTTTGAGTGTTTGCCTGAATGCCTGAACAGCCAAAGTTTGGTCGGAACCTGGGTTCATACCGACCATCAGCTCATCCCTACTGGCTTCACCCTTTCTTTCTTCTCCACATTTATAATTTTTATCTTCAATCTTTGAGAGCATTTTAAGCACTATTTCCTTTTTATTAATTGCATTTGGATTATTCCAGTATTACTTTGTCAGCTATTCTGTTCTACATTTATTACATTTCAATCTAGTCTAATCTCTGATCCTGTTTAAATAAGCTTTCTGATCCTGAATCCTAATTCTCTCACAAGTCCTATCCATGGATATGAGTTTCATCCTATACTGTATGTCCAGATTTGAATTTATTGAAACACGTGATACATGGTAGAGCCCATACTTACATGACACCCCCAGTCTTTAAATTGCAGCATGGTATAAAATGCTACAAGGTTGTCAACCCAAGTCTCCTTCCCCACCCCCCCAAAGTATCTGCTTTGCTTTGTGTGTACCAAGCGGGAGCCAAAATGAAAAGGACACTTGAGGCACATATGTAGCACCACTAACCTGTAGAGACATGTGAGGAACCCCCAAAGATAGGGTGGGCTAGCGTCATTGGGCACTTTTTTTTTTACGTTTTTTATTCTTCTAAACTCGCAGAGAGAGTGGGTTGGGGCTCCAGACACCCATAGCAACAATTGCCTTCTCCAGTGTAAAAGCCCTTCAAGCCAATACAGTATCAACATAAATAGTAAAGGTTAGCTGGCTAGCAGGCATCTCTGTGCATCCTCCAAAGAGACTTACTTGCTTCCAAAAAATATGAAAAACTGTATAATAGTGTGGTTGTAGGTAAAACATGTGTATAAGGAAATTTGCGTTTAGTGTGCAAAATGAATGAGTATAAATTGACAAAAACAGCGGCACTCACAAATATGTACACACCATAATAAACAAATCAGAACATCTAATTTGTAGGTAAAACATACACAGTCTAAAAACCACAGTCATAATAGCAAACCACAATCATGTGTAAAGGAGGTCACCTCATCACCTCTGTACAGTCATATGGAGCCCAACACCTGTAACTATGTCAGCCAGAAATATCAAAGGGACCCATCAGAGACCAGCTGCCGGTGTCATGGAAGGATATCAATCCTTGCTCTGGTATATGGACAGGCAGGAACCCACCTGAGATGGCCACTTAGGGAATCCATAAGTGATGTGAATGGCAGCCCAACTGGCTGGGAGGATGACATCACCATGCTGGCAGCTGTGTCGGGGGGTGGATCGGAGGTGACCTCTCATCAATATGATGATGCTTTTCTCAGCTCCTGGCTTTCTTATCAGATCCAATTGAGGTGAGGGTGCAAGAGGATTATGTAATAACCATAGGTCACATGGAGGGGCGAAGGGAATGGCTTACAGGCCCTTCAAATATCATGACAAGTGTTGTTCACAAAAGAATAAAGGCACCTAGTTAAAAAATATCTTGGAAGCAATATTACTATATATTGTAAATTATCATAATTACCAACCCACTAGGAAGGCAAGTATTAATATATACTGTAGCCTATGGAATAAATAGATACCATTATAATAAAACCACAAAAACATAGCTACAATTACCATTTATAAACTATAAATATAAGATATCACCGATTATGTGTGTTATGGAAAAATAAATAAATAACATTACAAAAAATAATAAAATAACTAAAATAAAAAAATAACTATAAACGATAAATAAATGATTTATAAAATAGTAATCACTCAGTCTGTAAAACCACACCTGTGGGTGTGCATACCCACATACATACAAATACATATAACACCAATTACACACCCACACCAATCACCAAAAAGAAAAAAGAAACTCAATTACACTCCTAAATAAAGAAACAAGAAGAATGGATAAAAACCAAACAAAGCATCAACCCCACATCAGACCACAGTATGTATATCAATAATATCTTCATTTAATCAGTTAGGACTCAAAATGTGCAATTTATGAATCCAAAATGTTTCACGCAGGCACAATCTCAAGAACTTCTCATTGTCAGTCAGATGGGTAAGCACGAATTCAATAGCAAAGACCCTTAGTTCAGCGATATTTTTGCTGTGATGTTGGGAAAAATGTTGTGGAACACTATGTTCAGTGCAGTCTTTTTGGATGAACCAATGGTGCTCCCCTACTCTTTTCCTCAATGTGTGTCTCGTTCTCCCAACATATTACAAGTTACATGGACATTTCAGAATGAATATAACATATTCACTAGAGCAGGTTATAAATTAGAAGATATAATAATTCACACCATTTTGTAAAAAAGCAGACTGACCATGTCCAATAAATTGGCACATGAAGCACCCACTTTTTTTACACTGATAAATACCCACCCTGTTGTGTTGTCAAAATACCTGCATATGTTGGGTCTATGTCTGTTCTTATTTCTACTCACCTTATAGGGACTATCATATTTTTGACTGTTTTAGCTCTTCTAAAAAAACAATATTGGGGGTGTTTGGTAAGGAAGTATCAAGTTTGGGATCCAAAAGTAAAAGGCGCCAGCTTTTGTAGATAGCTTTACGGATGCTCCAATGCATAGAGTTGAGGCTGTTAATAAACTTAACACCCCTGGAGCTATCAGTGCCAGAGGTGAGTTAATTTCCTCTTGTTTGGTTTATCATCCAAAATGAACTTCTTATGGGCTTCCATAACCAAATCTACTGGATATTCTTTCTCCATGTATTTATCAATTAATATTCTATTTTAGAACAAGTTCTACGCAACCTACCAAATTGGCCCACTGGAATGTTCCTCTTCCATGAGGGAAGGTGGCAACTATGGTAATGTAAATATGAATTAAAATGGTTCGTTGTAAGTATCCCATTTCCCTCATGTAAAAGCTCTAAATCAAGGACAACCCATTGTGATGGATCAGTTACATAAGTTAAACTCAGGCCCAGGGAATTATTATTACAGTATTATACAAAAGAAGCCAATTTGGACAACCCTCTGCTCCAAATGACCAAATATCATCAATAAACCTGCTGTAAAAATTGATGAACTCGGAGAAGGGGTTGTGGTTCCAAATAGCCATTTCTTCCAAATAGCCCATTGCGATATTATCATAACATGGGGCCTAATTGACCCCCATGGCTGTCCTATGGGTTTGCAAGTAATAACAATCTATGAAACAGAAATAATTATGTTCTAGAGTAAATTTAGTACAATCAAAAGTAAACTGAGCCTGTTTATAGTGGATTGCATGACTTTTAATCAAGAAGTACAATAATTCTCTTAGACCTACTTCATGTTGGATTGATGTATACAGGGCACTAACATCAAGTGATACCCATAAATAGGTTCCCATCTGTAGTCTTTGAGGACATTTAACAAGGGTCCTCAATCTCTGATAAATTATGGCAAAGCAGAGACAACAGGTTGCAAAAAAGAATCAATATATTTTGAGAGACCAGCTGTTTCCTCTTGCTATTGTAGGCCTGCCTGAAGGATTATGAACTGACTGATGTACCTTTGGTATGTGATAAAAGTATGGTGTGCTACAATCTTTTGGTAGTAATAAACCTTTCTTTTTTTGTTAAACCCTCATTTCTGTATGCTTCTTCAATCAACATTTTAAACTCTTTCATGTAGCCAGGTAAAGGGTCACCTGTTAGCAGTTTGTATGTATGGCTATCTGACAACAGCCAGAGGGACACCTTGAAATATTGACTATGGTCTTGAACTACCAAACTTCTTCCTTCGTCAGCCTGGTGGACTATGATGTTTTTGATGGTCATAAGTTCTCTAAGGGCCTGGAATTCTTCCTTACTTTGGTTGGTCCTCACATATTGGGTATCACATATTTTCATGAAGTCACTGCCTCATAAAACGTTTCAATAAATGATCCCTTTGATTTGAATGGGTAAAAAAACAGATTTAGGCTTAACATTGGTGTGTATAATATTAGGATTATTGAAGTTATCCATAGATTGGCTCCAAGAACCACCTTCCTCCCAAAACTCATGTAGTATGGTTAGGACCTGATCTTCCTCTTCATTTACAATATCATCCACACCAGAGTCCTGAGGAACAACTATATCTGTATCTTGAATGTTGTCATTATTTATTTAGTGTCTTTTTACTGTATGTTTAAATCTTTAAATAATGTAAACTTATTTGGTAGCATCTCAGGTGCAAAACTTAACATTTTACATAGCAACAAGCATTTTGGATTACTTAATATGTGTGCAGAAAGATTGAAGATAGTACTATCCAACCACTTTAGGGGTGCACCCTCCACTCCTTTTTGTTTAGCCCTATGTCTCCTACTTCCCCTTTCTACTTCTTCTAACTTTCTTATTTATGGGTGGCCAGAAATCTACAACTCTAAAAAAGAACAAGGCGGAAAAGCAGGCGATGGATCTTGAAGATGTCAGACTAACTTGTGTCGGTCACAGGGTTAGGAACTCTCATTGCAGGTTTCCTTTTGACCCCAAGGGTAGCTTGGGATTCTTGTCTAAAGCAATCAAGATCTTCACTTAAAGAAGTATATTTGTTATCTGTCAGAACCGCTTATATCTTATTAGATGTCCCATCAATAACAGAACTATTTTGTAAATGACTATCCATGTTGGAAAGGGGCGTAGTGTACTGTATAGGAAGGGATGGGAGTGGGGGTTTGGGGGAAATTATGCTCTTAGAGTCCCTAGTTCAGGAGGATTGAGGATTGTCCCATTTGTTAGATGGCAATGAACATCCATAGCCAGAGCTGGACTCACCATCGCCCCCAACTGCACTAGTCTTGTAGCAATGATCCACAACAATAGTGGTGCCAGTCACATTTTGTTTGACCATAGCTGAAGACGATCTTGTTAGATTTTTTGGGTGTTGTTTATTCTTGCTACCTTTATTCTGCTTAGCAGAAGTATGCTTCTTTGGGAGCCCCTTATAGTTGTTTATTCCCTTTGGGTGTTTACAATAAAAAACCTTCCCCTTCTGATAATCTACAACATCTCTCTCTAGTTTTTTGGTCTTTACTGCAATCAAGTTTTTCTCAAATTTCTTAACATTATTATCACAAACCTTCCACTATTTTTTAATACAAGAAAGAAGATTTATATTTGTCCACCATTTGTTCCCTCTCTTTCACTACATTTCCACTAGCCTTAACTTTCTATTTATTTGTGTGATAATTAATTTGATCCATTTACCTGTACAGAATTCTGCCAGGAGTTCCCAGTCCTTTTAAGACCATTATCTAGGAAATCACATTTCTTCTTAATGCACAAACCTCTAGGCATTATATTAGGTTCTAAATACTTGGATAGAAAGGACTGATACCATCATTGTATACATTCCAGATGTCTAGGATCCTCAAATTACAAAAAGGCCTTTTGCATCTCCATCTCAAACCTTTGGGAATGTGGAGGCACGTTGGTGTCCCCAACATCAAAATGGCGAGCTGGGGGTGCTGTGTTGACTGAGGCAGGAGCATATCTACTAAAAATGTTACTGAATTTCT
Organism: Aquarana catesbeiana; assembly: GCF_042186555.1. NCBI lineage: Eukaryota > Metazoa > Chordata > Amphibia > Anura > Ranidae > Aquarana > Aquarana catesbeiana. The sequence continues at coordinate 431,005,228 of NC_133327.1, read as the reverse complement.
TAATTCTATTACCATCCATGATAAAACAACCATACACACACCGAAGACAAAAAAAATTGACTAAATAAGTAAATATATTGTATAACGTTGCAATACACTGTTGTTCACTAATAAAAAATCACAAATAAAAAAATAAGAACAATATTAAAGTACACATATTGTTTTTATAAAAAATAACCAACTTAAGTGTGGGTAAACTTAATTTTTAGTATAAAAAATCCCCAAAGTATGTAGTTTGCTTGAGCCCAAAGAATGGAAGAATGGAAGCAGCCAGCCAAAGACAAATTGTACAAAATCTGGACCAAAGGCACTAAATCATAAAGTGGACTAACGTTGGTATAATAATGCGAGTCCTGTTCACCCAGCGAAATGCTGCAAACAGTCCACTGGAGAAATGGAAAAGATCAACCAAAACAAAACAATATGCTGTGCACTGGTTAACACAGAGTGTCCATGAGTCCATCAAAGTAAGTACGATATCTTACAATACTCCTATAATATTGCTTTCAATATATTTTTAGCTATGTGCCTTTAATCTTTTGTGAGCAGCACTTGTCATGATGATTGAAGGGTCTATGATCCAATGAACCGGTCCCCTCCATGTGACCTTGCACCCTCCCTTCAATTGGATTTAAAGCGGAGTTCCCACTGTTAAAATTTTTTTTTTAGGATGCATATCTTTTGTTTCTAAGGCTTATTTAGAGCACTCATGTTTGTGTGCTTAATCTGCGCTCAATTGCCAATTTCATAGAGGAATATATCTTATATTCCTCTTTCCTGGCAGTTTCCATAGTGCTTGTGGGTATGTGAAGCCCACAAGCCCTATCTTCCGGGTTCTGGTGCAGCTGAGTGACCAGCATGCACCGCCCATTCTCGCGCATGCGCAGCATGTATCAAAGGTTGTTATTTGTATTTAATGCAGCTGAATAATGTAAAAAAATATCAACATGGGGACAAGGTGCTTTGGGGGGCTACCCTAAAGCACCCTTCCCATGTTGAGGGTATGTGGCCTGGTAAGGTTCAGGAGGGGGGGGCGCTCTCTCATCCCCCCTCTTTTCCTGTGGCCTACCAGGTTGCGTGCTCGGATAAGGGTCTGGTATGGATTTTGGGGGGACCTCTATGCCATTTTCTTTTTAATTTTGGCCCAGGGTTCCCCTTAATTTCCATATCAGATCTGAAGGGCCTGGTATGCATTTTAGGGGGACCCCCATGCATTTTTTTTGGTTTGGGGTTCCCCTTAATATTCATACCAGACCCAGAGGGCCTGGTAATGGACTGGGAGGGGGAACCCATGCTCTTTTTTTAATGAGTTTTATCTATATTGCCGAGACCCGACAATTCATTACAGCCGCAATCAGTTTTAAATGACAATTTTTCCTTTAGAAATGTCATTTTGCTGGGGTACTGTTCTAAACACGGGAAAAATGTGCCACCTTGTAGGCATACTATAGACACCCCCCAGGCACGATATTTAAAGGAATATTTCATTTTTATTGTTTCACTTTAAGCATTAAAAAATCACTGCTCCTGAAAAGACTGCCTTTTTAAAAAAAATGTTTGCATTGGTACATGTCCCCTGGGGCAGGACCCAGGTCCCCAAACACTTTTTATGACAATAACTTGCATATAAGCCTTTAAAATGAGCACTTTTGATTATTCATGTTCGTGCCCCATAGACTTTAACAGTGTTTGTGTGTTCTGCCAAATTTTTTGCCTGTTCACATGTTCTGCTGCTCACCGAACAGGAGGGTGTTCCACTCATCCCTACACCTAGGTCAAGATATCCTCAGGCTGGGTTCACACCAATGCCGCATGTGGCTCCCAGTAGGGGTCTGGTGCGTCCTCGTTCACCAAATTTTTTGGCTGAATTCGGACCTGAAATCAAAGACGCACAGGGCTCCTGTGGAAATTCGTACCAGAGCTGCAGCGAATATATGTAAACTGGCTCCATAGAGAGACGGTCAAAATCTCCTGCTATTGCGAATTGGATGCGATGAACCTGCATCAAATTTGAAATGGTGTGAACCCAGCCTCAATCCCAAAGGTCATATATAGTAAGCAAGGAGAAGATCAAAATAGTGTAGATCACCCAAAATATATATTATTAAAGAATAGAACAACACTCACATGTTTAGAGAGGGCAATAAGCAGATCTCATGTATGATGATGTGTGTAACCATGTGATGACATCACCACCCACTGATGCATTGCACCCAGTCAGCTTTCTCAAAGGCCTTTGAGTGTTTTTCTATTGTTTAATAAAATATATTTTGGGCGATCTACACAATTTTGGTCTTCTTCTTGTTTCCTTTATAAGACCTTTGAGATTGAGGATATATTGACCAGGGTTTCCATTTATGAAACAGAGAAAAGCCGTGATCCTCGGGATCACGGCTGATCTCTCATGTGTACCGGTTTACTTTCAATAGTTATTTATTGTTGAATCAACAAACATAAATTGACAGAGATACAGGTAAAACCATTTCATGACAGCAAATGAAGAAAATTTCAAAAGACACCTTGCATAGTGAAGAAGAAAAGGTCCATTGTACCCTCAGCAAGTTATTGCCAATGCTCCAAACTCCTGAAGGAGAAAGGGAATCCCCATCCCCAACACCCCTCATGGGATCTTGCTTTGTCGGGGAGCGGAGGTTCACCCCCCAAATGGAGTATGAAAATGAGTACAAAAAATTAAGAAAAAACAGGGAGAACAGAGAAAACTAAAAAATCTGAAATAAATGCTAAGAGAATAACCTTGCTAATATTGAGATACCTCGAAGGACTATTTTGGCTAAACAGCTGAGTGGACTATCAGTAGTGGACGAAGGACAGACATGTGGACGTCCACTGATCAAGAGGTATCAGGTAAAAAGAAGATTAAAAATATTCATACTGCTTACATTTAGAGATGTAAAAACCTCTCGTTTGCAAGGTGGGACGTGATAGAGAAAGTGTCCCAGTGGGTAATGCAAGTAGTTGTACCTGTATGATTGCAGTGAGAAGAAGTGGGATAGAATGGAAAGGAGGAAAGAAGAAAGGGTAAGGGAGAAACAAGAAGCAAAGGCTTAAGAAAAGATGGTGTGGTACTCGCTCATCCACCCAAACCCGAGTTAACAAGGGGTGGCAGTTGTCTGAGATAGGTATCTGGTCCAGGGCTCCCAGATGGCCTCATGTTTGTCAACAGTATGTAAGAGAATGCTAACAGTTTTCTCTTGTGCCATGATCCATGATATCTTCCTTTTGACCAAAAGAAAGGGCACCGTGGGTCGCTACCAAGCCCGAGCAATCGTTAGTTTGGTCCCAAGAAAAATAAACATGATCAGGCATTGAACTAGTTTAGGTGTCTTGGGGATAGGTAAGTTTAAGAGGGCAAATTGAGGAGTCTTTTGGATCGGTAAACCCGTAACTTTCCTAATGATGTGGAAAATTTTATTCCATAGGTCCCTGATCTTGGGACATTCCCACCACACGTGTAGCATCGACCCAACGTGCCCACAGTCGTGAAAGCACAAAGGGGAAGTGTTCGGATAGATTTTGGCCATTTTCAGGGGGACCATATACCACCTCATTAGGACTTTCAAATTTGCCTCAACTAGTGCTATGTTTAGAATGCCCTTGGATGCCGCCGTCAAAGCTCTATACCAGTCCTCTATGCTCCAATGATGTTGCAGGTCATTTTCCCAATCTCTCATATATAGCGTCTTGGTCTCAGTCCGAGCAATCAATTGGTATATCACCCTTATTCCCCCCTTCTGCTCCATGGCTTCACCACACCACCTTTCATAGTCCGTGATCGAGAGTGGTGTAGATGTGGAAGACCTTAAGGTGAAAATGGGCGATTTGGTGGTATCTAAACCTTTCCGATCTTGGCATGTCAAGCTTACTGATATAGTGGGCCAGAGTGAGAGGCCCCGCAGGGTTGACAAAATGCCCTATCCTATACAGTCCTTTATCTAACCACCACCGGAAAGCTGTAATATCTAAACCGGGAGGGAACAAGGGGTTTTGAAAAATATGTGATAGCGGGTGCCAGTGTGAGATCAGATGAGTATTAGTTTTGAGAGAGTACTATAGTACTAGGGAATGGGAAAGCGTGGGGGCCATGATAGCGGGTCTGTATTTAGCAGGACACCAGAGAATATAGTCCAGGGTGTATTGGGAGATTGCCTGTCTCTCTATGTGAACCCAGTCAGGGTGTGCTATTTTAGAATATATAGTGGAGAGTTGGGATAGCTGTGCTGCCTGATAATACCAGAGAAGGTTAGGTAAACCCACCCCTCCCTGATCTCTATGCCTATACAGGGTCCCTTTTGCTATTCTGTGCCCCTTTGCTCCCCAAATAAATTTTATGATTTTAGATTGAAATTTGGAACATTACCTTATACATTAATGTGCAAACTTACACCGTTCGGTGTCGCCATTTTTGAGTCGTATTGAATTAACGTAACAAGTAACTAAAGGAAGAGATAATGTATATATAGTTAACCAGTGTAGTTCATGTCTCAACTGTGAGTTCAGTCAGTACAGTTTAATTATCACACCTTGACCCCCAGCAATATCAGTACCATCCTGTGTACTTTGTAGTCTCCATGTTTGATAGTTACCAAGTAACCATTTACCTTGTATCTACCCTAATAATAGCCTGTCTTTGATCAATTGATGAGGGGCTAAACCCAGGGCATCCAATCACGCCTGCCACATTGAGTAAAATTTACGTGGAACTTTTCTGTGTTGGTACGCCAATTTTTCTCTGATCAATAGTTTGTTGACACTGTCCACCCATTGCCCCGTAGTGGGCACTCTTGCAGTGAACCACAATTGGGCAATTAGCTTGCGCGCCACATACAGTAGTCTCAGGATCGCCGTGTGAGCTGATGGAGTCAGTGATTCATCGTCAAGCGCTCCTAATAGACAGATAACTGTATCCCGTGATACAGGTGTCATATATGCTGTAGATATCATGTCTAAGACCTCCCTTCAGTATCTGAAAAGTTTAGGGCATTTCCAGAGCATATGAAGGAGATCACCATGGTCACATTCGCATTTTGGGCAAAGGGGGAGTCCCTGATTCCACATCTGTAAAGCTGCAACATATATAAATTTAGTTAGTTATCATGTGTCTATTAGGGATGGGTGAACGATTTGGGCCAAACAGGCAAATGTGCCGAATTTGCAGGGTGTTTGCCCCGATGAACACCCTGAAATGCACTGAGCGCTGCAGAGAGCATTCTGTGCCCTATTTGGGCAAAGTTTTCCCCAACCAGGGTGCAGTGTAAGCTTGTTGTTAAGCAGCGGGGCCGGGAAGCCGGCCATGGTGTCCTTAACAACGGATGAGTCAATGGGTTACCCCGCTAACAGCTGAAAAAAAAAATGCCGGTTAAAAAAATAAAGAAAAAATAGCATGGGGTCCCCCCAGTCCATACCAGGCCCTTCGGGTCTGGTATGGATTTTGGGGGGACCCCACGCTGTTTTTTTTTTCAGTGTGGGGTCCCCCAAAATCCATACCAGACCCTTATCAGAGCATGCAGCCTGGCAGGTCAGGAAAAGGGAGAGGATGAGAGAGCATCCCCACCTCCTGAAACATACCAGGCCACATGCCCTCAACACCCCCCACCCCAAAGCACCTTGTCTCAATGGCCTCTTCCCGACAACCCTGGGTTGTGGTTGTAGGAGTCTGTGGATCGGGGGGTTATCGGAATCTGGAAGCCCCCAGATCTCGCCCCCCCACCCTATGTGAATGGGTATTGGGTACATCATACCCATACCCATTTGCCAAAAGTGTCAAAAAGTAATAACCACAAGAAACTGTTTTTGGCAAGTCCTTTATTAAAAAATAAAAAAACAAAAAATAGTGTCCCTCGATGTAAATCCATTGTAAATCACGTTGTCTGCTGGACCCGAAAAAAACAAAAACGCCCCTGTCTCCTGGAAGGCTTCTGTCGTATGCCCGCTGTGCGCTTGGACATTTCTTCTATAGTCAAGGGGCAGGGCCACCCGGCTACGTCACCAGGTGGTATTGCCCCCCATTGGACATCACGTGATCCTTTTTTTTTATGTTTTATTGATACATGTTCCCCAGGGCAGTACCCAGATCCCCATACCCCCTTTTATGTCCAATTACTTGCCTTCAAAATGGACACTTTAGATTTTTCCTGTTCGGCTCCCATAGATTTCAATGGGTTTGCCGTTCGGGTTAGACCATTTCCCCTGTTCCGGAGTTCTGCTGCAAACCAAACAGGGTGGAGTTCAACCCATCCTTAGTGTCTATACATGTTCTTTTAAACATTGTTTTCCCTTTTTTAAACTCAGCTACACTGTAATCTCAAAATATCTCACAAGATTACAGGCAGCCCACCCCCTTTTACTCAGATCTCAGCCATTTTCAGAGAAACAACTGGAGAGAAATGGGGCTCAGATAAGTAATTAGGGGATGCTTGGGAGGCTGCTACACACAGAAGGTTTTTTTTATCTTAATGCCTAGAATGCATCAAGATAAAAAATGTTCTGCCTTTATAACTCTTTTAAGTCAGGGCACCTACACATCTTTTTTTATAAACAGCTATAACTAGTGATCGTTTAATGCATTCCTATAATATTTGTATACTAATGTAAATGATGTATCTGATGTACCAAGAGCTTCGAAAGCATTTTAAATATAAATGCATTCTACTTGTAACAGATTATACTTATTTTGCATGAATTAAGGTAACTCTGAAACAAACCAATTATTTATGAACACTGTTTAAAATGAATCAATTATTGTTTATTAATAGGATATCATTCTGCTATATTTGAAAATAGAAGTGAAACTCTAAAGCTGCATTCTTTTATACTGTATGCAATATTAATAAATATAAAGCTATTACTATACTGGCTTTATAAGTAAATACAATATACATTTCAAGATTTTATGGTTTACTTAATTTATGAACAGCTGTATACCTTGCTCATCTGACCTATACAGACTGAATATGAATGATTTATGAAGTACTTAAGACCCTAAAGTGCTGTAGGTATTTTCAAATTATACATTCAATGAACTATCCATAATTCAATTTATATCCTCTAGAAGATTAAATAGAACATTCTGAACATGCCAGGCAATATCCCTTGCAAATTATATACAACAAAAAGGACAGGACATGTACTTACTGAAGATCCCATAGAATTTCTATGAATCATTCAAATCAGGCTTTCATTAAAAAAGCAAATGTGTTGCCCTTTAAAAGATAACTATACTTTTTATTTTGTTGTTTATAAAAAATAGTTATTAACATAAGAATTTCCTTTCCTTTTCAGTCTAGCTTAAATTGTCTTAAACACCCCAAAAATGAAACTATCACAGCTGTCATAGCCATGGCAACTATAGAACAGAATGCGCCTGGAAATAACATTTTCTGTTCATTTGAATGACTTGGTCCTCTTCCTAGTGATTTTTACAGCAGCACATATGGAGCAGGGTGTGAGTTGAATTTAGGTGAGACTGCAAGCAAAAAAGTCAGAAATAAGACTCTGCAGAGATATTTGCCAACACCCTTACAATGTTAATTACTAATATAAGATAGATTGATATATGTCTCATCCATGGCGGGATCACACTTTAATATACATTTCTTGTTTCACTAGTTGAACGCTATGTGAAACACACCATTTCATAGACTGCTGCACTTTATTTAAATTTGTTGTACCTGAACATTTATTAACATATCTGATTTGTTTTTGGGACTATCTTTGATAGGTTCACACTGATATCTAGCGATATTCTTGTCCCTTTGTTTTGAAGACATGTGACTCGATTAGTAGGATTGACTAGAATGAATCTGTCTTACAGTGCATCTAAGGGGAAATTGTTGTATTTTAGGTTGAATAGTGAGCTGTTAATACCTCTTTTAAGCTGGCGGCCATACACTGACACAAACGAGGTGTCAGAATGTTCTGATCAGTGACTACCTCTAATTGGCTGCAGCTGCTAATCGATGAGAACATTTCCAACATGTCCCTTCAACAGAAGTTGATTAAACAATCAACTCCTGTCAAGTGGGGGAGATCACACACTGATAGAAATTTGCCTAGTTCCTGTATGAATACCTTGAGGCTAGGTTCACATTGGAACATGCAGCGGCTCACTGCAAGAGTCCTGTGCATCTCCATTCACCGTTTCAGGTCCAGTTTCAGCATGAATTTTGGGCTGAATTAGGACCTGAAATGGACCAAAAGATGCACAGGACTCCTGTGCAATTCGCACCGCAGCCACTTCGGAGATGTGAGATAAGGGGGGATCCCTCGCGCTATCAAAGTGAACGACGAGTGAGTATGTTAATAGTAAATAATAAATTGCTGCTAGACCTGAAAAGTGTATACAGTGCACTTACAGTGGGTACAATTTAAAGAGTGATCAGCGCAACATATTAACAGCTGTGTGTATCTTAAAATGAATGTGTAAATATTGCTCTGTAAATATTGCTATGCAAAAAATAACTATGTGCAACTTCAATAAAGAATGATATACTAGTAATCCTGTATGAGTAAATATGCGTAAACACATGCAATAACAAATCCTTTATATAAGGTTAATAATTGCTATTCTCAGTATATGAGTAATGAAATAATCAATTCCATATAATCAGATGATAATAATGATATAATAGTACATTAACTCTGAAATAAAGGTGCAAGAGTGCAAAAAGTGCTTATGCGCAACAAAGGATCAAAAAAGTGTATATAAATATACGTAAACGCAGCCCAATAACAAATCCTATATATAAGGTGAATGATAGGCTATTCTCAGTATATGAATTATCTGATTATATGGAATTGATCATCTCATTACTCATATACTGAGAAAAGTCCATCATTTACCTTATATATAGGATTTGCTATTGCACTGTGTTTACATATATTTATATATATTTTTTTGAAATTTTTTGCACTCCTGCACCTTTATTTCAGAGGTAATGGACTATCATATCGCTATTATCATCTGATTATATGGCATTGATTATCTCATTATTCATATATTGAGATTAGCCTATCATTTACCTTATATATAGGATTTGTTATTGCACTGCGTTTACTTATATTTATATATACTTTTATATTTCAGAGCTAGTGGACTATCATTATCATCTGATTATATGGCATTGATTATCTCATTATTCATATACTGAGAATAGCTTATCATTTACCTTATATATAGGATTTGTTATTGCAATGCGTTTACGTATATTTATATACACTTTTTTGGTCCTTTGTTGCACATAAGCACTTTTTGCACTTTTGCACCTTTATTTCAGAGTTAATGGACTATTATATTGTTATTATCATCTGATTATTTAGAATTGATTATTTCATTACTCATATACTGAAAATAGCAATTATTAACCTTATATATAGGATTTGTTATTGTATGCGTTTACGCATATTTACTCATACAGGATTACTAGTATATCATTGTTTATTGAAGTTGCACATAGTTATTTGTTTGCATAGCAATATTTACAGAGCAATATTTACACATTCATTTTAAGATACACACAGCTGTTAATAAGTGATCACTCTTTATATTATATGGCTCTCCTGCTATGCGAATTGGATGTGAGGAAAACTGCATCCAATTCACATAAGTGTGGACCCAGCCTTAAGCTTTCATTGCTTTCTGTGTCCCAGCTAGGGAAATTCACAGTTGCCATCAGAACAGGGATAGAGGGGAAACCATCCAATGTGAACATTGTTCTGGTGACAATTATCTAAAGGATAATTTCCTTCACTTTGTAGAGATATCCACTTAATCCTTTTTGTGCCTACAGGAAAGAAAGCAAAGCAAAATTTCCCCAGTGGGACACAGACAGACAAAAATGACAGTGATTTTCACCATTTTATATTCTATCCAAAATCAAAGAAAAAACATTTTGACATTGGTTTTACTTTAATTTCATGGGTCATTTGCCCTCTATGTGTCAAAGTACTGAGTAAAAGGTGGGTCAGTAAGTTTAAAAACTTCATGCAACGCTGTACCCAAATTAAATTGTTTTCATTTTCTTTCCCACAAATATATCTTTCTTTTTGTGGTATTTAATCACCACTGGGTTTTTTTATTTTTTGCTAAACAAATTCAAAAAGACTGACATTTTTGAAAACAAAACGTTTTTCTCTGTTTCTGTTATAAAATTTTGTTTTCTCCTTCACTGATGGGCACTGATGAGGTGGCACTGATATGCAGCACTGATGGCCACTGATAGGCGGCACTGATATGCAGCACTGATGGGCACTGATAGGCGGCATTGATGGGCACTGAAAGGCAGCACTGATGGGCACTGATTATCATTTTTTTATGGGCACTAATTGGCACCAATTGACATCTGATGGGCACTGATTGGCACTTCTGATGGGGGCTGCGCTGATTATCAGCACGGACCCCCCATGTCAGGATAGCCGCCGATCGGCTTTCCTCTGCTCATGCCTTGTCAGCACGAACCGAGGAAAGCCGATTACAGGTACTTCCTGGTTACGGCTGTGATCAGCTGTGATTGGTCACAGCTGATCACATGGCAAAGAGCCTACATCATAGGCTTTTTACCAAGATCGGAGATGTGATGTGTCAGAGGGACACACCGCACCACCAATCACCACTCTATGTGCCTTACCTTGCTGGACGTCATATGATGCCCAGTCAGAATAACTGAGCCACCTTGCAGGCGTCATTCTGCAACAGGCCAGTAGGTAATTGGTTAACCACTTGCTGCCAAATAACGTACCTGTACATCATTGGATTCAAGTGGTTGTACCGGAGTGATGCCTGCAGCTGCAGGAATCACCCCAGTACTGTTTTTTTAGAGCTGACAGTTGGCTCTCTAGTAGTTACAACTGATGCCGCTAAGCAGTCACTCAGCTGTTATTACAAGCAGCAGCAGGGGACATCCCCCTCCCGCTGCCTTCCTCCACACTCCTGTCCCGCCTGGAGACATGAGAGACAAGCCACCCCTCCAACAAAGCTAGGATTGGGTCTCAGATGTAATTACCCAGAAGCGACGTCACAATGTCACTCCAGTTTTCAAAACTCTAAAACAGGGTTTTTTCAGCCGGAACGTACCGGAACTGCATTCTGGAACCTTTGGCAGCCCACTCCTCTCTTCTCCAGCCTGTCATTTAATACTGAAGCCAGTAGAGGAAGTTTTCTGCACAGTGCACTTCCTCTACTGGCTGCTCTGTGCTAGCGCTGCATACTCAGGGCTGCTGCCCTCAATCACTGGTCAGGTCCCAACCTTCAGCTGCTGCAGTGTTTCAGGAAGAAGTTACCATCTCTACCTGCTGGCCGCCACTACTTTGTAGCACCTCCTCAGCTCTATGGTACAGTAGGTGGAGCTTTTTCGGTCCACTGTGCTGGAAAAAAAAAGCCTGCACATACCATGGAGAACGGTGACGGCAGAAGAGGTGAGGGATCTGTCACTGTGAAAATGAGGGAGAACTTTGTAGAGTGTTTATTCAGAGAGGAGTGCACTGCACTGTGAAAGTGTGTGGGGAGGGGGGATATGTGCAGAGAGGGAACATGTGTGTGTTTAGTAGAGGGGAGAGCATTGTACACAGAGGAGAGCTGGGGGGATTTGTACAGAGAAGGCAGGTGGGGATTTGTACAGAGGGGGGAGCTGGGGGATTTGTACAGAGAGGAGAGCTGGGGGGATTTGTACAGAGAGGAAATCTCTCAGTGTTAGCCAATTAGGAGGCTAACACTGAACCGGCTCTCAGCCAACCAGGAGGCGCAGATCTAATACCCATCAGCTGATTGGCTCAAGGCACATCTGTCCTGATTGGACACCTAACGGAACGGAAGAGAGCAGAGGAACGGAACGGGAGAGCCACCTCTGCTGACAACAATGCCGCTGTGGCGGAGATGCACTCCGGCCAGCAGAGAGTTAATGCTGCTTGTGAGCTCCATGGTCAGGCAGTGGAGAAATGATGGGGCCATGGCTGTGTCTTAGGGAGGAGGCGGGGCCAGCAATGTTTGTCTGGGGGAGGAGACTCATTCCAACAGCCGGAGCAAAATGAAACTTATTCCCGATGCTCTGGAGATGCAGATTGCCCCCATCACCCCAACTGGAGTGCTCCGCTGAGGGATCCTCGCACACACGGAGGAGGAATCTGACTGGTAAGCATAGCTGCAGAGGGAAAGAGGAGGGTCCCATCAGGGAGGAAGCCTCACCAGGGCTGAATATGGAGCTCTATGGTACAGTAGGTGAAGCTTTTTCGGTCCACTGTGCTGGAAAAAAAAAGCCTGCACATACCATGGAGAACGGTGACGGCAGAAGAGGTGAGGGATCTGTCACTGTGAAAATGAGGGAGAACTTTGTAGAGTGTTTATTCAGAGAGGAGTGCACTGCACTGTGAAAGTGTGTGGGGAGGGGGGATATGTGCAGAGAGGGAACATGTGTGTGTTTAGTAGAGGGGAGAGCATTGTACACAGAGGAGAGCTGGGGGGATTTGTACAGAGAAGGCAGGTGGGGATTTGTACAGAGGGGGGAGCTGGGGGATTTGTACAGAGAGGAGAGCTGGGGGGATTTGTACAGAGAGGAAATCTCTCAGTGTTAGCCAATTAGGAGGCTAACACTGAACCGGCTCTCAGCCAACCAGGAGGCGCAGATCTAATACCCATCAGCTGATTGGCTCAAGGCACATCTGTCCTGATTGGACACCTAACGGAACGGAAGAGAGCAGAGGAACGGAACGGGACAGCCACCTCTGCTGACAACAATGCCGCTGTGGCGGAGATGCACTCCGGCCAGCAGAGAGTTAATGCTGCTTGTGAGCTCCATGGTCAGGCAGTGGAGAAATGATGGGGCCATGGCTGTGTCTTAGGGAGGAGGCGGGGCCAGCAATGTTTGTCTGGGGGAGGAGACTCATTCCAACAGCCGGAGCAAAATGAAACTTATTCCCGATGCTCTGGAGATGCAGATTGCCCCCATCACCCCCAACTGGAGTGCTCCGCTGAGGGATCCTCGCACACACGGAGGAGGAATCTGACTGGTAAGAATAGCTGCAGAGGGAAAGAGGAGGGTCCCACCAGGGAGGAAGCCTCACCAGGGCTGAATATGGAGCCGATGGAAGGGAGAGGGAGGAGAGAAATTGTGTCTGGGCAGCCCCTCTCTGGGGCTGTCAATCAGGGCAGGGGGCTCCAGCTGCAGGGAGAGGCACAGCTACTATGCCACAACCCCTTCTGCAGCCAGCTACCACCAGAATGAGAGAGAGCCAGCCCCCCATCTCTGCTCCTCCAGCATCCCTCAGCCACTGGCCTTTAAATCCACCCCTGTCCCATCCCCTCCACTGCCTTCCTCCTGGTTATCAGTGCCACAGTCAGGGCAGCTCAGTCATGTGCCAGTGTCCTAGTGTGCAAACCTGTGCTTGACAGCCCCTGACCCCTCCCTCCACCCTGCTATTACCCGCACCTATGCAGGGCTCCACTGCGGGGGCCCGGAGGTGCCAGCCCAGTGCTTATCCTCAGCCATGGTGCTGGCACTGCCTAATGATTGGCTTCTTCGCTGCTATATCCCTCACTGAGCACTGACCCCAGCACAGAGATAGAGAGCACTGACACCAGCACTGAGATAGAGAGCACTGACACCAGCACTGAGATAGAGAGCACTGACACCAGCACCGATATAGAGCACTGACACCAGCACCGAGATAGAGGGCACTGACACCAGCACCGACATAGAGAACTGACACCGTCATTGAGATAGAGAGCACTGACACCAGCACTGAGATAGAGAGCACTGACACCAGCACTTTAAAGCTCTTAATATATGCAATTTATTCAGTTGATTTTTTTTATCACTTGAATTATTTTTACCATTATGTGCGTAAGTGGGGCCTCATGTCTAGGTTTTGCTTAAGACCTCACAAAGCCTAGAGCCGCCTCTGATAGTGTTGTAATCTGAAGTGTAAAATGTGATGCAATGGGGAATATAAACGGTACACCACAGTTCAACTAATGCCGCGTACACACGGTCGGACTTTTCGTCTACAAAAGTCCAACGGACACCGACGGACTAAAGCTGGCTGGTAATCCGATCGTGTGTGGGCTTCTCCGGACTTTCAGCAGACTTTTTCAGCCTCAAATCCGACGGACTTTAGATTTGAAACATGCTTCAAATCTTTACGTCGTAACTACGACGGACCCCGAAATCCGCTCGTCTGTGTGCTAGTCCGACGGACAAAAACCCATGCTAGGGCAGCTATTGGCTACTGGCTATGAACTTCCTTATTTTAGTCCGGTGTACGTCATCACGTACGAATCCGTCGGACTTTTGTGTGGTCGTGTGTAGGCAAGTCCGTTCGTTAGAAAGTCTGCTGCAAGTCCGCCGAAAGTCCGCCGGAAGTCTGTCGGACAGGCTGTCGGACTTTTGTAGACGAAAAGTCCGACCGTGTGTACGCGGCATAAGAGTCATGTATAATACTGAAAATAGACCACAGTATGCAGTTACAAGTAAGAATAGTAGATAGATAGTAAGAATATACAGCAAAGTGTGCAGAATGGGAAAGTTTAAGCAATAAAAGGTGGGATATGTAGCACTGTTGGAGGGTACAGTGGGAGCTGGTGATGGAAGAAAGAGAGTAGGAAGTGGGAACTTAAGGCAGAAAGGAAGCAAAGGAAACTTATGGTGGGGGTTAAAAGGGGAGCTGAGAGTGGCATAGTAAGTAAAGACCAGTGGGAGAGGAACATGGGCTGACACACCTCCTGCTTTTCTCCTGGGAATGTTTAATTTCACACGACTGTCAGTGAACATTTGGGCATCGCTGGGCTTAGGCATTTAAAATCCCAGATTATGGGGAGCATGCGCGGCTTCTGACATGGCGGACGTGCGGTGAGTGAGATCCGGGTCCCGCCTGCTCTCCGTGGCCTCCATACTTCATCCTGAAAAAGCATCAGGGGTAAGCCTAAATCCCTTCTCCACTCCTCAGGCACCCCATTGGAAAAATTGTCCGACAGCAACACTGCTATTCTCCGCTGTTTGGGCCATGATCGAGGACAGCTATGGATCGGTATCTTACTAGGCCGCAATCCCCGGCCTTGAGTTCCCCTGCTGATCCCTTTGCATCGATGGATCCTCTATTGGGACTGAGAAAGCCAGTAATCCCACGCCGGCTACTAAAACCATAACTGGGACTAAACCTCCCCCTTCTAAGGCTATTTTAACCCCGGACATACTGGATGAGAACCTGCAAACCCTCCTACAACATCACTCACGACATTGTGGTGGAGGTGGGCAAGATCTCTCAAGAATTGCGGGGGGGAAATCACCCAAATAGGTGAGCGTACTGATGCATTGGAGAACAAGTTTGATGATCTGGTGAATTATGTGCAGGTACTTGAGGAAGAAAACTTTAACCTAAAACACTCAGTTTCCCAATTGCAATGGCAGCAAGAGGATTTAGAAAACAGGGAGAGGTGCCAAAACCTGCGCTTTCGAGGAATCCCTGAAACGGTGGGTGACAATAACCTACGCCCTTATCTTATGGGTCTTTTCAATACACTGGCCCCTACAGTGGTGGATGGTGACTGGCGATTGTACCGGGCTCACAGATTCCTGGGTCCTAAACCTCTGGTCAGAGCTAGGCCCAGAGATGTAATTGTGCGATTTCACTATTGATAGTAATGAAGCTTTAAACCTGGCTACGTGCAACAAGTCCCAGATTGCATATAAAGGAGAAAAGATTCAGATATTTAGTGACCTATCTCCCATCACCTTGACCAAGCAGAGGAATCTTCGTCCTATCACAGTGCATCTACAGCATCATTGGGTCCCGTACTACTGGGGATTAACCTTCTGTCTCATCGTCTCCATAGAGGGAGTTCAATACAGTCTCCAAGATCTCCAAGAAGGGGAAGCCTCCATCAAAAGCTTGAATCTCCCTCCTTTGCCTGAAGAAGACCTGTTTCCTCCTCTTGCACTAGGTCATCCAGAACCTTCTCCTCCCAGCCGTATCTGGAGCCCCGCCAAGGGTCAGTCGAAAAAGTCTTTTTCCACACACCAACGTTCTCGATTCTTCAAGCAACCTCCTTGATGTGAAGGGAATAAGCCTTTGATCTCTTCCATTTTTCTAAGCTACTTACCTTTGTGGTCTGGACTCCAGTTTAGAGTTACCCTCTTTTTCTGGGTAAATGCTCCCATTCCCATGGGGTTTTGATGTTCTAACTGCTTACATATGGATCCCTTTCTCTTAATTTTGTTGCTTTAATTATGTTTACGTGGAGAGTGGGCAGGCTCCTTCCTCCCGAGTTTCCTGTTGGAGGCCCTCATGTTTCCCTACTTGGCCTTTGGCATTTGCCATGGCCTCATGAGAGCAGCTGCCTCTCAGGCCTTCTAATGTTGTTTTTTCTTTTTTTTTTTTCAGTACCTGTTTTAGATCCATATGAGACCATGTCCACATCCAAGTGTCATCTCTGTAGGTTAATGTCATTTTTTACCTTTTTTGTTTTATTTATATATATATATATATATATATATATATATATATATATATTTTTTTTTTTACATATATCTTTTTTTTTTTTTAATGTCATCTTCTCTTTATGTTTTACATGCCTAAGTTTGGTTTCTATGCTGATGAGTCAACATGACGTTACGTATTTTGTCCTATAATGTAAAAGGCCTGAACACTATACAAAAGCAGTGGTTGGCTTTGAAAGAGTTCAGATTTTCAGGAGCGGATGTGATCTTGCTCCAGGAGTCCCACTTTCGTGCTGTGGGTTCACTGAAGTTTGCTTCCAAATACTTATATACTTCCCCTCCACCTACCTTGCCTCTGATTCCACAGGTAAAGCTGGAGTGGCAATTCTAATTAAAAAACCCTGCCCCATTAGGGTCAAAACTGCACATAGTGACCCTCATGGAAAGTTTATTATCCTGGTATGTGATTACATGTCCTCCTCTTTTACCCTGGTTAATATATATGCTCCTAACTCTGGGCAAATTGACTTTCTTAATGAAATCTTTGAGTCTACCAATTACCATTCCCAACCTTTTATGATTAACGTTGGTGACATCCCTCCACTAAGAAATTCACTTTCTATTCCATGGTCAATAAAATGTACTACAGACTGGACCACTTTTTTATCTCGGCCCCGCTTATCCCCCATCTTGTTGAATCTGACATCTCTCCCATCACATGGTCTGACCATGCCCCTATCACACTGGATGTTATTTTGTCCCCGACCTCTCCTAGGACATGCACTGGCGCCTTAAAGACCACCTCTCACAGTCACAGGCCACCTGAACTAAACTAGCTAAGGAGTTAGAGACATTTTTCCAATTGAATGTGGGCTCTGTTCAGGACTCTTCTGCGCTGTGGGAGGCACATAAGGCCTACTTTCGTGGCATTTGTATCACGGAAGGCTCCTGCCTGAAGAAAGATAAGGCTAGACTTATGTAGTCCTTATCGGCTGACTTACGAGAGGTGGAGCATCGCTTTTGTGTAAACCCACAGTGTCAGGTTTGCATAAAGTCACATCCCTTCTGGAACAATTAAAATCCTTAGCCCTATGTAAGACTACTAAATCCATGGTATGTGCAAAACAAAAGTTCTATGAATTCTCTAATAAGCCCCATAGGATGCTAGTAAACAATCTACGCCCCCGACCTTTCCACTCCTTTCCTGATTTCCTTTTACAGGCGGATGGAACCAGGACCTACTGCCTGCTTACTATGTCTAAAACTTTTGGAACCTTTTATCTTATACTATACAACTGCCTAACCCCTTAAAAACATTTTACATTTACACAGGAAAACTTAGATTTTTTGTTACCAAAGTTGTCCTCCTCTGATCTAGTCAAATTAAATGCAGCTATAGCTATTGAGGAACTTTCAAAGACAATCAAGGATCTCCCACTCCATATGTCCCCTGGTCCTGATGGACTCCATTATTTCTGCTATAAAACTTTCTGGCCTCCCATATGTTGGATTTTTTTATACAATATTTTACTTAAAGGACAATCTCCACATTCACAGTTCACACACTCTTATATCTCTGTTATTCCTAAACCCGGTAAGGATCCTTCCCTACCCGATAGCTATAGACCTATAGCGCACGCTGTACTCCCTAATAGATCTCCCCGTCCAGCTATTGTCCTAAATCTGGACGCCAAAAAGCCTTCAACAGGTTGAGTTGGCCATACATGTTTTCCACTTTGACAACATTTGGTTTTTGAGGTCATTTTTTTTTACAGCATTAGAAGCCTTGTACTCACAAGTCACAGTCCATGTCCAGATGTCCTATTTCTTGATGCCCCACTTCCCCATGACAAATGGCACTCGGCAGGGATGTCCTTTCTTCCCTTTGCTTTTTATTTTGTGCCTAGAACCCCTGGCTGAGGCCATCGAATTACACCCAGACATTTGTGTGGTGGTGATGCAACAGAGGGAATACAAGTTGTCTCTTTTTGCAGATGACATTTTGCTGACCCTTAATAACCCACTGATATCACTTCCCTCTCTGCATAACCTGCTATCCTCTTTTAGTGCCATATCGGGGTATAAGGTTAATACAACAAAAACCATGGCCCTATCATTACATATACCACCAGCTCTTCTGACCCAGCTTGAACAAACATACCCATACAGATGGTCCCCTAATTCCCTCAAATATTTAGGTATACAATTGACTCCCAATTACTCCTCCTCTATATTCTACTAATTATCCTCCCCTGATATTACCAGATCCCTTCAACAATGGGCTAAATATCCCCTTTGTCTCCTGGGTAGGATTAAAGTTGTAAAAGTGTCAACTTTGCCTAGGTTATTATTTTTTTGAGACTTTGCCAGTCGCTATACCGATGCCTCAACTTAAAGCCATCTGAAGAGGTTTGCTTAAATTTATCAGGAACGGAAAAGCCCACTGTATAACAAGTTCAGTGTTTTTTTTCATTAAAATCGAGAGGTGGGCTGATATTATTACATACTACTATGCTTCACATTTATGAGCTGCTGTCTCTTGGTCCAGTCTGCAGGCCCCTAATCGTTGATCCGAGATTGAGAAAGGGGTTATATATTCGATTCACACAGGCTCCCTACTGTGGTCTCAATCTTCGCACACGAACCCCATACTAAAGAGTAAGTGCACTGCCCCAATGATCTTCACCCTGCACTACACATGTGTTTTATTTCTATTTACAAATCGGACATTACTTCCATTCTCTGTGCCATCCTTGACCCTGGATAAACCTACCTCTTTTGAATACCTATATGCTCAAGGTCCACAACAATTGCATTTGGTGTCCTCTACATACCGCATTCTTTATTAGTCTGCCCCTCTTACTGAAGATACCCATTTATATATGCGTAGATGGGCACAATTTCTGTGTAGGCCTATCACCTCCCAGATGTGGGACAGGATCTAGACCTCTACTTTTAAATCCTGTAAATGTGTGGTGCAGAGAGAGACATCCATTAAAATCCTGATGTTCTGGTATAGGAACCCTGAGGTCATACATAAATATGATCCCTCTAGTTCAGCGATGTGTTGGCGCTGTGGACTTGAAGTAGGCTCATTGCTCCATATTTTCTGGCAATTTTTTTGATACAACCCTTTTGGCATTAGGTGATGCTATTGCTTCAGGAAGTAGTGGATTTGCCCCTCCCACTTGACCCAATTCACTATTTATTGGGTCTTCCGTTTACTGGTATTGCTAAACATGTCAAACGATTGATTTACTACATCTTTTTAGCTGCCAAGAGAGTTGTTCTGCTTTGCTGGCTGTCCAATGTACCTCCACTGTGGTCTAGGTTCCTCCAACTCATAGCTAATATTCGAAGAATGGAAAATGTAACTGCTACTATACATGATACTATTCCGCAGTTTAATAAAATATGTTAACAATGGGATCAGTTGGAGTTTGGGTCACCCTTACCAGGTTCTGTGTCTTAATATTTGGAATACACTATCGATATGTCTTCATATATGTTTCTCCTGTGTGATCCAATCTGCATGGTGTTTCATAAGAGTTTCTTGACTTTGCACGCTCAATACGTAAGTGACTGTATGTTTGACCTCCATATCGTAATTTGTTAGCATGTTAACTCCACTTTTGTATAACCTACAGATACCTTCAGTTCAATGTTATTTTGGCGATTTCATCTGTCTGACACTTCTTGTTGCAATATGTCTTTTCATGTGTACTGTGTTTTCTTTCTTTTTTGCAAAAGCTAATAAAAAATAAAATTTAATTAAAACATCCCAGATTACTTGCAAACTGCTTGTCATGGATGCAACCTATAATAAATCTTCAGCTGTTATATACTTATTTAAAAAATAGTAATATTTACTTGTAAAAAGAGTGGAAAAAAACTGTGATAGTTTAAAGGAGCCTATGGACCTGGTGTGATTTTAACCCTACCCACAAGAAGTAAATACATGTAATGAAAGTGGTAGATGCCACTTGAAACCCCTGGCAAACTGAAAATGGTAACAGAATGACTGTCCATCTTGGGTATTTTGGCTATTGTTTTCCTGGGCATAGCTAGTGCTTGCTGTGGTGGTGCTCCCCCTCCCCTGTGCACTGGAATATCTCTGTATGCTTATTTAATATTGATACAAATAAAACTTTCAATAAAACCATATACTAATGAGAGCTTTAGATTGAATGCTACTGCATGGGTCTATTGACTAAGTGCACAGAACATTAGAGCATAAAATGTAATCCACAAAATAAAGACTTTTACAAATTTTATATATTAACTTTTACAGCCATATTTCTTTTTACATAGCATTACCAATGCTACAGCTTAAAATATTTTAGATACCATTATAGTTAAAAGTTACAAATATCAGATCATAGCCTGTGTGGATATCATAAAGCTGAGTTTTAGAAACATTTTATCAGGTAACATTTTGTAAAAAAAAATCTATTTTTGTTTACATTTGACATTGTTGACAGCAGAGGTCAACAACTTATGCTGAATAAAGTAAAAAGGCTATTTTGTTTAAAACTACTGTTGTGGCGTAAGCACATTGGATGTCCATTTATATGTGTTTCAAACTGTTGTTATTTTATTGGATTTAGTTTAATTAGATTACTAAACAGCCATCAAATAGAAATAGGTGTAAACACAGGGTAGGATTGCATGTATTTATTATACCAAAAATAACAGCATCTTTGAGGTTAGACCAGAATGTCTTTGATTTCAGCACCACTAGAGACTCAACAGTAATTTTACTACTTGCATAGTTAATCAGCATTCTCAATTATCTTAATACCTATTACTTGCAACTAAAAACAGTTGTGCCCAGGAAAAGTTTTAAGTGCTGTTCTGATATCCCAGTTTTTTCCATTCAAAATACAATATCTGCGTATGACGATAAATGTCATTATGCAACAAGAAAAAGGACCACCTGCTAATGAACGCATTATCACTTTATGGGGTTTATTTACTAAAGGTAAATCCACTTTGCACTACAAGTGCACTGAAAATGCAGTCGCTGTAGATCTGAGGGGGACATGCAAGGAAAATAAAAAACAGCATTTTTTCTTGTACATGATTGGTTTATAAAATCAGCAGAGCTTCCCCTCTTTTTAGATCTTCAGCGACTGCTCTTCCAAGTGCACTTGCAGTGCAAAGTGGATTTGCATTTAGTAAATAAACCCCTATATGTTATATTGGCACAAGGATACAACTTCTAAATAAAAAAAAGGCCTCAAGGTCCATATGCAATAACTAGAGATACAAACTATTACAATAATGTACTATGCAAAAATAGGCAGAAGAGTCACCAATGTCAAACTCAAATATTAAACAAAGAAAAAAAAAGGAAAATCTGATTATGACTCTTTAACTCCACCCACTGCACTAAATGATTTACTAATCATATACAACAGCACACCAGAGTGCACAAGCTCAAATAAAAAAAAAAAAAACACAATTTCTTTAATAATAGGATTGCAACAATACAAAAGAACAACGGAAAAAAAAATTAAAAAGAATAAATATAACAAATCACCACCCACATCTGCCAACCAAATCACCACCCATATATGCTTGACATATTCTGAATCATATTTCAGAATTGGCAATTATAGTCCCCATATAAAAACAACCCCACACCATAATTCCCCCTCCACCAAATGATTTGGACCAGTGTACAATGCAAGGATCTACATTGGGGACATTGTTTTTTTTAAATAAAGGAATTGTCAAAAACCTGTGTACTGTTTTTTATTTTGACACTTTTTTTGGTGAATGAGTAGGGGTACAATATACCCCTACTCATTCACATAGGGGGCAGAATCTGGGCCCACCTTGTTAAAGGGGGCTTCCAGATTCCAAAAAGCCCCCTGCCCGCAGACCCCCACAACCAGAGCCCAGGGGAAGAGGCCTTTGTCCCCATCAACATGGTCCACAAAGACATGGATTAGCGAGTTTGGGGTGGAGGAAGTTGACTGGCCTGAACAGAGTCCTGACCTCAACCCGATAGAACACCTTTGGGATGAATTAGAGCACAGATTGCGAGCCAGGCCTTCTCGTCCAACATCAGTGCCTGACCTAACAAATGCACTTCTGGAAGAATGGTCAAACATGTAGATAGGCACACTCCTAAACTTTGTGGACAGCCTTCCCAGACGAGTTCTTTGGTGCCCTCCGCCGCTTACCGGAGCCATCGGTAGTGGCGGAGGCGATCAGGTCCTCTCCCTGGCTTGGTATGGAAGATGGCCCCCACCTGTCTCCATACCATTCAGGGTAGACAGCTATTAAAGCAACTTTTTTTTTTTAATGACATTTAATTTTTTTATTTAATTTTAAATAAATAATATTATTTATTTTTTGACCCCAGATCTCATATTTAAGAGGTCCTGTCATGCTTTTTTTCTATTACAAGGGATGTTTACATTCCTTGTAACAGGAATACAAATTACACATTTTTTTAAAAAAGAACAGTGTGAAAATAAAAAATAAAAGGTAAAATTAAAAAAAAAAATGTAAACGCGCCCGTCCCGCCAAGCTTGCATGCAGAAGCGAACGCATACGTGAGCAGCACCCGCATATGAAAATATGTGTTCAAACCACATATGTGAGGTATTGCCACGATCGGTAGAGTGAGAGCAATAATTCTAGCCCTAGACCTCCTCCGTAACTCAAAACATGCAACCTGTAGAATTTTTTAACCGTCACCTATGGAGATTTTTAAGGGTAAAAGTTTGTCGCCATTCCACGAGTGGGTGCAATTTTGAAGCTTGACATGTTGGGTATCAATTTACTCGGCATAACATTATCTTTCACAATATAAAACAAATTGGACTAACTTTACTGTTGTCTTATTTTTTAATTCATAAAACTTTATTTTTTCCAAAAAAAAGTGCGCAAATACGGTGTGACAGAAAGTATTGCAACAACCGCCATTTAATTCTCTAGGGTGTTATATATATATATCTCCCAGCTTAGTGCAGCTACAGGCCATTAGTATGTCTGGAAAGCCAACAAGGAGAGGCAGACAGTCACAAGCCAATAAAATAGGGCAAGCAGGCTCTGTGTCTAGAGGCAACAGTGCTGGTCGTGGAGACGGTGCATCCTCATCAGCACTTGGCTGTGGGACACGCTTGGCCTTTTTTTCGGCAGCTGGCCGTGTTGAGCCGCAACATGCCGAAGACTTGGTCGAGTGGATGACCAAGCCGTCCTCATCCTCCTCATCCTCTCTCACCCATGCTCGGGGTACTTTGTCTGGCAAATCAGCTGCCAACGCAGCCTCCTCTCTCGGCTCAATGGCATCAGTGACTCCTTCCCTAGCCCCACCATGTCCTCCTGAGGAGTCCCTCGAACTGTTTGACCACAGTGTTGGGTACATGCTCCAGGAGGATGCCCAGCGTTTAGAAGGCTCTGATGATGATACTGAGCTAGATGAAGGCAGTAACGTGAGCACGGACAGAGGGGGTGCCCAAGAAGGACAGCAATCTGGCAGTCATGCTCCCCCTGCTGCAGCATACTGACAGGTTTGCTCCAGTGAAGAGGAGGGAGGGGATGATGAGGTCACTGACTCAATGTGGGTGCCTGATAGGAGAGAGGAGGATAAGGAGGAGGCACATCACCAACGAGGCAGGATGCCCTCCAGAGGCCAGCCTAAGGGCAGCACACTGACTGCATCACACCCCAAAGCTCTGCATGTGCAGGGTGCTGTTGTCTCTGCGCGTTATTCCAAAAGTTCTTTGGTGTGGGCCTTTTTTGAGATGAGTGCATCAGATCGCACCGCTGCTATCTGCAACATATGTCTCAAGCGTATCTCGCGTGGCCAAAACATCTCCCGCTTAGGCACCACATGCTTGACCAGACATATGTTGACCTGCCATGCAGTTCGTTGGCAAGCGTATCTAAAAGACCCACACCAAAGAACAAAGAGGACCTCTCCTTGCTCCTCAGCTGAGATCTCCAACCCCACTATACCTTCAGTCCTCTCTGAGACCTGCACTGAGAGGAATGAAGGTGTAGAATTAGGTGTGTCACAGCCAAGTACTTGTGGGTAATCTGCTTTCGGTACACCAACGTCAGATTGTACCAGGCAAATTTCCCTGCCCCAGCTGCTGCACCGCCGAAAGAAGTTCGCTCCCAGCCATCCACATGCCCAGCGGTTGAATGCTAGCTTGGCAAAATTGCTAGCACTTCAACTGCTGCCTTTTCAATTGGTAGACTCTGCCCCCTTCCATGAGTTTGTGGAATGTGCAGTTCCTCAGTGCCAGGTACCCAAACACCACTTTTTCTCATGGAGGGCGATTCCGGCTCTCTACCGGCATGTGGAAGGCAATGTCAATACCTCGCTGGACAGGGCGGTCAGCGCTAAGGTGCATATTACCACTGACTCATGGTCCAGCAGGCATGGACAGGGACGTTACTTAAGTTTCACTGCGCATTGGGTGACTCTGCTGGCAGCTGGGAAAGATGCAGGACAAGGTGCAGTAGTGTTGGAGGTTGTTCCGCCATCACGCCTCCAAAATGCCACTACTAATGATTGTGACACACCTCTCTCCTCCACCCCCTCCTCTTCTTCTTCCTCCATGGCCTCTTCCTGTGCTTGATCCTCGGAACCAGCGGTGCTCCGTAGCCGTTCAAGGGGCTACGCAAGTATGCAGGCCAAAAGATGCCATGCGGTGCTTGAGCTGGTGTGCTTTAGGACAAGAGCCACACTGGGGCAGAGGTTCTGTCAGCTCTGCAAGGGGCAGGTTCAGAGGTGGTTGATGCCACGCCAACTTAAGCCAGGAATGGTGGTTTGTGACAATGGCACCAACCTCCTCTCCGCGCTCCGACAGGGACAAAAGACCCATGTGCCCTGTTTGGCTCACGTCCTTAACTTGGTGGTGCAGCGGTTCTTGGGCAGGTACCCGGGCTTACAGGATGTCCTGAGGCAGGCCAGGAAAGTCTGTGTGCATTTCCACCGGTCATATAATGCCAGTGCTCGGCTGGCAGACCTCCAAAAGGAGTTTAACCTGCACAAGAACCTCCTAATCTGTGACATGTTCACAAGTTGGAACTCAACGTTGGCCATGCTGCACACGCAGAAGAGGGCCATCAATGAGTACCTGTGCGACTATGGCACCAGGACAGGGTCAGGGGAGCTTGTTTTTTTTCCCCACGCCAGTGATCCATGATCAGGGATGCATGCACTGTCCTGTCACCATTTGAGGAGGCCACGAGGATGGTAAGCAGTGACAGTGCATGCATCAGTGACACTGTCCCCCTTGTCCACCTGTTGGAGCACACGCTGCGTGGAATAATGGACAGGGCACTTGAGGCAGAACAGAGGCAGGAAGAGGAGGACTTCCTTAGCTCTCAAGGCCCCCTTTATCCAGACAGTGTTCCTGCGTGCCCGCCGATCACACAGGAAGAGGACAAGGAGGAGGAGGAGGAGGAAATTTGTGTTAGTATGGAGGTGGAGCCTGGCACTCAGCATCAGCAGCAGTCTTTAAGGGATCAGTCCCAAGAAACACATGGACTTGTACATGGCTGGGAGGAGGTGGCTGCAGACCATGTCGTCCTTAGTGACCCAGAGGCCTCCGGACCGAATGCCTCAGAAAACCTACGCTGCATGGCCTCCCTGATCCTGCAAAGCCTGCGTAAGGATCCTCGTATTCGTGGTATCAAGGAGAAGGACCAATACTGGCTGGCAACCCTCCTTGATCAACATTACAAGGGTAATGTTGCGGACCTTATCTTCGGGAGGCCTTGCAGAAAGGTCTGTGCAACGCGTTTCCAGAGTCTGGGAGGTTATAAACTCCTGTTTCTGGACAATGTGTTGCTGAGGCTTCGGTCAGTCAAAGAAGGAGCGGTGGAGAAGGTGGCCGTCTGACCGATGCGTTCAGACAATTTTTTAGTCCGCAGCCCCAAGGTATGATCGGTTCCAGCAACCATCGCCAGCGTCTGTTTTACATGGTGCAGGAATACCTAGGGGCAAGATCTGACTTGGACACCTTTCCCATTGAAAATCCTTTGGGTTACTGGGTCTTGAGGATGGATCACTGGCCAGAGCTTGCACAGTATGCAATTGAGCTACTGGCCTGTCCTGCATCCAGCGTTCTTTCGGAACGCACATTCAGTGCTGCTGGAGGCTTTGTAACCGATCACAGGGTGCGTCTGTCCACCGACTCGGTCGATCGACTGACCTTCATAAAAATGAATCAGTCTTGGATCACCACCAGCTACCAAGCACCTGATGCTGATGTAACCAAATAATTTTTTTTGAAATCTCAGATCCCTTCAAAGACTGCCTATGCTGATGCTGAGTGTCTATCCTGAGTAATTATCCTCTTCCTCCTCAATGATCACGCTGATAGCTTGTAAGAACATTTTTGGTTCTGGGCGCTGCCACCAGTGCCTAAGGCCCAATTTTTCAGCCCCTGTTTAACAGGGGTGTGTAATTACAATTTTTGATGCAATACTTTCCAGCAGGGCTCGTTCCTGCGTTCCAACTAGAGTCTCTGTGAGGGGTTGCAGTGTTGTGGCACCAGCACCAGTGCCTAAGGCACAATTTTTCAACCCCTGTTTAACAGGGGTGTGTAATTACAATTTTTGATGCAATACTTTGCAGCAGGGCTCGTTCCTGCGTTCCAACTAGAGTAGCTGTGAGGGGTTGCAGTGTTCTGGCACCAGCACCAGTGCCTAAGGCCCAATTTTTCAGCCCCTGTTCAACAGGGCATGTAATTACAATTCTTGATCTAATATTTCACAGCAGGGCCCGTTTCTGCGCCCACCAAGAGCGAGTGAGGACTTACAGTGTTGTGGCACCAGCACCACCACCAAAGGCCCAATTTTTCTGCCCCTGTTTAACAGGGCGTGTAATTACAATTTTTGATGCAATACTTTGCAGCAGGGCTCGTACCTGCGTTCCAACTAGAGTATCTGTGAGGGGTTGCAGTGTTGTGGCACCAGCACCAGTGCCTAAGGCCCAATTTTTCAGCCCCTGTTCAACAGGGACATGTAATTAGAATTTTTGATGCAATACTTTGCAGCAGGGCTCGTTCCTGCATTCCAACTAGAGCATCTGTGAGGGGTAGCAGTGTTGTGGCACCAGCACCAGTGCCTAAGGCCCAATTTTTCAGCCCCTGTTCAACAGGGGCATGTAATTACAATTCTTGATCTAATATTTCACAGCGGAGCCCTGAGAGGGTTTACAGTGTTGTGGCCACAACAACACCTAAGGCCCAAATTTCTGCTGATTATATAGGGCATGCCCCTTCTTTCAAAAATCCAACTTACAAACTACTCCTACTTGCAAACGGAAGGAGACAACAGGAAGTGAGATGAAATCTACCCCTAGGAAGGGAAATTCTCTCCTGTAAGAGTTAATATGGGAAAAACATTTCTCCTTTCCATTGATGCTTTATCACCAATCCTTGTTTCACAAAAAAAAACAAATTTTTAAAAAACATTTGTCATTGGGACAAAAAGTGAGGTGAAATCTTCTGAAGAGGAGCACAGACAGCAAAACAAATGTCACAGGGGTGATAACCCTTCCCTATGTTTTCCAAAAAGCTTAAAATAGATTTTTTGGCTGGAGCTAAACACATTAAAAATGTACCAGTTCAAAGTTACAAACAGATTCTACTTAACAACAAACCTACAGTCCCTGTCTTGTTTGCACCGCCTGTATACTGCTGTTCAGAGTACAGAGCCTGTATACTGCTGTTTCCTTTTTTAATTTGGGTGCGGGGTTCCCCTTAATATCCATACAAGACCCAAAGGGCCTGGTAATGGACTGGGGGGTTCCCATGCTGTTTTGTCTCACTGATTTTCATCCATATTGCCAGGACCCAACATTACATTAAAGCC
Organism: Aquarana catesbeiana; assembly: GCF_042186555.1. Taxonomy (NCBI): domain Eukaryota; kingdom Metazoa; phylum Chordata; class Amphibia; order Anura; family Ranidae; genus Aquarana; species Aquarana catesbeiana. The sequence continues at coordinate 430,976,936 of NC_133327.1, read as the reverse complement.
GCAAGCAGTTTTAAATGACTTTTTTTCCTTTAAAAATGACATTTTGTGTAGGGACTGTTCTAAGCACGGGAAACATGCGCCACTTTACAGGCATACTATAGACACCCCCCAGGTACGAGATTTAAAGGAATTAACTTTAAGCATCATTAAAATCACTGCTCCCGAAAAAACGGCCGTTTTTAAAAGTTTTTTTTGCATTGATACATGTCCCCTGGGGCAGGACCCGGGTCCCCAAACCCTTTTTAGGACAATACCATGCAAATTAGCCTTTAAAATGAGCACTTTTGATTCAAATGTTTGAGTCCCATAGATGTCAATGGGGTTCTAACGTTTGTGCAAATTTTCGGTCCGTTCGCAGGTTCTGGTGCAAACCGAACCGGGAGGGTGTTCGGCTCATCCCTAATTCCAACATTCAAAACAGAGAAAGAAAAACAACTTCCCAAATATAGATTGCAGTTATGAATGTAGGAGACAATCTGGGTTGAGTTGCAGGTCAGGTAGGTTTTCTCCTTAATTGCTTGACATGTTGCGCATTTATAACACTTCTTCAGGAGCTGGAGATAATGCCCATATGATCAGGTCAAGAAGAAAAATATATAGGTATAATGGTTGCTCTTGGTAGAGAAAGCAATCACTAGATTGCGTTTGAGAACCTGGTAACAGATGCCAAAACGCTGAGGAAGCAACCAAAGTAACCCCAGTTTACCACGGTAAGGATAGACATAGAAAGGAACTCTTTAGCAATGACTTGCAGAGACCAAAATTTCTGGATTTGAATGGGGAACTTGAGAGGTATGGTGTGGCTTCCCTGGTGAGGCAGCGTCCGTCGGCTTTGAATGACAATTGCGCGGTCATGCTACACTGTACCCAAACTAAATTTTTATCATTTCATTCCCACAAATAGAGCTTTCTTTTGGTGGTATCTGATCACCTCTGGGATTTTTATTTTCTGTCAAACAAATAAAAAAAAGACTGAAAATTTTGAAAAAAAAAAAGTTTTTTGTTTCATTTACAAAACTTATTTACAAAACAACTGTAAATAAGTAAGTTTTCTCCTTCAGTGATGGGCACTGATGGGGCTGCACTGACAGGCACTGATAAGGCTGCACTGATGGGCACCGATGAGGTGGCACCAATGATGTAGCACTGATGAGGTGTCATTGATGGGCACTGATGATAGGCACTGATAGGCGGCACAGTTGGGCACTGATAGGCAGCATGGATGGGCACTGATAGGCGGCACTGATGTACTGTAATGTATGTGGGCACTGATTAGCATCCATTGTGGGCACTGATTTGCATCCCTGGTGGTCTAGGGTGGCATATCTGGTGGTGATATCCCTCCCTGGTGGTCCAGTGTGGGCATCCTCGGGGGGTTGCGCTGAGAATCGATTAGCACAGACCCCCCCTGTCAGAGGAGCAGCCGATCAGCTCCCCTCTATTCGCGTCTGACAGACGCGAGTGAGGAAAAGCTGATCACGGCTCTTCCTGTTTACACTGTGATCAGCCGTCAGAAACTCTTTACCTAGATCTGTGTTGCAGGATGTCAGACTGACACCCGCAACAACAATCGCTGCGATGCAGGCCCCCGGGGGCGCGCAGTGGCTCAATAACCTGAAGACCTCATATAACGTCTGGTCAGGATATTGAAACCACTTTTCTGCCGCCATTTTGCTATATGGTGGGCGGCAAGTGGTTAAACTTTATTAATCTGGAAAATATAACTTTGCTCAGCCATAAAACGACTCAAGCACAAATCTCATAAATCATAAATACCAGTCTCCCCTTTCCATAAAAGGGTGAGGAAACTATAAAAATGTGCCTTACGACAAGGGAGGGGGGTGTTGGGGAGCTCGTTCAGCTGTGACAGACCCACTGGCAGTTACCTCAGAGCAGGGTCCTATTTAAAAAGAGCCCTGCTTCCAGAAATTTCCAATGCATCACATGACCTACTGGGAATTTCCTAGAGGTCACTTGGTGATTATCCTAGTCCTGAATCCTGTTTTCAGCCTATTTCCATTTCAGCATATTTAAAGTGGTATCACCCTATACATTATGTGAAATTTTTATTTTTTATTTAAATTATGAAAGGGAGGGGCAACCGCATGCCCATGTTGTTGTGCCCATATGCTTGTGCCCTCCTTCTCATGGAAATGTAGATTGCACTTTCTCCCTTTGATTATAATCTAGCTTAAATTTACCAAATAAATAACACACACCATTGAGTGGCAAAATTATGGCCGCAGTATGTTTATTGGTTTAACCACTTCCCGCCCGCCCACCGTCATATGACGTCCTGGGCTTTGGGCGGGTATATCTGAATGATGCCTGTAGTTACAGACATCATTCAGATATTGCCGGTTTTAGCCGGCGAATCTCTACACCATAGGAATGATCATAGCGCCCGTTCTGTCGCTTGATCATTCCTATGGGAGGTGAGAGGGGACGTCCCCCCTCCCGCCACCCTCCGGTGCTTGTTCCGACACACAGTTATGATCGCTGAGGCAGAGAGCAGATCCGCCGGCGCCGGATGTAGATCATAGAGATTTCCGGCGGACCAGATGCTATGTTATGACGTCACGCCCGGCCTCTCCATTCAAAAAAACGGCGCCGCTTCGGCTGGGAAGCGGCAATCGTTTTATTTATGTTTTTTTATTTCAGGCTTCCCAGCCTAGTGGTGAGATATGGGGTCTTATTGACCCCATATCTCACTATTAAGAGCACCTGACATGTCATATTGCTATTACAAGGGATGTTTACATTCTTTGTAATAGGAATAAAAGTGATCAAAATTTTTTTTTCCAAAAAGTGTCAAAATAAAAAAAATAAAATATAATTAACAATTAAAAAAAAAAAAATTTAAAGCGCCGCTGTCCCCGTGTGCTCGCACGCAGAAGTGAACGCATATGTCCCACCCACATATGAAAATGGTGTTCAAACCATACATGTGAGGTATCGCCGTGAACGATGGAGCGAGAGCAATCTTTTTGTCCCTAGACCTCCTCTGTAACTCAAAACATGTAACCAGTAAAAAAATTTCAAGCGTCGCCTATGGGGATTTTTAAGTACCGAACATTGGCGCCATTCTACGAGCATGTGCAATTTTGAAGCATGACATGTTAGGTATATATTTACTCGGCATAACTTCATCTTTCACAAAATGCAAAAACTTTGGGCTAACTTTACTGTTTTGTTTTTTTTTAACACAAAACTGTTTTTTTCCCCAAAAAAAAGCATTCGAAAAATTCCTGCACAAATACTGTGTGAGATAAAAAGTTGCAACAACTGCCATTGTATTCTATAGGGTCTTTGCTAAAAAAACATATATAATGTTTGGGGGTTCTATGTAATTTTCTAGCAAAAAAATGATGATTTTTACATGTAGGAGATAAATGTCAGAATTTGCCTGGTAGGGAAGTGGTTAAAATACATTTTTCAATAAATAACAAACTTCATATAAATATATTATTTATTAATAAATCTCCTTAAACTTTATTAATCTGTAAAATATAACTTTGCTCAGCCATAAAGCGACTCGAGCACAAATCTCATAAATCATAAATACCAGTCTCCAACCATTGGACTTGAAGGAGATGTCCTTATCAGCACTCTTCACAGCAGAGTCTCTGCTGTGAAGAGTGCTGATAAGAACATCTCCACTTCCGAGTACCTTCCATGACGTGGGAGACAGCAGTGGCTAATATATCAAATCTTTCTGGTGAGTGAGAACCCCTATGGGGAGTGTGACGCACAGCTTGCAGAGTCTGGTGTGAGGTGCACATCTTTAAACCACATTAGGACCACCATCTGTGTCTTCCTGGACTTTTATCACCATCTATCACTCTTCAATTTTGTCATGTGTCATTATCATATGAAAGCTGGCCATAACATGTAATGACAGTAGCACCGCTTTAGTAATCAGAGGTACCGTTAAAGTATCTGTGGACATTTACTATACTGTATGAAATACTGTTTTGCATTTTGCACTTTAGGTGGCAGCTGACACTTTGAATCGCTGTAAAAGATCGAGATGTGATTATTAAATTGTCTATATTGATAGGATCTAATATTTCCATAGTGCCGAGATAGTGGAGGAAGGCCTAGGTTTTCACTGTATTGTGATATTACAACCACTGCCGCTAAATATAGGCAATGGGAAACCATGTGAAAACCCACTGACTAAAATTTTGGCTGTCTCCGGGTCTGGATAAATTTCCAGCCAATGAAACATTCTTGCTATTCTCTCTGGTGTGCGTGCTTTTTGCAGTATGTTCTCTCTGGCTTGAAAAATACCACTTTAGAAAAGCTTAACTAATGGGTGTGTACCTGAACAGTGTGAACATTCATGCCTATATTTATAAGCATTACCCCATTTACATTGTGTTTCGTTAAATGCATAGCAGAAACCTTTTTTGTATGGCGAGATAGAGGTTGTGGGTGCCGGTTTAGAAAATGTAGATTTTTGTGGCAATATTAAATTAAGCCATAGCTCCACGTCCTTCATACCCCACTTCAAAGATGGATACATTGACAGCTTTTTTCTGAATTATTCATCATAATTATACCATCCTAATCCTAAATTTTTGCATGCCTCCAATACATGTTCTAGGTGCTGAAATAGTCCACAGCAGAATTCTGGGTGAAAACGCTTACATAAATTGTAAATGACTGAAGCCAGTTATGGAAAGATCTTGTCACTGGTCTACGCCTAACATCTTCAGATTTTTTCTTTCAGATTTTGCTATAAAATCTTTGGAAGATGGCAAAAGTGACAATATGTCTATAAACTCCCCCTTCCAGATTTTTTCTTTTGTTTGATTGGAAATATGATATCCCAATGGCAAAATCTCACATGGTAGCACTTCCTTCATGCATGTTTCAGGAACTTATGTATTAGCGCGAGTAATGCTAGAGGAAACAGGAATTCCTACTACAGAACTTAACCAATTAGAGTTTGCAACATAATTAATGTTACTACTATCTTCAACTGTATTCATATTACTTGTATTACTAGACCATACTGCTGCATAATTAGGACTCACATTCATATTTGTAGTCATGTTGTTAGATAAATTTGCAATAGATTCTTTAATATTATTTAATATGTTGTATAACTCACCGTGAACACTAGATGGTGCTGATGCACTATTGTGAATAGGAGCAGCTATATGCTGCTCATTGTTGCCTCTACTGGCAAGCGAGGGTATTGGCTGCCCATGTTCTGACATTAGGCTTTTTCCCTGTTTGCTTGCCTGGACCTGTGACTAGCCTGTTGCCCAGCAACTACTCCTGTGACTGATTTTTTCTCCTGTTCTCTGCTTTGCTCCATCTGTATGACTTTCCCTCTGCCTCTCCTGGGTGGTGATGGGGAAAGGACCCTCCGCTTCTTCTTATTCCTCTTACTGGCTCTTCTATGTCCAGCCTCCACAGCTGCCTCTTCCAGCAGTGTCTCCTGCTGCTCTGTAATACTCAGTGGTGGGGGCGTCTGGGATGGCAGACCCCTGTGGCTCTGACAGCACTGTTGCAGGCTCCTGAGTGGCGGTCTCCTTCTCCTCTGGTGGTGAACAGGTGAGCCTTAATTTCTCTCTGCTATTTTCTCTGTGTCTCTTCCCCTTCAGCCATTTGAAGGCACAGCTGTAGCCATTCTTCTCCCCCACTGCTACCCGCCCGCTCAAGCAATTGCCTCACCAGGGACCTATTGGACATGTTTGAGGTGGAGCAGCTGTGACAGAGCCACTGGCGGTTACCTCAAAACGGGGTCCTATTTATAATGAGCCCTGCTTCCAGAATTTTCCAATGCATCATGTGACCTTCTGGGAATTTTCCAGAGTTCATGTGATGCATAGGCTAGTCTCCTGAATCCCGTTTTCAGCCTATTTCCATTTCAGCATATTTAAAGTGGTATTACCCTATAAATTATGTGAATTTTTTTTATTTATTGAAGTTATGAAAGGGAGGGGCAACCACATGCCACTGTTGTTGTGCCCATATGCTTGTGCCCTCCTTCTCAATCTCCATTAAGAGAAGGGACTATGACCCAAATGAAAATCTTTTGTTCAGGTGCTGGCCCCAAAATGGATGCTACCGGTAATGATTCTTTTCCATTTTATGAGTTGTTACTTTTCTATGTTTGTGAATATGGTACATTATTATATGTTATTACACAAGGAGAGGTATTCCTTGCTTTGTTGAAGTATGGTGAGATCCTGTCAGTGAGAGCAGAAGTCAGAGAGAAGTGTGCAGCCATTGAGAAAGCCGGTCTGTCTGGAAGTAGTAGATAATGAATTGCAGAAAGGGTGAGAATGGTTTGGCTAGCTGATCCAGACAATAAGGTTGGTCCTGCTAGAGTGAGGCTTGGAATGCAGGACTGCATAGTCTGTGCATAGAAGACATGGAGGAGACAATCACTGTAGTTTATAGAGGGAGACTCAGAATTTTTGATCAGAAAAGGACAATGCTAACAGAATCAGGTATTTGAAAAACAGCCTGTGAGGAAACTATTGGATTTGGTAATTGAACTGTGAGAGAACTAGTGAGATTTTCTAAAAGGGGAGCATGCAGAATCTGGTCCAGCTGTGGATAGGAACCAATCGGCTTCCAGGTTTTATTGTCAAAGCCTAACTGAACAAGCTGAAGTTAGAAGCTGATTAGCTACAATGCACAACTGCACCAGATTTTGAGTGTTCCAGGTTTAGTAAATCTCCCCACTGTCATTTGTTAAGTAGTTTGAACTGTATACAGGAGGTTATGTGATCTATAGGTCAGCTCCATATACAGTATTTGTAGTACAGGTACTGCTCACTTTAAGACCAGGTTCCGTTCCCACAACCAGGTCATTAAACAAATTGGTCATTAAATGAGGAGTCACAAGAAATCAATATTTTAAGCATTCTTAATTACTGAACTGTACTGTATTGTGAAAAAAAAGGTCTAAACATAAAACGTAAAAGCTCTATAACATTGTTTTAATTTGCATAAAAACAGAATACAAATGAAAATTCTGTACTGTACTGTAAAATACAATGATGTACAGCACATCATTGAGGTGGGGAGAGCTGGTCGTAAGTCCGAGCAGTCGTTAAACGACGAGTATCTGTATATCAATAGTTGTAGCACATTATTCTGTAACCTTTATGAAAAAGATCAAATTATGAGAAACTATACTGGTGTGCGGGGACTGCCATCATCCTAAGGGTCGGTTCACACATGGGCAACACGACTTTAGCGCGACTTTGTACCGCGACTTCAACGCGGCTTCAGCGCGACTTTAGCGCGACTTCAGCGCGACTTCGGCAAATTACGAGGCGACTTGAAGTCGCCTCCATGACAGGCGACTTCGCCTGTGGCCAATCACCTCTCTGGGAGGGAGGGGGGAGGGAGGGGTTTTCTCTGCAAAGTCGCTTGAGAGATCCGACTTGCAGGCGACTTACATTGAGTTGAATGGGTACAAGTCACCTACAAGTCGGATAGAAGTAGTACAGGAACCTTTTTTGAAGTCGGAGCGACTTCAGTAGTGTCAGTTAAGACGGTTCAATTCACTACAATTGTAATCTAAATGCTAAGCGACTTGGGGCGACTTGGGGCGACTTGAGGGCGTACAAGTCGGATCCCAAGTCGCCCCAGTGTGAACCGAGCCTTAATAATATTGGAAAAAACTGTCTGCAGGAAAGTGCATATAGGGGACGCCCCTTTGGATTTTAAAGGCAGAAAAAGAGTAGAGGAAGTAAGTAGCGATAAAAGGCAAAAGCAATGCCAACTTTATTAATGTACAAAAATTGATAAAAATGTCTAAAGGACAAGACAAACATATGCAATAGGTAATCAATATCTTTACAAATCGTTGAATATAAGACATATAGAGCATTAATAGGTAATATCGCCCAGTGCCAATGACCCCAAGAGACCAACCCGTTCAGAGTGGGTATAGTGGGGGTAGGTGGCTAGTAAATATATCCCGACATGTTTCGGAGAAGACCGTAGTCAAACTTGTATGATCCTTCTTCAGGGGAATTATTTTACATACAGATGGGTGAGAAAATATTTCTTGTCTCTAAAACATAAATATAAACATAAATAAATAACATAGCAGAGAAAGACCATGTGAATGGTCTGTTTTCTGACCATTATTATATAAAGTAACCAAAGTCATAGTACTTACATAATGAAGCTCATGTCATAAATAAAAAACAGATGAAGGGATCAACATGCTGGCTGTAAAAGTCCCCAAATGACAGAGGGAGCGCCCGTGACAACACGTAAAGTCGCGAGGGCACCTTCACAAGGGATGCCCAATCCTCCCTGAAGCAAACAGTGTCAGCATTAGGGGAAAAGATTGCACATAAAGAGAGGCAAAGAGGTAAATTTTAGAAAAATGTAGAATGTATGGAGGCTGGCCATGTAAGGTGCCAGGTCCATATAAAGCATGGTTCTTACCTAGGTAGTGAATCAGGGACATCTGTTGCTGACGGTCCGGTGTCTGCCACTATATTGGCACAAGACATCCGGATGTGAGCATTAGGGTAGCCTATATATAGAGGTGATAGGTCAATTTGGCAGGTGTGCTCAAATCAATTCAGCTGTGTTTGAGCACAGCTGAGAGAGGCTAGACAGTGGGTGTGTAAAAAACAGCCAATCAGAGGCAAACAGAGAGACCGTCCCTGCCGCCGCGTCGACACGCACGGCATGCAGGGATGTGTCTCAGGGGGCGTACCTCAGGCACAAGGGCGCACGGCGCAGCCACCCCCACAAGTGGCGTGATGGTGTCACGCACCAGCGTGCCACCGGCGGGAAGACTTCACCGATCGCCATGGAGAGGACGGTGAGGGCATATAGACGCTCCACCCCGTGCAGCCAATCAGAGACGGGGAGAAACAGACCCTCACTGACCTAGGCTGTAACAGGGAGAGCCCGCCCGCCGGGTGTCAGCGCACAAGCGACATCACGTAAACCACAGAGGCGCTCGGCCCTGCCATCTAGTGGATGGATGAAAAGAAAGACAGCCGGCATGTTTGACAAAGAAAACACAATACAACATCAGGAAAAATAATAAAATAAAATAATGAAAAAAAAAAAACAACAATGGGGAGGATCGACCCACAATGTATACCAAAATATATTGTTGCGTATAGTTGAAGTGGTTTGAAAGAATCTAGGTTTGTAGAGGAAAAAAGGGGAAAGAAATAGACCAGGTTAATGTCCTACATATTAAGTTCACAGACCCCTGAGGAGAAGCCTGGGAGGAAGGGTCTAAAATTAAAGGCCTCATTCAGTCCTGGTGGCAAGGTGGCTCATAAACTATGGATCCACCTAAGTTCACATTGAAGGAGGCTTTTATTAAAATCACCACCTCGTGAGTTGAAGTGAATGTGATCAAGTCTCAAAAAATGAATTTTGGGGATCGAGGTGGGATGTGCAAGGGCCATATGTCGGCCAAAAGTTACATCGGGATCACGTTTTAAAATGGTTGAAACGTGTTGCTATATTCTCTTCCATAAAGGATTAATGGTCAGGGAGTTTCCTGCTGTGGGCTTGCGGTATAACTGACTTGAGAGGCTGCCGTCAGGCTGTTTTTTGACCGACACGTCCAGAAAGGTGATCTCTGTCTCACTATATACCATAGTGAAAGCTAGGTTAAATTCATTACAATTGATTGCAGCCAGGAATTCATGCAGAAGTTTGTCTGAGCCATCCCATATAAGAAAAACGTTGTCTATATACCTACGCCACGTTAAGACGTGGCACATATAGACAGACAGCGAATCGTTGGTGATCAAAGAATGTTCCCACTCCCCCAGGTACATATTGGCGTACGATGGGGCACAACAAGTCCCCATCGCAATGCCCTGTACTTGGAGGTAGTGGGAACCGTCAAAACAAAACACATTGTGAGATAGTATGAATTCGAGAGAGTTCAAAATGAACTCATTGTATTCTGGCTTCGATTCACTGAATTGAGAGAGTGCACGACACCCCATTGCAAGGCCTAAATTATGGGGTATGCTGCAATATAAGGACTCAACGTCAATATTGACCAGGAGAGTAACCTCAGGGATGTAGATATCTCGGAGGGCTTGTAAAAAATGTATGGTGTCACGTGTATAAGACGCTTGACATTCAACGAGAGGTTTCAGATGGTTGTCAACCACCCGGCACAGAAAATCTTTTAGCCGGGTGGTTGACAACCATCTGAAACCTCTCGTTGAATGTCAAGCGTCTTATACACGTGACACCATACATTTTTTACAAACCCTCCGAGATATCTACATCCCCGAGGGTACTCTCCTGGTCAGTATTGAAGTTGAGTCCTTATATTGCAGCATACCCCATAATTTAGGCCTTGCAATGGTGTGTCGTGCACTCTCTCAATTCAGTGAAACGAAGCCAGAATACAATGAGTTCATTTTGAACTCTATTGAATTCATACTATCTTACAATGTGTTTTGTTTTGACGGTTCCCACTACCTCCAGGTACAGGGCGTTGCGATGGGGTCTTGTTATGCCCCATCGTACGCCAATCTGTACCTGGGGGAGTGGGAACATTCTTTGATCACCAACGATTCGCTGTCTGTCTATATGTGCCACGTCTTAACGTGGCGTAGGTATATAGATGACGTTTTTCTTATATGGGATGGCTCAGACAAACTTCTGCACAAATTCCTGGCTGCAATCAATTGTAATGAATTTAACCTAGCTTTCACTATGGTATATAGTGAGACAGAGATCACCTTTCTGGATGTGTCGGTCAAAAAACAGCCTGACGGCAGCCTCTCAAGTCAGTTATACCGCAAGCCCACAGCGAGAAACTCCCTTCTACACGCAGCCAGTTTCCATCCTAAACCCTTGCTGTCTTCCATACCTTACACACAATACCTCAGGACACGTAGAAACTGTTCGGACGATTCCACATTTAAAGACGAAGCTGACAAATTAAGGACCAGACTACTCGAAAGAGGTTATTCCCGGTCTTCCCTTAAAAAAGCTTACAAAAGAACATTAGCCTCGTCACGACAAGATCTATTGGATACACCGAAACAATCTTCTACTGCCAATACTATCAGAATTATTACCACATACACCACACAGCACCGACAACTAAAACGAATCCTGAACAGGTATTGGCACTTGCTTAAAATGGACCCGCTTCTATCTCCCTTTGTCTCAGACACGCCGGCTGTGACTTACAGGAGAGCCCCGTCTGTTGGTGACCGAATAGTTAAAAGTGAGTACAAGCCACACAGAGGGGATACCTGTAAAACCCTGGGTACCTTTTCGTGTGGTGGATGTTCCTACTGTCAGTATATGGACAGGCGTAGGGACATTCACCTACCCAATGGACGGTTATTCCACCTAAGACACTTTATCAACTGTAAGACCCCGGGTGTAGTGTATTTACTTACATGCGAGTGTGGGTGCTATTACATTGGAAAGATAATTAATCCTTTATGGAAGAGAATATATCAACACGTTTCAACCATTTTAAAACGTGATCCCGATGTAACTATTGTCCGACATATGGCCCTAGCACATCCCACCTCGATCCCCAAAATTAATTTTTTGGGACTTGATCGCATTCACTTCAACTCATGAGGTGGTGATTTTAATACAAGCCTCCTTCAATGTGAACTTAGGTGGATCCATAGTTTACGAGCCACCTTGCCACCAGGACTGAATGAGGCCTTTAATTTTAGACCCTTCCTCCCAGGCTTCTCCTCAGGGGTCTGTGAACTTAATATGTAGGACATTAACCTGGTCTATTTCTTTCCCCTTTTTTCCTCTACAAACCTAGATTCTTTCAAACCACTTCAACTATACGCAACAATATATTTTGGTATACATTGTGGGTCGATCCTCCCCATTGTTGTTTTTTGTTTTTCATTATTTTATTTTATTATTTTTCCTGATGTTGTATTGTGTTTTCTTTGTCAAACATGCCGGCTGTCTTTCTTTTCATCCATCCACTAGATGGCAGGGCCGAGCGCCTCTGTGGTTTACGTGATGTCGCTTGTGCGCTGACACCCGGCGGGCGGGCTCTCCCTGTTACAGCCTAGGTCAGTGAGGGTCTGTTTCTCCCCGTCTCTGATTGGCTGCGTGGGGTGGAGCGTCTATACGCCCTCACCATCGTCTCCATGATGATCGGTGAAGCCTTCCCGCCGGTGGCATGCTGACGTGTGACGCCATCGCGCCACTTGTGGGCGTGGCTGCGCCGTGCACCCTTGTGCCTGAGGTACACCCCCTGAGACACATCCCTGCGTGCCATGCGTGTCGACGCAGCGACAGGGACGGTCTCTCTGTTTGCCTCTGATTGGCTGTTTTTTACACACCCTCTGTCTAGCCTCTCTCAGCTGTGCTCAAACACAGCTGAATTGATTTGAGCACTCCTGCCAAATTGACCTATCGCCTCTATATATAGGCTACCCTAATGCTCACATCCGGATGTCTTGTGTCAATATAGTGGCAGACACCGGACTGTCAGCAACAGATGTCCCTGATTCACTACCTAGGTAAGAACCATGCTTTATATGGACCTGGCACCTTACGTGGCCAGCCTCCATACATTCTACATTTTTCTAAAATTTACCTCTTTGCCTCTCTTTATGTGCAATCTTTCCCCCTAATGCTGACACTGTTTGCTACAGGGAGGATTGGGTGTCCCTTGTGAAGGTGCCCTCGCGGCTTTACGTGTTGTCACGGGCGCTCCCTCTGTCATCTGGGGACTTTTACAGTCAGCATGTTGATCCCTTCATCTGTTTTTTATTTATGACATGAGCTTCATTATGTAAGTACTATGACTTTGGTTACTTTATATAATAATGGTCAGAAAACAGACCATTCACATGGTCTTTCTCTGCTATGTTATTTATTTATGTTTATATTTATGTTTTAGAGACAAGTAATATTTTCTCACCCATCTGTATGTAAAATAATTCCCCTGAAGAAGGATTATACAGGTTTGACTACGGTCTTCTCCGAAATATGTTGGGATATATTTACTAGCCACCTACCCCCACTATACCCACTTTGAACGGGTTGGTCTCTTGGGGTCTTTGGCACTGGGTGATATTACCTATTAATGCTCTATATGTCTTATATTCAACGATTTGTAAAGATATTGATTACCCATTGCATATGTTTGTCTTGTCCTTTAGACATTTTTATCCATTTTTGTACATGAATAAAGTTGGCATTGCTTTTGCCTTTTATCGCTACTTACTTCCTCTACTCTTTTTCTGCCTTTAAAATCCAAAGGGGCGTCCCCTATATGCATTTTGCTGCAGACAGTTTTTTCCAATATTATTTAGGATGATGGAAGTCCCTGCACACCAGTATAGTTTCTCATAATTTGATCTTTTTCATAATCTTTTGGTAGTAAATACCTGTTTAAGTCCCCTCCACCTTTGAGAAATCTGATGTGCTTTTCTTCTCCTTTACGACATATAGTACCTACTTCAAATCTCGTGTCTCCCCCTCCCCTCCTTTTTTTTTTTTTTTTTTTCTTTCTTTCTCATCATGGCATTTTACTAGGGAGACCAGTGGACAACTCCCATGTCCAGATTACACACTGAATTTGAACAAAAAGAGTCTCTTGACTCTGAACTTGCAATGTCTTTCTCCACGCTCAGTCAGATCCTAGAGAAAAAGTCGCTATTACATTGGCACATTAAGTCTTTTCAAGACTATATTACCAAAAACTTGAACCCATTTGGACTTAGAGTCCAAATCTTCCCTACCTTTGATAACATCGACTCTAGCTTCAAAGCAGCATGGGAAGAAAATGTAAAATTATGTTCCAAAAATATGATGACCCTGTTAATTGATGAATACAAAAAAAGAATAGTGGATCTTGATGAGAAACTGGAGAAAATCCAATTGCAAATGATGAATCTCAAATCACACCCTCTTTACTCTGAGTCTGAAGAAAAACTCAAAACTCATTTAGAACAATTCAATAAAAATATTCTGATCAAAAAAGACAAGAAACTACAACGAGACAAAAGGGCTTTTGAAGAGGGAAGAGCTTATAAATGGCACTCTGATCCCAATCATGGCAGATCTCAACTCAAACATGGCAGAAATGGACACAATAGTAATAATAATTCTGATTTATCTGTACACTCACATACTATTTATTTTCCACAGTCCTCCTCCCAACAGAGAAGTCGAGGAAGACAAAAATCCCATAAACGGGGAACAGGATCACGTGATGACTCCTCCCATATGGAAGCTCCCCTTCCCAGGATAGGTAATACCGACCAGTCTCGATCTGTCACAAGCAGTGACATATCAGACACATCTGTCTCACTTAGTAGTTCTAGATCCTCTATACATCTACCTACTACCTCAATAGTTACACGCTCACAATCCGTACCTCTGGGTACTTTTTTAGATCAAATAAGAAGCCATACACAGGCACATCAAAAGAAATCACAACCACATCCGTCAAAAATCCACAAATCCAACAACCAAAAACGTCGCTGAATGTAGTCAATTTGTCTTTGCGCCCTCTCACCCAATCCGAGATGAATGTCCTTGGACATGGCCTCACTTTCTACCCCGACCGTGGTCTGGACAGATTTGACGCCATCAAGGACATTCATCTCTTCATTCGCAAAATTCTACTAAAAAGCATGTTTACTAAAAAACCTGATCCCGACTCTTAGCAGTCCGACCAGGAGAGTCTTGCACTGGTAATTTAATTGCACTACTCGATGAAAATGACTCCACTGAGTCCTCTGATTTTGAGGACCCCTCCTACTTAAAGGACTCTGATTACCTTCCTGAATCAGTTGACTATATAGCAACTTCCTCAGCAATTGAGGTTTCCATCATACCAACTACAGCACCGGCTCCTGACTCATTAACAAAAATCAAAAAGAAATCTACACTTTACCCATCCCCAAGCTCTAATCCAAATTCCTCTGCCTTTTTGAAGCTCATTACAGCTGATATTGAGAATATGAAACTTTTTCACAGGTCTAAGAGTAATTTTGACCGTGAGGAGTGAGAGGCGCTCGATACTCTGGCCCATGACCACGGCATTGTCATCAAACCATCCGACAAGGGTGGCAATGTCGTGGTCATGGTCAATACCCAGTATATCGAAATGTGTCAAAATCTACTCAAAAACAGGGAGTGGTACCGCCCTATTGGACGGTCCTCCTTGGATAGATTTACACACGAGTTCTACAATCTCGTGGACACAGCATTCCATCACAACATCATAACCAAAGAGACATGGGAATTTGTCAGAACTGACCACCCAAAAGAAGCCACCTTTTATGCATTGCCAAAACTGCACAAAAAACTAGACAAACCACCAGGCAGACCAATCATCTCTGGATGCGGCAATCTCAGGGAAAAATCTAAGCTGGGTGGTTGACAACCATCTGAAACCTCTCGTTGAATGTCAAGCGTCTTATACACATGACACCATACATTTTTTACAAGCCCTCTGAGATATCTACATCCCTGAGGGTACTCTCCTGGTCAGTATTGACGTTGAGTCCTTATATTGCAGCATACCCCATAATTTAGGCCTTGCAATGGTGCGTCGTGCACTCTCTCAATTCAGTGAATCGAAGCCAGAATACAATGAGTTCATTTGAACTCTCTCGAATTCATACTATCTCACAATGTGTTTTGTTTTGATGGTTCCCACTACCTCCAGGTACAGGGCGTTGCGATGGGGACTTGTTGTGCCCCATCGTACGCCAATGTGTACCTGGGGGAGTGGGAACATTCTTTGATCACCAATGATTCGCTGTCTGTCTATATGTTCCACGTCTTGACGTGGCGTAGGTATATAGACAACGTTTTTCTTATATGGGATGGCTCAGACAAACTTCTGCACGAATTCCTGGCTACAATCAATTGTAATGAATTTAACCTAGCTTTCACTATGGTATATAGTGAGACAGAGATCACCTTTCTGGATGTGTCGGTCAAAAAACAGCCTGACGGCAGCCTCTCAAGTCAGTTATACCGCAAGCCCACAGCGGGAAACTCCCTTCTACACGCAGCCAGTTTCCATCCTAAACCCTTGCTGTCTTCCATTCCTTACACACAATACCTCAGGACACGTAGAAACTGTTCGGACGATTCCACATTTAAAGACGAAGCTGACAAATTAAGGACCAGACTACTCGAAAGAGGTTATTCCCGGTCTTCCCTTAAAAAAGCTTACAAAAGAACATTAGCCTCGTCACGACAAGATCTATTGGATACACCGAAACAATCTTCTACTGACAATACTATCAGAATTATTACCACATACACCACACAGCACCAACAACTAAAACAAATCCTGAACAGGTATTGGCACTTGCTTAAAATGGACCCACTTCTATCTCCCTTTGTCTCAGACACGCCGGCTGTGACTTACAGGAGAGCCCCGTCTGTTGGTGACCGAATAGTTAAAAGTGAGCACAAGCCACACAGAGGGGATACCTGTAAAACCCTGGGTACCTTTTCGTGTGGTGGATGTTCCTACTGTCAGTATATGGACAGGCGTAGGGACATTCACCTACCCAATGGACGGTTATTCCACCCAAGACACTTTATCAACTGTAAGACCCCGGGTGTAGTGTATTTACTTACATGCAAGTGTGGGTGCTATTACATTGGAAAGACCATTAATCCTTTATGGAAGAGAATATATCAACACGTTTCAACCATTTTAAAACGTGATCCCGATGTAACTATTGTCCGACATATGGCCCTTGCACATCCCACCTCGATCCCCAAAATTCATTTTTTGGGACTTGATCGCATTCACTTCAACTCACGAGGTGGTGATTTTAATACAAGCCTCCTTCAATGTGAACTTAGGTGGATCCATAGTTTATGAGCCACCTTGCCACCAGGACTGAATGAGGCCTTTAATTTTAGACCCTTCCTCCCAGGCTTCTCCTTAGGGGTCTGTGAACTTAATATGTAGAACATTAACCTGGTCTATTTCTTTCCCCTTTTTTCCTCTACAAACCTAGATTCTTTCAAACCACTTCAACTATACGCAACAATATATTTTGGTATACATTGTGGGTCGATCCTCCCCATTGTTGTTTTTTGTTTTTTGTTTTTCATTATTTTATTTTATTATTTTTCCTGATGTTGTATTGTGTTTTCTTTGTCAAACATGCCGGCTGTCTTTCTTTTCATCCATCCACTAGATGGCAGGACCGAGCGCCTCTGTGGTTTCCGTGATGTCGCTTGTGCGCTGACACCCAGCGGGCGGGCTCTCCCTGTTACAGCCTAGGTCGGTGAGGGTCTGTTTCTCCCCGTCTTTGATTGGCTGCGCGGGGTGGAGCGTCTATACGCCCTCACTGTCGTCTCCATGGCGATCGGTGAAGCCATCGTGCCACTTGTGGGCATGGCTGCGCCGTGCACCCTTGTGCCTGAGGTACGCCCACTGAGACACGTCCCTGCGTGCCGTGCGTGTCGACGCGGCGGCAGGAACGGTCTCTCTGTTTGCCTCTGATTGGCTGTTTTTTACACACCCTCTGTCTAGCCTCTCTCAGCTGTGCTCAAACACAGCTGAATTGATTTGAGCACTCCTGCCAAATTGACCTATCGCTTCTATATATAGGCTACCCTAATGCTCACATCCGGATGTCTTGTGCCAATATAGTGGCAGACACCGGACCATCAGCAACAGATGTCCCTGATTCACTACCTAGGTAAGAACCATGCTTTATATGGACCTGGCACCTTACATGGCCAGCCTCCATACATTCTACATTTTTCTAAAATTTACTTCTTTGCCTCTCTTTATGTGCAATCTTTCCCCCTAATGCTGACACTGTTTGCTACAGGGAGGATTGGGCGTCCCTTGTGAAGGTGCCCTCGCGGCTTTACGTGTTGTTATGGGCGCTCCCTCTGTCATCTGGGGACTTTTACAGCCAGCATGTTGATCCCTTCATCTGTTTTTTATTTATGACATGAGCTTCATTATGTAAGTACTATGACTTTGGTTACTTTATATAATAATGGTCAGAAAACAGACCATTCACATGGTCTTTCTCTGCTATGTTATTTATTTATGTTTATATTTATGTTTTAGAAACAAGAAATATTTTCTCACCCGTCTGTATGTAAAATAATTTCCCTGAAGAAGGATTATACAAGTTTGACTACGGTCTTCTCCGAAACATGTCAGGATATATTTACTAGCCACCTACCCCCACTATACCCACTTTGAACGGGTTGGTCTCTTGGGGTCGTTGGCACTGGGTGATATTACCTATTAATGCTCTATATGTCTTATATTCAACGATTTGTAAAGATATTGATTACCCATTGCATATGTTTGTCTTGTCCTTTAGACATTTTTATCAATTTTTGTACATTAATAAAGTTGGCATTGCTTTTGCCTTTTATCGATACTTACTTCCTCTACTCTTTTTCTGCCTTTAAAATCCAAAGGGGCGGCCCCTATATGCACTTTGCTGCAGACAGTTTTTTCCAATTCTGTAACCTTTTATTGTTTATCTGGCAATGCTTTAATATGATATGATTATACTAATGTGCTTCACTGATATATGTGAAGTGTGAATTTAGGTCTATTTGTCCTTTTTTCTAGGACACATAAAATGTGTTTACAATTATGAACTCTTGCAAGTGAAACATCTCCCCACATTTAACAGAATTCTTTTGCATTGAAATCCCTTTGTATTATGTAATGAATATCTCTCAAAATCTCTTTATTTAGGACCTGTGAAGCAACTGCCAAATGTCGAATGCCATCTGTCTTTTTGCAATATTGGCAAACCAAGTCAAAATGTCAGTGTCATGATGCTGATAGTAATTATTTATAAAGTAAATCACAAAATATGAAGACATTAAGAAATGTAAAATTGCACTGCTTGTTTATAAACCTATCATTGTGTAAGTTTCCAGCACATGCAAAACCCAACACCAAATATTTTAAGTTAAATTTGTACCTGTACCTGCAGAGAGTTCTGGAGAAAATTATTCCTGCTTTGCTGAATTGTTGACTTTGTGTCAAATGCTTGAAGCGGGGACAGATAAGGCATATGTGCCATCTGTGACTGCTAAAGTAATACATTTTAGGATAGAACCAAATGTCAGAATTGAACATTTTAGTTTCCATGAGCAATCAGCTTCCGACGAAGTTGTGAGAATAATACGAGATTTTAGATGATTAAATCAAATCCTCAAAATCAGACCAATAGGCTCAGAGAAGATCTGTAAACATTTGGCGGTCCACACAGTATTTTAATAAAAAAAATAAAAAGAAGATATTTGTGCTATGATGACATTGATGTCTATTACTGTATGTTCCACTGTTGTGTACCTTTAAGGAGGGTTGATCTCCCTTCAGGCTTACCTTCCCTTAATATATCCATTAGATTATATGTGTGCTCCAACTCTGGAGACTCAAAATTACTGCAGTACACTGGGATGCCACAAAGTGATCACTGCAGTTTACACATGTATTTGCAAATGTGTGCAAATTAAACACCTTGGTTTTAACGTTAAGTGTTAGACAAGGTCAATTTGGTTTGTTACAGGCTGATTGGTAAGTGAGCTGGGAATTTTTTTTTATGTTTTTTGACATGCATTTCCCTTCTTTGTGCTCCTTGCTGCAAATGCCAGTTATGGATTGGGGTGGTTGCCATTTGTTTGTCCTGTTGGTAATTGGTGAGGGGACGCACTGGATACCTTCGCTGACTGGGTGTCCAGTGCATCCCTGTACCTTTAAGGAGGGTGGGCTCCCTCCAGGCATACCTGCCCTTAATCTATCCATTATTATATATGTGCTCCAACTAAGGAGACTCTCAAAATTATAGGGTTAGGACTGCAGTACACTGGGCACCGTGATGATGCCGCAGCAGCTTACACATGTATTTGCAAATGTGTGCAAACTTTACCTTTTGATTTTAATGTGGACTGCTAGACAAAGTCAGTTCTGTTTGTTATAGGCTGGCTAGTAAGTGATCTGGGAATTTTTTTTGGGTTGTTTTTTGACATGCGTTGCCCTTCCATGTGCTCCTTGCTACAAAGACCAGTTATAGGTTGGGGTGGTTGCCCCTTGTTTGCACTGTGGTGTCCTGCCTACCTGCTTCCTTTGTTTATTTCTTTATATTTACTAGGGCCATTAAATAAGGCTTTCTTTATTATATACAACCCCTCGCTATATAGACTGTGTATGTATTTTGGCAGCACATTTCCAACAATGTCTACGATAGCAGTATATATAATATTATATAATATTTTTATATATATATATATATATATATATATATATATATATATATATATATATATATATAATATATGTGTTTCTTGTTTTTTACATATTTTTACTCTGGGCTCAGGTCCATTTGGGTGACACTAGGGTTGGTGTCACCCTCAGGACTGCTTCCTTTCTGCGCACTCAGTCCAGCCTCCCTCTCGTGACGTGCAACGCGGGCGGGATGTCGGAGGTGCCGCGCAATGCGGAAGTGTTGCAATGGAGCCTGGTGTGTGTCTGTGTTCCTCCGCTTCTCGCGTGCGTCTCTTGCCGGTTCCCCTCCCCTGTCGTCTGGCGTGGGAGGGGTTCCGGGGGCGCCGCGTGACGCGGATGTGACGACAGACACGTCACATACCCTTCACAGGTGACCGCACTGTACTTCTGGCTTCCTAGGTGGGAGGAGTGCCAGAGCCATGGGCGGACTACTATGGGTTGGGATGGAGGAGTCACATGATTAGCACAGGTGACCGCCCCAGGTTCTTGGCTTCCTATGTGGGTGGAGCGCTGGAATTGGGGCGGATCACTTTACGCAACGAAGGCCTTAGATGCCTGCTATACCGAAGTCCAGCCACTGACATGAACTGAAGAGTTCATGCCTATTGGCTATTTGAGTTACCCAATCTCTATCATTTAACTTGCTACTGATGCCAAGTTCTGGCTCTAGACCGGATGTCATGACAAATGTTTGACATGTGCATTGGGAGGTCCGAGGGTGCCTGTTTCTCGGCAGGCTCACTGATTGGTTGTTTGATCTGTTCGCCCTTTTAGGATGATGTTATTGGCCTCCCCATGCTAGGTTTGGTGCTTCCTGATCAGCTGATACTCTTTGGTCCAATAATATTCAATTATGCCTCACCGTTTGTGATTGGTCTACAACTTTATGTATTATTTATAAATATCTGCAACTCAGAGATGGTGGCTTATGCCCCAGTAGAAGACCTATGGGTCGAAACATGTCGGGCTTTTTTACCTTCTCTTAGGTTGCCCCATATATATATTTTTTATTCTGTGATCACTTTGTTTTTATGTATCTTGTTTTATTACAATAAAAAGATACCACCATTTTATCTGCACTATGGAGAAGCTCTCTTTTTCTTTCCACATATGACTGGGAGAGGACTAATAAAGCCCATCTTGGCTATACACCATTCACTTCAGTCGCCAGAATTCCGTTTAAGTCACCATAAGGATTCGTTTGTTGATCCCGTGAGAACCTGGGGAATTGATACTCAAGACCTTTGTTGATCCGGATATCGATCTACAGGCCTGGTGTGGTGTAACGCTCCCATGACTCCATGTCATACGACAGGGGAGTCCACGAGATCTGGTAAGAGTCCAGCTTACTACTGTTTTGCCCTGTTGGAATTCTAGACGGAAGTTGCATCCATGTGTTGAATCCACCTAGTTTCCATTCACATCACAAACTTTTTCACAGCCATTTTTGTCTGTTTATACACATTTGCAGAGACATTTATATGGACTTTCCTTCATTTATGTTTTTGTCTTGATAAATCACACACATTTTTTATTATTAAGGTGTGTTGTGGAGAACCTTCATCACGTTTATGCGCTACATTTTTTATTCACATTATATGATAGCAGTAGACAAAACATTTAGTAGAGCTGTTTTCCCCTCATATTTATCTAAGCTCACAACCCCAGTACTGCTGCATAGGGGTTTTTCCATTTTCTTTTGATCCTTTTCTTGAATCCTCTTCATTCTTTGTCTAAATGTTGCTGAACTCTTTCTACAGCCTGAAACAAAGTTGGTATTGCTTTTATCCTTATCACTCTTAACACATTTGCATGTTTAAAGGGGTTGTAAACATAATTTTTTTTTAATATATTTCCGCTGTTAATTGTATACTTATTGCAAAGAATTGTATGAATTCAATCCAAAATCTTTACTTACTAGTGCAATATGTGTTTCAAAATCGCCTCCGTCTATGCCACAGTGATTCTGGCTTCTTCTTCCTGGTTTGCGGTGCGCGTGCATTAAAGCAGCGTCACGGCAACCACGGAACTACAGCTCCCAGTGTGCTTAGCGGCACCGCGCATGCGCAGTGCCGTTTTTAAACTTTTCTTGTAACGAGAACGA